>NW_027206513.1:3633838-4233838 GCF_024711535.1 Dipodomys merriami | reverse complement strand
GGTTAGGGTGAGGGTTAGTGTTAGTGTGAGGGTTAGGGTTAGGGTGAGTGTAAGGGTGAGGGTTAGGGTTAGGGTTAGTGTTATGGTTAGGTTTAGAGTGAGGGTTAGGGTTAGGGTAAGGGTTAGGGTAAGAGGTTTAGGGTGAGGATTAGGGTTAGGGTTGAAGTTAGGGTTAAGCTGAGGGATAGGGTGAGGGTAAGGGTTAGGGATAGGGTGAGGTTTAGGGTTAGGGTGAGATTTAGGCTTAGGTTTAGTGTTAGCGTGAGAGCCAGGGTGAGGGTGAGGGTTAGGGTTTGGGTTAGTTATAGGGTGAGGATTAGGTTTAGGGTTAGGGTTAGGCTGAGGGGTAGAGTGAGGGTGAGGGTGAGGGGTATGTTAGAGTGAGGGTTAAGGTTAGAGTGAGGTTTAGGGTTAGGGTTAGTTTTAGGATTAGCTTGAGTGTTACGGTGAGCTGTAGGGTTAAGTTTAGGGTGAGGGTTAGGGTGAGGGTGAGGGTTAGGATTAGGGTTATGATTAGGGTGAGTATTAGGTTTAGGGTTAGGATAAGGATTAGGGTGAGGTATAAGGTGAGGGGTAGGGTTAGGGTGAGGGTGAGGGTTAGGGTTAGGGTTAGGGTTAGGGTTATGCTTAATGTGAGGATAAGGTTTAGGGTGAGGGTTATTGTGATGGTGAGGGTTAGGGTTAGCGTTAGGGATAGGGTGAGGGTTGGGGTGAGGGATACAGTTAGAGTGAATGTGAGGCAGAGTATTAGGTTTAGTAATAGGGTCAGGGTTAGGGTTAGGCTTAGGGTGAGGTTTAAGTTGAGGGCTAGGTTTAGAGTTAGGTTGAGGTTTAGGGCTAGGGTGAGGATTATGGTGATGGTGAGTGTTAGGGTGAGGGTTAGGTTTAGGATGTGGGTGAGAGTGAGGGTTAGGTTTAGGGTTACAGTTAGCTTGAGTTTGAGGGAGAGCGTTAGGTTTAGGGTTAGGGTTAGGGTTAGGATGAGGGTGAGGGTGAATGTTAGGGTTAGGGTGAGCATTAGGGTTAGGGTTAGTGTGAGGGTTAGGGTTAGGGTGATGTTTAGGGTGAGGGTGAGGGTTAGGGTTAGTGTGAGGTTTAGGGTTTGGGTTAAGGTTAGTGTCAGGGTGAGGGTAAGGGTTAGAGTGAGGTTTAGGGTGAGGGTGAAGGTTAGGGTTAGCGTCAGGGTTAGGTTGAGTGTTAGCGTGAAGGTTAGGGTTAGACTTAGGTTTATGGTAAGGGTTAAGGTTAGGGTTAGAGTTAGGGTGAGGGAGGGTGAGGTTTAGGGTAAGGGTGAGGTTTGGGTTTAGGGTTAGGGTGAGGGTGATGTTTATGGTGAGGGTGAGGGTTAGGGTTAAGGTTAGGGTGTGGGTTTGGCTTAGGTTTAGGGTGAGAGTTAGGGTGACGGTGAGGGTTAGGGTTAGGGTGAGGATTAGGGTGAGGGTTAAGGTGAGGGTAAGGGTTAGAGTGATGGTTAGGGTTAGGGTGAGGGTGAGGGTCCAGGTTAGGTTTAGGGTAAGGGTTAGGGTAAGGTTTAGGGTGAGGGGGAGGGGGAGGGTTAGGTTTAGGATTAGGGTTAGGGTTACAATTAGGCTTAGGGTGAGGGTGAGGGTGAGGGTTAGGTTTAGAGTGAGGGTTAGGTTTAGGGTTAGGGTGAGGGTGAGTGTGAGGGTTAGGGTTAGGGTTAAGGTGAGTGATAGGGAGAAGTGTAGGTTTAGGGTTAGGATGAGGGTTAGGGTTAGTGGAGGGTTAGGGTGAGGGTTAGGATTAGGGTGAGGGTAAGGTATAGGGTGAGGTTTAGGGTGAGGGTTACCTTTGGAGTGAGGGTTCGCATGAGGGTGAGTGTTACGGTTAGGGTTAGTGTTAGGGTGATGGGTATCGTGAGTGATAGGGATAGGGATAGGGTTAGGGTTAGGGTGAGGGTGAAGTGTAGGTGAAGGTTTTTGTTAGGGTTAGGTGCAGGGTTAGTCTAGGGTTAGGGTTAGGGTTAGGTTGAGGGTTAGGGTTAGGGTTAGGATTAGGGTGAGGGTTAGGGTGAGGGTTAGGGTGAGGGTTAGGGTGAGGGTTAGGGTTAGGGTGAGGGTGAGGGTTATGGTGAGGGTGAGGTTTAGGGTTAGGTTGAGGGTTAGGTTTAGGTTGAGGGTGAGGGTTAGGGTTAGGTTTAGGATTAGGGTTAGGTTTAGAGTTAAGCTGATGGTGAGAGTGAGGGTGTGGTTGAGGGTTAGGGTTAGGGTTAGGGTTAGGATGAGGGTTAGGGTTAGGGTTTTGGTTAGGGTTTGGGTTTGGGTGAGGGTTAGATTTAGGGTTAGGGTTAGAGTTAGATTGAGGGTTAAGGTTAGGGTTAGGGTGAGGGTTAGGATTAGTGTGAGGGTTAGGGTTATGTTTAGTGTTATGTTTAGGTTGAGTGTGAGGGTTAGGTTAGGGTTAGGGTGAGGGTTCGGGTCAGGGTTTCAGTTAGGGTTAGGGTTTTGGTGAGGGTTAGATTTTGGGTTAAGGTTAGGTTCAGGTTGCGGATGAAGGTGAGGGTTAGGATTAGGATTAGGGTTAGTGTTAGAGTTATTCTAAGGGTAATTGTAAGGGTGAAGTTCCGGTAAGAGCTAGGGTTAGGGTTAGAGTTAGGGTGAAGTTCAGGGTTGGTGTGAGGGTTAGGTTTAGTGTTAGGTTTAGGGTGAGGGTAAGGGTTAGGGTGAAGGTGAGGGTGAGGGTGAGGGTTAGTGTTAGCGTTAGTGTGAGGGTTAGGGTTAGATTTAGGGTTAGGGTGAGAATAAGGGTTAGGGTGAGGTTTAGGTTGAGGATGAGGGTTAGGGTTAGCGTTTGCGTGAGGGTTTAGGGTTTAGGTTTAGGGTGAGGGTTAGTGTTAGGGTTAGGGTTAGGGTGAGGGTAAGGGTTAGGGTTAGGTTTAGAGTTAGGGTGAGGGTGAGGGCTAGGTTTAGGATTAGAGTTAGGGTGAGGGTGAGGCTGAGAGTGAGGGTGAGGGTGAGGGTAGGGTTTAGGGTGAGGTTTGCAGTTAGGGTTAGGGTTAGGGTTAGATTGAGGGTTAGGTTTAGAATTTGCATTAGGATGAGGGTTAGGGTGAGGTGTAGGGTGAGGTTTATGGTGAGGGTTAGGGTTAATGTGAGGGTTAGTGTTAGGCTTAGGTTGAGGGTAAGGTTTAGAATGAGGGTTAGTGTGATGGTGAGGGTTCAGGTTAGGGTTAGGGTGAGTGTTTTGGTAAGGATTAAGGTTAGGCTTAGCATTAGGGTTAGGGTTAAGGTTAGGGTTAGGGTGAGGTTTACAGTTAGGGTTAGGGTGAGGTTTAGGGTTATTGTGAGGTTTCGGTTAGGATGAGGGTGAGGGTTATTGTTAGGGTTAGGGTTAGAGTTAGGGTGAGGGTGAGGGTGAGTGCTAGGGTTAGGATTAGGGTTAGGGTTAAGGTGAGGCTGAGAGTGACGGTGAGGGTGAGGGTTAGGTTTAGGTTTAGGGTGAAGTTTAGGGTTAGGGTTAGGGTGAGGGTTAGGGTGAGGTTTAGGGTTATGTTTAGGTTTAGGATTTGGGTTAAGGTGAAGGTTACTGTTAGGGTTAATGTAAGGGGGAGGGTTAGTGTTAGTGTGAGAGTTAGGTTTAAGTTTAGGGTTGAGGTTAGGTTGAATGTAAGGGTTAGGTTGAGTTTTAGGGTGAGGGTGAGGGTTAGGTTTAGGGTTATGATGAGGTTTATGGTCAGGGTGAATTTTAGGTTTAGCGTTAGGATGAGGGTGAGGGTGAGGGGTAGGGTGAGGGTTAGAATGAGGGTTAGGGTTAGTGTGAGGGTTAGGGTTAAGGAAAGGGTTAAGGTGAGGGTTAGTTTTAGGGTAACGGTTAGGGTGAGGGTTAGGGTGAGGTAAGGGTTAGGATGAGTGTTAGGGTTAGGGTTAGGGTGAGGATTAGGTTAAGGCTTAGGGTTAAGGTTAGGGGGATGGTTAGGGGGAATATTATGGTTACAGTTAACATTTGGGTTACGGTGAGGGATAGGGTGAGGGTGAGTGTTAAGATAAGCGTGAGGGTTAGGGTTAGGGTTAGTGTTAGCATGAGAGCTTGGTTGAGGGTGAGGGTCAACATTAGGGTTAGTGATACGGTGAGGATTAGGGTTAGGGTTACTGGTAGGGTGAGTGTTAGGATGGGGGTAGGGTTAGGATTAGAGTGTGGGTTATGTTAGTGTGAGGGTTAGGGTTAGGTTTAGGGTTAGGGTTAGGGTGAGGGTGAGGGTGACAGTTAGGGTTAGGATTAGGTCTAGGGTTAGGGTGAGGGGTAGGTTTAGGATTATGGTGAGGGTTAGGGTTAGTGTGAGGGTTTGGGTTAAGGTTAGGGTTAGTGTGAGGATAAGAGTGAGGGTGAGGATTAGGGTAATGGTGAGGGTTAGGGTTAGCATTACAGTTAGGGTGAGGTTTATGGTGAGGGTTTCGGTCACTGTTAGGGTTAGGGTTAGGGTGAGTGTTACGGTTAGGGTTAGGGTTAGGGTGGGGTTTAGGTTTACGGTGAGGGTTAGAGTTAGGATGATATTTCGGGTGAGGGTGCGGGATAGGGTGAGGGTGAGGTTGAGGGTGAGGTTTAGGTTGTTGGTGAGGGGTAGGGTTAGGGTGAAGGTGAGGGTTAGGTTTAGGGTTAGCGTTTGCGTGAAGGTAAGGTTTAGAGATAGAGTTTGGGTGAGGGTTAGGGTGAGGTTATGGTTAGGGGTAGGGTTATTGTGAGGATTAGGGTTAGGGTTAGAGTTAGGTTTAGGGTGAGGTTAAGGGTTAGGCTGAGGTTTAGGGTGAGGTTGAAGGTTAGGGTTAGCGTTAGGGTTAGGGTAAGGTTTAGGGTGAGGGTTAGGTTTAGAGTTAGGTTTAAGGGAAGGGTTAGGGTGAGGGTGAGGGTTAGAGTGAGGTAGAGGTTTAGGGTGAGGGTTAGGGTTCGTGTGATGGTTAGGGTTGGTGTGAGGGTTAAGTTTAGGTTTAGAGTTAGGGTGAGAGTAAGGTTTAGGGTGAAGGTTAGGGTGAGGTTGAGGGTTAGGGTTAGGGTTAGGTTGAGGGTTAGGGTGAGTGTTAGGGTTAGGGTGAGGAGTAGGGTGAGGGTTAGGGTTAGTGTAATGGTTAGGGTTAGAGTGCGTTTTAGGGTGAAGATTATGGTTAGGTTTAGCGTTAGGGTTAGGGTGAGGGTGAGGGTGAGGGTGAGCGTTAGGTTTAGGGTTAGGGTGAGGGTGATGTTTAGGTTGAGGGTGAGGGTTCGTGTGAGGGTTAGTGTTATGGTGTGGGTGAGGCTTAGGTTAGGGTGAGGGTTAGGGTGACTGTGCGGTTTAGGGTGAGTGTGAGGGTTAGGGTGAGCGTTAAGGTGAGGGTTAGTGTTAGGGTTAGGGTGAGGGTGAGGGTCAAGGTTAGGTTTAGGGTTAGCGGTAGGGGTAGGGTGATCGTGAGGGTGAGGGTTAGGTTTAGGTTTAGGGTTAGGATGAGGGTGAGGGTGAAGGGTAGGGTTAAGTTTAGGATGAGGGTTAGGGTTAGTGTGAGGGTTAGGGTTAGGGTAAGGGTTAGGGTTAGGTTGAGGTTAAGGGTTAGGTTTAGTGTTAGGGTGAGTGTGAAGGTTAGGATGAGGGTGTGGGTGAGGGTGAGGGTTAGCGTGTAGGTGAGGGGTAGGGTTAGGGTGAAGGTGATGATGACGGAGACCGTTAGGGTGAGGGTGAGGGTTAGGGTTATCGTTAGGGTGACGTTTAGGTTTAGGGATAGGGTAAAGGTGAGGGTTATGGTTAGGGTGAGGGTTATTGTGAGGAATAGGGTTAGGATTATTGTTAGGGTTAGGGTGAGGGTAAGGGTTAGGGTGAGGCTTAAGTTGAGGGTGAAGTTTAGGGTTAGCGTTAGGGTTAGGGTGAGGGTTAGGGTGAGGGTGATGTTTAGGGTGAGGGTGAGGGTTCATGCGAGGGTTAGGATTAGGGTGAGCGTGAGGGTGAGGGTTAGGGTGAGAGTTAAAGGTGAGGGTTAGGGTTAGGGTAAGGGCTAGGATTAGTGTGAGGGTTAGGGTTAGGGATAGTGTTAGGATGAGAATAAGGTTTAGGGTTCGGATTTGGGTGAGGATGAGGGTTAGGGTTAGCGTTAGCGTAAGGGTTAAGTTTAGGTTGAGGGTTGGTGTTAGGGTTAGGGTTAGGGTGAGGGATAGGGTAAGGGGTAGGGTTAGGGTTAGGGTTAGAGTTAGGGTGAGGCTGAGAGTGAGGGTGAGGGTGACGGTTAGTGTTAGGGTGAGGTTTAGGGTTAGGGTTTGGGTTAGGGTTAGGTTGAGTGTTACGGTTAGGGTTAGGGTTAGGATGAGGTTTAGGGAGAGGGGTAGGGTTAGAGTTAGGGTGAGGGTTTGGTTTAGTGTGAGGATTAGGTTTAGGGTTAGGGTTAGGGTTGGGTTGAGGGTAAGGGTTAGGTTGAGGTTTAGGGTGAGGGTGAGGGTTAGTGTAAGTGTTAGGGTTAGTGTGAGGTTTAGGGTTAGGGTTAGTGTGAGGGTTAGGTTTAGGGTTAGGGTGAGGGTCAAAGTTGGGTTTAGGGTGAGGGTGAGGGTGAGGGTGAGGGTAAGGGTCAAGGTTAGGTTTAGGGTAAGGGTTAGGCTTAGGGTTAGGGTGAGGGTGATGGTGAGGGTTAGGGTTAGGATTAGAATTAGGGTTAGGATTAGGCTTAGGGTGAGGGTGAGGGTTAGGTTTAGGGTGAGGGTTAGGTTGAGGGTTAGGGTGAGGGTTAGGGTGAGGGTGATGTTTAGGGTGAGGGTGAGGGTTCGATTAACGGTTAGGGTTAGGATGTGGGTGAGGCTTAGGGTTAGGGTGAGGGTTAGGGTGACTGTGAGGTTTAGGGTGAGGTTGAGGGTTAGGGTGAGGGTTAAAGTGAGGGTTAGGATTAGGGTTAGTGTGAGGGTTAGGGTTAGGGTTAGGGTGAGGGTGAGGGTTAGGGTTAGTGGAGGGTTAGGGTTAAGGTTAGGATTAGGATTAGGGTAAGGGTTAGGGTGAGTTTTAGGGTGAGGGTTACCTTTGCAGTGAGGGTTCGCGTGAGGGTGAGTGTTACGGTTAGGGTAGGGATAGGGTTATTGGTATGGTGAGTGTTAGGGATAGGGATAGGGTTAGGGTTAGGATGAGGGTGAAGTGTAGGTGAAGGTTTTTGTTAGGGTTAGGTGTAGGGTTAGTGTAGGGTTAGGGTTAGAGTTAGGTGGAGGGTTAGGATTAGGGTTAGGATTAGGGTGAGTGTTAGGGTGAGGGTTAGGGTTAGAGTTAGGGTGAGGGTTAGGGTGAAGGTGAGGGTTAGGGTTAGGTTGAGGGTTAGTTTTAGGTTGGGGTTCAGGGTGAGGGTTAGGTTTAGGATTAGGGTTAGGGTTAGGGATAGAGTTAGGCTGAGGGTGAGGGTGAGGGTGTGGGTGAGGGTTAGTTTTAGGGTTAGAGTTAGGGTGAGGGTTAGGGTTAGGGTGAGGGTTTGGATTAGTGTGAGGGTTAGGGTTAGTGTTAGGTTTAGGGTGAGGGTGAGGGTTAGGTTAGGGTTAAGGTGAGGGTTAGGGTTAGGGTTTCGGTTAGGGTTAGGGTTTGTGTGAGGATTAGATTTAGGGTTAGGGTTAGGTTCAGATTGAGAATGAAGTTGAGAGTTAGGTTTAGGATTAGGGTGAGGGTTAGAGTTAGTCTGAGGGTGAGGGTGAGGGTGAAGGTGAGGGTTAGAGTTAAGTTTACGGTTAGGGTTAGGGTGAAGTTCAGGGTTAGTGTGAGGGTTAGGTTTAGTGTTAAGTTTAGGGTGAGGCTAAGGGTTAGGGTGAAGGTGAGGTTGAGGGTGAGGGTTAGGGTTAGGGTGATGGTTAAGATAAGGTGAGGGTTAAGGTTAGGGTGAGGGTGAGGGTGAGGGTTAGGTTTAGGATTAGGGTTCGGGTTAGGTTAGGCTGAGGGTGAGGATGAGGGCTAGGGTGAGGGTCAGTTTTAGTGTGAGGGTGAGGGTGAGGTTGAGGGTGAGGGTTGGTTTTAGCATTAGGGTAATGGTTAAGGTGAGGCTGAGGTTTATGGTGAGGGTTTCGTTTAGGTAAGGGTTAGGGTTAGGGTTAGGGTGAGAATTAGGTTGACGGTGAGGATTGGGGTTAGGGTGAGGGTTAGGGTAAGGGTTAAGGTGAGGTTTTGGGTTAGTGTCAGGGTTGCGGTTAGAGTTAGGGTTAGGGTGATGGTCAGGGTTAGGGTGAGGGTGAGGGTGAGGTCAAGGGTGAGGTTTAGTTTAGGGTGAGGTTTAGGCTTAGCATTAGGTTGAGGGTTAGGTTTAGGGTGTTGTGGAAGGAAAGGGTGAGGATTAGGGTGAGTTTTAGGGTGAGGGTGAGAGTGAGAGTTAGTTTGTGGGTAAGGGTTATGTTTAGGATTAGGGTTATGGTCACGGAGAGGTTTGGGGTGCGGGTGAGGGTTAGGGTAATGGTTAGAGTTAGGGTGAGGCTTAGGGTGACGGTGAGGTGTAGAATCGAGGTTAGTATTAGTGTGAGGGTTAGGGTTAGGGTTAGGGTGAGGGTTAGGCATAGGGTGATGTTTAGGGTGAGGGTGAGGGTTAGGGTGAAGGTGAGGGTTACGGTGTGGTTGATGGTTAGATTTAGGGTGAGGAATAGGGTGACGGTGAGGTTTAGAGTGAACGTTAGGATTAGTGTGAGGGTTAAGTTTAGGGTTAGGGTGAGGGTTAGGCATATGGTGATGTTTAGAGTGAGGGTGAGGGTTAGGGTGAAGGTGAGGGTTAGGGTGTGGGTGCGGTTTAGGTTTAGGGTGAGGGTTTGGGTGACGGTGAAGGTTAGGGTGAGGGTGAGGGTTAGGGTTAGGGTTAGGATGAGGATTAGGGTTAGGGTTAGGGTTAGGGTGAGGTTTAGGCTGAGGGGTCGGGTTAGGGTTAGTGTGAGGGTTAGGTTTAGTGAGTGGGTTAGGGTTAGGGTTAAGATTAGGGTGAGGGTACTTGTTAGGGTGATGGATAGTGTGAGGGTGAGGGTTAGGGTTAGCGTTTGGTTTAGGGTGAGGTTGAGGGTGAGGGTGAGTGTTAGGGTTAGGGTTATTGTTAGGGTTAGGGTGAAGGTGAGGGTTAGGTTTAGGGTGAGGGTTAGTGTTAGGGTTAGGGTGAGGGTTAGGTTTAGGGTGATGTTTAGGATGAGGTTGAGTATTAGGGTGAGGGTGAGGTTTCGTTTGAGGGTGAGTGTTAGGGTGTGGGTTAGGGTTAAGGTTAGAGTGACGGTTAGGGTGACATTGAGGGTTAGGGTGAGGGTGAAGAATAGGGTTAGGGTTAGGGTTAGGGTGAGGGTTAGGGTTTGGGATAGGGTGAGGGTTATCTTCAGGGGTAGTGTTAGGATTAGGGTGAGGGTTAGGGTTAGGGTGAGAGTTAGGTTTAGTTTGAGGGTTAGGGTTAGGGTTAGAATTAGGGTGAGGGTAAGCGTTAGGGTGAGGGTTGTGTGAGGGTGAGGGTTAGGTTTAGGGTTAGGGAGAGGGTTAGGGTGAGGTTTAGGGTGAGGTTTAGGGTGCTAATGAGAGGTAGGCTGAGGGTAAATGTGAGGGTGAGGGTGATGTGAGGGTGGGAGTTAGGGTGAGAGTGAGGTTTAGGGTCAGGGTTAGGGTTAGGGTGAAGATGAGGGTTAGGGTGAGAGTTAGTGTTAGGGTTAGGGTTATTGTTAGGGTTAGGGTTAGTGTTAGGTTGAGAGTTAGGGTTAGGGTTAGGGTTAGGGTTAGGATTAGGGTGTGGGTTAGGGTTAGGGTGAGGGTTAGAGTTAGCATTAGGGTGAAGGTTAGGGTGAAGGTTAGGGTGAGGGTTAGTGTGAGGGTTAGGGTTAGGGTTAGCGTGAAGGATAGTGTTATGGTTAGGTTTAGGGTTAGGGTGAGAGAGATGTTTAGTGTTAGATTTAGGCTTAGGGTTAGGGTTAGACTGAGGGTGAGGGTTAGGGTTAGGGTTAGGGTAAGGGTTAGGTTAAGTATGAGGTTTAGAGTGAGGGTGAGAGTAAGGGTTAGGGTGAAGGTTCGGGTAAGGGTGGGAGTTAGGGTTAGAGTTAGGATTAGGGTGAGGTTAGGGTGAGTGTTAGGGTTAGGGTTAGGGTTAGTTTGAGGGTTAGGGTTAGGGTTAGTTTGAGGGTTAGGGTTAGGGTTAGTGTTTGGGTGAGGTGTAGGGTTAGGGTTAGGGTGAGGGTTAGGTTTTGTGTGAGGGTTAGGGTTAGGGTGAGGGTGAGGGTGAGGGTTATGGTGAAAGAGAGGGTTAGCGTTAGCATGAGGGTGAGAGTGAAGTTTAGGTTGAGGGTAGGTTTAGGGTTATGGTTAGGGTTAGGGTGAGATTGAGGGTTGGAGTTAGGATTAGGGTTAGGGTTAGGGTAAGGCTGAGGGTGAGGGTGAGGGTGTGAGTTATGGTTAGGGTGAGGGTAAGGGTTAGGGTGAGGTTTAGGGTGAGGGTGAGGGTTAAGGTTAGGTTTAGGGTGAATGGTAGGGTGAGGGTTAGGGTGACGGTGAGGGTTAGGGTTAGGTTAGGATTAGGGTGATGGTCAGGGTTAGGTTGAGGGTTCAGGTTCGAGTTCGGGTTAGGGTTAGGGTTAGGCTGATTGTGTGAGTGAAGTTGAGGGTGCGGGTTAAGTTTAGGGTGAGGGTTGGGGTTAGGTTTCCGGTTAGGGCTAGGGTTAGGGTTAGGGTGAGGGGTAGGGTTAGGGTTAGGGTAAGGGTGAGGGTTAGGGTTTCGGTGAGTGTTAGAGTTAGGGGTAGGTTGAAGGTTAGTTTTAGGGTGATTTTTAGGATGAGTGTGAGGGTTAGGGTTAGGGTAAGGGTTCGGGTTTGAATGAGGGTTAGTGTTAGGGATGGGGTGAGGGTGAGGGTGAGGTTTATGGTTACGGTTAGGGTTAGGGTGAGGATGAGAGTGAGGGTTAGGGTTAGGATTAGGGTTAGGTTTAGCCTTAGGCTGAGGGGGAGGGGAAGGGGGAGGGTGATGGTTAGGGTTAGGGTGAGGGTTAGGGTTAGGTTTAGTGTGAGGGTGAGGGTGATGTTTAGGGTTAGGGTTAGGGTTAGGGTTAGGTTAGGCTGAAGGTGAGGGTGAGGGTAAGGGTGAGATTTAGTTTAGGGTGAGGTTTAGGCTTAGCATTAGGGTGAGGGTTAGGTTTAAGGTGTTGTGTAGGGTAAGGGTGAGGATTATGGTGAGGTTTAAGGTGAGGGTGAGAGTGAGGGTTAGTTTGTGGGTAAGTGTTAGGTTTAGGGTTATGGTCATGGAGACGTTTGGGGTGAGGGTGAGGGTTAGGGTAAGGGTTAGAGTTCGGGTGAGGGTTAAGGTGGCGGTGAGGTTTAGAGTGAAGGTTAGGATTAGTGTGAGGGTTAAGTTTAGGGTTAGGGTGAGGGTTAGGCATATGGTGATGTTTAGAGTGAGGGTGAGGGTTAGGGTGAAGGTGAGGGTTAGGGTGTGGGTGAGGGTTAGGTTTAGGTTGAGGTTTTGGGTGACGGTGAAGGTTATGGTTAGGGTGAGGGTTAGGGCTAGGGTTAGGGTTAGGGTGAGGATTAGGGTTAGGGTTAGGGTTAGGGTGAGGTTTAGGGTGAGGGGTAGGGTTAAGGTTAGGGTTAGGGTTAGGTTTAGTGAGTGGGTTAGGGTTAGGATTAGGGTGAGGATACTTGTTAGGGTGATGGATAGTGTGAGGGTGAGGGATAGGGTTAGCGTTAGGGTGAGGGTGAGGTTGAGGGTGAGGTTGAGGGTGAGGGTGAGGGTTAGGGTTAGGGTTATTGTTAGGGTTAGGGTGAGGGTGAGGTTTAGGGTGAAGGTGAGGGTTAGGATTAGAGTAAAGGTTAGTGTTAGGGTTAGGGTGAGGGTTAGGTTTAGGGTGATGTTTAGGGTGAGGGTGAATATTAGGGCGAGGGTGAGGTTTCGGTTGAAGGTGAGGGTTAGTGTGTGGGTGAGTGTTAGGGTTAGAATGACGGTTAGGGTGATGTTGAGGGTTAGGGTTAGGGTGAGGTTTAGGGTTAGGGTTAGGGTGAGGGTTATGGTTTGGGTTAGGGTGAGGGTTATCTTCAGGGTTAGGGTGAGGGTTAGGGTTAGGCTTAGGGTGAGGGTGAGGGTTAGGGTTAGGGTTAGGGTTAGCATGAAGTATAGGGTTATGGTTAGGTTTACGGTTAGGGTGAGGGGGATGTTTAAGGTTAGATTTAGGCTTAGGGTTAGGGTTAGACTGAGAGTGAGGGTGAGGGTGAGGGTTAGGTTTAGGGTTAGGGTGAGGGTTAGGGTAAGTGTGAGGTGTATGGTGAGGGTGAGAGTAAGGGTTAGTGTGAGGGTTTGGGTGAGGGTGAGGATTAGGGTTAGGGTTAGGATTAGTGTGAGGGTTAGGGTTAGGGTTAGTGTTAGGGTGAGCGGTAGGGTTAGGGTTAGGGTGAGGGTGAGGGTTAGGGTGAGAGTGAGGGTTAGGATTAGCATGAGGTTTAGGATGAGAGTTAGGTTTAGAGTTAGGGATAGGTTTAGTGTGAGGGTGAGGGTTGGGGTTAGGATTAGGGGTAGGGTTAGGGTTAGCTTGAGGGTGAGGGTGTGGGTTATGGTTAGTGTGAGGGTAAGGGTTAGGTTGAGGATGAGGGTGAGTGTGAGGGTTAGGGTTAGGGATAGGGTTAGGGTGAAGTTTACGTGTGGGTTTGAGTGAGGGTTAGTGTTAGGCTTATGGTGAGGGTTTGGGTTAGGGTCAGGGTTACGTTTAGCGTTAGGTTTAGGGTGATGGGTAGGGTGGTGGTTAGGGTGAAGGTGAGGTTGAGGGTTAGCGTTAGTGTTAGGGTGAGGTTAAGGGTTAGAGTGAGGGTTCGGGTGAAGGTGAGGGTTAGGGTTAGCCTTAGGGTTAGGGTGAGTGTTAAGTTGAGGGTAAGGGTTAGGGTTAGGTGAGGGTTAGGGTTAGGGTGAGGGTTAGGATTAGGGTTATATTGAGGGTTAGGATTAGTGTTAGGGTTAGGGTTAGGATTATTGTTAGGGTTAGGGTTAGGGTGAGGGCAAGGATGAGGGTGAGGGTAAGGATGAGGTTTAGGGTTAGGCTTTGGGTGAGGATGAGGGTTAGGGTTAGGATTAGGGTTAGGCTTAGGGTGAGGGTGTGGGTGAGGGTTAGCATTAGGGTGAGGGTTAGGGTTAGGTTTAGGGTTAGGATTAGGGTTATGGTGAGGATTAGGGTGTGGGTGGGGATTAGAGTTAGGGTGAGGGTTAGGGTGATGTTTAGGGTTAGGGTTAGGGTTAGGTATAAATTGAGGTTTAGGTTTAGGGTTAGGGTTAGGGTTAGGTTTTGTGTGAGGGTTAGGGTTAGGGTGAGGGTGAGAGTGAGGGTTATGGTGAGATTGAGGGTTAGGGTTAGCGTCAGGTTTAGGGTGAGGTTTAGCCTGAGGGTTAGGTTTAGGGTTAGGGTTAGGTTTAGGGTGAGGGTGAGGTTTGGGGTTAGGATTAGGGTTAGGGTTAGGGTTAGCTTGAGGGTGAGGGTGATGGTGTGGGTAATGCTTCCGGTGAGGGTAAGGGTTAGGTTGAGGGAAAAGGTGAGGGTGAGGGTTAGGGTGAGGGATAGGATTAGGGTCAAGTTTAGGATGTGGGTTAGGGTGGAGGTTAGTTTTAGGATTAGGGTGAGGGTTTGGGTTAGGGTCAGGGTTAAAGATAACGTTAGGGTTAGGGTGATGGTTAGGGTGAGGGTGAGGGTTAGGGTTAGGGTTAGGGTTAGGTTGAGGTTAAGGGTTAGAGTGAGGGTTAGGGTGAAGGTGAGGGTTAGGGTTAGCCTTACGGTTTGGGTAAGGGTTAAGTTGAGGGTAAGGGTTAGGTTTAGGTGAGGGTTAGGTTTAGGGTGAAGGTTAGATATACGTTAGGTTTAGGGTGAGGGTGAGGGTTAGGGTGCAGGTGAGGGTGAGGGTGAGGGTGAGGATTAGAGTGAAGATTAGGATTAGGGTTAGGGTTAGGATGAGTGTGAGGTAAGGGTGAGGGTGAGATTTAGGGTTAGGGTTAGGGTTAGGATGAGGATGAGGGTTAGGGTTAGGGTTAGGATTAGGGTTAGGGTTATTGTTACAGTTAGGGCTAGTGTTAGGTTTAGGGTAAGGGTGAGGGTGAGGGTTAGGGTGAGGATGAGGGTTAGGGTTAAGATTAGGGTTAGGGTTAGGGTTAAGCTGAGGGTGAGGGTGAGTGTGAGGTGTTTGGTTGAATGTGAGGGTTAGGTTTAGGGTTAGGGTTAAGGTGACGGAGAGCTTTAGGGTGCGGTTGAGGGTTAGGGTAAGGGTTAGGATTAGGGTGAGGGTAAGGGTGAGAGTGAGGGTAAGAGTGAAGTTTAGGGTTAGTTTAAGTGTTAGGGTTAGGGTGAGGGTTAGGGTGAGGGTTAGGGTTAGGTTTAGGGTTAGTTTGAGGGTTAGAGTTAGGGTTAGGGTTATGGTTAGTGTGAGGGTGAGGGTTAGGGTGAGAGTGAGGGTTAGGGTTAGCGTCAGTGTTAGGATAAGTTTTAGGATGAGAGTTAGGGTTAGGGTTAGGGTTAGGGTGAGGTTTAGGGTTAGGGTGAGGGTTAGGATTAGGGTTAGTGTTAGGGTGAGGGTTAGGGTGAGGGTGAGGGTTAGGGTGAGGGTTAGGGTTAGGGTGAGGGAGATGGTGAGTGTTAGGGTTAGGATTAGGGTTAGGGTGAGGTTTAGGGTAAGGGTGAGGGTTAGGATTAGGATGAGGGTTAGGGTGAGGGTTAGGATTAGGGTTAGGGTTAGGGTGAGGGTTAGGGTGAGGGTGAGGGTTAGGGGGAGGGTTAGGGTTAGTGTGAGTATTAGGGATAGGGTTAGGGGTAGGGTTATGGTGAGGGCTAGGATTAGGGTGAGGGTTAGGGTGTGCGTGAGGGTTAGGGATAGGGTTAGGGTGAAGGTTAGGATGAGGTTTAGGGTTAGGGTTAGGGTTATTTTGAGGATTAGTGTGAGGGTTAGTGTTAGGGTTAGGGTTAAGTTGAGGGTTAGAGTGAGGGTAATGTTAGGGTGAGGGTTATTGGGAGGGGCAGGGGGAGGGTTAAGGTTATGGTTAGGGTGAGGTGTAAGGTGAGGGTTAGAGTTAGTGTTAGGGTTAGGGTTAGGGTTAGGTTTAGGGTGAGGCTTAGGGTTAGAGTTAGGGTGAGTTTTCGGGCGAGGTTGAGGGTTAGGGTTAGGGTTAGGGTGAGGGTTAGGGTTCAGATTAGTGTTAAGGTGTGGGCTAGGGTGAACGTGAGGGTTAAGGTTATTGTTAGGGTTAGGGTGAGGGTTAGGGTTAGGGTTAGGGTGAAGGTGAGGGTACTGTTAGGGTTAGGGTTAGGGTGAGGGTGAGGGTTAGGGTTTGGGTTAGGGTTAGGGTTTGGGTGAGGGGTAATGTGAGGTTGAGGTTTAGGGTTAGGGTTAGGGTGAGTGTTAGGCTTAGGAGTAGGGTTAGGGTGAGGGCTAGCCTGAAGGTGAGGGTTAGGGTTATTTTTAGGGTTAGGGTGAAGGTTAGGCTTAGGGTTAGGTTGAGGAGTAAGGTGAGGATTAAGGTTAGGTTTAGTTTAGGGTTAGGGTGAGATTTAGGGTGAGGTTTAGGCTGAGGGTTAGGGTTAGGGTGAGGGTTAGGGTTAGGGTTAGGTTTTGGGTGATGTTTAAGGTGAGCATGAGGGTTTGGTTTAGGGTGAGGGTTAGGGTTATGGTGTGGGTGAGGGTTATAGTTAGGGTGAGGGTTAAGTTGATGATTGAGGGTTAGGTGTGGGTGATGGTTAGGGTTAGGGTTAGGGTGAGGGGTACGGTTAGGGTTAGGGTGAGTGTTAGGCTTAGCGTTAGTGTTAGGGTGGGGGTGAGGGTTAGGGTTAGAATTAGGATTAGGGTTATTGTTAGGCTGAGGGTGAGGGTGAGGGTTAGGATGAGGGGTAGTGTTAAGGTTTAGGTTGAGGGTTAGGTTTAGTGTAAGGGTTAGGGTTAGGGTTAGGGTGAGGGTGAGGTTTAGGGTTAGGGTTAGGATTAGGGTTAGGCTGAGGGTGAGGGTGAGGGTGAGGGTTAGGATTAGGGGTAGGGGTAGAGTTAGGGTTACGGTGAGGACTAGGGTGAAGGAGAGGATTAGGATGAGGGTTATGGTGAGGGTGAGGGTTAAGTTTAGTTTAAGCACTAGGGTTAGGTTTAGGGTGAGGATTAGGGTGAGGGAGAGGTTTAGGGTGAGGTTTAGGGTTAGCATGAGGGTTAGGTTTATGGTTAGGGTTAGGGCCATGTTTAGGGGGAGGTTTAGGGTTAGGGTGAATGTGAGTCTTCGGGTGAGGATGAGGATTAGCGTGTGGGTGAGGGTTAGGGTAAGGGTGATAGGGTGACGGTGAGGGTTATGGTGTGGGTGAGGGTTAGGGTTAGGTTTATGGTGAGGGTTAGGGTTAGGGTAAGGTTTAGGGTGAGGGTTGCAAAGATTCAGGCGTGGCAGCCAGATAGGCTGGTCCCCGTAGGACACTGCCAGCGGACTGGGTATATCTGCTTCCCCTTCTTCTCACCTGAGTGCAACTGATTCCAGCTTTGACGGCTACACTCTACTCAACCGGAGCAGTAAGAGGAACCTCATCTTATGGCACTTTGAGAAAGTGTTGCGAACTAGAGCTCAGTTGTTTGGCACGCCACCACTGTCCATCCAGCACTATGGACGGCACTGCCTACTTCTGGCTCTAATTAGTCCACGGTTATGTTCAGCCGAATGACCTCTGCTGGGAACACTCAGAATGAGGTTCTGAGTTATTGCAACATAGGAGTGTTTCACTGCTATCAAGGCTTCTTAGGAAGAATTCCGGAATCTTGCTGCCGGCAGGCCTCCGGCTGTTCCGGGTGAACATCTCCTTGTAAATCCCCCGTGGTTTCTTGTACACCAGTGAAATTTGGCCAGGTTACGCAGTTTGCATTGCTGCACAATTGCGCCTGCCTAGCTCTGCCGCGGTTCCAAACATTCAGGCGTGGCAGCCAGATAGGCTGGTCCCCGTAGGACACGGCCAGGGGACTAGGTATATCTGCTTCCCATCTTCTCACCTGAGTGCTACTGATTCCAGCTTTGACGGCTACACTCTACTCAACCGGAGCAGTAAGTTGAACCTCAACTTATGGCACTTTGTGAAAGTGTTGAGAACTAGAGCTCAGTTGTTTGGCATGCCACCACTGTCCATCCAGCACTATGGACGGCACTGCCTACATCTGGCTCTAATTAGTCCACGGTTGTGTTCACCCGAATGACCTCTACCGGGAACACTCAGAATGAGGTTCTGAGGTATTGCAACATAGGAGCGTTTCACTGCTTTCAAGGCTTCTTAGGAAGAATTCCGGAATCTTGCTGCCGGCAGGCCTCTGGCTGTTCCGGGTGAACATCTCCTTGTAAATCCCCCGTGGTTTCTTGTACACCAGTGAAATTTGGCCAGGTTATGCAGTTTGCATTGCTGCACAATTGCGCCTGGCTAGCTCTGCCGTGGTTGCAAACATTCAGGCGTGGCAGCCAGATAGGCTGGTCCCTGTAGGACACTGCCAGCGGACTGGGTATATCTGCTTCCCGTTCTTCTCACCTGAGTGCTACTGATTCCAGCTTTGACAGCTACACTCTATTCAACCGGAGCAGTAAGCTGAACCTCAACTTATGGCAATTTGTGAAAGTGTTGAGAACTAGAGCTCAGTTGTTTGGCACACCACCACTGTCCATCCAGCACTATGGACGGCAGGCGCAATTGTGCAGCAATGCAAACTGCATAACCTAGCCAAATTTCACGGGAGAACAAGAAACCACGGGGTATTTACAAGGAGATGTTCACCCGGAACAGCCGGAGGCCTGCCGGCAGCAAGATTCCAGAATTCTTCCTAAGAAGCCTTGAAAGCAGTGAAACGCTCCTATGTTGCAATACCTCAGAACCTCATTCTGAGTGTTCCCGGCAGAGGTCATTCAGCTGAACACAACCGTGGACTAATTAGAGCCATATGTAAGCACTGCTGTCCATAGTGCTGGATGGACAGTGGTGGCGTGCCCAACCACTGAACTCTAGTTCTCAACACTTTCACAAAGTGACATGAGTTGAGGTTCAGCTTACTGCTCCGGTTGAGTAGAGTGTAGCTGTCAAAGTTGGAATCCGTAGCACTCAGGTGAGAAGAACGAGAAGCAAATATACCCAGTGCGCTGGCAGTGTCCTACGGGGACCAGCCTATCTGGCTGCCACGCCTGAATGTTTGCAACCGCGGCAGAGCTAGGCAGGCGCAATTGTGCAGCAATGCAAACTGCATAACCTGGCCAAATTTCACGGGTGAACAAGAAACCACGGGGGATTTACAAGGAGATGTTCACCCGGAACAGCCAGAGGCCTGCCGGCAGCAAGATTCCAGAATTCTTCCTAAGAAGCCTTGAAAGCAGTGAAAGGCTCCTATGTTGCAATAACTCAGAACCTCATTCTGAGTGTTCCCGGCAGAGGTCATTCAGCTGAACACAACCGTGGACTAATTAGAGCCAGATGTAAGCAGTGCTGTCCATAGTGCTGGAGGGAGAGTGGTGGCGTGCCCAACAACTGAGCTCTAGTTCTCAACACTTTCACAAAGTGCCATAAGTTGAGGTTCATCTGACTGCTCTGGTTGAGTAGAGTGTAGCTGTCAAAGCTGGAATCAGTAGCACTCAGGTGAGAAGAACGAGAAGCAGATAGACCCAGTCCGCTGGCAGTGTCCTACGGGGACCAGCCTATCTGGCTGCCACGCCTGAATGTTTGCAACCGCGGCAGAGCTAGGCAGGCGCAATTGTGCAGCAATGCAAACTGCATAACCTGGCCAAATTTCCCGGGTGTACAAGAAACCACGGGGGATTTACAAGGAGATGTTCTTCCGGAACAGCCGGAGGCCTGTCGGCAGCTACATTCCGGATTTCTTCCTAAGAAGCCTTGAAAACAATAAAATGCTCCTCTGTTGCAATAACTCAGAACATCATTCTGAGTGTTCCCGGCAGAGGTCATTCGGCTGAACAGAACCGTGGACTAATTAGAGCCAGATGTAGGCAGTGCTGTCCATAGTGCTGGATGGAAAGTGTTGGCGTGCCAAACAACTGAGCTCCAGTTCTCGAAACTTTCACAAAGTGCCCTAAATTGAGGTTCAACTTACTGTTCCGGTTGAGTAGAGTGTAGCCCTCAAAGCTAAAATCAGTAGCACTCAGGTGAGAAGAACGGGAAGCAGATAGACCCAGTCCGCTGGCAGTGTCTTAGGGGACCAGCCTATCTGGCTGCCACGCCTGAATATTTGCAACCGCGGCAGAGCTAGGCATGCGTAATTGTGCAGCAATGCAAACTGCATAACCTGGCCAAATTTCACGGGTGTACAAGAAACCATGGGGGATTTACAAGGAGATGTTCACCAGGAACAGCAGGAGGCCTGCAGGCAGCAACATTCCGGATTTCTTCCTAAGAAGCCTTGAAAGCAGTGTAACGCTCCTATGTTGCAATAACTCGGAACCTCATTCTGAGTGTTTCCGGCAGAGGGCATTTGGCTTAACACAACCGTGGACTAATTAGAGCCAGATGTAGGCAGTGCCGTCCATAGTGCTAGATGGACAGTGGTGGCGTGCCAAACAACTGAGCTCCAGTTCTCAACACTTTCACAAAGTGCCCTAAGTTGAGGTTCAACTTACTGCTCCGGCTGAGTAGAGTGTAGCCGTCAAAGCTGGAATCAGTAGCACTCAGGTGAGAAGAACGGGAAGCAGATATACCCAGTCCGCTGGCAGTGTCCTACGGGGACCAGGCTATCTGGCACCCACGCCTGAATGTTTGCAACCGCGGCAGAGCTAGGCAGGCGCAATTGTGCAGCAATGCAATATGCATAACCAGGCCAAATTTCACTGGTGTACAAGAAACCACGGGGGATTTACAAAGAGATGTTCTCCGGGAACAACGGGAGGCCTGCCGGCAGCAAGATTCCGGAATTCTTCCTGTGAAGCCTTGAAAGCAGTGAAGCGCTCCTATGTTGCAATAACTCGGAACCTCATTCTGAGTGTTCCCGGCATAGGTCATTCGGCTGAACACAACCGTGGACTAATTAGAGCCAGATGTAGGCAGTGCCGTCATTAGTCCTGGATGGACAGTGGTGGCGTGCCAAACAACTGAGCTCCAGTTCTCAACACTTTCACAAAGTGCCATAAGTTGAGGTTGAACTTAATGCTTCGGTTGAGGAGAGTGTAGCTGTCAAAGCTGGAATCAGTAGCACTCAGGTGAGAAGAACGGGAAGCAGATATACCCAGTCCGCTGGCAGTGTCCTACGGGGACCAGGCTATCTGGCACCCACGCCTGAATGTTTGCAACCGCGGCAGAGCTAGGCAGGCGCAATTGTGCAGCAATGCAATATGCATAACCAGGCCAAATTTCACTGGTGTACAAGAAACCACGGGGGATTTACAAAGAGATGTTCTCCGGGAACAACCGGAGGCCTGCCGGCAGCAAGATTCCGGAATTCTTCCTGTGAAGCCTTGAAAGCAGTGAAGCGCTCCTATGTTGCAATAACTCGGAACCTCATTCTGAGTGTTCCCGGCATAGGTCATTCGGCTGAACACAACCGTGGACTAATTAGAGCCAGATGTAGGCAGTGCCGTCATTAGTCCTGGATGGACAGTGGTGGCGTGCCAAACAACTGAGCTCCAGTTCTCAACACTTTCACAAAGTGCCATAATTTGAGGTTGAACTTAATGCTTCGGTTGAGTAGAGTGTAGCTGTCAAAGCTGGAATCAGTAGCACTCAGGTGAGAAGAACGGGAAGCAGATATACCCAGTCCGCTGGCAGTGTCCTACGGGGACCAGGCTATCTGGCACCCACGCCTGAATGTTTGCAACCGCGGCAGAGCTAGGCAGGCGCAATTGAGCAGCAATGCAAACTGCATAACCTGGCCAAATTTCACGGGTGTACAAGAAACCACGGGGGATTTACAAGGAGATGTTCATCCGGAACAGCCGGAGGCCTGCGGGCAGCAAGATTGCGGAATTCTTCCTAAGAAGCCTTGAAAGCAGTGAAACGCTCCTATGTTGCAATAACTCAGCACCTCATTCTGAGTGTTCCCGGCAGAGGTCATTCGGCTGAACACAACCGTGGACTAATTAGAGCCAGATGTAGGCAGTTCCGTCCATAGTGCTGGATGGACAGTGGTGGCATGCCCAAAAATGAACTCTAGTTCTCAACACTTTCACAAAGTGCCATAAGTTGAGGTTCAACTTATTGCTCCGGTTGCGTAGAGTGTAGCCGTCAAAGCTGGAATCAGTAGCACTCAGGTGAGAAGAACAAGAAGCAGATATATCCAGGCCGCTGGCAGTGTCCTACGGGGAGTAGCCTATCTGGCAGCCACGCCTGAATGTTTGCAACCACGGCAGAGCTAGGCATGCGCAATTGTGTAGCAATGGAAACTGCATAACCTGGCTAAACTTCACGGGTGTACAGGAAACCACGGGGGATTTAAAAGGAGATGTTCTCCCGGAAGAGCCGGAGGCCTGACGGCAGCAAGATTCCGGAATTTTTCCTAAGAAGCCTTGAAAGCAGTGAAACGCTCCTATGTTGCAATAACTCAGAACCTCATTCTGAGTGTTCCCGGCAGAGGTCATTCGGCTGAACACAACCGTGGACTAATTAGAGCCAGATGTAGGCAGTGCCGTCCATAGTGCTGGATGGACAGTGGTGGCATGCCAAACAACTGAGCTCTAGTTCTCAACACTTTCACAAAGCTCCATAAGTTGAGGTTCAACTTACTGCTCCGGTTGAGTAGAGTGTAGCCATCAAAGCTGGAATCAGTAGCACTCAGGTGAGAAGAACGGGAAGCAGATATACTCAGTCCGCTGGCAGTGTCCTACGGGGAACAGCCTATCTGGCTTTCACACCTGAATGTTTGCAACCGCGGCAGAGCTAGGGAGGCACAATTGTGCAGCAATGAAAAATGCATAACCTGGCCAAATTTCACGGGTGTACAAGAAACCACGGGAGATTAACAAGGAGATGTTCACCCGGAACAGCCGGAGGCCTGCCGGAAGCAACATTCCTGAATTCTTCCTAAGAAGCGTTGAATGCAGTGAACCGCTCCTATGTTGCAACAACTCAGAACCTCATTCTGAGTGTTCCCGGCAGAGGTCATTCGGCTGAACACAACCGAAGACTAATTAGAGCCAGATTTAAGCAGTGCCGTCCACAGTGCTGGATGGACAGTGGTGGCGTGCCAAACAACTGAGCTCTAGTTCTCAACACTTTCAAAAATTGCCATAAGTTGAGGTTCAACTTACTGCTCCGGTTGAGTAGAGTGTAGCCGTCAAAGCTGGAATCAGTAGCACTCATGTGAGAAGAACGGGAAGCAGGTATACCCAGTCCGCTGGCAGTGTCCTACGGGGACCAGACTATATGGCTGGCACGCCTGAATGTTTGCAACCGCGGCAGACCTAGGCAGGTGCAATTGTGTAGTAATGCAAACTGCATAACCTGGGAAATTTCACTGGTGTACAAGAAACCACGGTGCATTTACAAGAAGATGTTCACCCGGAACAGCCTGAAGCCTGCCAGCAGCATGATTCCGGAATTCTTCCTCAGAAGCCTTGAAAGCAGTGAAACGCTCCTATGTTGCAACAACTCAGAACCTCATTCTGAGTGTTCCCGGCAGAGGTCATTCAGCTGAACACAACCGTAGACTAATTAGAGACAGATGTAGGCAGTGCCATCCATAGTGCTGGATGGACAGTGATGGCGTGCCAAACAACTGAGCTGTAGTTCTTAACACTTTCACAAAGTGCCCGAAGTTGAGGTTCAACTTACTGCTCTGGTTGAGTAGAGTGTAGCCATCAAAGCTGGAATCAGTAGCACTCTGGTGAGAAGAACGGGAAGCAGATATACCCAGTCCGCTGGCAGTGTCCTATGTGGACCAAGCTATCTGGCGGCCACGCCTGAATGTTTGCAACCGCGGCAGAGCTATGCATGCTGAATTGTGCAGCAATGCAAACGGTGTATCCTGTCCAAACTTCGTGGGTGTACAAGAAACCACGGGAGATTTACAAGGAGATGTTCAGCCAGAACAGCCGGAGGCCTGCCGGCAGCAAGATTCCGGAATTCTTCCTAAGTAGCCTTGAAAGCCGTGAAATGCTCCTATGTTGCAATAACTGAGAACCTCATTCTGAGTGTTCCCGGCAGAGGTCATTCGGCTGAACACAACCGTGGAGTAATTAGATCCAGATTTAGGTTTTGAAATAATTAGAGCCAGATGTAGGCAGTGTGGTCGCTTGCCAAATAACTGAGTTCGACTTCTTCAAACTTTCACAGAATGCCATAAGTAGAGGTTCACCTTCCTGCTCCGGTTGAGTAGAGTGCAGCCGTCAAGGCTGGAATCACTAGCACTCAGGTGAGAAGAAAGGAAAGCAGATATACCCAGTCCGCAGGAAGTGTCCTACAGGAACCAGCCTATCTGGCTGCAACGCCAGAATATTTGCAACCGAGGCAGAGCTATGCAGGCGCAATTGTGCAGCAATGCAAACTGCGCACCCTGGCCAAACTTCACGGGTGTACAAGAAACCACGGGGGATTTAAAAGGAGACGTTCATCCGGAACAGCCGGAGCTCTTCTGGCAGCAAGATTCCCGAATTCTTCCTATGAAGCCTTGAAAGCAGTGAAACGCTCCTATTTTGCAATAACTCAGAACCTCATTCTGAGTGTTCCCGGCAGAGGTCATTCGGCTGAACACAACCGTGGACTAATTAGATCCAGATGTAGGCATTGAAATATTTAGAGTCAGATGTAGGCAGTGTGGTCCCATGCCAAATAACTGAGTTCTACTCCTTCAAACTTTCACAGAATGCCATAAGTAGAGGTTCAACTTCCTGCTCCAGTTGAGTAGAGTGTAGCCGTCAAAGCTGGAATCAGTAGCACTCAGGTGAGAAGAACGGGAAGCAGATATACCCAGTCCGCTGGCAGTGTCCTACGGGGATCAGCCTATCTGGCTGCCTCGCCTGAATGTTTGCAACTGCGGCAGAGCTTTGCAGGCGCAATTGTGCAGCAATGCAAACTGCGTACCCTGGCCAAACTTCACATGTGTACAAGAAACCAGGGGGGATTTACAAGGAGATGTTCACCCGGAACAGTCGGAGGCCTGCCGGCAGCAACATTCCGGAATTCTTCCTAAGAAGCCTTGCAACCAGTGAAACGCTCCTATGTTGCAATAACTCAGAACCTCATTCTGAGTGTTCCCGGCAGAGGTCATTCGGCTGAACACAAACGTGGACTAATTAGAGCCAGATGTAGGTATTGAAATAATTAGAGCCAGATGTAGGCAGTGTGGTTGCATGCCAAATAACTGAGTTCTACTTCTACAAACTTTCACAGAATGCCATAAGTAGAGGTTCAACTTCCTGCTGCGGTTGGGCAGAGTGTAGCCATCAAAGCTGGAATCAGTAGCACTCAGGTGAGAAGAACGGGAAGCAGATATAACCAGTCCGCTGGCAGTGTCCTACGGGGAACAGCCTATCTGGGTTCCACGGGTGAATGTTTGCAACTGCGGGAGAGCTATGCAGGTGCAATTGTGCAGTAATGCAAACTGCGTACTCTGGCCAAACTTCACGGGTGTACAAGAAACCACGGGGGATTTACAAGGAGATGTTCACCCGGAACAGCCGGAGGACTGCTGGCAGCAAGTTTCCGGAATTCTTCCTAAGAAGCCTTGAAAGCAGTGAAACGCTCCTATGTTGCAATAACTCAGAACCTCATTCTGAGTGTTCCCAGCAGAGGTCATTCGGATGAACACAAACGTGGACTAATTAGAGCCAGATGTAGGCAGTGTCGTCCATAGTGCTGGATAAACAGTGGTCGCGGGCAAAACAAATGAGCTTTATTTCTCCAAAATTTCACAGAATGCCATAAGTAGAGGTTCAACTTCCTGCTCCACTTGAGTAGAGTTTACCCTTCCAAACTGGAATCAGTAGCACTCCGGTGAGAAGAACGGGAAGCAGATATACCCAGTTCGCTCGCAGTGTCCTATGGGGACCAGCCTATCTGGCTGCCACGCCTGAATGTTTGCAACCGCGGCAGAGCTATGCAGGCTGAATTGTGCAGCAATGCAAACTGTGTGCCCTGGCCAAACTTCGTGGGTGTACGAGAAACCACGGGAGAATTACAAGGAGATGTTCACCCGGAACAGCCGGAGGCCTGCCAGCAGCAACATACCGGAATTCTTCCTAAGAAGCCTTGAAAGCAGTGAAACGCTCCTATCTTGCAATAACTCAGAACCTCATTCTGAGTGTTCCTGGCAGAGGTCATTTGGCTGAACACAAACCTGGACTAATTAGAGCCAGATGTAGGTATTGAAATAATTAGAGCCAGATGTAGACAGTGTGGTTGCGTGCCAAATAACTGAGTTCTACTTCTACAAACTTTCACAGAATGCCATAAGTAGAGGTTCAACTTCCTGCTGCGGTTGAGTAGAGTGTAGTCGTCAAAGCTGGAATCAGTAGCACTCAGGTGAGAAGAACGGGAAGCAGATATACCCCGTCCGCTGGCAGTGTCCTACGGGGAACAGCCTATCTGGCTGCCATGCCTGAATGTTTGCAACTGCGGCAGAGCTATGCAGGCGCAATTGTGCAGCAATGCACACTGCGTAAACTGGCCAAACTTCACGGGTGTACAAGAAACTACGGGGGATTTACAAGGAGATGTTCACCCGGAACAGCCGGAGGCCTGCAGGCAGCAAGATTCCGGAATTCTTCCTAAGAAGCCTTGAAAGCAGTGAAACACTCCTAAGTTGCAATAACTCAGAACCTCATTCTGAGTGTTCCCGGCAGAGGTCATTCGGCTGAACACAAACCTGGACTAATTTGAGCCAGATGTAGGCAGTGCCGTCCATAGTGCTGGATGGACAGTGGTCGCGGGCAAAACAAATGAGCTTTATTTCTCCAAAATTTCACAGAATGCCATAAGTAGAGGTTCAACTTCCCGCTCCAGTTGAGTAGAGTTTAGCCGTCAAAACTGAAATCAGTAGCACTCTGGTGAGAAGAACGGGAAGCAGATATACCCAGTCCGCTAGCAGTGTCCTACGGGGACCAGCCTATCTGGCTGCCACGCCTGAATGTTTGCAACCGCGGCAGAGCTATGCAGGCTGAATTCTGCAGCAATGCAAACTGTGTACCCTGGCCAAACTTCGTGGGTGTACAAGAAACCACGGGAGAATTACAAGGAGATGTTCACCCGGAACAGCCGGAGGCCTGCCCGCAGCAAGATTAAGGAATTCTTCCTAAGAAGCCTTGAAAGCTGTGAAACGCTCCTATGTTGCAATAACTCAGAACCTCATTCTGAGTGTTCCCGGCAGAGGTCATTCGGCTGAACACAACCGTGGACTAATTAGATCCAGATGTAGGTATTGAAATAATTAGAGCCAGATGTAGGCAGTGTGGTCGCGTGCCAAATAACTGAGTTCTACTTCTACAAACTTTCACAGAATGCCATAAGTACAGGTTCACCTTCCTGCGCCGGTTGAGTAGAGTGCAGCCGTCAAAGCTGGAATCAGAAGCACTCAGGTCCTGGCAGTGTCCTATGGAAGAAAAAGGAAGAAAGAAGAAGAAGAAGAAGAAGAAGAAGAAGAAGAAGAAGAAGAAGAAGAAGAAGAAGAAGAAGAAGAAGAAGAAGAAGAAGAAGAAGAAGAAGAAGAAGAAGAAGAAGAAGAAGAAGAAGAAGAAGAAGAAGAAGAAGAAGAAGAAGAAAAGAAGAAGAAGAAGAAGAAAGAAGAAGAAGAAGAGGAAGAGGAAGAAGAAAAAGAAGAAGGAGACGGAGGAGGAGGAGGAGAAGGAGGCGGAGGAGGAAAAGGAAGAGGAGGAGGAGGAGAAGAATAAGAATAAGAATAAGAAGTAGGAAGAGGAGGAGGGGGAGGAGGAGGAGGAGGAGGAGGAGGAGGAGGAGGAGGAGGAGGAGGAGGAGGAGGAGGAGGAGGAGGAGGAGGAAGTGGAGGAGGAGGAGAAGAAGACGAAGCAGAAGAAGAAGCAGAAGAAAAAGAAGAAAAAGAAGAAGAAGAGGAAGAAGAAGAAGAAGAAGAAGAAGAAGAAGAAGAAGAAGAAGAAGAAGAAGAAGAAGAAGAAGAAGAAGAAGAAGAAGAAGAAGAAGAAGAAGAAGAAGAAGAAGAAGAAGAAGAAGAAGAAGAAGAAGAAGAAGAAGAAGAAGAAGAAGAAATGAGGGTTAGGTTTAGGATGAGGGTGAGGGTGAGGGTTAGGGTCAGGTTTAGGGTTAGGTTTCGAGTAAGGTTTAGGTTTTGTCTGAGGGTGAGGATGTGGTTGAGGGTAAAAGTTAGTGTTAAGGTTAGGATTAGGTTTAGGGTAAGGATTAGGGTTAGTGGGAGGGTTAGGGCTAGGATTAGGTTTAGGGTTAGGGTGAGGGTTAGGGGGAGGGGGAGGGATAGAGTTAGTGTGATGGTGAGGTTGAGGTCTAGGGTAAGGGTTAGTGTTATGGTGAGGGTTACTATTAGGGTTAGGGTTAGGTTCAGGTTGAGGGTTAGTGTTAGTGTGAGGTTTAGGGTTAGTGTGAGGGTAAGGGTCAGGCTCAGGGTGAGGGTGAGGGTGAGGGTGAGGGTTAGTGTTAAGATAATGGTCAAGGTAAGGGTTAGGATTAGGGTTAGGGTGAGGGTGAGAGTTAGGGTTAGGATTAGGATTAGGGGTACGGTTATTGTTCGGTTTAGGGTTAGGGTTAGGGTGAGGGTTAGGGTTAGGGTTAGAGTTAGGGTTTTCTTTAGGATTAGGGTTAGGGTGAAATTGAGGGTGAGGTTTAGGGTTAGGGTTTGAGGTTTAGGTTTAGTTTTAGCGTTACGGTTATTGTTAGTGTTAGCGTCAGCGTTAGGGTGAGGGTGAGGGTGAGGGTTAGGGTTAGGGTTAGGTTTAGGCTGAGTGTTAGTGTTAGTGTGAGGTTTAGTGTTAGGGTTTGGGTGAGGGTAAGGGTTAGAGTGAGGTTAAGGGTGAGGGTGAGGGTTAGGGTTTGAGTGAGGGTTAGGGTTAGGTGAGTGTTAGGATGG
The DNA here is from genome assembly GCF_024711535.1 of Dipodomys merriami. Lineage (NCBI taxonomy): Eukaryota > Metazoa > Chordata > Mammalia > Rodentia > Heteromyidae > Dipodomys > Dipodomys merriami. The sequence goes on along the minus strand of NW_027206513.1, from coordinate 4,205,967 downwards.
CGGTGAGGGTTAGGGTGAGGGTTTGGGTTTGGGTTAGGGTTAGCGTTAGGTTGAGGGTTAGGTTTATTGTTAGGGTGAGGGTTAGGGTTAGGGTGAGGTTTAGGGTGAGCATGAGGTTTAGGGTTAGCATTAATTTAAGGGTGAGGTTTAAGGTTAGGGTTAGGGTTAGGTTTAGGGTTATTGTTAGGGTTAGGGTTAAGTTGAGGGTGAGGGTGAAGGTTAGGGTTAGTGTAAGGGTTAGGGTTAGGAATAGGTTTAGGGTTAGGGTGAGGGTAAGGGTTATGGTGAGGTTTAGGGTGAGGATGAGGTTTAGGGTTAGGGTGAGGGTGAGGGTGAGGGTGAGGGTCAGGTTTAGGGTTAGGTTTCAGGTTAGCTTTAGGATTTGTCTGAGGGTGAGGATGCGGTTGAGAGTAAGGGTTAGAGTTAGGGTTAGGATTAGGTTTAGGGTGAGGGTTAGGGTTAATGTGAGGGTTAGGGCTAGGATTATGGTTAGGGTAAGGGTAAGGGTTACAGTTAGGGTTGGCATCAGGGTTAGGATTAGAGTTAGAGTGAGGGTGAGGTTGAGGGTGAGGGTGAGGGTGAGGTGAGGGTTTTGGTGAGAGTGAGGGTTAGGGTATGGGTGATAGTTAGGATGAGGGTGAGGGTTAGGTTTAAGCTGAGGGTTAGGGTTAGGGTGAGGGTTAAGGTTAGGCTTATTGTTAGGTTTAGGGTTATTGTTAGGTTTAGGGTTAGGGTGAGGGTTATGGTTAGGGTTAGGTTAAGGGTTAGGTTTAGGGTGATAATGTGGTTGAGGGTGAGGGTTAGGGTGAGGTGAGGGTTTTGGTGAGAGTGAGGGTAAGGTATGGGTGATAGTTAGGTTTAGGGTGAGGGTTAGCATGATATTGAGTGTTAGGGTGAGGGTTAATGTGAGGGTTAGTGTTATTGTTAGGTTTAGAGTTAGGGTGAGGTTAAGGGTGAGGTTGAGTGTTAGGGTTAGGGTTATGTTTAAGGTGAGTGTGATGGTGAGTGTTAGGGTTAAGATAATGGTTAGGGTTATGATTAGGCAGAGTGTTAGTGTGAGAGTGAGGTTTTCCGTTAGGTAAGCGTTAGGTTTATGGTGAGGATTAGGGTGAGGGATAGGGTTAGGGTGAAGGTTAGGGTTAGGATTAGGTTGAGGGTTAAGGTTAGGGCGATGATTAGGGTGAGGGGGGGTGAAGGTGAGGTTGAGGGTAAGGGTGAGGGTAAGGGTGAGGGTTAGGTTTTGCATTAGGTTTAGGGTTAGGGTTAGCGTGAGGGTTAGGGTTACAGTTAGGGTGAGGGTGAGGGTGAGGTTGAGGGTGAGGGTGAGGGTTAGGGCTAGGGTTAGGGTTAGAGTTAGGGTTAGGGTTAGGGTGAGGGTGAGGGTTAGGGTTAGGGTTAGGGTTAGGTTTAGTGTTAGAGTTAGGGTTAGGTTTGGGGTGAGGGTTAGGGTTAGGGTGAGGGTTAGGGTTAGGGTGAGGGTTAGGGTGAGGATGAGGGTTAGGGTTAGCATTAATTTTAGGGTGAGGTTTAAGGTTAGGGTTTGAGTTAGTGTGAGGGCTAGGGTGAGGGTGAGTGTTAGGGATAGGGTGAGGGATATGGTGAGGATTAGGGTTAGGGTTAGGGTGAGGGTTAGGCTGAGGGTTAGGTTTAGGGTTAGGGTGAGGTTTAGGTTTAGTCTGAGGGTTATGTTTAGGGTTAGAGTTAGGGTTATGGTGAGGCTTAGGGTTGGGGTGATGGTTAGGGTGAGAGTGAGTGTTAGGTTTAGAGGGAGTGTTAGGGTGAGGGCTAGTGTGAGGGTGAGGGTTAGGGTTAGGGTTAGGGTGAGGGTGAGGGTTTGGATTAGGGTTAGGGTGAGGGATAGGCTTAGAGTTAGTGTTAGGGTTAGGTTTATGGTTATTGTTAGTGTTAGGGTTTGGGTGAGAGTGAGGGTGAGTTTTAAGTTTAGAGTTAGGTTTAGGGTGAGTGTGAGGGTGAGGGTTAGGGTTACCATAATGGTTAGGGCTAGGATAAGGCTGAGGGTTAGGATGAGGTTGTGGGTATGTGTGCAGGTTAGGGTTAGGGTTAGGATTAGGATTATGGTGAGGGTTAGGGTTAGTGTAAGGGTTAGGGTTAGGATTAGGTTTAGGGTTAGGGTGAGGCTAAGCGTTATGTTGAGGGTTAGAGTGAGGGTGAGGTTTAAGGTTAGCATTAGGATTAGTGTTAGCATGATGGTTAGGGTTAGAGTTAGGGTGAGGGTGAGGATGAGGGTTAGGATTAGGGTTAGGGTTACTGTTAGAGTTAGGGTTATGGTGAGGTTGAGGGTGAGGGTTAGGGTTAGGGTTAGGGTTAGGGTTAGGGTGAGGGTAAGGGTTAGGATTAGGTTTAGGGTTAGGTTTAGGGTTAGGTTTGGGTGGAGGGTTAGGATTAGGGTGAGGGATAGGGTGAGGGTGAGGTTTAGTTTTAGGGTTTAGTATTAGCTTTAGGCTTAAGGTGAAGGTGAGGGTTAGTGTTAAGTTTAGGCTTAGGGTTAGGGTTATTGTTAGGGTTAGGGTTAGGGTGAGGTTGAGTGGGAGGGTTAGGTTTAGGGTTAGGGTCAGGGTGATTGTGAGGGTGAGGGTTAGGGTTAAGATAATGGTTAGGGTAAGGGTTAAGATTAGGGTTAGGGTTAGTGTGAGGGTAAGGGTTAGGTTTAGGGTTAGGGTAGGGTTATTGTTAGGCTTAGGGTTAGGGTTAGGGTGAGATTGAAGGTGAGGTTTAGGGTTATGGTTAAGGTGAAGTTTAGGTTTAGGTTTAGGGTCAGTGTTATTGTTAGGGTTAGGTTTAGGGTAAGGGTGAGGTGAGTGTGAGGTTTAGGTTTAGGGGTAGGGGTAGGGGTAGGGTTAGGGTGAGGGTTAGGGTTAGTCTGAGGGTTAGGTTTAGATTTACAGTTAGGGTTAGGGTTATTGTTAGTGTTAGGGTTAGGATTAGGTTGAGGGTGAGGGTAAGGGTTAGGGTTAGGGTTAGGTTTAGGATGAGGGTTAGAGTTAGTGTGAGGTTTAGGTTTAGGTTTAGGGTGAGGGTTAGGTTTAGGGTTATTGTTAGGAGGAGGGTGAGGTTTAGATTTAGCATTAGGTTTAGCGTGAGGGTTAGGGTTAGAGTTAGGGTGAAGGTGAGGGTGAGGGTTAGGATTAGGGTCAGGGTGAGGGTTAGGGTAAGGGTTAGGTTTAGGGTTATTGTTAGGGTTAGGCTTAGGGTGAGGGTGAGGGTTAGGGTTAGTGTTAGGTTTAGGGTGAGTGTGAGGGTAAGTGTTAGGTTATGATAATGCTTAGGGTTAGGATTAGGCTGAGGGTTAGGGTGAGGGTTAGAGTGAGGCTTAAATTTAGGGTTAGGGTTAAGCTTAGGATGAGGGTTAGGGTTTGTGTAAGGGTTAGAGTTAGGATAAGGTTTAGGGTTAGGGTGAGGCTAAGGGTTATGGTGAGGGTTAGGGTGAGGGTGAGGGTTAGGGTTAGGGTGAGGTTAAGGGTGAGTGTGAGGGTGAGCATTAGGGTGAGGGTGAGGGTGAGGGTTAGGTTTAGGGTGAGGTGTAGGGTTAGGGTTAGGGTTAGGGTTAGGATGAGGGTGAGGCTCAGAGGTAAGGATAGGCTTAGGGTGAGGTTTAGAGTTATTGTGAGGGTTAGGGTTAGGTTGAGGGTAAGGGTTTGGTTGAGGGTTAGGGTGAGGGTGAGGGTTAGGGTTAGCATTAGTTTTAGGGTGAGGTTTAGGGTTATGGTTAGGGTTAATGTGAGGGCTTGTGTGAGCGTGAGTGTTCGGGTTAGGGTGAAGGATAGAGTGAGGATGAGGATTAGTGTTAGGTTTAGGGTGAGTTTTAGGTTGAGGGGTAGGGTTAGGGTTATGGTGTGGGTTGATGTTAATGTGAGGTTTAGGGTTAGGGTTAGGGTGAGGATTAGCTTATGGTGAGGTTGAGGGTGAGGGTGAGGGTTAGGGTTAGCATTTGGGTTAGGGTTAGGGTTAGCATGAGGGTTAGGATTAGAGTTAGAGTGAGGGTGAGGTTGAGGGTGAGGGTGAGGGTTAGGTTTAGGGTTAGATTTAGGATGAGGGTGAGGGTTAAGTTTAAGCTGAGGGTTAGGGTTAGGGTGAGGGTTAGATTTAGGGTTATTATTATGTTTAGGGTTATTGTTAGGGTTAAGGTTAGGGTGAGGTTTATGGTTAGGGTTAGGTTAAGGGTTAGGGTTAGGGTGATAATTTGGGTGAGGGTGAGGGTTAGGGTGAGGTGAGGGTTTTGGTGAGTGTGAGGGTTAGGGTGTGGGTGTGAGGTAGGGTTAGGGTGAGGGTTAGGATGATAGTGAGGGTTAGGGTTAGGGTTAGGATGATAGTGAGGGTTAGGGTGAGGGTTAGGGTTATTGTTAGTGTTAGGGTTAGGGTGAGGTTAAGGGTGCGGTTGAGTGTTAGGGTTAGGGTTAGGTTTAAGGTGAGTGTGATGATGAGGGTTAGGGTTAAGATAATGGTTAGGGTTAAGATTAGGCTGCGGGTTAGTGTGAGGATGAGGGTGAGGGTTTCGGTTAGGTAAGGGTTAGGTTTAGGGTGAGGATTATGTTGAGGGTTAGGGTTAGGGTGAATGTTAGGGTTAGAGTTAGGTTAAGGGTTAGGGTTAGGGTGATGATTAGGGTGAGGGTGAGGGTGAGGTTGAGGTTGAGGGTAAGGGTGAGGGTGAGGGTGAGGGTTAGGGTTAGCATTAGGGTTAAGGTTAGCGTGAGGGTTAAGGTTAGAGTTAGGGTGAGGGTGAGGGTGAGGTTGAGGGTGAGGGTGAGCGTGAGGGTTAGGGTTAGGGTTAGGTTGAGGCTGGGGCTGAGTGTGAGGGTTACGATTAGGGTTAGGTATAGGGTGAAGGTGAGGACTAAGGGTTAGGTTTGGGGTGAGGGTTAGGGTTAGGGTGAAGGTGAGCATTAGGTTTAGGTTTAGGATTAGGGTTAGGGTTAGGGTGAGGGTGAGGGTGAGGGTTAGGTTTATGGTTAGGTTTGGGTGATTGTGAGGTGAGTGTTAGGGTTAAGATAATGGTTAGGGTAAGGTTTAGGATTAAGGTAAGTGTTAGGGTGAGGGTTAGGGTTAGGTTTATGGTTAGGGTAGGGTTATTGTTAGGTTTAGGGTTAGGGTTAGCATGAGGGTTAGGGTTAGGGTTAGGGTTAGGCTTATTGTTAGGCTTAGGGTTTGGGTTAGGGTGAGATTGAGGGTGAAGTTTAGCGTTAGGGTTAGGGTGAGTTTTAGGTTTAGGTTTAGGGTTAGGGTAATTGTTACGGTTAGGGTGAGGGTAAGGGTGAGGGTTAGGGTTAGGGTGAGGTTTAGGATGAGGGTGAGGGTGAGGGTTTCGGTTCGATAAGGGTTAGGGTAAGAGTTAGGTTGAGTATTAGGGTTAGGGCGTTGTTTAGGGTGAGGTTGAGTGTTAGGGTGAGGGTGATGGTTCGGGTGTGGGTGAGGGTTAACATGTGGGAGAGGGTTAGGTTTAGGGTGAGGGTTAGGATTTCTGTGAACGTTAGGGTTAGGGTTGGGGTGAGGAAAAGTGTTAGGGTGAGGGTTAGTGTGAGGGTGAGTGTTTTGGTGAGGGTGAGGTTTATGCTGTGGGTGAGCTTTAGGTGAGTGTTAGGATGAGAGTGAGGGTTAGGGTGAGGGTTTGGGTTTGGGTTAGTTTTATCGTTAGAGTGAGGGTTAGGGTTAGTGTTAGGGTTAGAGTTAGGGCTAGGGTGAGGTTTAGGTTTAGGGTTAGGTTGAGGGTTAGGATTAGGGTTAGGGTTAGGGTGAGGATGAGGCTTAGGGTCAGCATTACTTTTAGGGTGAGGTTTAAGGTTAGGGTTTAAGGTTAGGGTGAGGGATATAGTGAAGATTAGGGTTATATTTAGGGTGAGAGTTAGACTGAGGGGTAGGTTTAGTGTTAGGGTGAGGTTTAGGTTTGGTGTGAGGGTTAGGTTTATGGTTCGGAGTAGGGTGAGTGTTAGGGTTAGGGTGAGGGTTAGGGTGAGAGTGAGGATTAGGGTTAGAGTGAGTGTTAGGGTGAGAGCTAGTGTGAGGGTGAGGGTTAGGGTTAGGGTTAGGGTGAGGGTTAGGTTTAGGGTTAATGTTAGGGTTAGGTTTAGGGTTATTGTTAGGGTTAGGGTTAGGGTGAGGGTGAGGGTGAGGGTTAGGGTTAGGGTTAGTTTTAGGGTGAGTGTGAGGGTGAGATTTAGAGTTACGATAATGGTTAGGGTTAGGATTAGGCTGAGAGTTAGGGTGAGGTTGAGTGTATGGGTGAGGGTTAGGGTTAGGGTGAGGGTGAGGGTGAGGGTGGAGGTTAGGGTTAGTGTAAGGGTTAGGGTTAGGATTAGGTTTAGGGTTAGGGTGAAGGTAAGGGTTATGGTGAGGGTTAGGGTGAGGGTGAGGGTTAGGTTTAGCATTAGGCTTAGGGTTAGGGTTAGCATGAGGGTTAGCGTTAGAGTTAGAATGAGGGTGAGGGAGAGTTTGAGGCTGAGGGTGAGGGTTAGGGTTAGGGTTAGGTTTAGGATGAGGGTGAGGGTTAGGTTTAGGCTGAGGGTTAGGTTTAGTGTGAATGTTAGGGATAGGGTTAGGGTTAGGGTGAGGGTAAGGGTTAGAATGAGTGTTAGGGTGAGAGTGAGGGTTAGGTTTAGTGTGAATTTTAAGGTGAAGGCTAGGGTGAGGGTGAGGGTTAGGGTTAGGTTTAGGGATCAGGTGAGGGTGCGGTTTAGGGTTAGGGTTAGGGTGAGGACTAGGGTTAGGGTTAGGGTTAGGGTCAGGGTTAGGGTAAGGGTTAGGTTTAGGGTTAGGGTTATTGTTAGGGTTAGGGTTACGGTGAGGCTGAGGGTGAGGTTGAGTGTTAGGGTTAGGGTTAGGTTTAAGGTGAGTGTGAGGGTGAGGTTTAGGTTTAAGATAATGGTTAGGGTTAAGATTAGGTTGCGGGTTAGGGTGAGGGTGAGGGTATGGGTGAGGGTGAAGGTTCTGGTGTGGGGGAGGGTTAGGGTGAGTGTTAGGGTTTGTTTGCGTGTTAAAGTTCGGGTTAGGGTTAGGGTGAGGTAGAGTGTTAGGGTGAGGGTGAGTGTTAGGTTTAGCATAAAGGTTAGTTTGAGGGTTATAGGGTGAGGGTTCGGTTTAGGGTTATTAATAAATTTATGATTATTGTTATGGTTAGGGTTAGGGTGAGTGTTACGTTTAGGGTTAGGTTAAGGGTTAGGGTTAGGGTGATGATTAGGGTGAAGGTGAGGCTTAGGGTGAGGCTGAGGGTTTTGGTGAGGGTGAGGGTTAGGGTGTGTGTGAATGTTAGGGTTAGGATGAGGGTTAGGATGATAGTGAGGGTTAGGGTGAGGGTTACAGTTAGGGTTATTGTTAGGGTTAGGGTTAGGGTGAGGGTAAGGGTGAGGTTGAGTGTTAGGGTTAGGGTTAGGGTTAGGTTTAAGGTGAGTGTGAGGGTGAGGGTTAAGGTTAACACAATGGTTAGGGTTAAGATTAGGCTGAGGGTTACTGTGAGGGTGACAGTGAGGTTTTCGGTTAGGCAAGGGTTATGTTTAGGTTGTGGTTTAGGGTGAGGGTTAGGGTTAGGCTGAAGGTTAGGGTTAGGGTTAGGTTAAGGGTTAGGGTTAGGGTGATGATTAGGGTGACGGTGAGTGTGAGGTTGAGGGTAAGAGTGAGGGTGAGGGTGAGGGTTAGGGTTAGCATTAGGGTTAGGGTTAGGGTTAGCATGAGGGTTAGAGTTAGGGTGAGGGTGAGGGTGAGGTTGAGGTTGAGGCTGAGGGTTAGGGTTAGGTTTAGCATTAGGGTTAGGGTTCAGGTTAGCGTGAGGGTTAGGATTAGAGTTAGGGTGAGGGTGAGGGTGAGGTTGAGGTTGAGGGTGAGTGTTAGGGTTAGGGTGAGGGTTGGAGTGAGTGTGAGGGTTAGGGTTATGGTTAGGGTTATTGTTAGGGTTAGGGTTAGGGTGAGGTTGAGTGTGAGAGTGAGGATTAGGGTTAGGGTTAGGGTTAGGGTGAGGGTGAGTGTGAAGGTGAGGGTTAGTGTTAGGGTTAGGGTTAGGTTGAATGTGAAGGTGAGGGTTATGGTTTAGATAATGGTTAGGGTAATGTTTAGGATTAGGGTTAGGGTTAGGTTTAGGGTTAGGGGTAGGGTTATTGTTAGGTTTAGGATTAGGGTTATGGTGAGGGTTAGGGTTAGGGTTAGGCTTAGGGTCATTGCTAGGGTTAGGGTTAGGGTTAGGGTGAGATTGAGGGTGAGGTTTAGGGTTAGGGTTAGGATGAGGTTTAGTTTTAGTTTTAGGGTTAGGCTTATTGTTAGGGTTAGGGTTAGTGTGAGGGTTAGGGTTAGGGTTAGGTTTAAGGTTAAGCTAAGGGCTAGGGTGAGGGTGAGGGTAAAGTTGAGGGTGAGGGTGAGGGTGAGAATGAGGGTTTGTGTTAGGTAAGGGTTAGGGTTAGGGTGAGGGTGAGGGTGAGAGTTAGGGTGAGGGTTAGGGTTAGGGTGAGGTTTACTATTAGTGTGAGGATTAGGGTTAGCATTAGGGTTAGTGTGAGGGTGAGGGTTAATGTTAGGGTTAGGGTCAGGGTGAGGATTTGTGTGAGGGTTAGGGTGAGGGTTATGTTTAGTGTGAGGATTAGGGTTAGCATTAGGGTTAGTGTGAGGGTGAGGGTTGTGGTTATGATGAAGGTGAGGGTTAGGGTTAGGGTTAGTGTTAGGTTTAGCATGAGGGTTAGGGTTAAGGTGAGGGTTAGGGTGAGAGTTAGGGTTATGGTGAGGGTTTGGGTTAGGGTTAGGGTTATTGTGATGTTTAAGGCTATGGTGAGGGTTAGGGTGAGGGTGAGGTTTCACGTTTGGGTGAGGGTTATGGTGTGGGTGAGGTTTAGATTTTGGTCGAGGGTTAGGGTGACAGTGAGGGTTAGGGTGAGGGTGGTGGTAAGGTTTAGCGTGAGGGTGAGGGTTAGGGTTAGGGTTAGGGTTTGGGTTAGGTTAAGGTTAGGGTTAGGGTGAGGTTTAGGGTGAGGATGAGAATTACGGTGAGAGTTAGTGTTAGTGTTAGGGTTAGGGTGAGGGTGATGGGAAGGGTTAGGGTGAGGGTGAGGGTGAGGGAGAGGGTTTGGGTTAGGTAAGGGTTAAGGTTAGGGTTAGGGTGTGGGTGAGGTTTAGGGTGAAGTTTAGGGTGAGGTTTAGGGTTAGTGTGAGGATTAGGGTTAGCTTTAGTGTTAGTGTCAGGGTGAGTGTTAGGGCTAAGGTTAGGTTTAGGGTTACTGTGATGTTTATGGCTAGGTTGAGGGTTAGGGTGAAGGTGAGGGTTCGGGTTTGGGAGAGGGTTAGGGTGTGGGTGAGGTTTAGAGTTATGTTGAGGGTTAGGGTGAGGGTGAGGGTTAGGGTGAGGGTGAGGGTAAGGGTTAGGGTGAGGTTGAGGGTGAGGGTGAGTTTGAGGGTTAGGGTGAGAGTTAGGGTTACGGTTAGGTTGAGGGTTAGGGTTAGGGTGAGGGTGAGAGTTAGGGTGACGGTGAGGTTTCGGGTGAGTGTGAGGGTTAGTGTGTGTGTGAGGGTTAGGAATAGGGTGAGGGTTAGGGTGATGGTGAGGGTTAGGGTTAGGGTGAGGTTTTGGGTTAGAGTTAGCATTAGGGTGAGGAATAAGGTTAGGTTTAGGGTTAGGGTGAGTTTTAGGGTGAGGGTTAGGGTTAGGGTTAGGTTTAGTGTGAGGATTAGGGTTAGGGTTAGGGTTAGGTTGAGGGTTAGGGTTAGAGTTAGGGTTAGGATGAGGGTGAGGCTCAGGGGTAGGGATAGGTAAGGATGATAGTGAGGGTTAGGGTGAGGGTGAGGGTTAGGGTTTGGGTTATTTTTAGGGATACGGTTAGGGTGAGGGTAAGGGTGAGGTTGAGTGTTTGGGTTAGGGTTAGGTTTAAGTATGATGGTGAGGTTTAGGGTCAAGATAATGGTTAGGGTTAAGATTAGGCTGAGGGTTAGTGTGATGGTGAGGGTGATGGTTTCGGTTAGGTAAGTGTTAGGTTTAGGGTGAGGATTAGGGTGAGGGTTAGGGTTAGGGTGAAGGTTAGGGTTAGGGTTAGGTTAAGGGTTAGGGTTAAGGTGATGATTAGGGTGAGGGTGAGGGTGATGGTGAGGTTGAGGGTAAGGGTGAGGGTGAGGGTGAGGATTAGGTTTAGCATTAGGTTTAGGTTTAGGGTTAGGGTGAGGGTTAGGGTTAGAGTTAGGGTGAGGGTGAGGGTGAGGTTGAGGGTGAGGGTGAGGGTTAGGGCTAGGGTTATGGTTAGGGTTAGGGTTAGGGTGAGAGTGGGGGTAAGTGTGAGGGTTAGGGTTAGGGTTAGGGTTAGGGTGAGGGTTATTGTTAGGGTATTTTTAGGGTTAGGGTTAGGGTTAGGTTTGGGGTGAGGGTTAGGGTTAGGGTGAGGGTGAGGGTTAGGGTTAGGTTTAGGAATAGGGTTAGGGTTAGGGGTGAGGGTGAGGGTGAGGTTTAGGTTTAGGGTTAGGGTTAGGGTTAGGATGAAGGTGAGGGGTAGGTTTAGGCTGAGGGTTAGGTTTAGTGTGAACCTTAGGGTTAGGTTTAGGGTTAGGATTAGGGCGAGAGCATGGGTTAGAATAATTGTTAGGGTTTAGCGTGAGTTTTAAGGTGAGGGCTAGGTTGAGCGTGAGGTTTAGGGTTAGGTGTAGAGATAGGGTGAGGGTGAGGTTTAGGGTTAGAATTAGGGTGAGGATTCGGTTTAGGTTTAGGTTTAGGGTCAGGGTTAGGGTTAGGGTTTGGTTTAGGGTTAGGGTTATTGTTAGGGTTAGGGTTAGGGTGACGGTGAGGGTGAGGTTGAGTGATAGGGTTAGGGATAGGTTTGAGGTGAGTGTGAGGGTGAGGTTTAGGGTTAAGAAAATGGTGAGGGTTAATACTAGGCTGAGGTTTAGGGTGAGGGTGAGGGTGAGGGTAAGGGTTAGGGTTATGGTGAGGGTTAGGGTTAGAGTGAGGGTTAGGGTTAGTGTTAGAGTTATGGAGAGGGTAAGGTTTAGAGTGATGTTTAGGGTGAGGGTGAGAGTTTGGGTGAGGGTGAGGGTTCTGTTGTGGGGGAGAGTTAGGGTGAGTGTTAGGGTTTGTGTGAGTGTTAAAGTTAGGGTTAGGGTTAGGGTGAGGTAATGTGTTAGGGTGAGGGTGAGGGTGAGGGTGAATGCTAGGTTTAGCGTTAGGGTTAGGTTGAGGGTTAGGGTGAGGGTTAGGGTTAGGGTGAGGGTTAGGGTTAGGGTTATTGATAGATTTAGTATTATTGTTAGGGTTAGGGTTAGGGTAAGGGTTAAGTTTAGGGTTAGGTTAAGGGTGATGATTAGGGTGAGGGTGAGACTTAGGATGAGGGTGAGGGTTTTGGTGAGGGTGAGGCTTAGGGTGTGTTTGAGTGTTAGTGATAGGATGAGCGTTAGGATGATAGTGAGGGTGAGGGTGAGGGTTACCGTTAGGGTTATTGTTAGGGTTTCGGTTAGGGTGAGGGTAAGGGTGAGATTGATTGTTAGGGTTAGGGTTAGGTTTAAGGTGAGTGTGAGGGTGAGGGTTAGGTTTAAGATAATGGCTAGGGTTAAGATTAGGCTGAGGGTTAGTGTGAGGGTGAGGGTGAGGGTTTTGTTTAGGTAAGGGTTAGGTTTAGGTTGAGGTTTAGGGTGAGGGTTAGGGCTAGGGTGCAGGTTAGGGTTAGGTTAAGGGTTAGGGTTCAGGTGATGATTAGGGTGAGGGTGAGGGTGAGGGTGAGGTTGAGGGTAAGGGTGAGGGTGAAGGTTAAGGTTAGCATTAGGGTTAGATTTAGGGTTAGCGTGAGGGTTAGGGTTAGAGTTAGGGTGAGGGTGAGGGTGAGGTTCAGGTTTAGGGTTAGGGTGCAGGTTAGGGTTAGGGTTACGTTAAGGGTTAGGTTTACGGTGATGATTAGGGTGAGGGTGAGGGTGAGGGTGAGGTTGAGGGTGAGGGTTAGGGTTAGGGTTAGGTTTAGGATGAGGGTGGGGGTGAGTGTTAGGGATAGGGTTATAGTTAGGGTTATTTTTAGGGTTAGGGTTAGGGTGAGGTTTAGGGTGAGGGTGAGGATTAGGGTTAGGGTTAGGGTGAGGGTGAGGGTGAGGGTTAGGGTTAAGGTTAGGGTGAGGGTGAGGGTGAGGGTGAGTATTAGGGTTAGCCTGAGGGTTAGGGTGAGGGTGAGGGTTAGGCTTAAGGTTAGGGTTAGGGTGAGGGTGAGTGTGAGGGTGAGTGTGAGGGTTAGGGTTAGGTTTAGGGTGAATGTGAGGGTGAGGGTTAGGTTTCAGATAATTGTTAGGCTAAGGGTTAGGATTAGGGTGAGGGTTAGGGTTAGGGTTAGGGTTAGGATAGGGTTATTTTTAGGTTTAGGATTAGGGTTAGGGTGAGGATAAGGGTTACGGTTAGGCTTAAGGTTATTGTTAGGGTTAGGGTTAGGGTTAGGGTGAGATTGAGGGTGAGATTTAGGGTTAGGGTTAGGATGAGGTTTAGGTTTAGTTTTAGGGTTAGGGTTATTGTAAGGGTTAGGGTTAGGGTTAGTGTGAGGGTTAGGGTTAGGGTTAGGTTTAGATTTAGGCTGAGGGCTAGCGTGAGGGTGAGGGTAAATTTGAGGGTGAGAGTGAGGGTTTGGGTTAGGTAAGGGTTAGTGTTAGGGTTAGGGTGAGGGTGAGGATTAGGGTGAGAGTTAGGGTTAGTGTGAGGATTAGGGTTAGGGTTAGTGTTAGTGTGATTGTGAGGGTTAGGGTTAGTGTGAGTGTGAGGGTGAGCGTTAGGGTGAGGGTTAGGTTTAGGGTGAGGTTTATTGTTAGTGTCAGGATTATGGTTAGCATTAGGGTTAGTGTGAGGGTGAGGGTTAGGTTTAGGGTTATGGTCAGGGTGATGTTTAGGGTGAGGTTTAGGGTGAGGGTTACGGTTAGTGTGAGGATTAGGGTTAGCATTAGGGTTAGTGTGAGGGTGAGGTTTGGGGTTATGGTGAAGGTGAGGGTTAGGGTTAGGGTTAGTGTTAGGGTTAGCATGAGGGTTAGGGTTAGGGTGAGAGTTAGGGTTATGGTGATGGTTAGGGTTAGGGTTAGGGTTAGTGTGATGTTTAGGGCTATGGTGAGGGTTAGGGTGAGGGTGAGGGTTCAGGTTCGGGTGAGGGTTACGGTGTGCGTGAGGTTTAGATTTAGGTTGAGGGTTAGGGTGAAGGTGAGGGTTAGGGTGAGGGTGATGGTAAGGGTTAGCATGAGGGTGAAGGTGAGGGTTAGGGTTAGGGTTAGGTTAGGTTTAGGGTTAGGGTGAGCTTTAGGGTGAGGCTGAGGGTTAGGGTGAGAGTTAGTATTAGGGTTAAGGTTAGGATGAGGTTGATGGGAAGGGTTAGGGTGAGGGTGAGGTTGAGATTGAGGGTGATGGTGAGGTTTTGGTTTAGGTAAGGGTTAGGTTTAGGGTTAGGGTGAGTTTTAGGGTGAGGGTTAGGGTTAGGGTTAGGATTAGTGTGAGGATTAGGGTTAGGGTTAGGGTTAGGGTTAGAGTGAGGTTAAAGGTTAGGGTGAGTTTTAGGGTGAGGGTGCGTGTTAGAGTTAGCGTTAGGCTTAGGGTGAGGGTTAGGGTGAGGGCTAGTTTTAGGGTTAGGGATAGTGTGAGGTTGAGGTTGAGGGTGAGGGTTAGGGTTAGGGTGAGTGTGAGGGTTAGGATTAGGGTTAGGGTGAGGTTAGGGTTAGGGTTAGGATGAGGGTGAGGCTCAGGTGTAGGGATAGGATTAGGGTGAGTTTAAGAGTTATTGTGAGGGTTAGGTTTGGTGTGAGGGTAAGGGTTTGGGTGAGGTTTAGGGTGAGGTTGAGCGTTAGGATTAGCATTAATTTTAGGGTGAAGTTTAGGGTTATGGTTAGGGTTAATGTGAGGGCTAGTGTGAGCGTGAGTGTTAGGGTTAGAGTGAGGGATAGGGTGAGGATTAGGCTTACAGTTAGGTTTAGGGTGAGTTTTAAGCTGAGGGGTAGGGTTAGGGTTAGGGTGAGGGTTGGGCTTAATGTGAGGATTTGGGTTAGGGTTAGGGTGAGGGTTAGCTTATGGTGAGTTTTAGGGTGAGGGTGAGGGTTTGGGTTAGCATTAGGCTTAGGGTTAGCGTGAGGATTAGAGTTAAAGTTAGAGTGAGGGTGAGGGTGAGGTTGAAAGTGAGGGTGAGGGTTACGGTTAGGGTTAGGTTTAGGACGAGGGTGAGGGTTACATTTAGGCTGAGGGTTAGGTTTAGTGTGAGGGTTAGGGTTAGGTTTTGGGTTAGGGTGAGGGTGAGGGTAAGGGTTAGAATGAGTGTTAGGGTGAGGGTTCTGGTTAGGGTTAGTGTGAGTATTAGGGTTAGGGTTAGGGTTAGGTTTAGGGTGATGGTTAGGGTTAGGGTTAGGCTTAGGGTTAGGCTTAGGGTTATTGTTTAACTTAGGTTTAGGGTGAGGGTGAGTGTGAGGTAGAGTGTTAGGGTTAGGTTTAGGTTTAAGGTGAATGTGAGGGTGAGGTTTAGGGTTAACATAATGGATAGGGTTAAGATTAGGCTGAGGGTTAGGGTGAGGGTGTGGGTGAGGGTAAGGGTTAGGGTTAGGTTCAGGGTTAGGGTGAGGGTTAGGTTTAGTGTGAGGGTTAGGGTTAGGGTGAGGGTAAGAGTTAGGGTGAGGTTTGGGGTGAGGGTGAGAGTGAGGGTTTCGGTTAGGTCAGGGTTAGGGTTAGAGTGAGGTTTAGTGTGAGGTGAGGGTTAGGTTGAGGTTAAGGGTTTGTGTGACTGTTAAAGTTAGAGTTTGGGTTAGGGTGAGTGTTAGGGTTAGGGAGATGTTTAAAGTGAGGGTGAGTGTTTGGGTGAGGGTGAGGGTTCGGGTGTGGGTGAGGATTAGGGTGAGGGTTAGGGTTTGTGTTAGTGTTAAAATTATGGTTAGGGTTAGGGTGAGGAAAAGTGTTAGGATGTGGGTTAGGGTGAGGGTGAGTGTTAGGCTTAGCGTTAGGGTTAGGTTGAGGGTTAGGTTTAGGGTGAGGCTTAGGTTAATTTTTAGGTTTAGGGTTAAAGTTAGGTTTAGGGTTAGGGTTAGGTTAAGGGTTAGGGTTAGGGTGATGATTTGGGTGAGGGTGAGGGTTTAGGGTGAGGGTGAGGGTTAAGGTTAGGTTTAGGGTTGGGGTAGGGTTATTGTTAGGTTTAGGGTTAGGGTTAGCGTGAGGGTTAGGGTTAGGGTTAGGGCTAGGGTTATTGTTAGGCTTAGGGTTAGGGTTAGGGTGAGATTAAACGTGAGGTTTAGGGTTATTATTAGGGCTAGGTTTAGGGTTAGGGTGAGGTGAGGCTGAGGGTTAGGGTTAGGGTGAGGGTTAGGGTTAGGGGTAGGGTTGGGGTAAGGGTTAGGGTTAGTGTGAGGGTTACGTTTAGGTTTATGGTTAGGGTTAGGGTGATTGTTAGGGTTAGGGTTAGGATTAGGTTGAGGGTGAGGGTGAGGGTAAGGTTTAGGTTTCGGTTTAGGGTGAGGGTTAGGGTTAGTGTGAGGGTTAGAGTTAGCATTAGGGTTGGGGTTACCGTGAGGGTTAGGGTGAGGATGAGGCTTAGGGTTACCATTACTTTTAGGGTGAGTTTTAAGGTTAGGGTTTGGTTTAGGTTGAGGGCTAGGGTGAGGGTAAGTGTTAAGGATAGGGTGAGGGATATGGTGAAGATTAGGTTTAGGGTTAGGGTGAGGGTTAGGCTGAGGGGTAGGTTTAGTGTTAGGGTGAGGATTAGGTTTAGTGTGAGGGTTAATTTTAGGGTTAGGGTTAGGGTTAGTCTGAGGTTTAGGGTTAGGGTCCGGGTGAGGGTAAGGGTTTAGGGTGAGGTTTACAGTGAGGGTGAGGGTGAGGGTTTCGGTTAGGTGAGGTTTAGGACTGGGGTTAGGGTGAGGGTGAGGGTTAGGGTGAGGGTTTGGATTAGGGTGATGGTTAGGTTTAGGGTTAGGGTAGTGTTAGGGTTAGGGTGATGTTTAGGGTGAGCCTGAGTGTTAGGGTGAGGGTGATGGTTTGTGTTTGGGTGAGGGTTAAGGTGTGGGAGAGGGTTAGGTTTAGGATGAGGGTTAGGGTTTGTGTGAGTGTCAGGGTTAGGGTGAGGGAAAGTGTTAGGGTGAGGGTTAGTGTGAGGGTGAGTGTTTTGGTGAGGGTGAGGGTTAGGGTGTGGGTTTGGGTTTGGGTTTGGTTTAGTGTTAGCGTTAGGATGAGAGTTAGGGTTATTGTTAGGGTTAGAGTGAGGGCTAGGGTAATAGTTAGGTTAAGGATTAGGGTGAGGGTTAGGATTAGGGTTAGGGTTAGAGTTAAGGTTAGGGTGGGGATGAGGTTTAGGGTTAGCATTAATTTTAGGGAGAGGGTTAGTGTGAGGTTGAGGGTGAGGGTGAGTGTGAGGGTTAGGGTTAGCATTATGGTTAGGGTTAGTGTTAGCGTGAGGGTTAGGTTTAGAGTTAGGGTGAGGGTGAGGGTGAGGTTGAGGGTGAGGGTGGGGGTGAGTGTGAGGGTTAGGGTTAGGGTTAGGGTGAGGGTGAGGGTGAGGGTTAGGGTTAAGTTTAGGGTTAGGGTTAGGTTTAGGGTTGGGGTAAGTGTTAGGTTTAGGGTGAGGGTTAGGCTGAGGGTGAGGGTTAGGGTTAGATTTAGGATTAGGGTTAGGGTTAAGGTTAGGGTGAGGGTGAGGGTTTGTGTTAGCTTCAGGGATAGGGTTAGGGTTCAGGTTATTGTTAGGGATAGGGTGAGGGTGAGGGTGAGGGTGAGGGTTAGATTTAGGGTTAGTTTTAGGGTGATTGTGAGCGTTAGGGTTAAGATAATGGTTAGGGTAAGGGTTAGGATTAGGGTTACTTTTTGGGTGAGGGTTAGGGTTAGGTTTAATGTTAGGGGTAGGGTTATTTTTGGGTTTAGGGTTAGGGTTAACATGAGAGTTAGGGTTAGGTTTAGGCTTAGGGTTATTTTTAGGCTTAGGGTTACGGATAGGGTGAGATTGAGGGTGAGCTTTAGGGTTAGGGTTAGGGTGAGGTTTAGGTATAGGTTTAGGGTTAGGGTTATTGTTAGGTTTAGATTTAGGGTTAGGGTGAGGGTAAGGGTGAGGGTTATGGTTATGGTTAGGGTTACGGGTAGGGGTAGGGTTAGGGTGAGATTGAGGGTGAGGTTTAGGGTTAGGTTTAGGTTTAGGGTTAGGGTTATTGTTAGGCTTATGGCTAGTATTAGATTGAGGGTGAGGATGAGGTTTAGGTTTATTGTTAGATTTAGGGTGAGGATTAGGGTGAGGGTTAGGGTTAGGGTGAAGGTTAGGGTTAGAGTTAGGTTAAGGTTTAGGGTGATGATTAGGGTGAGGCTGAGGGTGAGAGTGAGGTTGAGGGTAAGGGTGATGGTGAGGGTTAGGGTTAGAGTTAGGGTTAGGTTTAGGGTTAAGGTAAGGGTGGGGGTGAGTGTGAGGTTTAGGGTTAGGTTTAGGGTTAGGGTGAGTGTGAGGGTTAGGGTTAGGTTTAGGGTAAGGGTGGGGGTGAGTGTGAGGTTTAGGGTTAGGGTTAGGGTTAGGGTGAGGGTTTTGGTGAGGGTGAGGGTTAGGGTTAGGTTTAGGATTAGGGTTAGGGTTAAGGTGAGGGTGAGGGTTAGTGTTAGGTTTAGGTTTAAGTTTAGGGTTATTGTTAGGGTTAGGGTGAGGGTGAGGGTGAGGGTTAGGTTTAAGGTGATTGTAAGGGTGAGGGTTAGGGTTAAGATAATAGTTAGGGTAAGGGTTATGATTAGGTTTAGGGTTAGGGTGAGATTTAGGGTTAGGTTTAGGGTTAGGGGTAGGGTTATTTTTAGGTTTAGGGTTAGTGTTAGCGTGTGGGTTATGCTTAGGTTTAGGGTTAGAGTTATTGTTAGGCTTAGGGTTAGGGTTAGGGTGAGATTGATGGTGAGGTTTAGGGTTAGGGTTAGGGTGAGGTTTAGGTTTAGGGTTAGGGTTATTGTTAGGGTTGGGTTTAGGGGTAGGGGTAGGGGTAGGGCTAGGGTGAGGGTCAGGGTAAGTGTGAGGGTTAGGTTTACGTTTAGTGTTAGGGTTAGTGTTATTGTTAGGGTTACAGTGAGGGTTAGGTTTAGGGTGACATTTAGGGTTAGGGTTAGATTTAGGGTTAGGGTGAGGGTGAGGGTTAGGCTGAGGGTGAGATTTAGGGTGAGGGTGAGGGTGAGCCTTTCGGTTAGGTAAGGGTTAGGTTTAGGTTTAGGGTGATGGTGAGGGTTAGGGTGAGGCTGCGGGTTAGAGTTAGTGTTATGGTTAGGGATAGGGTGAGGTTTACGGTGAGGGTTAGGGTTAGCGTTAGGGTGAGAGTGAGTGTCAGGTTTAGGTTTAGGATTAGGTTTAGGGTTAGCATTAGGCTTAGGTTGAGGGTGAGGGAGAGGGTTAGGGTGAGTGTTAGGGCAAGGGTTAGGTTGAGGGTTAGGGTTAGGGTGAGGGTGAGGGTTCACGTGAGGGTGAGGATTAGGGTTAGGGTTAGGGGTAGGGTTAGGGTAAGGGTTAGGGTTAGTATGAGTGTTAGGTTTAGCTCTAGCTTTAGGGTTAGAATTATTGTTAGGGTTAGGGTTAGGATTAGGTTTAGGGTGAGGGTTAGGGTTAGTGTGCGGTTTAGGGTTAGTGTTAGGGTGAGGGTAAGGGTTTGGGTGTGGTTTAGTGTAAGGGTGAGGGTGAGGGTGAGGGTTTCGTTTAGGTAAGGGTTAGGGTTAGGGTTAGGGTGAGGGTGAGGGGTAGGGTGAGAGTTAGTGTTAGGGTGACTGCTGGGTTTAGGGTGTCTGTTAGGGTTAGGGTGATGTTTAGGGAGAGGGTGCAGGTTAGGGTGAGGGTGATGGTTCAGGTGTGGCTGAGGGTTAGGGTTTGGGAGAGGGTTAGGGTTCTGGTGAGATTTAGGGTTTGTGTGAGTGTTAGGGTTAGGGTGAGGGTGAGTGTTTTGTGAGGGTAAGGGTTAGGGTGTGGGTGAGGGTTAGGGTTAGATGAGTGTTAGGATGACGGTGAGGGTTAGGGTGAGGGTTAGTGTTAGGGTTAGGTTTAGGGTTATTGTTAGGGTTAGAGTTAGGGTGAGGGTTAGGTTTAGGCAGAGGTTTAGGGTGAGGGTGAGGTTTAGGGTTAGCATTAGGGTTAGGGTTAGCGTGATGTTTAGGGTAAGAGTTAGGATGAGGGTGAGGGTGAGGGTTAGGATTAGGCTTAGGGTTAGGTTTAGGTTTATTTTTAGGATTAGGGTTAGGGTTAGGGTGAGGGTGAGAGTTAGGTTTAGAGTTTCGTTTAGGGTGATTGTGAGGGTGAGGGTTAAGGTTATGATAATGGTTAAGGTTAGAATTAGGCTGAGGGTTAGGGTGAGGGTGAGGGTGAGGGTGAGGGTTAGGATTAGGGTTAGGGTTATTGTTAGGGTTAGGGTTAGGGTGAGGGTGAGGGTGAGGGTTAGGTTTAAGATAATGGTTAGGGTAAGGGTTAGGATTAGGGTTAGTGTTAGGGTGAGGGTTAGGGTTAGGTTTAGGGTCAGGGGTAGGGTTATTGCTAGGTTTAGGGTTACAGTTAGCGTGAGGGTTTGGGTTAGGGTTACAGTTATTGTTAGGCTTAGGGTTAGGGTTAGGGTGATATTGAGGGTGAGGTTTAGGGTTAGGGTTAGGGTCAGTTTTAGGTTTAGGTTTAGGGTGATTTTTAGGGTTAGGTTTAGGGTTAGGGTGAGGGTTTTGGTTAGGTAAGGTTTAGGGTTGGGGTTAGGGTGAAGGTGAGAATTAGGGTGAGGTTTTGGGTTAGGGTGTCGGTTAGGTTTAGGGTTCAGGTGAGTGTTAGGGTTAGGGTGATTTTTAGGGTGAGGTTGATTTTTAAGGTGAGGGTGATGCTTCGGGTGTGGGTGAGGGTTAAGTTGTGAGAGAGGGTTAGGTTACCATAATGGTTAGGGTTAGGATTAGGCTGAGCATTAGGGTTAGGTTGTGGGTATGGGTGAGTGTTAGGGTTAGGGTTAGGCTTAGGGTGAGGGTTAGGGTTAGTGTAAGGATTAGGGTTAGGATTAGGTTTAGGGTTAGGGTGAGGGTTAGGATTAGGTTTAGGGTTAGGGTGAGGGTAAGGGTTATGTTGAGGGTTAGGGTGAGGGTGAGGTTAAAGGTTAGCATTAGGCTTAGGGTTAGGGTTAGCGTGAGGGTTAGGGTTCGAGTTAGAGTGAGGTGAGGGTGAGTTTGAGTATGAGTGTGAGGGTTAGGGTTAGGTTTAGGATGTGGGTGAATGTTAGGTTTAGGCTGAGGGTTAGGTTTAGTGTGAACGTTAGGGTTAGGTTTAGGGTTAGGTTTAGTTTTAGGGTAAGGTTTAGGTTCAGGTTTATTGTGAGGGAAAGTGTGAGGGTGAGGGTTTCGGTTAGGTAAGGGTTAGGGTTTGGGTCAG
This sequence comes from Dipodomys merriami, assembly GCF_024711535.1. Taxonomy (NCBI): domain Eukaryota; kingdom Metazoa; phylum Chordata; class Mammalia; order Rodentia; family Heteromyidae; genus Dipodomys; species Dipodomys merriami. The sequence continues at coordinate 4,185,691 of NW_027206513.1, read as the reverse complement.
GGTGAGAGTGAGTGTTAGGGTGAAGGTTTGGGTTAGGGTGACCTTTAGGTTTAGGGTTAGCGTGAGGGGTAGTGTTAGGGTGATATTTAGGGTGAGGTTGAGTGTTAGGGTGAAGGTGATGGTTAGGGTGTGGGTGAGGGTTAAGGTGTGGGAGAGGGTTAGGTTTAGGGTAAGGGTTAGGGTTTGTGTGAGTGTTAGGGTTGGGTTAGGGTGAGGAAATGTGTTAGGGTGAGGGTTACGGTGAGGGTGAGTGTTTTGGTGAGGGTGAGGGTTAGGGTGTGGGTTAGGGTTAGGGTTAGGTGAGTGGTAGGATGACGGTGTGGGTTAGGGTGAGGGATTGGGTTTGGGATAGGGTTAGCATTAGCGTGAGGGTTGGGGTTAGTGTTAGGGCTAGAGTGAGGGCTAGGGTGAGGGTTAGGTTTAGGGTTAGGGTGAGGGTTAGGATTAGGGTTAGGGTTAGGGTGAGGGTTAGATGAGGATGAGGGTTAGGGTTACCATTACTTTTAGGGTGAGTTTTAAGGTTAGGGTTTGGTTTAGGGTGAGGGCTAGGATGAGGGTGAGTGTTAGGGATAGGGTGAGGGATATGGTGAGGATTAGGTTTAGGGTTAGGGTGAGGGTTAGGCTGAGGGGTAGGTTTAGGTTTAGGGTGAGGTTTACGTTTAGTCTGAGAGTTACGTTTAGGGTTAGGGCTAGGGTGAAATTTAGGGTTAGGGTGAGGGTTAGGGTGAGAGTAAGGGTTAGGGTTAGAGTGAGTGTTAGGTTGAGGGCTAGTGTGAGGGTGAGGGTTAGGGTTAGGGTTAGGGTGAGGGTGAGGGTGAGGGTTAGGATTAGGGTTAGGGTGAGTGTTAGGTTTAGGGTTAGTGTTAGGGTTAGGTTTAGGGTTATTGTTAGGGTTAGGGTGAGGGTGAGGTTTAGGGTTAGGGTTAGGTTTATGGTGAGTGTGAGGGTGAGGTTTAGGGTTACGATAATGGTGAGGGTTAGGATTAGGCTGAGGGTTAGGTGAGGTTGAGGGTATGTGTGAGGGTTAGGGATAGGGTTAGTTTTAGGGTGAGGGTTAGGGTAGTGTAAGAGTTAGGGTTAGGATTAGGTTTATTGTTAGGGTTAGCATGAGGGTTAGGATTACGCTTAGGTTTAGGGTGAGTTTTAGGCTGAGGGGTAGGGTTAGCGTTACGGTGAGTGTTGGGGTTAATGTGAGGGTTAGGGTTAGGGTTAGGGTAAGGGTTAGCTTATGGTGAGGTTTAGAGTGAGCGTGAGGGTTAGGGTTAGCATTAGGGTTAGGGTTAGTGTTAGCCTGAGGGTTAGGATTAGAGTTAGAGTGAGGGTGAGGGTGAGGTTGAGGTTGAGGGTGAGGGTTAGGTTTAGGGTTAGGTTTAGGATGAGTGTGAGGGTTAGGTTTAAGTTGAGGTTTAGGTTTAGTGTGAGGTTTAGGATTAGGTTTAGGGTTAGGGTCAGGGTGAGGGTAAGGGTTAGAATGAGTGTTAGGGTGAGAGTGAGGGTTAGGGTTACCGTGAGTTTTAGGGTGAGGGCTAGGGTGAGGGTGAGGGTTAGCATTAGGGTTAGGATAAGGGTGAGGGTGAGGTTTAGGGTGAGGTTTAGGGTGAGTATTAGGTTTAGGGTTAGTGTAAGGGTGAGGTTTAGGGTTAGGTTTAAGGTTACGGTTAGGGTTATTGTTAGGAAGAGGGTGAGGGTGAGGTTCAATGTTAGGTTTAGGGTTAGTTTTAAAGTGAATGTGAGTGTGAGGGTTCAGGTTAAGATAATGGTTCGGGTTAAGATTAGGCTTAGGGTAAGCGTGAGGGTGAGGGTGAGGGTAAGAGTTAGGGTTAGGGAGAGGGTGAGGGTTGGGGTTAGTGTGAGGGTTAAGATTAGGGTTAGGGTTAGGGTGAGGGTAAGGGTTAGGGTGAGGTTTAGGGTGAGGGTGAGAGTAAGGGTTTCGGTTAGGTAAGGATTAGGGTTAGGGTGAGGTTTAGGGTTAGGGTGAGGTTTAGGGTTAGGGTTAGGGATTAGGATGACGGTTAGGGTTAGGGTTAGGGTGAGCATTAGGTTTAGGGTGATGTTTAGGGTGAGGATGACGGTTAGGGTGAAGGTTAGGGTTTGTATGAGTGTTAAAGTTAGGGTTACGGTTATGGTGAGGAAAAATGTTAGGGTGGGGATTAGGGTGAGGGTGAGTGTTAGCTTTAGCGTTAGGGTTAGATTGAGGTTTAGGGTGAGGGTTCGGGTTAGGGTGAGGTTTAGGGTTAGGGTTATTGTTAGGTTTAGGGTTATTGTTAGGGTTAGGGTTAGGGTGAGGGTTACAGTTAGGGTTAGGTTAAGGGTTAGGGTTAGGGTGATGATTAAGGTGAGGGTGAGGGTTACGGTGAGGGTGAGGGTTTTGGTGAGGTTGAGGGTTAGGGTGTGGGTGAGTGTTAGGGTTAGGATGAATGTTCGGATGATAGTGAGAGTTAGGGTGAGGTTTCCGATTAGGGTTAGGGTTATTGTTAAGGTTAGGGTTAGGGTATGTGTTAGGGTGAGGTTGAGTGTTAGAGTTAGGTTTCGTTTTAAGGTGAGTGTGAGGGTGAGTGTGAGGGTTAAGATAATGGTTAGGGTTAAGATTAGCATGAGGTTTAGGGTGCGGGTGAGGGTTAGGGTTAGGGTGAGGGTTAGTATGACAGTGAGGGTGAGGGTGAAGTTTAGGGTGAGGGTGAGGGTGAGGGTGAGGGTGAGGGTGAGGGTTAGGTTTAGGATTAGGGTGAGGGTTATTGTAGGGAGCCGAGGCGAGACTCCGCCCACTTGGTGCTTGGCGGGACGCCTGGGCTGTGCGCGTGCATGAGCCAGGTAGAGTTCCCAGCCAATCCCATGACACCTGGTGACGGTGAAAGGCAGGCAACCATCAATAGAAAGACCCGCATTCCGATTCTCATATATAAGCGGCTGTGTTTCTGGTGCACGCTCTCTCGCGCCCAAGCTCTCCTACAACTAAAAGGCTCTCCAATAAAGCGTGATCTGAGAAGACTCCTGGTGTGGTGGTCGTTTTTCCTCGCTGGTCGAGTAGACGGTCACTACAACTGGTGCCGAAACCCGGGAACGAACCTGGGACGGGACCCGCGCGAGAGGCCGAATTGGAGCCAGAACTCAACACGCGGAGAGGAGACGTCGGTAAATATCCCCCGGTATGCTGTTCACTGTAGATTTAGATATTTATTGGTTGCTTGCATTGCTTCTTCCTTTGTGGCTTGTCTTTTTGATGGTGCGCACTTGCCTCGAGGAGGGAGGGTTTGATTTAATCCAGGAAGGACGCAAAGTACTAACGCAGCATCAGGATAGTCTATCAGAGTCAGCATACAGTAAGGGGGAGGAAAATAGGCCTAAAAGAAAAAGGGAAAAAAGACAAAAGGATCCTAAAGAATTAAAGCAAGAGGGGCTGCAGCCCTCACAAAAGGAGAAGGGTTTCAGAGAGGAGGGGGTCTCAAAGAGACCCCCGTGCCCTTCTTTAAAAGCAAACCGGTTCTCAGCCCTACATGTGGAAGGGCGGGACCAAGAATATAGTAATCTTGTGAGTGACTCAGAGGAAGAAATGTTAGAGGAGGAGGGAGAGCAGCTCGATCCAGCTGATAGTGAAGAGTTAGAAGAGGCTGCGGCGGAGCACGAGGCAGACAGATATGGGGGGTGGCGCCCTCTAGGGGTGGGAGTACCGCAGCAGCCAGGGAGAGGAAACGGAGCTGCCCCTCACCCATCGGCCCCCCCCCCCGCCGTGCCCGCCGGCAGGGAAGAGTCACTTTATAAAAGAAAAAACCTGGTCGCGATTAGCAGCCGCTTTCCCAGTCTTTGAGAATCCCATTACTGCTGAAAGAAATTTTGAGCCGGTTTCCTACTCCCAGTTAAAAGATTTAGTTGAGGCAGTCAGGACTTATGGAGTGACAGCCAATTATACCACTGCCTTGCTTCGAAGGCTAACTATTAATGCTATGACACCTATGGATTGGTTTGAAGTGGCCCGTACTTGCCTTAATCACGGGCAGTTCCTTGATTTTCGGTCAATTGTACAAGACAAGGCTCAAACCCAATACAGACAAAATGTCCGTGACGGGCACCCGGACTGGACCGTAGACATGCTTCTGGGGCAGGGAATCTACTCGGTAGACCAGACAGGATATCCCTTTGAAGTATACCGCCAGGTAAACGAGGTCTTTTACAGGTCCTGGCGAGCCCTCCCAAACAAGGGAGAGGTGGCTGGCAATCTAACAAAAATCATGCAGGCCCCTAATGAGCCATTTTCTGATTTTGTTGCCCGTATGCTAGAGACAGCCGAGCGGGTATTAGGAAATCTGGAAACGGCCATGCCATTTGTACAACAAATCATTTTTGAACAAAGCACCAAGGAATGTCAGAGGGCAATTACCCCAGTAAGAACCCAAAGCCTAGAAGCTTGGTTAAAAGCCTGCAGAGAAGTAGGTGGCCCCCTGACCAATGCGGGGCTGGCAGCTGCTGTCTTGTCGGCTGCCGGGGCCGCAAAAGATAGTAAAGGAAAAGGGTGTTTCCGGTGTGGTCAGTTGGGACATTTTAGACAGCAATGCCCACAAAATGGTGGTCCTGTACAAAATATACCCAGGCCGCCAAGGACTCCAGGAGTGTGTCCTCGTTGTAAAAAGGGAAAGCATTGGGTCAACGAATGCAGGTCAGTTAGAGACATCAATGGACATTTTATCCCCCAAATTACTCCAAACACTAATTCGGAACAGGAGCCAAAAAACGGAGAGAAGGGCCCTCGTCCCCAGGGCCCGAAAGTTTATGGGGCATTTCAGACTCTGGCTCCCAGACAGCACCCGCAACAACTCCCCAGCCAAGAAGAGCAACCTCAGGCTCCGCAGGGTTGGACCTCTGTGCCACCTCCGGACGGGTATTAACACAGCAGATGGGAGTCCAGATTGTGGAGACAGACATGACAGGACCCCTAGATGAAGGCACTGTAGGAATAGTTTTAGGACGCTCCTCCTCCACAATGAGAGGATTAATAATTTTCCCAAGAGTGATTGACCCTGACTATACGGGGACTATCAAGGTCCTCTGTCATGTCCCCCATGGAGTGGTGTCCATTTCTCCCGGGGATAGAATTGCACAGCTTCTGCTTTTGCCTTCTCTTCATGGCAACTTCCCTGCTAAGGAGATAGAGAGAGGAGATAAAGGGCTAGGCTCCACTGGAGTCGACCTTACATGCCTGTCCATAACTTTAGACCAAAGACCCATGCTAACTCTCCAAGTGGAAGGGAGAAGATTTGAGGGATTGGTGGATACAGGGGCAGATCGAAGCATCATCCAAAGAGGGGAGTGGCCAAAGCAATGGCCAACTCAGAAATCCTCCCAGACCTTACAAGGGCTGGGCTATGCCGATGCCCCACAGTTAAGTGCAAAAGAATTGACTTGGAGAACAGACGAAGGCCAGGTTGGAAAAATGCAGCCATTTGTGGTAGACGTCCCTGTCAATCTTTGGGGAAGAGATGTGCAGCAACAGCTGAAGCTAACTTTAACTAATGATTATTCTGAGGCCAGTCAGAATATGATGAAACAGCAAGGATTTGTGCCAGCCTTGGGGCTTGGTCGGCGTCTCCAAGGACGCAAGGAGCCGATAGAGCCACTTCCTAAACAGGACAGGAAGGGTTTGGGTTTTTCTTAGGGGCCTCTGAAAACAAAGCTTCCACTGAAGGTGTGGTACCCATACCTTGGTTAACGCAAAAGGCGGTGTGGGTTCCTCAGTGGCCCCTCTCTCGAGAAAAATTGGAAGCGGCTCAAACTCTTGTCCAGGAACAGCTGCAGCTGGGGCATGTTGAGCCTTCAGTGTCATCTTGGAATACCCCAATTTTTGTGATCAAAAAGGCCTCCGGAAAATGGAGATTATTACATGACCTTAGAGCAGTAAATGCCCAGATGCAAATTATGGGACCCATCCAAAGGGGACTTCCACTGCTCTCTGCTTTACCTAGAGAGTGGCCTATTTTGGCTTTAGACATTAAGGATTGCTTTTTTTCCATACCTCTTTATGAAAAGGATAGGGAGCGCTTTGCCTTTACTTTGCCCTCTGTTAATCATGAAACCCCGGATGCTCGCTATCAGTGGAAAGTTCTCCCCCAAGGGATGGCTAATAGCCCAACAATTTGTCAATTGTTCGTGGGGGCTGCATTAACCCCTGTTAGGGAAAAATTTCCAAAAGTACGGATTGTCCATTATATGGATGATATCTTGTTGGCTGCTCCCTCGGTAGAGACTCTTCATAAGGTGTTTGGGCAGGTAACGGAGACCTTAGCTAATAAAGGATTAATTATTGCCCCTGAGAAGGTTCAGCAGACTAGTGTTGTTCAATTTCTGGGAACCATTGTTTCTCCTACTGAGATTAAACCACAAAAACTTTCCATTCGAACTGGTCATCTTAAAACACTTAATGATTTTCAGCAATTGGCAGGAGATATTAATTGGATAAGGGGGTTTCTTAATCTCCCTCGGTCAGAGTTGTTACCTTTATTTGCTATTTTGGAGGGCGACCCTGAAGTCACCTCCTCTAGATCCCTGACACCTTTAGCACTAAATTCCCTACAAAAGGTTGAGGCAGCTTTGTCTAGGGCTCAACTTTCACGGGTTGATTTAAAATTACCTATTGATTTATGTATATTAAAAACAAAAAATTATCCCACGGGGGTTCTTTGGCAAAATGGCCCCTTATGGTGGCTCCACGGCAATTCTGTGGGAGCAAAAACTGTTCAATATTTTCCTGAATTAGTGGCTAAACAGGCAATTTTGGGTATAAAGTATTGTTTGATGCACTTTGCAAAAATTCCAGATAAATTAATTATTCCATACACCCGTGAGCAAGTTGAAATTTTAGCAGCCACAATGGATATGTGGGCAATTCTTGTTTGCTCATTTCCAAATGTAATTGATAATCATTATCCTAAGCATCCTCTGCTTGCCATAGTTAACAAAAATTTAGTGTATTTTCCTGTTGTCACTTCAAAGGAGCCCTTGGTTGATGCTCTAACCATCTTTACGGATGGATCAAAATCTGGACAAGGTGCCTTTTTTGTTCAAGGACACAAACAGCCGGTAGTCTTTAATTTTCGGCCGAATGCCCCACAGGCTGTTGAATGTTTAATTGTGCTTGAAGTTTTTAAAAGATTTGATCAACCTTTTAACTTATTTTCTGATTCATTATATGTTGTAAATGCCGTTGCTTCTCTTGAAGTTGCTGCTTCAGTTAAGCAGGCCAGTACAATTTCTAATGTTTTGTTACAGATTCAATCCCTTATCTTAAACAGAAAACATCCTTTTTATATTGGACATATTCGTGCCCACTCTATGTTGCCGGGCCCGATGGCAAAGTGTAATGATTTGGTGGACCAGGCAACTCGGGCTGTGGCTCTGGTTGCTGCTGATCCTGTAGAATTGGCAAAAGACTTTCATAGATTGTATCATGTACCTGCTAATACCCTTAGGAAAAGATATAATTTGTCCAGGCATGTGGCAAGAGATATTGTTAAAGCCTGTAAATCTTGTGTTACCTTTCTTCATCCTCCCCATGTGGGGGTAAACCCCAGGGGGTTGAGACCAAACGCCCTATGGCAAATGGATGTTACTCATCTGACGGAATTTGGTAAGTTGAAATATTTACATGTGTCTGTGGACACCTTTTCTGGTGTCATTCATGCCACGCCTCTGGCAGGAGAAAAGGTGTCTCACGTCGGAATACACTGCTTAGAAGCTTGGGCAGCTTGGGGAAAGCCCCTTAGACTTAAGACGGATAATGGCCCTGCTTATACTTCCCATGGTTTTCGCGCCTTTTGCGCACAAATGCAGGTTGCCCACACCATCGGATTGCCCTACAATCCTCAAGGACAAGGTATAGTGGAAAGAGCTAATAGAAGCATAAAAGAAATGCTTCAAAAACAAAAAGGGGGAGTTGCTGAGTCCGCGTCCCCCAGGGAAAGACTTTCTCTTGCGCTCTTTACCCTTAATTTTTTAATTCTAAATGACAACGATCAGTCTGCCGCAGATCGGCATATGACAAGAGACTCCATGGATACTAAAGACATGGTTATGTGGAAGGATGTTATTAATAATAAATGGTATGGACCGGATCCGGTAATAACGAGATCCAGGGGAGCTGTTTGTGTTTTTCCACAGAGTCAAGAAGTACCTCACTGGGTGCCAATGAGACTGACCAGGCCGGTGGAGACTGCAGAAGAACCCCATCTTGAAGATGCCATCCACTCAGCTGATCTTCCTGCTGTTAGCAACAGTGCTAATAGCAATCCCTGTGATAGCTAAACCGATGATGCTGTGGGCTGTTACAATTTACTGACTGGATTGCCTCTGCGGTGTCCTTTTCCAAAGAGCAGGTGGGAGTCGGAATGTTTTTAGCCTGCTGCTTGGGAGGATGCGTGGTCTGCCTATGGTTGGTCTGTCGCCTTCGAGCCCAAACCAGAAGGGACAAGGTTGTTATCTCGCAAGCATTAGCCACTTTGGAGAGTGGATCCTCACCCCAGATTTGGCTGTCGGCCCTAAGAGGCAGTTAAGCCTTACCATTCTGCATAGCCTTAGCACCCCGAGGGATCAGGGGATCCCATTGCACCGGGACAGGTATGCAATTTGCAATTTGGGACAGGGTGCAAGGCAAGTGCACTGCACTTGAGGAGATGGTTCTCATCTCCTCAAGAAGAGCATGCTGGGTTGCAAGTGGGTTGATGCCCAAGATCCCACCTCTGCAAAAAAGGCATCGGACGGGCCTGGTCATCACTGGGGAAGGCGCGCCCCTCAGGCGAAGGCCAGTGCAAGGTCCTCTCATTAATGTCTTAGACAGAGGCCCAACCTCTACTCTTACCTGTTGCCATAAAACAAAGAAGGGGGAACTGTAGGGAGCCGAGGCGAGACTCCGCCCACTTGGTGCTTGGCGAGACGCCTGGGCTGTGCGCGTGCACGAGCCAGGTAGAGTTCCCAGCCAATCCCATGACACCTGGTGACGGTGAAAGGCAGGCGACCAACAATAGAAAGACCCGCGTTCCGATTCTCATATATAAGCGGCTGTGTTTCGGGTGCACGCTCTCTCGCACCCAAGCTCTCCTACAACTAAAAGGCTCTCCAATAAAGCGTGATCTGAGAAGACTCCTGGTGTGGTGGTCGTTTTTCCTCGCTGGTCGAGTAGACGGTCACTACAGGTTATGTTTAGGCTGAGTGTTGGGTTTAGTGTGAGGGTTAGGGTTTGTTTTAGGGTTAGGGTTATGGTGAGTGTAAGGGTTAGGATGAGGGTTGGGGTGAGGTTTAGGGTTAGGGTTAGGTTTAGGATGAGGTTGAGGCTGACGGGTATGGATAGTATTAGAGTGAGGGTTATTGTTAGTGTGAGGGTTAGGGTTAGGGTTAGGGTGAGGGTAATAGTTTGGGTGAGGGTTAAGGTTAGCGTGAGGGTTAGGGTTAGCATTAGTTTTAGGGTTATGATTAGAGTAAATGTGTGGTCTAGGGTGAGAGTGAGTGTTAGGGTTAGGGTGAGGGATAGGGTGAGAATTAGGTTGAGGTTTAGGGTTAGCGTGAGTTTTAGGCTGAGGGGTAGGGTTAGGGTGACGGTGAGGATTAGGGTTAGCATTTAGGTTAGGGTTAGGGTTAGCGTGAGGGTTAGGGTTAGAGTTAGGGTGAGGGTTAGGGTGAGGTTAAGTATTAGGATGAGGGTTAGTGTGAGAGTGAAGGTAAGGGTTAGCTTGAGTATTAGGGTCAGGGCTAGGGTGAGGGTGAGGGTTAGGGGGAGGGGGAGGGTTAGGGTTAGGTTTAATGTTAAGGTTAGGATTATTGTTAGGGTTATGGTTAGGGTGAGGGTGAGGGTGTGGGTGAGTGTTATGGTTAGGGTTATGTTTAGGGTGAGTTTGAGGGTGAGAGTTAGGGTTAAGATAATGGTTAGGGTTTAGATTAGGCTGAGGGTTAGGGTGAGGGTGAGTGCGAGGTTGAGGATTAGGTTAGGGTTAGGGTTAGGGTGAGGGTTATGGTTAGTGTGAGGGTTAGGATTAGGGGTAGGGTTAGGGTGATGGTAAGGGTTAGGGTGAGGTTGAGGGTGAGGTTGAGGGTGAGGGAGAGGGTTTCAGTTAGGTAAGGATTAGGGTTAGGGTGAGGTTTAGGGTGAGGTTGAGGGTTAGGGTTAGGGTGACGGTTAGGGTTAGGGTTAGGTTGAGTGTTAGGGTTAGGGTGATGTTTAGGGTGAGCGTGAGTGTTAGGGTGAGGGTGAGGGTTAGGAATCGGGTGAGAGTGAGGGTGAGGGCTAGGGTTAGGGTGAGGGTTAGGGTGAGGGTGAGGGTCAGGGTTAGAATTAGTGTGATGGTGAAGGTTAAGTTTAGGGTTAGGGTTAGGGTTCTTGTTAGGGTTAGGGTTAGGATTAGGGTGAGGTTGAGGATGAAGGTGAGGGTTAGGTTAGGGTTAGCTTTACGGTTAGGTTTGGGGTGAGGGTTAGGGTGAGGGTTAGGGTGAGGTTCAGGGTTAGGGTTAGGTTTAGCGTTAGGGTTATTGTTAGGGTGAGGGTGAGGGTTAGGGTTAGGTTTAAGGTTAGGGTTATTGTTAGGATTAGGGTTAGGGTGAGGGTTAGGGTTAGGGTTAGGGTTATTGTTAGGGTTAGGGTGAGATTGAGGGTGAGGTTTAGGGTTACGGTTAGGGTGAGGGTTAGGTTTAGGAATAGGGTTAGTGTTATTGTTAGGGTTAGGGTTAGGGTTAGGTTGAGGGTGAGGGTGAGGATTAGGGTTAGGGTTAGTTTTAGGGTTAGTGTTAGGAGTAGGGTTAGGGTGAGGGTTAGGGTTAGTATGAGGGTTAGTTTTAGGTTTAGGGTTAGGGTGAGGGTGAGGGTGAGGTTGAGGTGAGGGTGAGTGTTAGGATTAGGCTTAGGGTTAGGATGAGGGTGAGGGTTAGGTTTAGGCTGAGGGTTGGGTTCAGTGTGAGGGTTAGGGTTTGGTTTAGAGATAGGGTTAGGGTGAGGGTAAGGGTTAGGATGAGGGTTAGGATGAGAGTGAGGGTTAGAGTTAGAGTGAGTGTAAGGGTGAGGGCTAGTGTGAGTGTGAGGGTTAGGGTTAGGGTTAGGGTGATGATTAGGGTTAGGGTTACTGTCAGGGTTAGGGTGAGGGTGAGGGTGAGTGTTAGCGTTAAAGTTAGTTTTAGGGTGAGTGTGCGAGTGAGGCTTAGGTTTATGATAATGGTTAGGGTTAGGATTAGGCTGAGGGTTAGGGTGAGGGTGAGGATGAGGGTTAGGGTTAGGGTTAGGGTTCTTGTTAGGGTTAGAGTGAGGGTGAAGGTGAGAGTGAGGGTTAGGTTTAGGGTTAGGGTTAGGGTTAGGTTTGGGGTGAGGGTTACGTTGAGGGTAGGGTGAGGGTGACGGATAGGATTAGGTTTAAGTTTGGGGTTATTGTTAGGGTGAGGGTGAGGGTTAAGGTTAGGTTTAGGGTTAGGGTTATTTTTAGGGTTAGGGTTGGGGTTAGGGTGAGGGTTAGGCTTAAGTTTAGGGTTAGGGTTATTGGTAGGGTTAGGGTGAGATTGAGTGTGAGGTTTAGGGTTATGGTTAGGGTGAGGGATAGGTTTAGGTGTACTGTTAGGGTTATTGTTAGGGTTAGCATTAGGGTGAGGGTGAGGGTGAGGGTTAGGGGTAGGGGTAGGGGTAGCGGTAGGGGTAGGGTTAGGAGTAGGGTTAGGGTGTGGGTTAAGGTTAGGGTTAAGGTTAGGGTGACGGTGAGTTTGAGGGTGAGGGTTAGGTTCAAGGTTAAGATTAGGGTGAAGTTGATGGTGAGGTTAGGGTTAAAATTATGGTTAGAGTTAAGATTAGTGTGAGGATTAGGGAGATGGTGAGGGTTAGGTTTAGGGTTATTGTTAGGGTTAGGGTGAGGGTGAGGGTGAGGGTGAGTGTGAGGGTTATGGTTAGGTTTAGGGTGAGGTTGAGGGTAGGGTTAGGGTTAAGATTAGGTTTAAGGTTAGGTTTTGTCTGAGGATGAGGGTGAGGTTAGGGTTAGGGTTAGGGTTAGCATTAGGGTGAGGGTGAGGTTGAGGGTGAGGGTTAGGTTTAATGCTAGGATTAGAGTGAAACTGAGGGTGAGGGTTGGGGTTAGGATTAGAGTAAGGTTTAGGATTAGGGTGACGATTAGGTTGAGGGTGAGTGTTAGGGTGAGGGTTAGGGTTAGGGTGAGGTAAGAGTGAGAGTGACATTTAGGGTGAGGGTGAGGGTCTGGGTTCGGGTGTTGGTGAGGGTTAGGGTTAGGTTGAGGGTAAGGTTGGTGAGTGTTAGGTTGAGGCTGAGGGTGAGGGTTAGGGTTATGGTTAGGGTTAGCGTGAGATTTAGGGTGAGGGTTAGGGTTAGGGTGAGGGTGAGGGCCAGGTTTAGGTTTAAAATTAGGTTTAGTGTTAGAGTTAGGCTTCGGTTGAGGGTGAGGTGTGGGTGAGGGAGAAGGTTAGGGTGAGGGTTAGGGTTAGGGTTAGGTTGAGGGTTAGGGTTAGGGTGATGTTTAGGGTTAGGTTGAGGGTGAGAGTTAGGGAGAGGGTTAGGGTGTGGGTGAGGGTTAGGGAAAGTGTGAGGATTAGGGTGAGGGTGAGGGTTAGGGTGAGTTTTAGGGTTAGGGTGAGGTTTCGGGTCAGGGTTAGGGTGAGCGTTAGGGCTAGGGTTAAGGTTAGGGTTATGGTTATTGTGAAGATTAGGGTTAGGGTTAGGGTGAGGGTGAGGGTGAGGTTGAGGGTAAGGGTTCCAGTAAGGTTTAGGGTCAGGGTGAGGGTTAGAGTTAGCTTTAGGGTTTGGGTGAGTGTTAGGGTTAGGATTGGGGTTAGGGTGAGAGTGAGGGTTAGGGTTAGGGTTAGGGTGAAAGTTAGATTTAGGGTTAGGTTTAGGGTGAGGGTTAGGGTGAGGGGTAAGGTTAGGGTTAAGCTGAGGGTTATGTTTAATGTGAGGGTTAGGGTGACGGTAAGGTTTAGGGTTAGGGTGAGGATAAGGGTTAGGATGAGGGTTAGGGTGAGGGTCAGGGTTAGGATTAGGGTTAGGATGAGGGTTAGGGTGAGGGTGAGGGCTCGGTTTAGGGTGAGGGTTACAGTTAGGTTTCGGGTTAGGGTGAGGGTGAAGTAGAGGGTGAGGCTGAGGGTTAGGGTTAGGTTTAGGGTGAGGTTGACGGTGAGGGTTGGGGTTAGGATTAGGGTTAGGGTTAGTGTTCTTCTGAGGGAGAGGGTGAGGGTGAGTGTTAGGGTTAGTGTGAGGGTGAGGGTGAGGTTTCTAGTTAGGGTTCATGTTAGGGTGAGGGTGAGGGTGAGGGTCCGGGTTAGGGGTAGGGGTAGGGGTAGGGGTAGAGTGAGGGTTCGGGGGATGGATAGGGTTAGGGTTATGGTGAGGGTTAGGGTTTGTGTGAGGGTTAGGTTTAGGGTTAGGGTTAGGGTGAGGAAAAGGGTTACGGGGACTGTTAGGGTGAGGGTGATGGAGATAGTGTTAGGGTTATGGTGAGGGTTAGGGTGAGGATGAGGGTTAGGGTGAGGGTTAGGGATAGGGTTAGGGTTAGTGAGAGGTTTAGGGTTAGGCTGAGGGGTTAGGGTTAAGGTGAGAGTCAGGGTGAGGTTGAGGTTTAGGATTACGTTTAGCGTTAGGCTTCGGGTGAGGTTGAGGGTGAGGGTGAGAGTGAGGGTTAGGGTCAGAGTTAGGGTTAGGGTTAGTTTTAGGGTTAGGGTTAGGGTGATATTTAGGGTGAGGGGGAGTGTTACAGTGAGGTGGAGGTTTCGGGTGAGGGTGAGCATTAGGGTGTGGGTGATGGTTAGGGATAGGAAGAGGTTTAGGGTGACGGTGAGGATTAGGGTGAGGGTGAATTTTTGGGTTAGGGTGAGGATTAGCGTTAGGATTAGGGCTAGGGTGAGTTTTATGGTGAGGGCTAGGGTTAGGGTTAAGTTTATTTTTTTTTCAGGATTAGGGTTAGGGTTAGGGATAGGGTTAGGTTGAAGGTAATGTTTAGTGAGAGGGTGAGTGTTAGAGTTACCGTTAAGGTTAGGGTGAGTATTAGGTTTAGGGTTAGGGTTAGGGTGAAGGTGAGGGTTAGGGTTAGGGTTAGAGTTAGGGTGAGGGTGAGGGTTAGGGTTAGGATTAGTTTTAGGGTTAGGTTCAGGCTGAAGGTGAGGTTGAGGGTGAGTGTGAGGTTTAGGGTTAGGGTTAATGTTAAGATGAGGGTGAAGCTGAGGGGTAGGGATAGGATTAGAGTGAGGGTTAGGGTTAGTGTGAGGGTTAGGGTTAGGGTTAGGGTGAGGGTAAGTGTTTGAGTGAGGGTTAGGGTGAGGGTGAGGGTTAGGGTTAGTATTAGTTTTAGGGTGAGGTTTAGGTTTATGGTTAGGGTTAATGTGAGGTCTAGCGTGAGGGTGAGTGTTAGGGTTAGGGTGAGGGATAGGGTGAGGATTAGGTTTATGTTTAGGGTGTGTTTTAAGCTGAGGGGTAGGGTTAGGGTTAGGGTGAGGGTTAGTTTTACTGTGAGGGTTAGGGTTAGGGTTAGGGTGAGGTTTAGCCAAGGGTGAGGGTTAGGGTGAGGGTGAGGGTTAGGGTCAGCATTAGGGTTAGGGTTAGGGTTAGAGTGAGGGTTAGGTTTAGAGTTAGGGTGAGGGTGAGGGTGAGGTTGAGGGTGAGGGTTAGGGTTAGCGTAAGGTTTAGAATGAGGGTGAGGGTTAGGTTTAGGCTGAGGTTTAGGTTTAGTGTGAGGTTTAGGTTTAGGGTTAGGGTTAGGGTTAGGGTGAAGTTAAGGGTTAGGATGAGGGTTAGTGTGAGAGTGAGGGTAAGGTTTAGCGTGAGTATTAGGGTGAGGTCTAGGGTGAGTGTGAGGGTTAGATTTAGGATTAGGCTTAGGGTTAGGGTGAGATTTAGGATGAGGTTTAGGGTTAAGGTTTGGGTGAGGTTATGGTTAGGATTAGGGTTAGGGTCAGGGCTAGAGTGAGGATGAGGGTTAGGGTTAGGGTTAGGGTTAGGGTGAAGGTTAGGGTTAGGGTTAGGGTGAGGGTGAGGGTGAGCGGTAGGGTTAGAGTTAGGCTGAGGGTTAGGTTTAGAGTGAGGGTTAGGTTTAGGGTAAGGGTTAGGGTTAGGGTGAGGATAAGTGTTAGGATGAGGGTTAAGGTTAGGGTTAGGTTTAGGGTGAGGGTTAGGTTTGATTTAGGGTGAGGGTTCGGGTTAGAATTAAGGTTAGGGTTAGGGTTAGGCTGAGGTTGAGTTTGAGGGTGAGGATTAGAGTTAGGGTTAGGGTGAGGGTTAGGGTGAGGGTTAGGGTTAGGATGAGAGTGAGGCTAAGGGGTAGGGATAGGATTAAGGTGAGGGTTAGGGTTAGTGTGAGGGTTAGGTTTATGGTTACCGTTAGGGTGAGGGTGAGGTTAAGGGTTTGGGTGTGTGTTAGGGTGAGGATGAGGGTTTGGATTAGGATTAAGATTTCAGTTTAGGGTGAGTGTAAGGTTTAGGGTTAGGCTTAGGGTTACGATGAGGGTTATTGTGAGGGTGAAGGTTACAGTTAGGGTGAGGGTTAGGGTGGGGTCAAGGGTTAAAGTTAGGGTTAGGGTGAGGGTGAGGGTTAGTTTTAGTGTAAGTGTAAGGGTTAGGTTGAAGGTTAGGGTGAGGGTGAGGGTTAGGGTTAGCAATAGTTTTAGGGTGAGGGGTTAGGGTGAGGGTGAGGGCTAGGGTGAGGTTGAGTGTTAGGGTTAGAATGAGGGATATGGGAAGGATTAGTGTTAGGGTAAGGGTTATGGTGAGGTTAAGGCTGAGGGGAAGTGTTAGGGTTCGTGGGAGATTTAGGTTTAGTATGAGGGTTAGGGTTAGGGTTAGGTTTGGGGTGATGTTTAGGGTTAGGGTTAGGGTGAGGGTGAGGGTGAGGGTTAGGGTGAGGGGTAGGGTTAGGGTTAGGGTGAGGGTTAGGGTTATTGTGAGGGTTAGGTTTAGGTTTAGGGTTAGGGTGAGGATTAGGGTGACGGGTATTTTTAGGGTTTGGGTGAGGGTCAGGGTTAGGGTTAGGGTGAGGGTTAGGGCTATTGGTACGGTGTGGGTGAGGGGTAGGGTTAGGGTGAGGGTGAAGTTTAGGGTTGGTGTTAGGGTTAGGGTTAGGGTGAGGGTTAGGGTTAGAATTAAGTTTAGGGTTAGGGTGAGGCTTAGGGTAAGGGTGAGAGATAGGGTTAGGGTTAGCGTGAGGGTGAGGGTTAAGCTTAGGATCAATGTTAGGCTTAGTGTTAGGCTGAGGGTGAGGATGAGGGTTAGGGTTAGGTTTAGGGTTAGGGTTAGGGTTACGGTGAGGGCTAGGGTGAGGGTGAGAGTTAAGGTGAGGGTGAGGGTCAGGGTTATGATAAGGATTAGGGTTAGGGATTAGACTGAGGGGGATCGGGGTAGGGTTATGATTAGGGTTAGGTTTAGGGTTAGGCTGAGGGTGAGGGTGAAGGTTAGGGTTAGGTGTAGGTTGAGGGTGAGGGTTAGGGTGAGGATTAGGGTTACAGTGATGTTTAGGGTGAGAGTGAGGATTAGGGTGAGGGTTAGGGTTAGGGTTAGGGTGAGGGTGAGAGTGAGGCTTAGGGCTAGGGTAAGGGTGAGGGTTAGAGTTATGTTTAGAGGTAGGGTTGGCTTAGGGTTACTGTCAGGGTTAGTTTTAGGGTTAGGGTTAGGGTTAGTGTTAGGGTGAGCTATAGGTTTAGGTTGAGGGTTAGGGTCAGGGTAAGGGTTAGGTTTAGGTTTAGGGTTAGGGTGAGGGTAAGGGTGAGGGGTATTTTAGGGATAGGGTGAGGGTTAGGGTTACGGTTAGGGTGAGGGTTAGGGCTAGTGTTAGGGTGAGGATGAAGGGTAGGGTTAGGGTTAGGGTGAGGGTTAGGGTTAGTGTGTGGGTGAGGGTTAGGTTTAGCATTAGGGTGAGGGTTAGGTTGAGTGGTAGGGTAGGGTTAGGGTGAGGGTTAGGGTTGGTGTGAAGTTTAGGGTTAGGGTTACGATGAGTGTAAAGTTTAGGGTTAGGGTTAGTGTGAAGTTTAGGGTTTGTGTGAGGGTTAGGGTTAGGTTTATTGTTAGGGGTAGGGTGAGGGTAACGTTTAGGGTGAGGGTCAGGATTAGTGTGATGTTTTGCGAGAGTGTGAGGGTTAGTGTGAGTGTGAGGGTTCGGGAGAGGGTGAAGGATAGGGTGTGGGTAAGGTTTAGGGTGAGGGTTAGGGTTAGGGTCAGGGTTATTGTTAGGGTTAGAGTTAGGGTGAGGTTTAGGGTTACAGCGATGTTTAGGGGGAGAGTGAGGGTTAGGGTGAGGGTTAGGGTTAGGGTTAGGGTGAGGTTGAGGTCTAGGGTGACGGTAAGGCTTAGAGTTAAATTTTGGGGTGGGGTTAGGGTTAGGGTTACTGTGATGGTTAGGGATAAGGTTAGGGTTAGGGTGAAGTAAAGGTTTAGGTTCAGTGTTAGGGTGAGGGTGAGGGTTAGGTTTAGCGTTAGTGTTAGGGTGAGGGTTGGTTGAAGGTTTGGGTGAGGAGTAGTGTTAGGGTTAGGGTGAGGGTTAGAGTTATTGTGAGGGTTAGGTTTAGGGTGACGGTGAGGGTTAGTGTGAGGGATATTGGTACGGATATGGTGAGGGTTAGGGTTAGGGTGAGGGTGAGGGTTTCGTTAGGGTTAGGGTTAGGGTGAGGTTTAGGGTGAGGGTTAGGGTGAGGGGTAGGGTTAGGGTTAGGGTGAGGGTTAGGGTTATTGTGAGGGTTAGGTTTAGAGTTAGGGTGAGGATTAGGGTGAGGGGTATTTTTAGGGTTAGGGTGAGGGTTAGGGTTAGGGTTGGGGTGAGGGTTAGGGCTAGTGGTAGCGTGTGGGTGAGGGGTAGGTTTAGGGTGAGGTTGAAGTTTATGGTTGGTGTGAGGGTCAGGGTTAGGGAGAGGGTTAGGGTTAGAGTTAAGTTTAGGGTTAGGGTGAGGGTGAGGCTTAGGGTAAGGGTGAGAGATAGGGTTAGGGTTAGCGTGAGGGTGAGGGTTAAGCTTAGGATCAATATTAGGTTTAGCGTTAGGCTGAGGATGAGGGTGAGGGTTAGGGTTAGGTTTAGGGTTAGGGTTAGGGTGAGGGCTAGGGTGATGGTAAGAATTAGTGTGAGGGTGAGGGTTAGGGTTAAGGATAAGGGTTAGGGTTAGGGATTAGACTGAGGGGGAGCGTGGTAGGGTTATGTTTAGGGTTAGGGTGAGGGCTAGGATGAGGGTGATAGTTAGTGTGAGGGTGAGCATGAGGGTTAGGTTTAGGATTAGGGTTATGTTTAGGGTTAGGCTGAGGGTGAGGGTGAAGGTTAAGGTTAGTTGTAGGTTGAGGGTGAGGGTTAGGGTTAGGGTGAGGATTAGGGTTACAGTGATGTTTAGGGTGAGAGTGGGGGTTAGGGTGAGTGTTAGGTTAGGGTTAGGTTTAGGGTTAGGGTGAGGGTGAGGGTGAGGCTTAGGGCTAGGGTAAGGGTGAGGGTTAGAGTTATGTTTAGGGGTAGGGTTAGGGTTAGGGTTACTGTCAGGGTTAGTTTTAGGGTTAGGGTTAGGGTTAGGGTGAGGTATAGGGTTAAGTTGAGGGTTAGGGTCAAGGTGAGGGATAGGTTTAGGTTTAGGGTTAGGGTGAGGTCAAGAGTGAGAGGTATTTTAGGGTTAGGGTGAGGGTTAGGGTTAGGGTGAGGGTGAAGTATAGGGTTAGGGTTAGGGTGAGGGTTAGGGTTAGTGTGTGGGTGAGGGTTAGGTTTAGCATTAGGGTGAGGGTTAGGTTGAGGAGTAGGGTAGGTTTAGGGTGAGGGTTAGGGTTGGTCTGAAGGTTAGGGTTAGGGTTAGGGTTACGATGAGGGTAAGATTTAGGGTTAGGGCTAGTGTGAGGTTTGGGGTTTGTGTGAGGGTTAGGGTTAGGTTGATTGTTAGGGGTAGGGTGAGGGTAAGGGTTAGGGTGAGGGTTAGGATTAGTGTGAGGTTTCGCGTGAGGGTGAGGGTTAGTGTGAGGGTTCGGGAGAGGGTGAAGGATAGGGTGTGGGTAAGGTTTAGGGTGAGTGTTAGGGCGAGGGTTAGGGTTATTGTTAGGGTTAGGGTTAGGGTGAGGTTTAGGGTTACAGTGATGTTTAGGGGGAGAGTGAGGGTTAGGGTGAGGGTTAGTTTTAGGGTTAGGGTGAGGGTGAGGTCTAGGGTGAGGGTAAGGCTTAGAGTTAGGTTTAGGGGTAGGGTTAGGGTTAGGGTTACTGTGAGGGTTAGGGATAGGGTTAGGTTTAGGGTGAAGTAAAGGGTTAGGTTGAGTGTTAGGGTGAGGGTGAGGGTTAGGTTTAGCATTAGTGTTAGGGTGAGTGTTGGTTGAAGGTTTGGGTGAGTAGTAGTGTTAGGGTTAGAGTGAGGGTTAGAGTTATTTTGAGGGTTAGGGTTAAGGTGACGGTGAGGCGTAGTGTGAGGGATATTTTTAAGGTTATGGTGAGGGTTAGGGTTAGGGTTAGGGCAATGGTTACGGTTAGGGTTAGGGTTAGGCTGAGGGTTAGGAGAGGGTAGGTTTAGGGTTAGGGTTAATGTGAGGGTTAGGTTTAGGGTTAGGGTGAGGGTGAGGGTTAGGTTTAGCGTTAGGGTTAGGTTGAGGGTGAGAGTTAGGGTGAGAGTGAGCTTTAGGGTTCGGGTGAGGTTTTGGGTGAGGGTTAGGGTTAAGGTGTGGATTAGGGTTCAGGTGAGGGTGATTGCTAAGGTGTGGATGAGGGTTAGGGTGAGGGTGAGGATTAGGGTGAGGTTTAGGGTTAGTGTTAGGATTAGGGTTGCGGTGAGGTGAGGGTGAAGGTTAGTGTTAGGGTTAGGGTGAGGGTGACAGTTAGGGTGAGGGTGAGGGTTAGGGTTAGGGTGAGGGTTAGTGTGATGGTGAGAATTAGGGTTAGGGTGAGTGATAGGGTTAGATTTTGGGTTAGGGCTAAGGTTAGGGTGAGGGTGAGGGTGAGGTCGAAGGTTAGGGTTATGGTTAGGTTAAATTTAGGGTGAGGGTGAGGTTGAGGGTTAGGGTTAGGATTAGGGTAAGGGTTAGGCTGAGGTTTAGGGTGAGGGTTAGTGTTTGCGTGATGTTTAGAATGAGGGTTAGGGTGAAGTTGAGGGTTCGGGTGAGGGTGAGGGTTAGGGTGTGGGTGAGAGTTAGTGTGGGGGTGAGAGTTAGGGTTAGGTTTAGGGTAAGGGTGAGTGTTAGGGTTATGGTTAGGGTTAGGGTGAGGGTTAGGGTGAGGCGTAGGGTTAGGTGTAGGGTTAGAGTGAGGGTGGGGATGAGGGTTAGGATTAGGATTAGGGTAAGGGTTAGGCTGAGGGTGAGGATGAGGGTGAGGTAGAGGTTTGTGGTGTGGATGAGGGTTAGGGTGACGGTGAGGGTTAGGTTGAGGTGAGGGTTAGGGTGAGGTTGAGGGTTAGGGTTAAGGTTAGGGTGAGAGTTAGGGTTAGGGTGAGGGTGAGGTTAGGGACAGGGGTAGGGCTTGTGTTAGGGTTAGGGTGAGGGTTAGGGTTAGTGGTAGGGTTAGGGTTAGGCTGAGGATTTGGGTGATGGAGAGATGAGGGTTAGTGTTAGGGTGAGGATTAGGGTTAGGGTGAGGGTTAGGCTTAGAGTTAGGATGAGTGCTAGGGTGAGGGTGAGTGTTAGGTTGAGGGTGCGCGTGATGGTTAGTGTTAGGGTGAGGGTTAGGTTTAGGGTTAGGGTGAGGCTTAGTGTTAGGGTGATGTTTCGGGTGAGGGTGAGGGTTAGGATGAGGGTTAGGGTGAGGGCTACGGTTAGGGTTAGGGTTAGGGTTAGGGTTAAGGTGTTGTTTAGGGTGAGGGTTAGGTTTGGGTCGAGGGTGAGGGTTAGGGTTAGTGTGAGGGTTAAGGTGAGGGCGAGGGTGAGGGTTGGGGTTAGGGTTAAGGTTAGGATGAGGGTGTGGTTGAGTGTTAGGTTTAGGATTAGGGTTAGGGTGAGTGTTAGGCTGAGGGTGAGGATGAGGGTGAGGGTTTGTTTTAGGGTGAGGCTTAGGGTGAGTGCTAGTGTGAGGGTGAGTGGTAGGGTGAGTGTGAGGGGTAGGATTAGGATTAGTGTTAGGGTTATGGTTAGGCTGAGGTTGACTGTGAGGGTGAGGGTTAGGTTGAGGTTTAGGGTGAGGGCTAGGGTTAGGGTTAGGGTCAGGGTTAGGTTTAGTGTGAGGTTTGGTGTTAGGGTTAGGGTGAGGGTTAGGGTGAGGGGTAGGGTTAGGGTTAGGATGAGGGTGAGGGTTAGGATGAGGGTGAGGGTTAGTGTTAGTTTCCAGGTGAGGGTTAGGGCTTGGTTGAGGGTTAGGTTTAGGGTTAGGGTGAGTGTGAGTGTGAGGATTAGGGATAGCGTTTGAATTAGTGTGAGGGTGAGGTTGAGGGGTTGGGTTAGTTTTAGGGTTAGGGTTAGGGTTAGGTTTAGGCTGAGGGTGAGGGTTATGATTAGGTTTTAGGGTGAGGGTGAGGGTTCGGGGGAGGGTGAACTTTAGGGTGTGGGTACGTGTTAGGGTTAGGGTGAGGGTTAGGGTTAGTGTTAGGGTTAGGGTTAGGGTTAATTTTAGGTTTAGGGTGAAGGTGACGGTTAGGGTTAGAGTGAGGGATAGGGTTAGGGTTAGCGTGAGGATGAGGGTTAGGCTTAGGATCAATGTTAGGGTTAGGGTTAGGCTGAGGGTAAGGGTGAGGTTGAGGATTAGGCTTAGGTTAGGGGTTAGGGTGTGGGGTAGGGTGAGAGTAAATGTTAGTGTTAGGGTGAGGGTTTGGGTTAGGTTTAGGGTTAGGGTTAGGTTTAGGGGGAGGGCGAGAGGGTTATGTTTAGGGTTAGGGTGAGGCCTAGGGTGATGGTGAGAGTTAGTGTGAGGGTGAGGGTGAGGGTTAGGTTTAGGATTAGGGTTAGGGTTAGCGTTAGGCTGAGGGTGAGGGCGAGGGTTAGGGTTAGGGGTAGGGTTAGGGTAAGGGTTAGGGTTAGGGTTAGGGTGAGGATTAGGGTTACAGTGATGTTTAAGGTGAGAGAGAGGGTTAGTGTGAGGGTTAGGGTTAGGGTTTGGGTGAGGGCTAGGGTGAGGGTGATTGTTAGAGTTAGGTTTAGGGGTAGGTTTAGGGTTAAGGTTACTGTGAGAGTTAGGGTTAGGGTTAGGGTGAGGTAAAGGGTTAGGTTAAGGGTTAGGGTGAAGGTGAGGGTTAGGGTTAGCGTTAGAGTTAGGGTGAGGGTTAGTTTGAAGGTTAGGATGAATTGTAGAGTTAGGGTTAAGGTGAGGGTTAGGGTTATTGTGAGGGTTAGGGTTAGGGTGAGGATGAGGGGTAGGGTGAGGGGTATTGTTCGGGTTAGGTTGGGGGTTAGGGTTAGGGTGAGGTGAGGGTAAGGGTTAGGGTTAGGGTAATGGTTAGGGTTATGTTTAGGCTGAGCTTTAGGCAGAGGGTAGGGTTAGGGTTAGAATTAGTGTGAGGGTTAGGGTTAGGGTTAGGGTTAGGGTGAGGTTTCGTTTTAGCGTTAGGTTTAGGTTGAGGGCTAGTGTCAGGGTGAGAGTTATGGTGAGGGTGAGCTTTAGGGTGAGGATGAGGGTGAGGGGATCATTAGGGTTAGGGTGTGGGTGAGGGTTAGGGTTAGCGTTAGGGTGAGGGTTAGTTTGAAGGGTAAGGTAGGTTGAGGGTTAGGGTGAGGGTTCGGGTTCCGGTGAGGGTGAGTGTTAAGGTGTGGTTGAGTGTTAGGGTGAGGGTGAGCATTAGGGTGAGGGTTAGATTTACGGTGAGGGTTAGGGTTAGGGTTAGGGTTGAGGTGAGGTTGAGTGGTAAGGTTAGGTTTAGCGTGAGTATTAGGGATAGTGTGTGGGTTAGGGTTAGGGTTAGGGTTAGGGTGAGGTTTAGTGTGAGGGGTAGGGTTAAGGTTAGGGTGAGAGTTAGGGTTGGTGTGAGGGCTAGGGTTAGGTCGAGGGTGAGGGTTAGGGTTAGGGTGAGGGTGAGGGCTAGGTTTAGGGTTGGTGTTTGGGTTAGGGTTAGGATGAGGGTGAGGTTGAGGGTTAGGGTTACGATTAGGGTTACGGTGAGGGGTAGGCTGAGGGTGAGGGTTAGTTTTAGAGTGAGACAGGGTGAGTGCTTGCATGATGGTGAGGGTTAGGTTTAGGATTAGTGTTAGGATTATGGTTAGGCTGAGGTTGAGTGTGAGGGTGAGGGGTAGGGTGAGGGGTAGGGTGAGGGATAGGGTGAGGTGTAGGGTTAGGTTTTGGGTGAGGATTAGGGTTATTGTGAGGGTTAGGGTTAGCTTTAGGGTTAGGGTGAGGTTAGGGTGGGGGGTATTTTTAGGGTTAGGGTGAGGATTAGGCTTATTGTGAGGGTTAGGGTTAGGTTTAGGGTTAGGTGTAGGATGAGGGTCAGGGGTAGTGTTAGGTTTAGGTTTAGGGTTAGGGTTAGGCTGAGGGTGAGGGTTAGGGTTAGGGTTAGGGTTAGGGTGAGGGTGAGGGTGAGGTTTAGGGCTAAGGTAAGTGTGAGGGTTAGAGTTAGGTTTACGGTTAGGTTTAGGTTTATGGTTACTGTCAGGTGTAGGGTTAGGGTTAGGGTTAGGTATAGGGTAAGGTAGAGGGTTAGGGTGAGTGTGAGGGTTAGGGTTAGCATTAGGGTTACGGTGAGGTTTAGGGTGAGGGTTAGGGTGAGGGGTAGGTTTAGGGTTAGGGTGAGTGTTAGGGTTATTGTGAGGGTTAGGGTTAGGGTGAGGGTTAGGGTTATTGTGAGGGTTACTGTTAGGTTTAGGGTTAGGGTGAGGATTAGGGTGAGGGGTGTTTTTAGGGTTAGGGTGAGGGTTAGGGTTAGGGTGAGGGTTAGGGCTAGTTGTAGGGTGAGGGTGAGGTGTAGGGTTAGGGTTAGGGGGAGGTTTAGTGTTAGTGTGAGGGTTAGCGTTAGGGTGAGGGTTAGGGTTAGGGTTAACTTTAGGGTTGGGGTGAGGGTGAGGGTTAGGGTAAGAGTGAGGGTAAGGGTTAGGCTTAGGATCAATGTTAGGGTTAGCGTTAGGCTGAGGGTGAGGGAGAGGGTTAGGGTTAGGTTTAGGGTTAGGTTTAGGGTGAGGGCTAGGGTGAGGATAAGAGTCATTGTGAGGGTGAGGTTTAGGGTTAAGATAAGGGTTAGGTTTAGGGTTAGGCTGAGGGGGAGGGGGTAGGGTTACTTTTAGGGTTAGGGTGAGGGCTATGGTGACAGTGAGAGTTACTGTGATAGTGAGGGTGAGGGTTAGGTTTAGGATTAGAGTTAGGTTTAGGGATAGGCTGAGGGTGAGGGTGAGGGTTAGGGTTAGGAGTAGTTTTAGGGTGAATGTTAGGGATAGGGTGAGGATTAGGGTTACAGAGATGTTTAGGGTGAGAGTGAGTGTTAGGGTGAGGGTTAGGGTTATGGTTAGATTTAGGGTTAGGGTGAGGGTGAGGGTGAGGGTTAGGGTTAGGATAAGGGTGAGGTTTAGCGTTAGGTTTAGGGGTAGGGTTAGGGTTAGGGTTTCTGTCAGGGTTAGGGTTAGGGTTAGGGTGAGGGTGAGGTATAGGGTTAGGTTGAGGGTGAGGGTTAGGGTTAGCGTTCGCGTTAGGGAGAGGGTGAGGGTGAGGGGTAGAGTGAGGGGTAGCCTTAGGGTTAGGGTGAGAGTTAGGGTTATTGTGAGGGTTAGGTTTAGGTTTAGGATTAGGGTGAGGGTTAGTTTGAGGGGTATTTTTAGGGTTAGGGTGAGGGTTAGGGTTAGGGTTAGCGTGAGGGTTAGGGCTAGTGGTAGGGTGAGGGTAAGGGTTCGGGTTAGGGTTAGGGTGAGGGTTAGGTTGAGGGGTAGGGTAGGGTTAGGGTGAGGGTTAGGGTTGGTGTGAAGGTTAGGGTTAGGGTTAGGTTTAAGGTGAGGGTAAGGTTTAGGGTTAGGGTTAGTGTGAGGTTTGGGGCATGTGTGAGGGTTAGGGCTACGGTTATTGTTAGGGTAAGGGTGAGGGTAAGGGTTAGGGTGAGGGTTATTGTTAGGGTGATGTTTCCCGTGAGGGTGAGGGTTAGGGTGAGGCTGAGGGTTCCGGAGAGGGTGAAGGTTAGGGTGTGGGTAAGGTTTAGGGTGAGGGTTAGGGAGAGGGTTAGGGTTAGTGTTAGGGTTAGGGTTAGGGTGAGGGTTAGGGTTAGGGTTAAGTTTAGGGTTACGGTGAGGCTGAGGGATAGGGTTAGGGTGACAGATAAGTTTAGGGTTAGTGTGAGGGTGAGGGTTAGACTTAGGATCAATGCTGGGTTTAGGGTTAGGCTGAGGGTGAGGGTGAGGGTGAGGGTGAGGGTTAGGTTTAGGGATAGGGTGAGGGTAAGGGTTTGAGGGTGAGGGTTAGGTTTAGGATTAGGGTTAGGGTTAGGGTTAGGCTGAGGGGGAGGGGGGAGGGTTATGTTTAGGGTTAGGGTGATGGTGAGAGTTAGTGTGAGGGTGAAGGTGAGGGTTAGGTTTAGGATTAGGGTTAGGTTTAGGTTTAGGCTGAGGGTGAGGGTGACGGTTAGGGTTAGGGGTAAGGTGACGGTGAGGGTGAGGGTTAGTGTTAGGGTGAGGATTAGGGTTACATTGATGTTTAGGGTGAGAGTGAGGGTTAGGGTGCGGGTTAGGGTTAGCGTTAGGGTTAGTTTGAGGGTTAGGGTGAGGGTAAAGTTTAAAGTTAGGTTTAGGGGTAGGGTTAGGTTTAGGGTTACTGTGAGGGTTAGGGTTAGGGTTAGAGCTAGGTTGAGGTAAAGGTTTAGGTAGAGGGTTAGGATGAGGATCAGGGTTAGGATTAGCTTTTGAGTTATGGTGAGGGTTTGGTTGAAGGTTAGGGTGAAGGGTAGGGTTAGGTTTATGGTGAGGGTTAGGGGTATTGTGAGGGTTAGGGTTCGGGTGAGGGTGAGGGGTAGGATGAGGGGTATTGTTAGGGTTAGGGTGAGGGTTAGGTTTAGGGTTCGGGTGAAGGTTCAGTGAGGGTTAGCGTCCGGGTGTGGGTGAGGGTTACGGTTAGCGTTAGGGTGAGGGTTAGGTTGAGTGGTAGGATAGGGTGAGGGTTAGGGTTAGGTGAGGGTTCAGGTGAGGGTTAGGTTTAGGGTGAGGTTTAGGGTTAGGGTTAGGGTTATGGTGAGGGTGAGGGGTAAGGTTAGGTTTAGGGTGAGTGTTAGGGTTAGAGTGAGGTATAGGGTTAGGGTTAGGGTTAGGTTGAGCTTTAGTGTGAGGTGTAGGGTTAGGGTTAGGGTGAGGGTTAGATTTGGTGTGAGGTTAGGTTTAGAGTTATGGTTAAGTTTAGGATGAGCGTTAGGGTAAGGGTGAGTGTTAGGGTCAGAGTAAGGTTTAGGGTGATGTTTAGCGTGAGGGTGAAAGTTAGGGTGAGGGTGAGGGTTCAGGAGAGGGTAAGGGTTAGGGTGTGGGTGAGGGTTGGTGTGACGGTAAGGGTTAGGATGAGGGTGAGGGTAGGGATGAGGGTAAGGGTTAGGGGTAGGTTAGGTTAGGGTTAATGTGAGGGTTAGGGTTACGGAGACGGTTAGGGAGAGGAAGAGGGTTAGTTTTAGGGTTAGGCTGAGGCGTAGGGTTAGGTTTAGTTTTAGGGTGAGGGTGGGGATGAGGGTTATGTTTATAATTAGGGTTAGGGTTAGGGTTAGGCTGAGGTTGAGGGACAGGTTTAGATTGTGGGTGAGGTTTAGGGTGATGGTGAGGGTTAGGGTGAGGTGACGGTTAGGATGAGAGTGAGGGTAATGGTTAGGGTGAGGGTGAGGTTTAGGGACAGGGGTAGGGCTTGTGTTAGGGTTAGGGTGAGGGTTGCGGTTAGGATTAGGGTTAGGGTTAGGCTGAGGATTAGGGTGATGGTGAGATGAGGTTTAGGCTTAGGGTGAGGGTTAGGGTTAGGGTGAGGGTTAGGCTTAGAGTTAGGGTGAGTGCTAGGGTGAGGGTGAGTGTTAGGCTGAGGATGCATGTGAGGTTTAGAGTTAGGGTGAGGGTTAGGTTTAGTGTAAGCTTGAGGGTTAGTGTTAGGGTGATGTTTCAGGTGAGGGTGAGGGTGAGGGTTAGGATGAGGGTGAGTTTGAGGTTGAGGGTTAGGATTAGGGTTTGGGTGAGGGTTAGGCTGAGGGTGAGGATGAGGGTGAGGGTTAGATTTAGGCTGAGGCTTAGGGTGAGTGCTAGGGTGAGGGTGAGGGGTAGGCTGAATGTGAGGTGTAGGTTTAGGACTAGTGTTAGTTTTATGGTCAGGCTGAGGGTGAGGGTGAGGTTGAGGGTTAGGGTGAGGGTTAGGGTTAGGTTTAGGCTGAGGGTGAATGTTAGGGTTAGGGTTAGAGTGAGGGTGAGGGTAAGGATTAGGGCTAGGGTAACGGTGAGGGTTAGAGTGAGGTTTAGGGATAGGGTTAGGTTTATGGTTACTGTTGTTTTTAGGGTTAGGGTGAGGGTGAGGTATAGGGTTAGGGTGAGGGTGAGGGTTAGGGTTAGAGTTAGGGTTAGGGTGAGGGTTAGGATGAGGGTTAGGGTGAGGGCTAGGGTTAGGGTTAGTGTGAGGTCTAGGGTTATTGTGAGGGATAGGGTTAGGTTTAGGGTTAGGGTGAGGGTTAGGTTGAGGGGTATCTTTAGGGTTAGGGTGAGGTTTAGGTTTAGGGTTAGAGTTAGGGTGAGGGTTAGGGCTAGTTGTAGGGCGAGGGTGAGGGGTATGTTTAGGGTTAGTGTGAGGGTTAGGGTTATTGTGAGGGATAGGGTTAGGTTTAGGGTGAGGGTAAGGTTTAGGGTTAGGGTTAGTGTGAAGTTTGGGGTTTGTGTGAGGGTTAGTGTTAGGGTTATTTTTAGGGTTATGGTGAGGGTAAGGGTTAGGGTGAGGGTAAAGATTAGGGTTATGTTTCCCGTGAGGGTGAGGGTTCGTGTGAGGGTAAGGGTTCGGGAGAGGGTGAAGGTTAGGTTGTGGGTAAGGGTTAGGGTTAGGGTTAGGGTGAGGGTTAGGGTTAGTGTTAGGGTTAGGGTAAGGTTGAGGGTTAGGGTTAGGGTTAAGTTTAGTGTTAGAGTGAGAGTGAAGGTTAGGGTTATGGTGAGGGATAGGGTGATGGTTAGCATGAGGGAGAGGGTTAGGCTTAGGATCAATGTTAGGGTTAGGGTTAGGCTGAGCGTGAGTGTAAGGGTTATTGTTAGGTTTAGGGTTAGGGTGAGGGTCAGAGTGAGGGTGAGGGTTAGGGTTAGGATTAGCGTTAGGGTTAGGCTGAGGGGGAGGGGGGAGGGTTATGTTTATTATTAAGGTGAGGGCTAGGGTGAGGGTGAGAGTTACTGTGAGGGTGAGGGTGAGGGTTAGGTTTAGGATTAGGGTTAGGTTTATGGTTAGGCTGAGGGTGAGGGTGAGGTTTAGGGGTAGGGTTAGGGTGAGGGTTAGGGTTAGGCTGAGGATTAGGGTTACAGTGATGTTTAGGGTGAGAGTGAGGGTTATGGTGAGGGTTAGGGTTAGGGTTAGGGTTAGGGTAAGGGCTAGCGTGAGGGTAAGGTTTAGAGTTAGGGTTAGGGGTAGGGGTAGGTTTAGGGTTACTGTGAGGGTAAGGGTTCGGGTTATGGTAAGGTAAAGGATTAGTTTGAGGGTTAGGGTTAGGGTGAGGGTGAGGGTTAGCGTTAGGGTTAGCGTGAGGGTTAGGTTAAAGCTAAGGGTGAGGGCTAGGTTAGGTTTTGGGTGAGGGTTAGGGTTATTGTGAGAGGTTTAGGGTGAAGGTGGCGGGGAGGGTGAAGGGTATTGTTAGGGTTAGGGTGAGGGTTAGGGTTAGGGTGAGTTTGAGGGTTAGGGTTAGGTTTAGGGCAATGGTTAGGGTTAGGGTTAGGGTTAGGCTGAGGTTTAGCGAGAGGGTAGGGTTAGGGTTAGGGTTAGTGTGAGGGGTAGGGTAAGGGTTAGGGTGAGGGTTAGGGTTAGCCTTAGGGTTAGGTTGAGCGCTAGGATGAGGATGAGAGTTAGGGTGAGGGTGAGCTTTAGTTTGAGGGTTCGGGTTCGGGTGAGGTTTAGGGTTAGGGTGTGGGTGAGGGTTACGGTTAGCGTTAGGGTGCGGGTTAGGTTGAGTGGTAGGGTACGGTGTTAGGATGAGGCTGAGGTTTCGGGTGAGGGTTAGGTTTAGGGTGAGGGTTAGGGTTAGGGTTAGAGTTAGGGTGAGGTTGAGGGGTAAGGTTTTGTTTAGGGTGAGTATTATTGTTAGTGTGAGGGTTAGGGTTTGGGATAGGGTGAGGTTTAGTGTGGGGGTAGGGTTAGGGTTAGGGTGAGGGTTAGGGTTGATGTGAGGGTTAGGGTTAGGGTTAGGGTAAGTGTAAGGGTTAGGATGAGGGTAAGGTTTAGGGTGAGGTTTAGGGTTAGGATGAGGGTTAGGGTGAGGGTTAGGGTGGGGCTTAGGTTTAGGATTAGGTTTAAGGTTAGGATGAGGTTTAGGGTAAGGATGAGTGTTAGGGTTAGGTTTAGGGTGAGAGTAAGGGTTAGGGTGATGGTTAGCATGAGGGTGAGTGTTAGGGTGAGGGTGAGGGCTCAGGCGAGGTTTAGTGTTAGGATTATGGTGATTGTTAGTGTGACGGTATGGGTTAGGGTGAGGGTGAGGGTAGGGGTGAGGGTCAGGTTTACGGGTAAGCTTAGGGTCAGGGTTAGTGTTAGGGTTAGGGTTACGGAGACGGTTAGGGAGAGGGGTATGGTTACTTTTAGGATTAGGGTGAGGGTGAGCATTAGGTTTAGGGTGAGGGTTAGGGTTAGTGTGAGGAATAGGGTTTGGATTAGGTTTAGGGTGAGAGTAAAGTGTTAGGGTGAAGGTTAGGGTGAGGGTGAGCCTGAGATTTAGGGTTTGGGTTAGGGTGAGGGTTAGGGTGATGTTTAGGGTGAGGTTTAGGGTGAGATTTAGGGTTAGTGTTAGGTTTAGGTTTAGGGTGAGGTGAGGGTGAGGTTTAGAGTTAGGGTTAGGGTCAGGGTGAGGGTTAGGGTTAGTGTGAGGGTTAGGGTTAGAATTTGGGTTAGGATTAGGGTTACAGTGAGGGTGAGGGTGAGGTCGAAGTTTTGAGTTAGGGTTAGTTTTAAGTTTAGGGAGAGGGTGAGGTTGAGGGTTAGGTTTAGGATAAGGGTTAGGGTTAGTGTTAGGCTGAGGGTTACGGTGAGGTTGAGTGTTAGTGTTAGGTTGAGGGTTAGGGTGAGGGTTAGTGTTTGGGTGATGTTTATTGTCAGGGTGAGGGTTAGGGTGTGGGTGAGGTTTAGGGTGAGGTTTAGGGTGAGGTTGTGTGTTAGGGTTTGGTTTAGCGTAAGTGTGAAGATTAGTGTTACAGTTAGGGCTAGGGTGAAAGTTAGGGTGAGGCATAGGGTTAGGTTTAGGTTTAGGGTGAGGGAGGGGATGAGGGTTAGTGTTAGGCTGAGGGTGAGAATGAGGGTGAGGGACAGGTATGGGTGTGGGTGAGGGTTAGGGTGATGGTGACGGTTAGGTTGAGGTGACGGTTAGGATGAGGGTGAGGGTTAGGGTTAGGGTGAGGGTGAGGTTTAGGGACAGGGGTAGGGATTGTGTTAGGGTTAGGGTGAGGGTTAAGTTTAGTGTTAGGGTTAGGGTTAGGCTGAGGATTAGGGTGATGGTGAGATGAGGGTTAGGGTTAGTGTGAGGGTTAGGATTAGGGTGAGGGTTAGGCTTAGATTTAGGGTGAGTGCTAGAGTGAGGGTGAGTGTTAGTTTGAGGGTGCACGTGAGGGTTAGTGTTAGGGTGAGGGTTAGGTTTAGGGTTAGGGTGAGGGTTAGTGTTAGGGTGATGTTTCCGACGAGGGTGAGGGTGAGGGTGAGGTTTAGGATGAGGTTGAGTTTGAGGGTTAGGTTTAGGATTAGGGTCAGGGTGAGGGTTAGGCTGAGTGTGAGGATGAATTTGAGGGTTAGTTTTAGGGTGAGGCTTAGGGTGAGTGCTAGGGTGAGGGTGAGGGGTAGGGTGAGGGTGAGGGGTAGGGTTAGGATTAGTGTGAGAGTTATGGTTAGGCTGAGGTTGAAGGTGAGGGTGACCCTTAGTGTAAGGGTTAGGGTGAGGGCTAGGTTGAGGGTTAGGGTGAGGGTTAAGTTGAGGGGTTGGGTTAGGGTAAGGGTGAGGTTTAGGCTTATTGTGAGGGTTAGGGTTAGGTTTAGGGTTAGGGTGAGGGTTAGGGTGAGGGGTATTTTTTGGGTTAGGGCGAGGGTTAGGGTTAGGGTTATGGTGAGGGTTAGGGATAGTGGTAGGGTGAGGGGGAGGGTTAGGATTAGGGTTAGGGTGAGCGTTAGGGTTAGTGTGAGGGTTAGGGTTAGGTTTAGCGTTAGGGTGAGGATGAGGTTTAGGGTTAGGGTGAGGGTTAGTGTGAGGATTAAGGTTAGTGTTAGGGTTAGGGTTAGGGTGAGGGTTAGGGTTAAGGTTAAGTTTAGGGTTAGGGTGAGGGTGAGGGTGAGGGTTAGGGTTAGGGTGAGGGATAAGTTTAGGGTTAGCATGAGGGTGAAGTTTAGGCTTAGGATCAATGCTAGGTTTAGGGTTAGGTAGAGGGTGAGATTGAGGGTGAGGGTTTGGGTTAGGTTTAGGGTTAGGGTGAGGGCTAGGGCGAGGGTAAGAGTTAGTGTGAGGGTGAGGGTTAGGTTTAGGATTAGGGTTAGGTATTGGTTTAGGCTGAGGTTGAGTGTGAGAGTTAGGGTTAGGGGTAAGTTGAGGGTGAGGGTGAGGGTTAGGGTTAGGGTGAGGATTAGGGTTACAGTGATGTTTTGGATGAGATTTAGGGTTAGGGTGAGGGTTAGGGTTAGCGTTAGGGTTAGGGTGTAGGTTAGGGTGAGGGTATGGGTTAGAGTTAGGTTTAGGGGTAGGGCTAGGGTTAGGGTTAGTGTGAGGTAAAGGTTTAGGTTGAGGGTTAGGATAAGGATGAGGGTTAGGGTTAGCGTTAGGTTTATGGTGAGGGTTTGGTTGAAGGTTAGGGTGAGGGGTAGGGTTAGGTTTAGGGTGAGGTTTAGGGGTATTGTGAGGGTTAGGGTTAGGGTGAGGGTGAGGGGTAGGGTGAGGTGTATTGTTAGGGTAAGGGTGAGGGTTAGGGTTAGGGTGAGGCTGAGGGTTCGGGTGAGGGTTAGGGTGGGTTGTGGGTGAGGGTTACGTTTAGCGTTAGGGTGAGGGTTAGGTTGAGGGGTGGGGTAGGGTGAGGGTTAGGGTGAGGTCAGGGTTAGGGTGAGGGTTAGTGTGACGTGAGGGTTCAGGTGAGAGTTAGGTTTAGGGTGAGGGTTACGGTAAGGGTTAGGGTGAGGGTGAGGGGTAAGGTTATGTTTAGGGTGAGTGTTAGGGTTAGTGTGAGGTATACGGTTAGGGTTAGGGTTAGGGTGAGGTTTAGTGTGAGGGGGAGTGTTAGGGTTAGGGTGAGGGTTAAGGTTGGTGTGAGAGTTAGGTTTAGTGTTAGGGTGAAGGTTAGGATGCGGGTTAGAGTAAGGGTGAGTGTTAGGGTTAGGGTTAGGGTGAGAGTCAGGGTTAGTGTGATGTTTACCGTGTGGTTGAGTGTTAGGGTGAGGGTGAGGGTTCAGGAGAGGGTGAGGGTAGGGGTGAGGGTGTGGGGTAGGGGTAGGTTAGGGTGAGGGTTATTGTTAGGGTTAGGGTTGCGGAGATGATTAGGGAGAGGGGTAGGGTTAGTGTTAGGGTTAGGGTGAGGGTGAGGGTTAGGTTTAGGCTGAGGGTTAGGGTTAGTGTGAGGGTTAGGGTTAGGATTAGGTTTAGGGTGAGAGTAAGGGTTAGGGTTAGGGTGAGGGTTAGGGGGAGGGGGAGGGTGAGATTTAGGTTTTGGTTTAGGGTGAGGCTTAGGTTGTGGTTTAGGGTAAGTGTTAGGGTTAGGGTTAGGGTGAGGTGAGGGTTAGGGTTAGGGTTAGGGTTAGGGTGAGGGTGAGGGTTAGGGTTATGGCGAGGGTTAGGGTTAGGGTGAGGGTTAGTGTGATGATGAGGTTTAGGGTTAGGGTGTGGTTTAGGGTTAGAGTTTGGGTTAGGGTTAGGCTTAGAGTTAGGGTTAGAATTTGGTTGAGGTTTATGTTTAGGGTTAGGGTTAGGGTGAGGGTTAGGTTTAGGATTAAGGTGAAGGTGAGGGTTAGAGTTAAGGTTAGGGATAGGGTTAGAGTTAGGGTTATTGTTAGGGTTATGGTGAGGGTGAGGATAAGGGAGAGGGTTAGGTTTAGGTTTACGGTGAGGGTGAGGCTGAGGGTTAAGGTTAGTATTAGGGTTAGGGTTAGGGTTTTGGTGAGGGTTAGTGTTAGGGTGAGGGTTAGGTTTAGGATTAGGGGAAAGGTTACAGTGAGGGTGAGGGTTAGAGTTAGCATTAGGTTTAGGGTGAGGTTGAGGATTAGGTTTAGGGTTAGGGTTAAGGCTAGGGTGAGGGTGAGGTTTAGGGTGAGGGTGAGGGTGAGTGTGCGGGTTTGGGTTAGGATTAAGGTTAGGCTGAGGGTTGGAATGAGTGTTAGGGTGAGGATTAGGATGAGGGTGAGGTTGAGGGTTAGGGTTAGGGTTAGGGTGAGGGTAAGGGTGATGGTTAGGGTTAGGATTAGTTTTAGGGTTAGGATTTGGCTGAGGGTGAGGGTGAGGGTTAGGCTTAGGTTTAGGGTGAGGGTTAGGGTGATGATGAGGTTTAGGGTTAATGTAATAATTACGGTGAGGGTTAGGGTGAGTGTTAGTGTTAGGGAAAGGGTTAGGGTGAGGGTTTGGGTCATGGTTAATGTAAGGGTTAGGGTTATGGTGATGGTTAGTTTGAAGTTTAGGGTTTTTGTTGGGTTAAGGTGAGGGTGAGGGTTAGGTTGAGGTTTAGGGTTATGGTCATGGTTAGGGTGAGGGTTAGGGTGAGGGCAAGGGTGAGGGTAAGGTTTATGGTTAGGGTGAAGTTTAGGGGGAGGATGAGTGTTAAGATTAGGGTTAGGTTGAGTTTAAGGGTTAGGGTTATGTTGAGGGTAAGGCTTAGGGTGAGGGTTAGGGTGAGGGTGAGGGTTAGGCTAAGGTTGAGGATGAGGGTGAGTGTTAGTATTAGGGTTAGGGTTAGGGTTAGGCTGAGGGTGAGGTTTAGGGTGAGGGCTAGGGTGCGTGTGAGGGTTAGGGTGAGTGCGAGGGTTCGGGTAAGGGTTTGGGTTATGTTTAGGGTTAGGGTTATGGTTAGGGTGAGGTTTAAGGTGAGGCTAAGGATTAGGGTGAGGGTTAGGCTGAGGGTTAGTGTTACGGTTGAATTAGGGTAATGTTTAGGGTGAGGGTGAGTGTTAGGGTGAGGGTGAGGGTTCGGGTGAGACTGAGGGTAAGGGTATGGGTGAGGGTTAGGTTTAGGGTGAGGGTTAGGGTGAAGATGAAGGTTAGGTTTTGGGTGAGGGTTAGGTTTAGGGTTAGGGTGAGGGTTATGGTGAGGTTTAGGGTGAGGGTGAGGGTTAGATTTAGGGTTAGGGTTAGGGTGAGTGTGATGGTTAGGGTTAGGGTTTGCGTTAGGGTGAGGGTTAAGGTCAGGATAAGAGTGAGGTTGAGGGTGAGGTTTAGTGTTAGGGTTAGTGTTCGGTTGAGGGTTAGGATGATGGTTAGGGTTAGGGTTACTGTGAGGATTAGGGTGAGGGTTAGGGTTAGGGTTAGAGTTTGAGTGAGGGTTAGGGTGAGTGTGTGGGCTAGGGTTAGGTTTAGGGTTAGGGTGAGGGTGAGTGTTAGGATTGGGGTAATTTTAGGTCTAGGGTGAGAGTGAGGGTTAGGGTTAGGGTAAGGGTGAGTGTTAGGGTGAAGGGTAGGGTTAGAGTTAGGGTGAGGATTAGGTTTAGTGTGAGGTTTAGGGTGAGGGTTAGGGTTTGGGTGAGTGTAAAGGTTAGGGTGAGTGTTAGAGTGAGCGTGAGGGTTAGGTTTATAGTGAGTTTTAGGGTGAGGTTTAGGGTGAGGGTTAGGGTTAGTGTTAGGGTTAGGGTTAGGGTGAGGTTGAGGTTTAGTGTAATGGTTCAGTTTAGGATGAGGGTTAGGTTTAGGGTTAGGGATAGGGTGAGGGTTAGAGTCCGGGTTAGGGTTTGGGTTAGGGTTATTGTTAGGGTTATGCTGAGTGTGAGGGTGAGGGAGAGAATTAGGTTTAGGGTTAGTTTTAGGGTAAGGGTTAGGGTTATGTTTAGGGTTAGGTTGAAGGTGAGGGTGAGGGTGAATGTGAGGCTGAGCGTTAGGGTTAGGGTTAGGATTAGGGTGAGTGGGAGGCTGAGGGTAAGAGGGTTAATGTTAGGGTGACGGTTCGGGTGAAATTGAGGTTTAGGGTATGGGTGAGGCTTAGGTTTGGGATGAAGGTTAGGGTGAGGGTTAGGGTGACGGTGAATGTTAGGGTTAGGGTTAGTGTTAGAGTGAGGGGTATGGTGAGGTTTCGGGTTAGGATTATGGTGAGGGTTAGGGTGAGGTTTAGGGTTAGGGTTAGGCTTAGGTTTAGGTTGAGGTTTAGGGTTAGGGTGAGGTTGAGTGTTAGGATTAGGGGTAAGGTGAGGGCTATGTTGAGGGTGAGGGTTAGGGTTAGGGTGAGGGTTAGGTTTAGGTTTCAGGTGAGGGTTAGTGTGAGGGGTAGGGTTAGGGTTAGGATGAGGTTTACTTTTAGAGTGAAGGTTAAGTTTAGGTTTAGGATTAGGGTGAGGGTAAGGGTTAGGGTGAGGTATAGGGTGAGAGTGAGGGTTAGGGTTACCGTGAGTGTTAGGGTGAGGGTTAACGTGAGGGTTAGGGTTAGGGTTAGGGTTAGGGTTAGGTGGCGGGTGAGGGTGAGGGTGAGAGTTAGGGTTAGGGTTAGGGCTAGGGTGAGGGCTAGGGTGAAGGGGAGGATTAGTGTGAGGGTATGGGTGAGAGTGAGGGTTTGGGTTAGGTTTAAGTTTAGGATGAGTGTTAGGCTGAGGTGTAGGGTTAGGGTTAGGTGGAGGGTTAGGGGTAGTGTGAGGGTTAGGGTTCGGATTAGGGTTAGGGTGAGAGTAAGGGTTAGGGTGAAGGTTAGGTTGAGGCTGAGGGTTAGGGTTAGGGTGAAGTTTAAGGTGAGGGTTAGTGTTAGGGTTAGGGTGAGGGTTAGAGTTAGGGTTAGGGTTATGTTTAGGTTAGGCTGAGCGTTAGGGTTAGCGTTAGGGAGAGGATTTGGTTTAGTGTGAGGGTTAGGGTGAGGTTTAGGGTTATGGTTATGGTTAGCGTTGGGGTGAGGATTGGGGTTAATGTTAGGGTAAGGGTTTGGTTGAGGGGGAAGTTGAGGGTTAAGGTTATTATTAGGGTTAGGGTTAGGCTTAGGGTGAGTGTGAGGGTGAGGTTTAGATTTAGTTTTAAGGTTAGGGTAAGGGTCAGCGCTAGGGTGAGGGTGAGGGTTAGGGTGAGGATGCTGGTGAGGGTGAGGGTTAGCATGAGAGTTAGTGTTAGGGTGAGGGTTAGGGTTAGTGTTAGAGTGAGGGTTAGTGTTAGAGTGATGTTTAGGGTGAGAATAAGGGTTAGGGTTAGGGTTATGTTGTGGGTGAGAGTGGGGGTTAGGGTTAGCATTACGTTTAAGGTTAGGGTGAGGATGAGAGTTATGGTTAGGGTTAGAGTTAGGGTGATGGCTAGGTTGAGGGTGAGGGTTAGGGTGAGGATGAGGGTGAGGGTGTGGGTTTGGGTTAGGTTTAGTGTTAGGATGTGGGTTAGGCTGAGGTGTAGGTTTAGGGTTAGGGTTTGTGTGAAGGTTATGGTTAAGGTTAGGGTGAGGGTAAGGGTTAGGGTAGGGTGAGGGTTAGTGTGAGGGTGAGGGTTAGGGTTAGGGTTAGGGTGCGGTTTAGGGTATGGGTTAGGATTAGAGTTAGGGTTAGGGTGAGGGTTAGGGTGAGGTTTAGAGTTAGGGTTAGGGTAAGGGTGAGGATTAGCGATAGGGTTCACGTGATTGTTAGGTTTAGTATGAGTTTAGGGTTAGGGTGAGGGTTAAGGTTAGGTTTAGGGTAAGGGTGAAGGTGAGGGTAAGGTTTAGGGTTAGGTTTAGTTTAGGGTGACGGTGAGGGCTAGGGTGAGTTTGAGGGTTCAGGTGAGGGTGATGGTGAGGGGTAGGGTTTAGGTAAGGGTTAGGGTTAGGTTTAGCGGGAGGATCAGGGTGAGGGTGAGGGTTAGGGTGAGAGTTAGGGTTAGGGTGAAGGTTAGGGTTAGGGTTAGGGAGAGGGTTAGTTATAGGGTGATGTTTAGGCGGATGGTGATGTTTAGGGTGAGGGTGAGAGTTAGCTTGAGGGTTAGGATTAGGATGAGGGTAAGGTGAGGGTGACGCTTAGTGTTAGGGTTAGGGTTTGGCTGAGGATGAGGGTGAGGGTGAGGGTTAGGGTTAGGGTGAGGGTTAAGGTTAAGGGTAGGGTGAGGGTGAGGGTTATGGTTAGGGTAATGTTGAGGGTGAAAGTGAGTGTTAAGGTGAGGGTGAGGGTGAGACTGAGGGTTAAGGTGTGAGTCAGGGTGAGCATGAGGGTGAGGATTAGGGTTAGGGTGAGGGTGAGGGTTAGGCTTAGGGTTAGGGTGAGGGTTTGGATGAGGGTTAGGGTGAGGGTGAGTGTGAGGGTTAGGGTTACGGTAAGGGTTAGGGTGAGGGTGAGGGTTAGGTTTAGGGGTAGGTGTAGGGGTACGGTGAGGTTTAAGGTGAGGCTAAGTGTTAGGGTGAGGGTAAGGGTGAGGGTGAGGGTTAGGGTTAACGTGAGTGTTAGGTTGAGGGTTAGGGTTAGTGTTAAGGTAAGGCTGAGGGTGAGGGTTAGGTAGAGGGTTAAAGTTAGGGTTAGGGTTAGGGTTAGGGTGAGGGTGAGGGTTAGGTTTAGGGTTAAGGTTAGGGTTATTGTTAGGGTTAGAGTTAGGCTGAAGGTGAGGGTGAGGTTGAGGGTGAGCGTTAGGGTAAGGGTTAGGGTTAGGGTGAGGGTGAGTGTGAGGGTTAGTGTTAGTAATAGGGTTAGGGTTAGGCTGACGGTGAGGGAGAGGGTGAGGGTTTGGGTTCGGGTTTGGTTTAGGGATAGGTTTAAGGTTAGGATGAGGGTTAGCGTGAGGGCTAGGAGTAGGGATAGTGTTAGGTTTAGGGTGAGGGTTAGGTTTAGGGTTAGGATGAGGGTTAAGTTTAGGTTGAGGGTT
Source organism: Dipodomys merriami (assembly GCF_024711535.1). Lineage (NCBI taxonomy): Eukaryota > Metazoa > Chordata > Mammalia > Rodentia > Heteromyidae > Dipodomys > Dipodomys merriami. Next base: position 4,147,792 of record NW_027206513.1, on the reverse strand, counting down.
AGAGTTAGGGTTAGGGTTAGGTATAGGGTTATTGTTGGGGTTATGTTGAGGGTGAGGGTGAGGGAGAGGGTTAGGGTTAGGTTTAGGGTGAGGGTGAGGATGAGGGTGTGGGATAGGATTAGGAGTATGTTAGGCTGATGGGGAGGTTTAGGATTAGGTTTAGGGTGAGGGTAAGGGTTAGGGTGAGTTTTAGGGTGAGGGTGAGTGTTAGAATGAGGGTTAGGGTTAGAGTTAGGCTGAGAGTGTGGGTGAGGCTGAGGGTGATGGTTAGGGTTAGAGTTAGGGAGAGGGTGAGGGCTAGGGTGAGGGTGAGGCTTAGGGTGAGGGTGAGGGTGAGGGTGAGGGTGAGGGTGAGTTTTTGGGTTAGGTTTAGGGTTCGGATGAGGGTTAGCCTGTGGGGTAGGGTTAGGGTTAGGGTGAGGTTTACGGTTAGTGTGAGGGTTAGGGTTAGGGTTAGGGTAAGGGTAAGGGTTAGGGTGGGGTTAGGGTGAGGGTGAGGGTTAGGGTTAGGGTTAGGGTGAGGTTTAGTGTGAGGCTTAGGGTTAGGGTTAGGGTTAGGCTGAGGGTTAGGGTGAGGGTTAGGCTTAGGGTAAGGTTTAGGGTGAGGGTTAGGTTGAGAGTGAGGGTTAGGGTTTGGGTTAGGTTTATGTTTAGGATGAGGGTTAAGCTGAGGGGTAGCTTTAGGGTTAGGGTGAGGGTTAATTTGAGGGGTAGGGTTAGGGTAAGGTTTATGGTGAGGGTTAGGTTGAGGGTGAGGGTTAGGGTTAGGGTTTGGGTGAGGTTTAGGGTGCGGGTTATGGCTAGGGTTGGGGTTAGGGTGAGGGTTAGGGTGAGCGTTAGTGTTAGGTTTAGGATTAGGGTTAGATTGGATTAGGGTTACGGTTAGGGTGAGGGTTAGGTTTAGTGTTAAGGTTAGGGTTACGGTGAGAGTTAGGGTTAGGTTAGGGAGAGGGTGACATTGAGGATGAGGTTTAGGGTTTGGGCTGGTTAAGGGTTAGGTTGAGGGTGAAGGTGAGGGTTAGGGTTAGGATTAGGCTTAGGGTTAGGGTTAGGGTTAGGGAGGATTGTGGCTAGTTTTAGGGTGAGGTTTAGGTTTAGTGTGAGGGTTAGGGTTAGGGTAAGGGTTAGGGTTAGTGTTAGGGTGAGCGTGAGGGTGAGGATGAGGTTTAGGGTTAGGGTTAAGGTAAGGGTTAGGTTGTGGGTGAAGGTGAGCGTTAGGGTTAGGATGAAGGTTAGGGTGAGGGTTAGGGTTAGGGTTAGGGTTAGGTTGAGGGTGAGGGTTAGGGTTAGGGTTAGGGTGAGGGTTAGGTTTAGTGTGAGGGTTAGGTTTAGGGTGAGGGTTATGGTCAGGGTTAGGGTGAGGGTCAGGGTGAGGATTTGTGTTAGGGTTAGGGTAAGGGTTATGTTGAGGGTGAAGTTTAGTGTTAGGGTTAGGGTGAGGGTTAGGGTGAGGGTTAGGGTTAGGGTTAGGGTTAGGGTGAGCGTGAGGTTTAGGGTTAGGATTAGTTTTAGGGTTAGGTTGAGGGTGAGGGTGAGGGTGAGGGTGACGTTTTGGGTTAGGGTTAGGTTTACGGTTAGGGTGAGGGCTAGGGTTGCGTCATGGTTAGTGTGAGGGTGAGGATGAGGTTGAGGGTTAGGGTAAGGGTTAGGGTTAGGGTCAGTGTGAGGATCAGGGTGAGCGTGGATGTTAGGATTAGAGTTAGGGTTCGGGTGAGGATTAGAGTTAGGGTTAGGGTGAGGGTTAGTGTTAGGGTGAAATTTAGGGTGAGAGTTAGGGTTAGGGTTAGGGTTAGGGTGACGTTGAGGGTGAGGGTTATGTTTAGGGTTATTGTTAGGGTGAGGACTAGGGTTCAGGTTCAGGTTCGGGTGAGACTGAGGGTTAGGTTGTGGGTGAGGGTGAGGGTGAGTGTTAGGCTTAGGGTACGGGTTAGGGTTAAGGTTAAGTTGAGGGTTAGGGTGATGGTGAGGTCGAGGTTGAGGGTGACAGGTGAAACTGAGGTTTAGTGTGTGGGTGAGGGTTAGGTTTAAGGTGAGGGTGAGTGTTAGGCTTAGGGTTAGGGTGAGGGTTAGAGTTAGGGTGATATTTAGGGTGAGGTTGAGGTTTAGGCTGAGGGTCAGGGTTCGGGTGAGACTGAGGGATAGGGTGTGGGTGAGGGTTAGGTTTAGTGTGAGGATTAGGGTGACGGTTAGTGTTAGGACGCCGGTGAGGGTTAGGGTTAGGGTAAGTGTTAGGGTGAGTGTTAGGGTTAGGGTTAGGATGAGGGGTAGGGTTAGGTTTATTGTGAGGGTTAGGGTTAGGGTGAGGGTTGGGTGAGGGTTAGAGTGAGGGTTAGGGTTATGGATAGGGTTAGGGTAAGTATTAAGTTGAGGGATAGGGTGAGGGTGAGGGTGAGAGTTAGGTTTAGGGTTAGTGTTAGAGTTAGGGTGATGTTGAGGGTGAGGGTTAGGGTTAGTATTACGGTTAGGGATAGGGTTAGGTTTAGGGTGAGGTTGAGGGTTAGGGTTGGGGTTATGGTGCGGGTTAGGGTTACTGTTAGGGTTAGAGTGAGGGTTTGGGTTAGGTTCAGGGTTAGGATGAGGGTTAGGATGAGGGATAGGTTTAGGGTTAGGTTGAGGGTTAGGGTTAGTTTGAGGGTTAGGCTTAGGGTTAGGTTTAGTGTTAGGGTTAGGGTTAGGGTTAGGGTGAGGGTGAGGGTGAGTGTAAGGCTTAGGGTGAGGGTGAGGTTGAGGCTTATGGTTAGGATTAGGGTTAGGGGTAGAATTAGGCTGAGGGTGAGGTTTAGTGTTAGGGTTAGGGTGAGGGTAAAGCTTAGAGTGAGGGTTAGTGTGAGGGTGAGGATTAGTCTAATGGTGAGTGTGAGGGTTAGCATTAGCGTTAGGGTAAGGGTTAGGCTGAGGGTGAGGGTGAGGGTTAGGGTTAGGTTTAGGGTGAGGGCTAGGGTGAGGGTGAGGGTTAGGGTTAGGGCGAGGGTAAGGGTTAGGGTGAGGTTTAGGGTGAGGGTGAGTGTTAAGGTTAGGGTTTGGGTTAGGCTGAGGGTGAGGGTGAGGGTTAGGGTGAGGGTAAGTTTTAGGGTGAAGGTTAGGGTGATGGTTAGGGTTAGGGGTAGGGTTAGGGTTATGGTGATGTTTAGTTTGAATGTGAGGGTTAGGGTTGGGTTAAGATGAGGGTTAGCTTGAAGTGTAGGATTATGGTGAAGGTGAGGGTTAAGGTTAGGGTTTGGGTTAGGCTGAGGGTGAGGGTGAGGGTTAGGGTGAGGGTAAGTTTTAGGGTGAAGGTTAGGGTGATGGTTAGGGTTAGGGGTAGGGTTAGGGTTATGGTGATGTTTAGTTTGAATGTTAGGGTTAGGGTTGGGTTAAGATGAGGGTGAGGGTTAGGTTGAGGGTTAGGGTTATGGTTAGGGTTAGGGTGAGGGTTAGGGTGAGGGTAAGGGTGATGGTGAGGTTTACGGTTAGGGTGAAGTTTAGGGTGAGGGCGAGGTTTAGGATTAGACTTAGGTTGAGTTTAAGGGTTAGGGTGAGGGTTAGGGTGAGGTTTAAAGTTAGCATTAGGGTTAGGTCGATGGTAAGGGTGAGGCTAAGTGTTTGGGTTAGGGTTAGTTTTAGGGTGAGTGTTAGGGTTACAATTAGGGTTAAGCTGAATTTTAGGGTGAGGGTGAGGCCCAGGGATAGGGCTAGGGATAAGGTTAGAGTGAGTGTTAGGATTAGGGTTAAGGTTAGAGCTAGGGTGAGGGTGAGATTAAGGGTTAGGTTAAGGGTGAGGGTTAGAGTGAGGAGTAGGGTTAGAGTTATGGTGAGGTTTAGGTTTAGTGTGAGGATTACGGTTAGGGTTAAGGTTTGGGTTAACTTAAGGGTTAGGGTGAGGGTTAGGCTGAGAGTTAGGGTTAGTGTTATCGTGAGTTTTAGGGTGAAGGTTAGGGTGAAGGTTAGGGTTAGGGTTAGGCTTAGGGTTAGGGATTGGTTGAGGTTTAGTGTTAGGGTTAGGGTTAGGGTGAGGTTTAGTGTTAGGGTTAGGGTGAGGGTGAGGGTTAGAGTTAGGGTTAGGGTTAGGGTTAGAGTTAGGATGAGGGGTAGGATGAGGGCTAGGGTTAGGGATAGGGTGAGCATTAGGGTTAGTGTGAGGTTTAGGGTTAGGGTTAGGTTTAGGGTTAGGGTTAGGGTTAGTGTTAGGGTGAGGGTGAGGTTGAGTCTTTGGTTTAGGATTAGGGATAGGGGTAGCATTAGGCTGAGGGTGAGGGTTAAGGTTAGGGTTAAGGTGAGGGTGAGAGTTAGGCTAAGGGTGAGGGTTAGGGTGAGGGTGAGGGTGAGGGTGAGGGTTAGAATTAGGCTTAGGCTGAGGGTGAGAGTGAAGGTTAGGGTTAGGTTTAAGGTGAAGGCTAGGGTGAGCGTGAGGGTTAGGTTGAGGGCGAGGGTGAGGTTGAGGGTTTGGGTTAGGTTTAGTGTTAGGGTTAGGGTTAGGGTGAGGTTTAGGGTGAGGCTAAGGATTAGGGTGAGGGTTAGGCTGAGGGTTAGGGTTAGGCTTAAGGTTAGGGTAACGTTTAAGGTGAGGGTGAGTGTTAGGTTCAGGGATAGTGTTCAGGTGAGACTGAGGGTATGTGTATGGGTGAGGGTTAGGTTTAGGTTGAGGGTTAGGGTGAAGGTTAAATTTAGGTTTCGGGTGAGGGTTAGGGTTAGGGTTATGTTGAGGTTTAGGGTGAGGGTTAGGGTGAGAGTGAGGGTTAGGGTTAGGGTTAGCGTGAGTGTGAGGGTTAGGGTTAGGGTTAGGGTTATCCTGATGGTTAGGTTGAGGGTGAGGGTTAGGGTTAGGGTGAGGATTAGTGTTAGGATGAGGTTGAGTGTTAGGATTAGGTGTAGGGTGAGGGCTAGGGTGAGGGTGAGGTTTAGGGTTTGGGTTAAGGTGAGGATTAGGGTGAGTGGTAGGATTAGGGTTCCAGTGAGGTTTAGGTTTTGTGTGAGGGTTAGGGTTGGGTTGGGATTTGGGTGAGGGTAAGGGTTAGGGTGAAGGTTAGGGTGAGAGTTAGGTTTAGGGTTAGCCTTAGGGTTAGTGTGAGTGTTAGGGAGAGAGTTAGGGTTAGGGTGAGGGTGAGGGTTAGTGTTAGGGTTAGGGTTAGGGTTAGGGTTAGTGTGAGGGTTAGGGTTAGGGTTAGGGTTACGGTGAGGGTAAGGGTTAGGGTTAGGCTTAGTTATAGGTTGGGGATGAGGGTTACTGTTAGGGTTAGGCTGAAGGTTAGGGTTAAGGTTAGGGTTAGGGTTAGGGTTAGGATGAGGGTTAGGGTTAGGTTTAGGGTTAGGGTTACTGTGAGGATTAGGGTTAGGGTTAGGTTTAGGTTGGTGGTGAGCGTAAGGGTTAGGGTGAGGTTTAGTGTGAGGGTGAGGTTTAGGGTGAGGGTGAGGGTTAGTATGAATGTGAGTGTTAGGATTACGTGTAGGATGAGGTCTAGTGTGAGGGTGAGGTTTAGGTATAGGGTTAGGTTTTGAGTTAGGGTGAGTGTTATTGTTAGGGTTCCCGTGAGGTAAGTGTTAGGGTGAGGGTTATGATGTTAGTGAGGGTTAGGGTTTGCATTAGGGTTAGGGTTACGGTTAGGCTGAGGGTGTGGGTGAAGGTGAGAATTAGGATTAGGGTGAGGGTTAGGGTTAGGTTAGGGTTAGGGTGAGGATTAGGGTGAGGGTTAGGGTTAGGATGAGGGTGAGTGTTAGGATTAGGGGTAGGGTGAGGGCTAGGGGGAGGGGGAGGATTAGGCTTAGGGTTACGGTGAGGGTTAGGGTTAGGCTTAGGTGTAGGGATGGGTGAGCATTGGGTTTAGGTTTAGGGTGAGGGTGAGGGTTAGGGTTAGGGTTAGGGTTAGGTTGAGGGTTAGGGTTAGGGTGTGGGTTAGGTTTAAGTTGAGGGTAAGGGTTAGGTTGAGGTTTATGGTGAGGGTGAGGTTTAGGGTGAATGTGAGGGTTAGGGTGAGGATTAGATAAGGATTTGGGTTAGTGTTAAGGTTAGGGTGAGGGTGAGAGTGAGGTTTAGGATTAGGTTTATGGTTAGGTTTAGGTTGAGGGTGAGGGTGAGGGTTTGGTTTAGGGTTATGGTGAGGATTTTGTTAGGATTTAGGCTTAGGATGAGGTTTAGTCTGAGTGGATGGGTTAGGGTTAGGGTGAGGGTTAAGGTTAGTGTGAGGGTTAGGTTTTTGGTTAGTGTTACGGTGAGGGAAAAGTTAGGATGAGGGTTAGGGTGAAGGTGAAGGTTAGGGTTAGGGTGAGGGATAGGTTTAGGGTTAGAGTTAGGGTGAGGGTTAGAGGGAGGGTTAGGTTTAGGGTTAGGGTTAGGGTGAGGGTTAGGGTTATGGTTAGCATTAAGGTTTTGTTGAGAGTGAGGTTGAGGTTTAGGGTTAGAGTGAGGGCTAGTGTTTGTGTCAGGGTCAGGGTTAAGTTCAGGGATAGGATGAGGATTAGGATTAGGGGTAGGGTTAGGGTGAGGGTGAGGGTGAGGGTTAGGGTTAGGTTTATGGTGAGGGTTAGGTTTAGGGTGTGGGTTAGGGTTAGTGTTAGTTTTAGAACTTGGGTCAGGGTGAGGGCGACGGTGAGGGTGAGGGTTAGGTTTAGTGTTAGGGTGAGGGTTAGTGTGAGGGTGAGTTTTAGGGTTAAGGTTAGGGTTAGGGTGACCATTAGGGTGAGGTTTTTGGTTAGGGTTAGGGTGAGGGTTAGGGTTAGCGATAGGGTTAGGGTCAGGGTTAGGGTGAGAGTGAGGCCTAGGCTAAGGGTGAGGCTTTGGGTTAGGTTTAGGGTGAGGTTTAGTGTTAGGCATAGGGTTAGGGTTACGGTGAGGGGTAGGGTTAGGTTTAGTGTGAGGGTAAGTTTTAGTGTGAGGGTTAGGGTTAGGGTGAGTGTTAAGGTGAGGTTTAGGTTGATGGTTAGGTTCAGGGATAGGGTTAAGATGAGCGTGAGGGTTAGGTTGAGATTTAAGGTTAGGGTTAGGTTTAGGGTTAGGGTGAGGGTGATATTTAGGATTAGGGTTAGGGTTAGGGTGAGTGTGAGGGTTAGGGTTAAGATTAGGGTTAGTTTTAGGCTAAGGGTGAAGTTGAGGGTGAGGTTTAGGGTTAGGGTTAGGGTTAGGTTTAGGGTTAGGGTTAGAGTTAGGATGAGGGTTTGGGTGAGGGGTGGGGTTAGGGTGAGGGTGAGAGTTAGGGTTAGGGTTAGGGCTACGATTAGGGTGAGGGTAAGGGTTAGGGTGAGGGATAGGATGAGCGTGAGGTTTAGGGTTAGGGTTAGGTTTATGGTGATGGTTAGTTTGAGGGTTTGGGTTGGGTTAAGATGAGGGTGAGGGTGAGGATTAGGGTGAAGGTTAGGGTTAGTGTTAGGGTGAGGTTTAGGGTAATGGTAAGGGTTAGGGTGAGGGTTAGTGTTAGAGTGAATTTTAGAGTGAGGGTGAGGTTAAGAGTATGGGTTATGCTTAGGTTGAGGTTAAGTGTTAGGGTGAGGATTAGGGTGAGGGGTAGGTTTAGGGTTATCGTGAGCGTTAAGGTGAGGGTGAGGGTTAGCGTTATCCTGAGGGCTAGGGTGAGGGTGAGGGTTAGGGTTAGGGTTAGGGTGAGTGTTAGGGTTAGGTTTAGGTTGAGGGTGAGGGAGAGGGTGAGGGAGAGGGTTAGGTTTAGGATTAGGGTTAGGGTGAGGGTGAGGGTGAGGGTGAGGGGTAGTGTTAGGGTGAGGTTTAGGGTGAGGGTGAGGGTTAGGTTTAGTGTGAGGTTTAGGGTTAGGATGAGGATGAGTGTTAGGATTCGGGGTAGGGTGAGGGCTAGGGTGAGGGTGAGGGTTAAGGTGAGTGGTAGGTTTAGTGTTCCGGTGAGGGTTAGGTTTAGTGTGAGGTTTAGGGTTAGGGTTGGGATTTGGGTTAAGTTGAGGGGTAGGTTTAGGGTGAGAGTTAGGCTGAGGGTGAGGGTGAGGGTTAGGGTTAGGGTTAGGTTTAGGTTTAGGGTTAGGGTTAGGGTTAGGATTAGGGTTAGGGTGAGGAGTAGGGTTAGGTTGAGTGTAAGGGTTAACTTTAGGGTTAGGTTTAGGGTTAGGGTGAGGGTAAGGTTTAGGGTGATGGTGATGGTTAGGGTTAGGTTTAGGGTTATGGTGATGGTTAGTTTGAAGGTTAGGGTTTGCGTTGGGTTAAGGTGAGGGTGAGGGTTAGGTTGAGGTTTAGGGTTATTGTTAGGGTTAGGGTGAGGGCAAGGGTGAGGGTGAGGTTTACGGTTAGGTTGAAATTTAGGGTGAGGGCAAGGTTTACAAGTAGGGTTAGGTTGAGTTTAAGGGTTAGGATGAGGGTTAGAGTGAGGGTTAGGGTTAGCATTAGGGTTAGGCCAATGGTTAGGTTTAGGTTTAGGGTTAGGTTTAGTGTTAGGTTGAGTGTTAGGCTTAGAATTAGGGTTAAGCTGAGGGTTACGGTGAGGGTGAGGCCCAGGGATAGGGTTAGCGTTAAGGTTAGGGTGAGTGTTAGGATTAGGGGTAAGGTTAGGGCTAGGGTGAGTTTGAGGTTAAGGGTTAGTGTAAGGGTGAGGATTAGGGTGAGGGGTAAGGTTAGAGTTATGGTGAGGTTTAGGTTAAGTGTAAGGATTACGGTTAGGGTTAGGGTCAGGATTAGGGTTAGTGTGAGGGTTAGGGTTAGGATAAAGGTTAGGGTGAGGGTAAGGGTTAGTGTGAGCATAAGGGTGAGTGTGAGGGTTACGGTTAGGGTGTGGGATAGGGTGAGGGTTAGGGTTAGGGTTAGGGTTAGGTTTAGGTTGAAGGTTAGGGTGAGGGTTATGGTGAGGGTGAGGGAGAGTGTGAGGGTTTGGGTTAGGATTAGGGTTAGGCTGAGCGTTAGGGTTAGGGTTGGGTTAGGGTGAAGGTTATGGTGAGTGTGAGTGTGAGGGTTTGGGTTAGGATTAGGGTTAGGCTGAAGGTTGGAATGAGAGTTAGGGTGAGGGTTGGGGTGAGGGTGAGTTTGATGGTTAGGGTTAGGTTTAGGGTGAGGGTGAGGGTGTCGGTTAGGGTTAGGATTAGTTTTAGGGTTAGGATTTGGCTGAGGTTGAGGGTGATCGTGAGGGTTAGGCTTAGGATTAGGGTGAGGGTTAGATTGATGATGAGGTTTAGGGTTAATATTAGGGTAATAGTGAGGGTTAGGGTGAATGTTAGTGTTAGGGATAGGGTTAGGGTGAGGGTTTGGGTGATAGTTAAGGTTAGGGTTAGGGTTAGGGTGAGGTCTAGGGTGAGGGTGAGGTTTAGGGTTACGGTTAGAGTGAGGTTTAGGATTAGGGATAGGGTGAGGGTTAGGGTTAGGGTGAGGGTTACGTTTAGTGTCAGGGATAGAGTTAGGGTTAGGGTGAGGGTGAGCGTAAGGGTTAGGGTGAGGATTATGGTGAGAGTGAGGGTTAGGGTTAGCCTGAGTGTTACTGTGAGGGTTAGGGTGAGGGTTAGGTTTAGGGTTAGGTTTAGGGTGAGGGTGATGGTGAGTCAGGGTGAGTTTGAGGGTTAAGGTTAAGGTTATCATGAGGGTTAGGGTGAGGGTTAGGGTTAGGGTTATCGTGAGCGCTAGGGTGAGGGTGAGGGTTAGAGTTAGGGTTAGGGTGAGTGTTAGGGTTAGGTTTAGGGTGAGGGTGAGGGTGAGGCTTAGAGTTAGGGTTAAGGTTAGGATTGGGTTAGGGTCAGGGTGAGGGTGAGGGTTAGGGTTAGGGTTATCGTGAGGGTTAGGGTGAGGGTGAGGGTTAGGGTTAGTGTGAGGTTTAGGGTTAGGATGAGGGTGAGTGTTAGGATTAGGGGTAGGATGAGGGCTAGGGTGAGGGTGAGGTTTAGGGTTTGAGTTAGGGTTATGGTTAGTGTGAGTGGTAGGTTTAGTGTTCCGGTGAGGGTTAGGTTTAGTGTGGGCGTTAGGGTTAGGGTTGGGATTTGGGTTAGGTTGAGGTGTAGGGTTAGGGTGAGGGTGTGGGTTAGGGTTAGGCTTAGGGTTAGGGTGAGGGTGAGGATGAGGGTGAGGGTTAAGGTTAGGTTTAGGTTTAGGGTTAGGGTTATGGTTAGGGTGAGGGGTAGGGGTAGGTTGAGTGTAAGGGTTAGCGTTAGGGTTAGGGTTAGGGTTAGGTTGAGGGTAAGGTTTAGGATGATGGTGAAGGTTAGGGTTAGGTTTAGGGTTATGGTGATGGTTAATTTGAAGGTTAGGGTTTGCGTTGGGTTAAGGTGAGGTTGAGGGTTAGGTTGAGGGTTAGGATTATTGTTAGGGTTAGGGTGAGGGTTAGGCTGAGGGCAAGGGTGAGTGTGAGGTTTAAGGTTAGAGTGGAGTTTAGGGTGAGGGCGAGGTTTACGAGTAGGGTTAGGTTGAGTTTAAGGGTTAGGGTGAGGATTAGGGGTAACATTAGGATTAGGGCGATGGTTAGTTTTAGGGTTAGGGTTAGGGTTACTGTTAGGGTGAGTGTTAGGGTTAGTATTAGGGTTAAGCTGAGGGATAGGGTGAGAGTGAGACCCAGGGATAGGGTTAGGGTTAAGGTTAGGGTGAGTGTTAGGGTTAGGGGTCAGGTAAGGGCTAGGGTGAGCTTGAGTTTAAGGGTTAGAGTAAGTGTGAGGGTTAGGGTGAGGAGTAGGGTTAGAGTTATGGTGAGGTTTAGGTTTAGTGTGAGGATTACGGTTAGGGTTAGGGTTGGTGTGAACGTAAGGGTTAGGGTGAGGGTTAGGCTGAGTGTGAGGTTTAGTGTTATCGTGAGTTTTAGGGTGAGTGTTAGGGTGAAGGTTAGGGTTAGGGTTAGGGTTAGGGTTAGAGATTGGTTGAGGTTTAAGGTTAGGCTTAGGGTCAAGGTGAGGTTTAGGATTAAGTTTAGGGTTAGGTTGAGGGTTAGAGTTAGGGTTAGGGTTAGGGTTAGGGTTAGGATGAGGGGTAGGATGAGGGGTAGGGTTAGGGATAGGTTGAGCGTTAAAGTTAGTGTGAGGGTTAGGGTTAGGGTTAGGGTTAGGGTTAGGGTGAGGGTGAGGGTGAGGGTGAGGTTAGGGCTTAGGGTGAGGGTGAGGTTGAGGCTTAGGGTTAGGATTAGGGTTAGGGGTAGTGTTAGGCTGAAGGTGAGGGTTAGGGTTAGGGTTAAGGTGAGGGTAAGGTTTAGGCTGAGGGTTAGTGTGAGGGTGAGGTTTAGGTGATGGGTGAGGGTGAGGGTTAGTATTAGGTTTAGGGTTATTGTTAGGCTGAGGGTGAGGGTGAGGGTTAGGGTTTGGTTTAGGTTTAGGGCTAGGGTGAGGGTTAGGGTGTGGGTGAGGGTTAGGGTTAGGATTAGCGTGAGGGTGAGGGTTAGGGTTAGGGTTAGGGTTATCGTGAGGGTTAGGTTGAGGGTTAGGGTTAGGTTGAGAGTGAGATTTAGGGTTAGTCTTAGGTTTAATGTGAGTGTTAGGGTGAGGGTTAGGTTTAGGGTGAGGGTTAGGTTTAGGGTGAGGGTTAGTGTTAGGGTTAGTGTGAGGGTTAGGGTTAGAGTTAGGGATACGGTGAGGGTAAGGGTTAGGGTGAGGGTAAGGGTGAGTGTGAGGGTTAAGGTTATTGTAAGTGTTAAGGGTGAGGATTAGGTTGAGGGTTAGTGTTAGCCTTAGGTATAGGTTGGGGATGAGGGTTAGGTTTAGGGTTAGGGTGAGGGTTCTTGTTAAGTTTAGGGTTAGGCTGAGGGTGAGGGTGAGGGTTAGGGTTAGGGTTAGGTTTATGGTTAGGGTTAGGGTTAGGATTAGGGTTAGGGTGAGGGGTAGGGTTAGGTTGAGTGTAATGTTTAGGGTTATGGTTAGGGTTAGGGTTAGGTGAAGGTAAGGTTTAGGGTGATGGTGAGGTTTAGGGTTAGGGTTAGGGTTATGGTGATGGTTAGTTTGAAGTTTAGGGTTTGGGTTGGTTTGAGGAGAGGGTGAGGGTTATGTTGAGGGTTAGGGTTATGGTTAGGGTTAGGGTGAGGGTTAGGGTGAGGGCAAGGGTTAGGGTGAGGTTTACGGTTAGGGTGAAGTTTAGGGTGAGGGCGAGGTTTAGGATTAGGGTTAGGTTGAGTTGGGTTAGGGTTAGTGTTAGGGCTAAGGTTAGGGTAAGTGTTAGGGTAGGGGTAGGGGTAGGGTGAGCGTTAGGGTTAGTGTGAGGTTTAGGGTTAGGGTTAGGGTTAGGGTTAGGGTTAGGGTGAAGGTGAGGGTGAGGGTGAGGGTAATGCTTAGGGTGAGGGTGAGGTGGAGGCTTAGGGTTAGGATTAGGTTTAGGGGTAAAGTTAGGCTGAGGGTGAGGTTTAGTGTTAGGGTTAGGGTGAGGGTAAGGCTTACGGTGATGTTTAGGGTGAGGGTGAGGGTTAGGCTAACGGTGAGGGTGATGGTGAGTGTAAGGGTTAGTATTAGGTTTAGGGTTAGGGTTAGGCTGAGGGTGAGGGTTAAGGTTAATGTTAAGGTGAGGGTAAGGCTTAGGCTGAGGGTTAGTGTGAGTGTGAGGGTTAGGCTAAGGGTGAGCCTGAGGGTGAGGGTGAGGGTTAGTATTAGGGTTAGGGTTAGGCTGAGGGTGAGTGTGAGGGTTAGGGTTAGGTTTAGGGTGAGGGCTAGGGTGAGGGTTAGGGGGAAGGTGAGGGTTAGGGTTAGGGTTAGAGTGAGGGTGAGGTTTAGGGTTAGGGTTAGGTTTATCGTGAGGGTTAGGTTGTGGGTGAGAGTTAGGGTTAGGGTGATGGTTAGGGTCAGGATGAGGGTGAGTGTTAGGATTACGGGTAGGGTTAGGGTTAGGGTTGGGATTTGGGTGAGGGTAAGGATTAGGGTGAGGGTTAGGGTGAGAGTGAGGTTTAGGGTTAGCCTTAGGTTTAGTGTGAGTGTTAGCATGAGGGTCAGTGTTAGGCTTAGGGTGAGGGTTAATGTTAGTGTGAGGGTTAGGGTTAGTTTTAGGGATATGGTGAGGGTAAGGGTTCGGGTGAGTCTTATTGTTAGAGTTAGGGTTAGGGTTAGAGTAAGTGTTAAGGGTGGGGATTAGGTTGAGGGTTAGTGTTAGGCTTAGGGATAGGTTGGGGATGAGGGTTAGGGTTAGGGTTAGGGTGAGGGTTCTTTTTAAGTTTAGCGTTAAGCTGAGTGTTATGATGAGAGTTAGGGTTAGATTTAGGGTTAGGGTTACTGTGAAGATTAGGGTTAGGGTTAGGTGTAGGTTGAGGGTGAGTGTTAGGGTGAGGGTTAGGGTTAGGGTTATGGTTAGAGTGAGGATGAGGGTTAGGGTTAGGTTGAGGTTGAGGGTTAGGGTTAGAGTGAGGCCTAGGGTGATGCTGAGGGTTAGGATTAGTGTTAAGATGAGGTTTAGTGTTAAGATTAGGGTTAGGGTTAGGGTGAGGGCTAGGGTTAGGTTTAGGGTTAGTGTGAGGTTGAGTGTTAGGATTGGGGTAAGATTAGGGCTAGGGTTTTAGTGAGGGTTAGGGTTAGGGTAAGGGTGAGTGTTAGGGTGAGGGGTAGGGTTAGAGTTAGGGTGAGGGTTAGGTTCAGTGTGAGGTTTAGGATTAGGGTTAGGGTTTGGGTGAGTGTAAGGCTTAGGGTGAGTGTTAGAGTGAGGGAGAGGGTTAGGTTTATCGTGAGTTTTAGGGTGAGGGTTACGGTGAGGGTTAGTGTTAGTGTTAGGGTTACGGTGAGGTTGAGGTTTAGGGTAACGGTTCGGTTTAGGGTGAGGGTTAGGTTTAGGGTTAGGGATAGCGTGATGGTTAGATTTAGGGTTAGGGTTAGGGTTAGGGTTATTGTTAGGGTTATGCTGAGTGTGAGGGTGAGGGAGAGAATTAGGATTAGGGTTACGTTTAAGGTGAGGGTGAGGGTAAGGGTTAGGTTTAGCATTAGGGTTAGTGTTAGTCTGAGGGTGAGGGTTAGAGTTAGAGTTAGGGTTAGGGTGAGGGTAAGGGTTAGGTTGAGTGTTAGGGTTAGGCTGAGGGTTAGGGTGAAGGTGAGGTTGAGGGTTAGTATTAGGGTGAGGGTTAGGTTTAGGCTCAGTGTGAGTGTGAGGGTGAGGGTTAGTTTAGGGTTGGGGGAGGGTTTCGGTTAGGTTTAGGGTTAGGATGAAAGTTAGGCTGAGGGGTAGGGTTAGGGTTAGGTTGAGGGTTAGGGTTAGTGGGAGGTTTAGGGTTAGGGTTAGGTGAGGGTAAGGGTTAGGTTGACGGGTAGGGTGAGGATGAGGGTTAGGGTTAGGGTTAGTTTTAGGGTGATGGTGAGGGTTAGAGTTAGCATTAGGGTTAGGGTGAGGTTGAGGATTAAGGTTAGGTTTAGAGTGAGGGCTAGGGTGAGGGGTAGGTTTAGGGTTAGGTTGAGGGTTACGTTTAGTGTGAGGGTTAGGGTTAGGGTTAGGGTTACGGTGAGGGTAAGGGTTAGGGTGAGAGTTAGGTGAGAATGAGGGTTAGGGTTAGCATTAGGGTTAGGCTTAGGGTTAGGGTGAGGGTTAGGTTTAAGTTTAGGATTAGGGTGAGGGTGAGGGTGAGGATTAGGTTTAGGGTTAGCATGAGGGTTAGGGTTAGGGTGTGGGTTAGGTTAGGGTTAGATTGAGGGTGGGGGAGAGGGTTAGGGTGAGGGTGAGGGTAAAGGTGAGAGTTGGGGTTAGTGTTAGGGTGAGTGTGAGAGTGAGGGTTAGGATTAGTGTTAGTGTTAGAATTTGGTTGAGGGTGAGGGTGAGTGTGATTGTGAGGTTTAAGGTTAGGGTTAGGGTGAGGGTTAGGGTGAAAGTGAGGGTTAGGGTTAGGTTGAGGGTAAGGGTTAGGGTGAGGGTTGGGGTGAGAGTGAGTGTTAGGGTTAGCGTGAGTATTAACGGAGAGGGTTTGTGTGAGGATTAGGGTTAGCATTAGGGTTATGGTGAGGTTTAGGGTGAAGGTTAGGTTTAGGATTAGGGTGAGGGTGAGCGGGAGGGTTAGGGTTAGGATTAGGGTTAGGTTGAGGGTTAAGGTGAGGTTTAGTGTTAGGGTTAGGGTGAGGGTTAGGGTGAGGGTGATGGTTAGGTTTAGTGTGAGGTTTAGGGTTAGGGTTAGGGTTAGGGTTACGGTGAGGGTAACGGTTAGGGTGAGAGTTAGGTGAGAATGAGGGTTAGGGTTAGCATTAGGGTTAGGCTTAGGGTTAGGTTGAGGGTTAAGTTTAAGTTTAGGATTAGGGTGAGGATTAGGTTTAGGGTTAGCATGAGGGTTAGGGTTAGGGTGTGGGTTAGTTTAGGGTTAGATTGAGGGTGGGGGAGAGGGTTTGGTGAGGGTGAGGGTAAAGGTGAGAGTTGGGGTTGGGTTAGGGTGAGTGTGAGAGTGAGGGTTAGGATTAGTGTTAGTGTTAGAATTTGGTTGAGGGTGAGGGTGAGTGTGATTGTGAGGTTTAAGGTTAGGGTTAGGGTGAGGGTTAGGGTGAAAGTGAGGGTTAGGGTTAGGGTTAGGGTTAGGGTGAGAGTAAGGGTTAGCGTGAGGGTTGGGGTGAGAGTGAGTGTTAGGGTTAGCGTGAGTGTTAACGGAGAGGGTTTGGGTGAGGATTAGGGTTATGGTGAGGTTTAGGGTGAAGGTTAGGTTTAGGATTAGGGTGAGGGTGAGCGGGAGGGTTAGGGTTAGGATTAGGGTTAGGTTGAGGGTTAAGGTGAGGGTTAGTGTTAGGGTTAGGGTGAGGGTTAGGGTGAGGGTGATGGTTAGGTTTAGGGTGAGGGTTAGGGTTAGGATGAGGGTGAGTGTTAGGATTAGGGTAGGATGAGGGCTAGGGTGAGGTTGAGTGTTTGGGTTAGAGTTAGGGTGAGGGGTAGGGTTAGGGTTAGGGTGAGTGTTAAGTTTAGTGTGAGGTTTAGGGTTAGGGTTAGGGTTTGGGTGAGGGTAAGGTTTAGGGGGAGGATTAGGGTGAGAGTGAGATTTAGGGTTAGCCTTAGGGTTAGTGTGAGGTTCAGTGTGAGGGTTAGGTTTAAGGTGAGCGTGAGGGTTAGGGTTACGGTTACGGTGAGTATTAGGGTTAGTGTTAGTGTTAGGGTTAGTCTGCGGTTTATCGTTAGGGTTAGGGTTAGGGTGAGGGTTAGGATGAGAGTGAGGGTTAGGGTTATCATGAGTGTTAGGGTGAGGGCTAGGGTGAGGGTTAGGGTTAGGCTTAGGTATAGGGTGAGTGTGAGGGTTAGTTTTAGGGTTAGGTTAAGGTGAGGGTTCGGGTTAGGATTAGGGTTAGGGTGAGGGTTAGGGTGATGGTTAGAGTTAGGGTTAGGATTACGGTTAGGATTAGGGTTAGGCTTAGGGTTAGGGTGAGGGTGAGGGTGAGGGTTAGGCTGAGGTTTAGGGTGAGGGTGAGGTTAGGATGAGGGTGAGGATTAGGGTGAGGGTTAGGGCGAGGTTTAGGTTTAGGGTTAGGTTTAGAGTGAGGGTGAGGGTTAGGTTTATGTTTAGGTTGAGGGTTAGGGTTAGGATGAGGGTTATGGGTAGGGTTAGATTTAGGGTGAGTGTGAGGGTGAGGGAGAGGGTTAGAGTTAGGGTTAGTTTTAGAGTTAGGGTGAGGGTGAGGGTGAGGAGTAGTGTTAGGATTAGGGTTAGGGTTAGTGTTAGGTTGAGGGTGAAGGTGAGGGTTAGCTTTAGGGTTAAGGTGTGTGTTAGGGTGAGGGTGAGGGTTAGGCTGAGGTTTAGGTTGAGGGTTAGGTTCAGTGTGAGGGTTAGGGTTAGGGTTAGGTTTAGGGTAAGAGTAAGGGTTAGGCTGAGGGTTAGGTTGAGTGTGAGCGTTAGGGTTAGCATTAGGTTAGGGTGAGGGTGAGGGTTAGGGTGAGGGTGAGGGTTAGGGTGAGGGTTAGGGTGAGGTTTAGGGATAGGGTTAGGTTTAGATTGAGGGTGAGGTTTAGGGTAAGCTTGAGTTTGAGGGTTAGGGTTAGAGTGAGGCCTAGGGTGATGGTGAGGGTTCGGGTTAGAGTTAGGATGAGGTTTAGTGTGAGGGTTAGGGTTAGGGTTAGTGTTACAGTGAAGGTAAGGGTTTGGGTGAGGATTAGGGTGAGAGTGAGGGTTATGGTTAATGTGAATGTTAGGGTCACGATTAGGGTTATAGTTAGGGTGAGTGTGAGGGTTAGGGTTAGGGTTAGTGTTATTTTTAGGGTTAGGGTTAGGGTTAGGTTGAGGTTGAGGGTGAGGTTTAGGGTTAGGGTTCGGGTTAGGGTTGGGATGAGGGTGAGGGTGAGGGTTAGGGTTAGGATTAGGGTTAGGTTTAGGGTTAGGGTTAGGGTTAGGGTGAGGGTTAGGGTGAGGGTTAGGGTTAGGTTGAGTGTAAGGGTTAGGGTTAGCGTTAGGATTAGTGTGAGGGTAGGTTTTAGGGTTAAGTTTAGGGTGATGGTTAGGGTTAGGGTTAGGGTCAGGATTATGGTGATGTTTAGTTTGAAGGTTAGGGTTAGGGTTGGGTTAAGGTGAGGGTGAGTGTTAGGTTTAGGGTTAGGGTTATGGTTATGGTTATGGTTAGGGTTAGGATGAGGGTGAGTGTGAGGGTAATGCTTACGGTGAGGGTAAGGCTTAGTTTGAGGGTGCGGTTGAGGCTTATGTTTAGGATTAGGGTTAGGGGTAGAGTTAGGCTGAGGGTGAGGGTTAAGATTAGGGTTAAGGTGACGGTAAGGCTTAGGGTGAGGGTTAGGGTGAGGGTCAGTGTTATGCTAAGGGTGAGCGTGAGGGTGATGGTGAGGGTTAGAATTAGGGTTAAGGTTAGGGTTAGGCTGAGGGTGAAAGTGATTGTTAGGGTTAGGTTTAGCGTGAGGTCTAGGGTGAGCATGAGGGTTAGGGTGAGGGCGAGGTTGAGGGTGAGGGTTTGGGTTAGGTTTAGGGTTAGGGTTAGTGTTAGGGATAGGTTTAGGGTGAGGCTAAGGAGTAGGGTGAGTCTTAGTCTGAGGGTTAGTGTTAGGGTTAAGGTTAGGGTAATGTTTAGGGTGAGGATGAGTGTTAGGGTGAGGGTGAGGGTTCAGGTGAGACTGAGGGTAATGGTATGTGTGAGGGTTAGGTTTAAGGGGAGGCTTAGGGTGAAGGTTAAATTTAGGTTTCGGGTGAGGTTTAGGTTTAGGGTTATGGTGAGGGTGAGGGTTAGGGTTAGTGTGAGTGTGAGGGTTAGGGTTAGGTTTAGGGGTAGGGTTAGGGTTAGGGTTGGGGTTTGGGTGAGGGAAGGGTTAGGATGAGTGTTAGGGTGAGAGTGAGGTTTAGGGTTAGCCTTAGTGTTAGTGTGAGTGTTAGGGTGAGGGTTAGGGTTAGTGTGAAGGTTAGGGTTAGGGTTAAGTTTACGGTGAGGGTTAGAGTTAGGGTGAGGGTTAGGGTGAGAGTGAGGGTTAGGGTTATCGTAAGTGTTAAGGGTAAGGATTAGGGTGAGGGTTAGTGTTAGGCTTAGGGATAGGTTGGGGATGAGGTTTAGCGTTAGGATTAGGGTGAGGGTTAGGGTTAAGCTTAGGGTTAGGATGAGGGTTAGGGTAGGTTTAGGGTTAGGATTACTGTGAGGATTAGGGTTAGGGTTAGGGTTAGAGTGAGGGTGAGCATAATGGTTAGGGTGAGGTTTAGGTTGAGGGAGAGGGTTACGGTGAGGGTGAGGGTTACGGTGAGGGTTAGGGAGAGGTTTAGAGTTAGGTTGAGGTTGAGGGTTAGGGTTAGAGTGAGGCCTATGGTGATGGTGAGGGTTAGGGGTAGGGTTAGCATGAGGTTTAGTGTTAGGATTAGGGTTAGGGTTAGGGTGAGGGCTAGGGTTAGGTTTAGGGTTAGTGTGAGGTTGAGTGTTATGATTGGGGTAAGGTCAGGGCTAGGGTGAGAGTGAGGGTTAGGGTTAGGGTAAAGGTGAGTTTTAGGGTGAGGGGTAAGGTTAGAGTTAGCGTGAGGGTTAGGTTTAGTGTGAGGTTTAGGGTTAGGCTTAGGGGTTGGGTGAGGGTAAGGTTTAGGGTGAGAGTTAGGGTGAGAGTGAGATTTAGGGTTAGCCTTAGGGTTAGTGTGAGGTTTAGTCTGAGGGTTAAAGTTAGAGTTAGGGTTAGGTTTAGGGTGAGGTTGAGGGTTAGGGTTAGGGTTACGGTGAGTATTAGGGTTAGGGTTAGGGTTAGGGTTAGTGTGCGGTTTAGAGTTAGGGTTAGTCTTAGAGTGAGGGTAAGAGTTAGGGTGAGGCTTAGGGTGAGAGTGAGGGTGAGGGTTATCATGAGTGTTACGGTGAGGGCTAGGGTGAGTTTTAGGGTTAGGCTTAGGTATAGGGTGAGTGTGAGTGTTAGGGTTAGGGTTAGGTTAAGGTGAGTGTTAGGGTTAGGATTAGGGTTAGGGTGAGGGTTAGGGTGAGGTTTAGAGTTAGGGTTAGGGTTACGGTGAGGCTTAGGAGTAGGGTTAGGGTTAGAGTTAGTGTGAGGGTGTGGCTTAGGCTGAGGTTTAGGGTGAAGGTGAGGATTAAATGAGGGTGAGGGTTAGGGTGAGGGTTAGGTTTAGGGTTAGGTTTAGAGTGAGGGTGAGGGTTAGGTTTAGGTTTAGGGTGAGGGTTAGGGGTACAGTGAGGGTTATGGATAGGGTTAAGGTTAGGGTGAGTGTGAGGGTGAGGGAGAGGGTTAGAGTTAGGGTTTGTTTTAGAGTTAGGGTGAGGTTGAGGGTGAGGATTAGGGTTAGGATTAGCGTTAGGGATAGGGTTAGGTTGAGAGTGAGGGTGAGGGTTAGCTTTAGGGTTAAGGTGAGTGTTAAGGTGAGGGTGAGGGTTCGGCTGAGTTTAGGTTGGGGGTTAGGTTTAGTGTGAGGGTTAGGGTTAGGGTTAGGTTTAGGTTTAGGGTGAGAGTAAGGGTTAGGCTGAGGGTTAGGTTGAGGGTTAACGTTAGGGTTATCATTAGGGTTAGGGTAAAGGTTAGGGTGAGGGTGAGGGTTAAGGTGAGGGTGAAGGTTGGAGTCAGTATTAGGGTTAGGTTTAGGGTTAGATTGAGGGTGAGGTTTAGGGTTAGGTTGAGTTTGAGTGTTAGGGTTAGAGTGAGGCCAAGGGTGATGGTGAGGGTTAGGGTTATGGTTAGGATGAGGTTTAGTGTGAGTGTTAGGGTTAGGGTTAGGGTGAGGGGTAGGGTTAGGGTGAGAATGAGGGTAAGGTTTACTGTGAGGGTTAGGGTTAGGGTTAGTGTAGCAGTGAGGGTAAGGGTTTGGGTGAGGATTAGGGTTAGAATGAGGGTTAGGGTTAACGTGAGTGTTAGGGTGACGGTTAGGGTTATGGTTAGGGTGAGTGTGAGGGTTAGGGTTAGGGTTAGTGTTATTTTTAGGGTTAAGGTTAGGGTTAGATTGAGGTTGAGGGTGAGGTTTAGTGTTAGGGTTAGGGTTATTGTTAGGACGATGGTGAGGGTGAGGGTTAGGGTTAGGATTAGGGTGAGGGTGAGGATTAAGGTTATGGTTAGTTTTAGGGTAAGGCTGAAGGTAAGGGTGAGGGTGAGGGTTAGGTTTAGGGTTAGGGTTAGGATTAGTGTTAGGGTGAGGGGTAGGGTTAGGTTGAGAGTGAGGGTTAGGGTTAGGGTTATGCTTAGGGTTTGGGTGAGGGTAAGGTTTAGGGTGAGCGTTAGGGTGACGGTGAGGGTTACAGTTAGGGTTAGGGTTATGGTGATGGTTAGTTTGAAGTTTATGGTTTGGGGTGGGTTACGGTGAGGGTGAGGGTTAGGTTGAGGGTTAGGGTTATGGTTAAGGTTAAGGTGAGGGTTAGGGTTAGGGTTTGGTGATAGTGAGGTTTACGGTTAGGGTGAAGTTTAGGGTGAGGGTGAGGTTTAGGATTAGGCTTAGGTTGTGTTTAAGGGTTAGGGTGAGGTTTAGGGTTAGCATTAGGGTTAGGGTGAGGCTAAGTGTTTCGGTTAGGTTTGGCGTGAGGGTGAGGATTAGTGTTAGGGTTAGTGTTAGGGTGAGTGTTAGGGTTAGAATTAGGGTTCAGCTGAGGTTCAGGGTGAGGGTGAGGCCCAGAGATAAGGTTAGGGTTAAGGTGAGGGTGAGTGTTACGATTAGGGGTAAGGTTAGGGGAGGGTGAGGGTGAGGTTTAGGGTTAGTGTAAGGGTGAGGGTTAGGGTGAGGGGTAGGGTTAGAGTTAGGCTGAGGGTTGGGTTTAGTGTGAGGTTTACGGTTAGGGTTAGGAATTGGGTGAATGTAAGGTTTAAGGTGAGGTTTAGGCTGAGAGTGAGGGTTAGTGTTATCGCGAGTTTTAGGGTGAGTGTTAGGGTGAAGGTTAGGGTTAGGGTTAGGGTTAGGATTAAGGATTGGTTGAGGTTTAGGGTTAGGGTTAGGGTTAGGGTGAGGTTTAGGTTTAGGGTTAAGGTTAGGGTTAGGGTTAGGATGAGGGGTAGGGGTAGGGATAAGGGGAGCGTTAGGGTTAGTGTGAGGGTTAGGGTTAGGGTTAAGTTTAGTGTTAGTGTTAGGTTTAGGGTTAGGGTGAGGGTGAGGGTGAGTGTAAGGCTTAGGGTGAGGGTGCGGTTGAGGCTTATGGTTAAGATTAAGTTTAGGGTTAGAGTTAGGATGAGGGTGAGAGTTAAGGTTAGGGTTAAGGTGAGGGTAAGGCTTAGGGTGAGGGTTAGGGTGAGGCTTAGTATTAGGGTTGGGGTTAGGGTTAGGCTGAGGGTGAGAGTGAGGGTTAGGCTTAGGTTTAGTGTGAGGGCTAGGGTGAGCATGAGCGTTAGGGTGAGGGCGAGGGTGAGGGTGAGGTTTGGGGTTAGTTTAGGGATAGGGTTAGTGTTAGGGAGAGGTTTAGGGTGAGGCTAAGGATTAGGGTGATGCTTAGGCTGAGGGTTAGTGTTAGGGTTAAGGTTAGGGTAATGTTTATGGTGAGGATGAGTGTTAGGGTGAGGGTGAGGGTTCAGGTGAGACTGAGGGTAATGGTATGTGTGAGGGTTAGGTTTAGGGGGAGGCTTAGGGTGAAGGTTAAATTTAGGTTTCGGGTGAGGGATAGGGTTAGGGTTAGGGTGACGATTAGGATGAGGGTTAGGTTTAGGATTAGCGTCAGTGTTTGGGTTAGGGTTAGGGTTAGGGTTATCGTGAGGTTAGGGTGAGGTTGAGGGTTAGGGTTAGGTTGAGGGTTAGGGTTAGGATGAGGGTGAGTGTTAGGATTAGGGGTAGGGTTAGGGTTAGGGTTGGGGTTTGGGTGAGGGGAAGGGTTAGGGTGAGAGTGAGGTTTAGGGTTATCCTTAGGGTTAATGTGAGTGTTAGGGTGAGGGTTAGGGTTAGTGTGAGTGTTAGGGTTAGGGTTAGGGTTACGGTGGGGGTAAGGGTTAGGGTAAGGTTTAGGGTGAGAGTGAGGGTTAGGGTTATCGTAAGTGTTAAGGGTGAGGATTAGGGTGAGGGTTAGTGTTAGGCTTAGGAATAGGTTGGGAATGAGGTTTAGGGTTAGGGTTAGGGTGAGGGTTAGGGTCAAGGTTAGGGTTAGTCTGAGGGTTAGGATGAGGGTTAGGGTAGGATTAGTGTTAGGATTACTGTGATGATTAGGGTTAGGGTTAGAGTTAGGGTGAGGGTGAGCGTAAGGGTTAGGGTCAGGTTTAGGTTGAGGGTGAGGGTTACAGTGAGGGTGAGGGTTAGTGTGAGTGTTAGGGTGAAGGTTAGGGTTAGGTTGAGGTTGAGGTTTAGGGTTAGAGTGAGGCTTATGATGATGGTGAGGGTTTGGGTTAGGGTTATCGTGATGGTTAGGGTGAGGGTGAGAGTTAGGGTTAGGGTGAGGGTTAGGGTTAGGATGAGGGTGAGTGTTGGGATTAGGGGTAGCGTGAGGGCTAGGTTTAGGGTAAGGGTTAGGGTTTAGGTTAAGGTGTGCTTTAGGGTGAGTGGTAGGATTAGGGTTCCCTTGAGGGTTAGGTTTAGTGTAAGGGTTAGGGTTAGGGTTGGAGTTTGGGTGAGGGTAAGGGTTAGGGTGAGGGTTAGGGTGAGAATTAGGTTTAGGGATAGCCTTAGGGTTAGTGGGAGTGTTAGGGTGAGGGTTAGTGTTAGGGTGAGGTTTAGGGTTAAGGTTTGGGTTAGGGTTAGATTTAGGATGAAGGTTAGGGTTAGGTTTAAGGTTAGGGTTACTGTGAGGATTAGAGTCAGGGTTAGGTTTAGGGGGGTGACCGTAAGGGTGAGGGTGAGGTTTAGGGATAGGGTTAGGGTTTGGGTTAGGGTGAGTGGTAGGGTTAGGGTTAGGGTGAGGTAAGGGTTAGGGTGAGGTGTATGGTGAGGGTTAGGGTTTGCATAAGGGTAAGGGTTACGGTTAGGCTGAGGGTGAGGGTGAACGTGAGAATTAGGGTTAGGATGAGGTTTAGGGTTAGGTTAGGGTTAGGGTGAGGGTTAGGATGAGGGTTAGGGTTAAGATGAGGGTAAGTGTTAGGATTAGGGGTAGGGTGAGGGCTTGGTGGAGAGTGAGGACTAGGGATTGGGTTAGGGTGAGGGTTAGAGTGAGTGGTAGGGTTAGGTTAAAGTTTCTGGTTAGGTTTAGTGTGAGGGCTAGGGTTAGGGTTAGGGATAGAGTGAGGGTGAGGATTAGGGTTAGGGTTAGGGTGATGGTAAGGGTTAGGTTGAGGTTTATGGTGAAGGTGAGGTTTAGGGCGAAAGTGAGGGTTAGGGTAAGGTTTAGGGTAAGGTTTTGGGTTAGTGTTAGGGTTAGGGTGAGGGTGAGGGTGATGGTTAGGATTAGGTTTATGGTTAGGTTTAGGGTGAGGGTGAGGCTGAGGGTTCGGTTTAGTGTTAGAGTGAGGGATTGGGTAAGGATTTAGGCTTAGGATGAGGTTGAAGCTGAGTGGTTGGGTTAGGGTTAGGGTGAGGGTTAAGGTTAGTGTGAGGGTTACGTTTTGGGTTAGTGTTAGGGTGAGAGTAATGTTAGGGTGAGGGTTAGGGTGAAGGTGAAGGTCAGGGTTAGGCTGAGGGTTAGGGTGAGGGATAGGTTTAGGTTTAGGGTGAGGGTAAGGGTTAGAGTGAGGGTTAGGTTTAGGGTTAGGGTTAGGGTTAGTGTGAGGGTGAGGGTTAGGGTTAGCATTAGGGTTACGGTGAGGGTGAGGTTGAGGGTTAGGGTTTGAGTGAGGGATGGTGTTTGGGTGAGGGTTAGGTTTAGGTTTAGGGATAGGGTCAGGATTAGGGTTAGGGTTAGGGTGAGGGTGAGGGTGAGGTTGAGGGTTAGGGTTAGGTTTAGGGTGAGGGTTAGGTTTAGGGTGTGGGTTAGGGTTAGCATTAGGGTTAAGACATGAGTCAGGGCGAGGGCAACGGTGAGGTTGAGGGTTAGGTTTAGCTTTAGGGTGAGGGTTAATGTGAGGATGACGTTTAGGGTTAGGTTTAGGGTTAGGGTGAGGGTTAGGGTGAGGTTTAGGGTTAGGGTTAGGGTGAGGGTTAAGGTGAGCGTTAGGGTTAGGGTCAGGGTTAGGGTGAGATTGAGGCCTAGGCTGAGGGTGAGGGTTTGGGTTCGGGTTAGCGTGAGGTTTAGTGTTAGGCATAGGGTTAGGATTAGGGTGAGGGGTAGGGTTAGGTTTAGCTTGAGGTTAAGGTTTAGTGTGAGGGTTAGGGTTAGGGTGAGGTTTAGGTTGATGGTTAGGTTCAGGGTTAGGGTTAAGGTGAGCGTAAGAGTTAGGGTGAGAGTTAAGGTTAGGGTTAGGTTTAGGGTGAGGGTGAGGGTGATATTTAGTATTAGGGCTAGGGTTAGGGTTAGGTTTATTGTTAGGG
Source organism: Dipodomys merriami (assembly GCF_024711535.1). Lineage (NCBI taxonomy): Eukaryota > Metazoa > Chordata > Mammalia > Rodentia > Heteromyidae > Dipodomys > Dipodomys merriami. The sequence goes on along the minus strand of NW_027206513.1, from coordinate 4,123,280 downwards.
TTAGGGTTAGGGTGAGGATGAGGGTGAGGGTTAGGTTTAGGATTAGGGTTAGCTTTAGGCTGAGGGTGAGGGTGAGGGTGAGGTTTAGGGTTAGGGTGAGGGTTAGGTTTAGGATTAGGGTTAGGGTTAGGATGAGGGTTAGGGTGAGCATGGGGTTAGGGTGAGGTTGATGGTTAGGTTTAGGGTTAGGGCTATGGTTAGGTTGAGGGTAAGGGTTAGGGTGAGGGTTAGGGTGAGTGTGAGGGTTAGGGTTAGGGTTAGGTTTATGTTGACGGTTAGTTTGAGGGTTAGGTTTTGGGTGGGGTTAAGATGAGGGTGAGGGTTAGGGTGTGGGTTAGGGTTAGGGTTAAGATTAGCTTTAGGGTGAGGTTTAGGGTGAGGGTAGGGTTAGGGTGAGGGTTAGTGTTAGAGTGAATTTTAGAGTGAGGGTGAGTTTTAGGGTTAGGGTTAGGGTTAGGTTGAGGTTAAGTGTTAGGGTGAGGGTTAGGGTGAGGGTTAGGCTTAGGTTTAGGGTGAGGGTTTGGGTTAGGTTTAGTGTTAAGTTGAGGGTTAGTCTGAGGATTAGGGTTAGGGTTAGGGTCAGGGTTAGGGTTAGTCTGAGGCTTAAGTTTAGGATTAAGTTTAGGGTGAGGGTAAAGATTAGTGTCAGGGTTAGGGTGAGGGTGAGGGTTACCGTTAGGGTGAGGGATAGGTTGAGGGTTAGGGTTAGGGTTAGGTTGAGGGTTAGGGTAAGGGTGAGGGTGAGTGTGAGGGTTTGGGATAGGATTAGGGTTAGGCTGAGGGTTAGGGTTAGGGTTAGGGTTAGGGTGAAGGTTAGGGTGAGTGTGAGGGTGAGTGTGAGGTTTTGGGTTAGGATTAGGGTTAGGCTGAGGGTTGGAATGAGTGTTAGGATGAGGGTTAGGGTGAGGGTGTGTTTGAGGGTTAGGGTTAGATTTAGGGTGAGGGTGAGGGTGACGGTTAGGGTTAGGATTAGTTTTAGGGTTAGGATTTGGCTGAGGGTGAGGGTGAGCGTGAGGGTTAGGCTTAGGTTTAGGGTGAGGGTTAGGGTGATGATGAGGTTTAGGGTTAATATTAGGGTTATAGTGAGGGTAGTTATAGTGATTGTTAGGGTTAGGGATAGGTTTAGGGTGAGGGTTTGGGTGAAGGTCAGGCTTACTGTTATGGTTAGGTTGAGGGTTAGGTTTATGGTGTGTTCTAGGGTGAGGGTGAGGTTTAGGGTTAGGGTTAGGGTGAGGGGTAGGGTTAGGGTGAGGGTTAGGGTTAGTGTCTGGGATAGGGTTAGGGTGAGGGTAATGGTTAGGGTGAGGGTTACAGTGAGAGTGAGAGTTAGGGTTAGCTTGAGCTTTACTGTGAGGGTTAGGGTGAGGGTTAGGGTTAGCATTAGGGTTAGCGTGAGAGTTAGGGTGAGGGTTAGGTTTCGGGTTAGGGTTAGGGTGAGGGTCAGGGTGAGTCCTAGTTTAGGATTAGGTTTAGGGTTACAGTTAGGCTGAGAGTGAGTGTGAGGGTGAAGGTTAGGGTTAGGGTGAGGGTTAGGGTTAGGTTTAGGGTGAGGGTGAGGGTGAGGGTTAGGGTTAGTTTTAGGATTAGGGTTAGGGTCAGGGTGAAGGTGAGGGTTAGGTTTAGGGTTATAGTGAGGGTTAGGGTGAGGGTGAGGATTAGGGTTAGGGTTAGTGTTAGGGTGAGTTTTAGGGTTAGAATTAGGGTTAAGGTGAGGGTTAGGGTGAGGGTGAGGCCCTGGGACAGGGTTAGGGTGAGTGTTAGGATTAGGGGTAAGGTTAGGGCTAGGGTGAGGCTGAGGTTAAGGGTTAGGGTAAAGGTGAGGGTTAGGGTGAGGGGTAGGGTTAGAGTTATGGTGTGGTTTAGGTTTAGTGTGAGGATTACGGTTAGGGTTAAGGTTTGGGTGAACGTAAGGGTTAGGGTGAGGGTTAGGCTGAGAGTGAGGGTTAGTGTTATCGTGAGTTTTAGGGTGAGGGTTAAGGTGAAGGTTAGGGTTAGGGTTAGGGTTAGGGTTAGGGATTGGTTGAGGTTTAGTGTTAGGGTTAGGGTTAGGGTGAGGTTTAGTGTTAGGGTTAGGGTTAGGGTGAGGTTTAGAGTTAGGGTTAGGGTTAGGGTTAGGGTTAGGATGAGGGTTAAGATGAGGGGTAGGGTCAGGGATAAGTTGAGCATTAGGGTTAGTGTGAGGTTTAGTGTTAGGGTTAGGTTTAGTGTGAGGGTTAGGGTTTGGGTTAAGGGTGAGGGTGAGGGTGAGGGTAAGGCTTAGGGTGAGGGTGAGGTTGAGTTTTAGGGTTAGGATTAGGGTTAGGGGTAGAATTAGGCTGAGGGTGAGGGTTAAGGTTAGGATTAAGGTGCGGGTAAGGCTTAGGGTGAGGGTCAGGGTTAGGCTAAGTGTGAGGGTGAGGGTTATAATTATTGTTAGGGTTAGGGTTAGGCTGAGGGTGAGAGTGAGGGTTAGGGTTAGGGTTAGTGTGAGGGCTAGGGTGAGGGTGAGGGTTTGGGTTAGGTTTAGGGTTAGGGTTAGGGTTAGGGATAGGTTTAGGGTGAGGCTAAGGATTAGGGTGAGGGTTAGGCTGAGGGTTAGTGTTAGGGTTAAGGTTAGGTTAATGTTTAGGATGAGGATGATTGTTAGGGTGAAGGTGAGGGTTCAGGTGAGACTGAGGGTAATTGTATATGTGAGGGTTAGTTTTAGGGTGAGGGTTAGTGTGAAGGTTAAATTTGGGATTCGGGTGACGGTTAGGGTTATGCTTAGGGTTAGAGTAAGGGTAAGTTTTAGGGTGAGAGTTAGGGTGACGGTGAGGGTTACAGTTAGGGTTACGGTTATTGTGATTGTTAGTTTGAAGATTATGGTTTGGGTTGGCTTAAGGGGTTGGTGAGGGTTAGGTTGAGGGTTAGGGTTCTGGTTAAGGTTAGGATGAGGGTTAGGGTTAGGGTAATGTTGAGTGTGAGGTTTACGGTTAGGGTGAAGTTTAGGGTGAGGGTGAGGGTTAGGATTAGGGTTAGGTTGAGTTTAAGGGTTAGAGTGAAGGTTAGGGTTAGCATTAGGGTTAGGGTGATGGTTAGGGTGAGGCTAAGTGTTTGGGTTAGGTTTGGGGTGAGTGTGAGGATTAGTGTTAGGGTTAGTTTTAGGGTGATTGTTAGGGTTAGAATTAGGGTTCAGCTGAGGTTTAGGGTGAGGGTGAGGCCCAGGGATAGGGTTAGAGTTAAGGTTACGTGAGTGTTAGGATTAGGGGTAAGGTTAGAGGAGGGTGAGGGTGAGGTTTAGGGTTAGGGTAAGGGTGAGGGTTAGGGTGAGCGGTAAGATTAGAGTTAGGGTGAGGGTTGGGTTTAGTGTGAGGATTACGGTTAGGGTTAGGGATTGGGTGAGGGTTAGGCTGAGAGTGAGGGTTAGTGTTATCGCGAGTTTTAGGGTGAGTGTTAGGGTGAAGGTTAGGGTTAGGGTTAGGGTTAGGATTAAGGATTGGTTGAGGTTTAGGGTTAGGGTTAGGGTTAGAGTGAGGTTTAGGGTTAGCGTTAGGGTTATGGTTAGGGTTAGGCTTAGGATGAGGGGTAGGGTTAGGGATAGGGTGAGCATTAGGGTTAGTGTGAGGGTTAGGGTTAGGGTTAAGTTTAGTGTTAGTGTTAGGGTTAGGGTTAGGATGAGGGTGAAGGTGAGTGTAAGGCTTAGGGTGAGGGTGAGTTTGAGGCTTATGGTTAGGATTAGGTTTAGGGAAAGAGTTAGGCTGAAGGTGAGGTTTAGTGTTAGGGTTAGGGTGAGGGTAAGGCTTAGGGTGAGGGTTAGTGTGAGGGTGAGGGTTAGGCTAAGGGTGAGGGTGAGGGTGAGGGTGAGGTTTAGTATTAGGGTTAGGGTTAGGGTTAGGCTGAGGGTGAGGGTGAGGGTTACGGTTATGTTTAGGCTGAGGGCTAGAGTGAGGGTGAGGGTTAGTGTGAGGGCGAGGGTGAGGGTGAGGGTTTGGGTTAGGTTTAGGGTTAAGGTTATTGTTAGAGTGAGGTTTAGGGTGAGGCTAAGGATTAGGGTGAGGTTTAGACTGAGTGGTAGTATTAGGGTTAAGTTTAGGGTAATGTTTAGGATGAGTGTGTGTGTTAGGGTGAGACTGAGGGTAAGGTTATGGGTGAGGGATAGGTTTAAGGTGAGGGTTAAGGTTAAGGTGAAGTTCATGTTTCGGGTGAGGGTTAGGGTTAGCATAAGGTTGAGGGTTAGGGTGAGGGGTAGGTTTAGGGTAAGGATGAGTGTTAGGATTAGGGTGAGGGTAAGGGCTAGGGTGAGGGTTAGGGTGAGGGTGAGTGTTAGTTTTAGGTTTAGGGTTATGCTGACGGTTAGTTTGAGGGTTAGTGTTTGGTTTGGGTTAGGGTGAGGGTGAGGGTTAGGGTGAGGGTTAGGGTTAGGGTTAGGGTTAGTGTTAGGCAGAGTTTTAGGGTGAGGGTAAGGGTTATGGTGAGGATTAGGGTTAGAGTGAAGTTTAGAGTGAGGGTGAGGTTTAGGGTTAGTGTTAGTGTTAGGTTGAGGTTAAGGGTTAGGATGAGGGTTAGGATGAGGGTTAGGATGAGTGTTAGGGTTAGGGTTAGGGTGAGGATTTGGGTTAGGTTTAGTGTTAGGATAAGAGTTAGGCTGAGGGTTAGGGTTATTGTTAGGGTGAGGGTTAGGGTTAGTGTGAGGGTTAGGGTTAGGATTAAGGTCAGGGTGAGGGTAAGGGTTAGTGTGAGGTTTAGGGTGAGGTTGAGGGTTAGGGTTAGGTTTAGGGTGAGTATGAGGGTTAGTGTTATGATTAGGGGTAGAGTTAGTGCTAGGTTGAGGGTGAGGGTTAGGGTGAGGGTTAGGGTGAGTGGTAGGATTAGGGTTCCAGTGAGGGTTAGGTTTAGTGTGAGGGTTGGGTTAGGTTTGGGATTTGGGTTCGCTTGAGGGGTAGGGTTATGGTGAGGGTGAAGGTAAGGGTTAGGGTTTGGGTTAGGCTGAGGGTGAGGGTGAGCTTGAAGGTTAGTGTTAGGGTTAGGTTTAGGGTTAGCATTAGGGTTAGGATTAGGGTTAGGGTGAGAGGTAGGGTTAGGTTGAGTGTAAGGGTTAGGGTTAGGGTTATGGTGAGGGTAAGTTTTAGGGTGAGGGTTAGGGTGATGGTTAGGGTTAGGGTTAGGGTTAGGGTTATGGTGATGTTTAGTTTGAAGGTTAGGGTTAGCGTTGGGTTAAGGTGAGGGTGAGGGTTAGGTTGAGGTTTAGGGATAGGGTTAGGGTTAGGGTGAGGGTTATGGTGAGGGCAAAGGCGAGGGTGAGTTTTACGGTTCGGGTGAAGTTTAGGGTGAGGGCGAGGTTTAGGATTAGAGTTAGGTTGAGTTTAAGGGTTAGGGTGAGTGTTAGGGTGAGGGTTAGGGTTAGGGTTAGGGTTAGGTCGATTGTTAGGGTGAGGCTAAGTGTTTGGGTTAGGGTTAGGTTGAGGGTGACGATTAGGGTTAGGGTTAGTGTTAGAGTGAGTGTTAGGGTTAGAATTAGGGTTAAGCTGAGGGTTAGGGTGAGGGTGAGGCCCAGGGATAGGGTTAGGGTTAGGGTTAGGATGAGGGTTAAGATGAGGGGTAGGGTTAGGGATAGGGTGAGCGTTAGGGTTAGTGTGAGGTTTAGGGTTAGGGTTAGGGTTAGAGTGAGGGTGAGGGTGAGGGTAAGGCTTAGGGTGAGGGTGAGGTTGAGGCTTATGGATAGGATTAGGGTTAGAGGTAGAGTTAGGCTGAGGGTGAGGGTTAAGTTTAGGGTTAAGGTGAGGGTAAGGCTTAGGGTGAGGGTGAGTGTTATGCTAAGTGTGAGGGTGAGGGTGAGGTTTAGTATTAGGTTTAGGGTTAGGGTTAGGCTGTGGGCGAGATTGAGGGTTAGCGTTAGGGTTAGGGTGAGAGCTAGGGTGAGCTTAAGGGTTAGGGTGAGTGCGAGGGTGAGGGTGAAGGTTTGGGTTAGCTTTAGGTTTAGGGTTAGGATTAGGGTGAGGTTTAATGTTAGGTATAGGGTTAGGGTTAGGGTGATGGGTAGGGTTAGGTTTAGTGTGAGGATAAGGTTTAGTGTGAGGGTTAGGTTTAGGGTGAGTGTTTGGGTGAGGTTTAGGTTGATGGTTAGGTTCAGGGTTAGGGTTAAGGTGAGTGTGAGGGTTAGGGTGAGAGTTAAGGTTAGGGTTAGGTTTAGGGTTAGAGTGAGGGTGATATTTAGTATTAGGGTTAGGGTTAGGGTTAGGGTTATTGTTAGGGTTACGGTTAGGGTGAGGGTGAGGGTGAGGGTTAGGGTTAGGATTAGGGTTAGGTTTAGGCTGAGGGTGAGGGTGATGTTGAGTTTTAGGGTTAGGGTGAGGGTTAGGTTTAGGGTTAGCATTAAGGCTAGGAAGAGGGTTAGGGTGAAGGGTGGGGTTAGGGTTAGGGTGAGTGTTAGTGTTAGGGTTAGGGCTACGGTTAGCTTGAGGGTAACGGTTAGGGTGAGGGTTAGGGTGAGTGTGAGGGTTAGGGTAGGGTTAGGTTTATGGTAATGGTTAGTTTGAGGGTTAGGGTTTGGGTGGGGTTAAAATGAGAGTGAGGGTTAGGGTGAGGGTTAGGGTTAGGGTGAGGTTTAGTGTTAGGGTGAGGTATAGGGTGAGGGTAAGGGTTAGGGTGAGGGTTAGGGTTAGAGTGAAGTTTAGAGTGAGGGTGAGGTTTAGGGTTAGGGTTAGGGTTAGGTTGAGGGTTAGGGTAAGGGTTAGGGTGAGGGTTAGGGTTAGGGTTATGGTGAGGGTTTGGGTTAGGTTTAGTGTTAGGTTGAGGGTTAGTCTGAGGATTAGGGTTAGGGTTAGGGTCAGGGTTAGGGTTAGTGTGAGGATTAGTGTTAGGATTAAGGTTAGGGTGAGGGTAAGGTTTAGTGTGACGGTTAGGGTGAGGGTGAGGTTTACGGTTAGGGTGAGGGATAGGTTGAGGGTTAGGGTTAGGGTTAGGTTGAGGGTTAGGGTAAGGGTGAGGGTGAGTGTGAGGGTTTGGGTTAGGATTAGGGTTAGACTGAGGATTAGGGTTAGGGTTAGGGTTAGGGTGAAGTTGAGGGTGAGTGTGAGGGTGAGTGTGAGGGTTTGGGTTAGGATTAGGGTTAGGCAGAGTGTTGGAATGAGTGTTAGGGTGAGGGTTAGGGTGAGGGTGAGTTTGAGGGTTAGGGTTAGGTTTAGAGTGAGGTTGAGGATGACGGTTAGGGTTAGAATTAGTTTTAGGGTTAGGATTTGGCTGATGGTGAGGGTGAGCTTGAGGGTTAGGCTTAGGTTTAGGGTGAGGGTTAGGGTGATGATGAGGTTTAGGGTTAATATTAGCGTTATAGTAGGGTTAGCGTGAGTGTTACGGTGAGGGCTAGGGTGAGGGTTAGGGTTAGCATTACGGTTAGGGTGAGGGTTATGGTGAGGCTTAGGGTTAGGATTAGGTAACCCTAACTGTAACCCTAGGGTTACAGTTAGGCTGCGGCTGAGTGTGAGGGTGAGGGTTAGGGTTAGGATGAGGGTTAGGGTTAGGTTTAGGGTGAGGGTTAGGGTTAGGGTTAGGATTAGGTTTACGGTCAGGGTGAGGGTGAGGCTTAGGTTTAGGGTTATAGTGAGGGTTTGGATGAGGGTGAGGGTTGGGGTTAGTGTGAGTTTAAGGGTTAGGATGAGGGTGAGTGTTAGTATTAAGGGTAAGGTGAGGGCTAGGGTAAGGGTGAGGTTTAGTGTTTTGATTAGGGTGAGTGGTAGGATTAGGGTTCCTGTGAGGGTTAGGTTTAGTGTGAGGGTTAGGGTTTATGTTGGGATTTGTGTTAGGTTGCAGGTTGGGGTTAGGTTGAAGGTGAGGGTTAGGGTTAGGCTTAGGGTTAGGCTGAGGGTGAGGGTGAGGGTGTAGGTTAGGGTTAGGGTTAGTTTTAGGTTTAGGGGTAGAGTTAGGATTAGGGTTAAGTTGAGGGGTAGAGTTAGGTCGAGTGTAAGGGTTAGGGTTAGGGTTAGGGTTAGGTTTAGGGTGAGGGTAAGGTTTAGGGTGATGGTTAGGGTGATGGTGAGGGTTAAGTTTAGCTTTAGGGTTTTGGTGATGGTTAGTTTGAAGGTTAGGGTTTGGGTTGGGTTAAGGTGAGGGTGAGGGTTAAGTTGAGGGTTAGTGTTATGGTTAGGGTTAGGGTTAGGGTTAGGATGAGGGCAAGGGTGAGGGTGAGGTTTACGGTTAGGGTGATGTTTAGGGTGAGTGCGAGGTTTAGGATTAGGGTTAGGTTGAGTTTAAGAGTTAGGGTCAGGATTAGGGTGTGGGTTTACGTTAGCATTAGGTTTAGGGCGATGGTTAGGGTTAGGGTTAGGGTTAGTCTTAAGGTGATTGTTAGGGTTAAGCTGAGGGTTAAGCTAAGGGTGATGGTGATGGTTAGGGTTATGGTGAGGGTTAGGTTTAGGATGAGAGTGAGCTGAGGGTTAGGATTAGTGTTAGTGTTAGGATTTGGCTGAGGGTGACAGTGAGTGTGAGTATGAGGGTTAGGTTTCAGGTTCGGGTCAGGTTTAGGTTTAGGTTTAGGTTCAGAATTAGGGCTAGGGTGAGGGTGAGGCTTAGAGTTAGGGTTAGGGAGAGGGTTAGGGATATGGTGAGGGTTAGGGTTAGTGTGAGGTTTAGGGTTAGGGTTAGGTTTAGGGTGAGCGTAAGGGTTAGGGTGAGGGGTGAGGTGAGAGTGAGGGTTAGGGTTATCATGAGGGCTAGGGTTAGGTGTAGGGTGAGGGTTAGGGTGAGCGTTAGGGTTAGGGATAGTGTTAGGGTGAGGGTTAGTATGAGGCTAAGGGTTAAGGTGAGGGTTAGGGTGATGGTGAGGGTTAGGGTTAGGGTTAGTGTTAGTGTGAGGGTTACTGTTAGGGTTAGATTTATAGTGCGGGTGAGAGTGAGGGTTAGGGATACGTTAGGGTTAGGTTTAGGGTGAGGATTTGGGGGAGGGTGATGGTTTGGGTTAGGGTTACATTGAGGGTGAGTGTTAGGATTAGGGGTAAGATTAGGGCTAGGGTTAGGGTTTGGGTTAGGGTAAGTTTTAGGGCTACGGTGAGATGTAGGGTTAGAGTTAGGGTGAGGATTAGGTTTAGTGTGAGGGTTACAGTTAGGGTTAGGGTTTGGGTGAGGATAAGGCTTAGGGTGAGATTTAGGCTGAGGGTGAGTGTTAGGGTTATTGTGAGTTTAGGGTGAGGGTTAAGGTGAGGGTTATGTTTAGGGTTAGGGTTAGAGTTAAGGTTAGGTTTTGGTTGAGGTTTAAGTTTAGGGTTATAGTTAGGGTGAGGTTTAGGTTTAGGGTTAGGGTGAGGGTGAGGGTTATAGTTAGGGTTAGGGATAGGATTAGGGTTAGGGTTATTGTTAGGGTTATGGTGAGGGTGAGGTTGAGGGAGAGGGTTAGGTTTAGGGTTACGGTGAGGGTGACTCTGAGGGTTAGGGTTAGGATTAGGGGTAGGGTGAGGGTTAGGGTGAGGGTTAGTGTTATGGTGAGGGTTAGATTTAGAATTAGGGTAAAGGTTACAGTGAGTGTGAGGGTTAGAGTTAGCACTAGGGTTAGGGAGAGGGTGCAGATTAGTGTTAGGGTTAGGGTTAGGGCTAGGGTGAGGGTGAAGGTGAGCGTTAGGGTTAGGGATAGGGTTAGGGTTAGGGTTAGTCTGAGCTTTAGGCTGAGGGGTAGGGTAAGGGTTGGTTGAGGGTTAGGTTTAGTGTGAGGGTTAGTGTTAGGGTTAGGGTGAGGTTTAGGTTGAGAGTAAGGGTTAGGCTGAGGGTTAGGGTGAGGGTGAGCGTTAGGGTTAGCATTAGAGTTAGGGTTACGTTTAGGGTGAGTGTTAGGGTTAGGTTTAGGGTGAGTGTGAGGGTGAAATTGAAGGTTAGGTTTCAGGTGAGTGTTAGGTTTAGGGTTAGGGTGAGGGTTAGCGTGAGGATAAGGGTTAGGATGAGGTTTAGGGTGAGGTGAGGGCTAGGGTTAGGGTTAGTGTTAGGGTGAGGGTTGCAGTTAGGGTTAGGGTTAGGGTGAGGATTAGGGTGAGGGTTAGGGTGAGGGTGAGGGCTAGGGTTGGTTTAGGATTAGGTTGAGGGTGAGTGTAAGGATTGGGGTAAGGTTAGTGCTAGAGTGAGAGTGAGGGTTAGGGTTAGGGTAAACGTGAGGGTAAGGATGAGTGGTAGGGTTAGAGTTAGGGTGAAGGTTAGGTTTAGTGAGATGTTTAGGGTTAGGGTTAGGGTTTGGGTGAGTGTAAGGGTTAGGGTGAGCATTAGAGTGAGAGTGAGGGTTAGGTTTATCTGAGTTTTAGGGTGAGGGTTACGGTGAGGCTTAGGGTTAGTGTTAGGGTTAGGGTTAGGTTGAGGTAGAGGTTTAGGGTAACGGTTCGGTTTAGGGTGAGGGTTAGGTTTACGGTTAGGGATAGGGTGAGGGTTAGATTTAGAGTTAGGGTTAGGGTTAGGGTTATTGTTATGGTTATGCTGAGTGTGAGGGTGAGGGAGAGAATTAGGATTAGGGTTAGGTTTAGGCTGAGGGTGAGGGTGAGGGTTAGAGTTAGGGTTAGGGTTAGGGTTGCAGTGAGGGTGAGGTTTAGAGTTAACATTAGGGTCAGGGTGAAGGTGAGGATTGAGGTTAGAGTTAGGGTGAGGGCTAGGTTGAGGGGTAAGTTTAGGGTTAGTTTGAGGGTTAGGTTTAGTGTGAGGGTTAGAGTTAGGTTTAGGGTTAGAGTTATGTTGAGGTTAAGGGTTAGGGTGAGGGTTAGGTGAGAATGTGGGTTAGGGTTAGCATTAGGGTTAGGGTTAGGGTTAAGGTGAGGGTTAGGGTTAGGTTTAGGTTTAGGGTAATGGTGAGGGTTACTTTAGGGTTAGCATGAAGGTTAGTGTTAGGGTGTGGGTTAGGTTAGGGTTAGGTTGAGGGTGAGGGTTAGGGTGAAGGTGAGGGTAAGTGTGAGTGTTAGGTTTAGGGTTAGGGTTAGGGTGAGGGTGAGGTTGTAGGTTAGGATTAGTGTTAGTGTTAGGATTTGCCTGAGGGTGAGGGTGAGTGTGAGGGAGAGGGTTTGGGTTAGGATTAGGGTGAGCGTTAGGGTTAGGCCTAGGGTGAGGGTGAGGCTTAGGGTTAGTGTTAGGGTGAAGGTTAGGTATAGGTTGAGGGTTAGGGTTAGTGTGATGTTTAGGTTTAGGGTTAGGGTTAGGGTGAGGGTAAGGATTAAGGTGAGGGTTGGGGTGAGATTGAGGGTAAGGGTTATTGTGATGGTTAGGGTTAGGGTGAGGGTGAGGGTTTGGGTGAGGGTTAGGGTGAGCGTTAGGTTTAGGGTTAGTGTTATGGTGAGTGTTAGGGTGAGGGTGAGGGTTAGGGTTAGGGTTAGGGTGAGGGTTAGGGTGCGGCTAAGGGTTAAGGTTAGTGTTAGGGTGATGGTGAGGGGTAAGGTTAGGTTTAGTGTTAGTGTGAGGGTTATGGTTAGGGTTAGGGTTTGGGTGAGGGTAAGGGTTAGGGTGAGATTTAGGCTGAGAGTGAGTGTTAGGGTTATCGTTAGTTTTAGGGTGAGGGTTAGCGTGAGGGATAGGGTTAGGGTTAGGGACAGAGTTAGGGTTAGGGTTTGGATGGGGTAAGGGTGAGGGTTAGAGTTAGGGTTAGGGATAGGGTTAGGGTTAGGGTTTTTGTTAGGGTTATGGTGAGGGTGAGGGTGAGGGAGAGGGTTAGGTTTAGGTTTACAGTGAGGGTGAGGCTGAGGTTTAGTTTTAGGATTAGGCTTAGGGTTAGGGTTAGGGTTAGGGTGAGGGTTCTTGTTAGGGTGAGGGTTAGGGTTAATGCTAGGATTAGGATTAGGGTAAAGGTTACAGTGAGGGTGAGGTTTAGAGTTATTTTTAGGGTTAGGGAGGGGGTGAGAATTAGGGTTAGGGTTAGGGTTAGGAGTAGTGTGAGGGTGAAGGTTAGGGTTAAGGTTAGGGATAGGGTGAGGATTAGGGTTAGGATTAGGGTTAGTCTGAGCATTAGGATGAGGTGTAGGGTTAGGGTTAGGTTGAGGGTTAGGTTTAGTGTGAAGGTTAGGGTTAGGGTTAGGGTTAGGTTTAGGGTGAGAATAAGGGTTAGGCTGAGGGATAGGGTGAGGCTGAGGGTTACGTTTAGGGTGAGGGTTAGGGTGAGTGTTAGGGTTAGGTTTAGGGTTAGGTTTAGGTTGAGGCTTATGGTGAGGGTGAGAGTGAGTGTGAGGGTTTGGGTTAGGATTAGGGTTAGGCTGAAAGTTGGAATGAGTGTTAGGGTGAGGGGTAGGATGAGGGTGAGTTTGAGGGTTAGGGTTAGGGTTAGGGTGAGGGTGAGGGTGACCTTTAGGGTTAGAATTAGTTTTAGGGTTAGGATTTGGCTGAGGGTGAGAGTGAGGGTGAGGGTTAGGCTTAGGGATAGGGTGAGGGTTAGGGTGATGATGAGGTTTAGGGTTAATGTTAGGGTTACAGTGAGGTTTAGGGTGAGTGTTAGGGTTAGGGATAGGGTTAGGGTGAGGGTTTGGGTGATGGTTAGGGTTAGGGTTAAGTTAAGAGTTAGGGTGAGTGTTAGTTTTAGGGTGAGGTCTAGGGTGATGGTGAGGTTTAGGGTTAGGCTTAGGGTGAGGGGTACTGTTAGGGTGAGGGTTAGGTTTAGTGTCAGGTATAGGGTTAGGGTTAGGGTTATCGTGAGGGTTAGTGTGAGGGTGAGGGTTAGGGTTCGGGTGAGTGTTAGGGTTAGGATGAGGGTGAATGTTAGGATTCGGGGTAGGGTTTGGTCTAGGGTGAAGGTGAGGGTTAGGGTTTGGGTTAGGGTGAGGGTTAGGGTGAATGGTAGGTTTAGGGTTCCGGTGTCGGTTAGGTTTAGTGTGAGGGTAAGGGTTAGGGTTGGGGTTTGGGTGAGGGTAAGGGTTAGGGTGAGGGTTAGGGCGAGAGTGAGGTTTAGGGTTAGCCTTAGGGTTAGTGTGAGTGTTAGGGTGAGGGTTAGGGTTAGGGTGAGGGTTAGTTTAAGGGTGAGAGTGAGGGTTAGTGTTAGGGTTAGGGTGAGGATTAGGTTTAGTGTGAGGGTTAAGGTTAGGGTTTGGGTTACGGTGAGGGTAAGGGTTAGGGTGAGGGTTAGGGTGAGAATGAGGGTAACGGTTATCGTAACTGTTATGGTGAGGGTTAGGGTTAGGGTTAGTCTTAGGCTTAGGGATAGGCTGGGGATGAGGGTTAGGGTTAGGGTTAGGGTGAGGGTTAGGGTAAAGATTAGGGTTAGGCTGAGGGTTAGAATGAGAGTTACGGTTAGGTTTAGGGTTAGAGTTACTGTGAGGATTAGGGATAAGGTTCGGGTGAGGGTGAGAGTAAGGGTTATGGTGAGGTTTAGGGTGAGGGTGAGGGTTAGGGTGAGGGTGAGCGTTAGGGTTAGCATTAGGGTTAGGGTTAGGTTTAGGGTGAGTATTAGGGTTAGGTTTAGGGTGAGGGTGAGGGTGACGGTTAGGGTTAGATTTAGGGTGAGTGTTAGAGTTAGTTTGTCAGTTAGGTTAGGGTTAGGATGATGGTGAGGGAGAGGTTTAGGGGAAGGGAGAGGGGAAGGGTGAGAGTTAGGGTGAGGGTTAGGGTTAGAGTGAGGGTGAGGGTGATGGGTATGGTTAGGATTAGTTTTAGGGTTAGGATTTGGCTGAGGGTGAGGGTAAGGGTGAGGGTGAGTGATAGGGTTAGGGTTAGCGTGATGGTTAGGGTGAGGGTGAGGTTTAGGGTTAATTTTAGGTTTAGGGTGAGGGTTAAGGTGACGGTTAGGGTTAGGTTTAGGGCTAGGGTGAGGGTTAGGGTTAGGGTGAGTGTTAGGGTTAAGATTAGGGTTAGGTTTAGGGTTTGGCTGAGGGTGAGGGTTATCGTGATTGTGAGGGGTAGTGTTAGGTTGAGGGTTAGTGTTAGTATGAGGGTGAGTGTTAGGATTAAGGGTAGGGTGACGGGTAGGGTGAGGGTGAAGGTTAGGGATAGGGCTAGGGTTTGGGTTAGGGTGAGTGGTAGGGTTAGGTTTAGGGTGAGGTAAGGGTTAGGGTGAGGGGTAGGGTGAGGGTGAGGGTTAGGGTTTGCATTAGGGTTAGGGTTAAGGTTAGGCTGAGGGTGAGGGTGAAGGTGAGAATTAGGGTTAGGGTGAGGGTTAGGGTTAGGATGAGGGTGAGTTTTAGTATTAGGGGTAGGGTGAGGGCTAGGTTGAGGGTGAGGAATAGGGTTAGGTTTAGGGTGAGGGTTACGGTGAGTGGTAGGGTTAGGGTAAGGGTGAGGGTTAGGGTTAGGGTTAGGGTGGGGGTTAGGGTTAGGGTGAGTGTTAGGGTTAGGATTAGGGTTAGGTTTAGGGTTAGGCTGAGGGTGAGGGTTAGGGTGAATGGTAGGTTTAGGGTTCCGGTGTGGGTTAGGTTTAGTGTGAGATTTCGGGTTAGGGTTAGGGTTTGAGTGAGGGTAATTGTTATGGTGAGGGTTAGGGTGAGAGTGAGGTTTAGGGTTAGCCTTAGTTTTAGTGTGAGTGTTAGTGTGAGGGTTAGGGTTAGGGTTAGGGTGAGGGTTAGGGTTAGGGTTTGGGATAGTGTGAGGGTGAGGGTTAGTGTTAGGGGTAGGTTTAGGGTTAGGGTTTGGGTTAGGGTGAGGGCTAGGGTTAGGTTTAGAGTTAGGGTTAGCGTTAGTGTGAGGATTAGGGTTAGGGTTAGTGTTAGGTTGAGGGTAAGGGTTAGGTTGAGGTTTATTGAGTGGGTGAAGTTTAGGGTGAAGGTGAGGGTTAGGGTGAAGGTTAGGGTGCGGGTTTGGTTTAGTGTTAGGGTTAGAGTGAGGGTGAGGTTTAGGGTGAGGTTTAGGGTTCGGGTTAGTGTTAGAGTTAGGGTGAGGGTGAGGGTGAGGGTTAGGGTTAGGATTAGGATTATGGTTAGGTTTAGGTTGAGGGTGAGGGTGAGTGTTAAGTTTAGAGTTAGGGTGAGGATTTGTGTTAGGATTTAGGCTTAGGATGAGGTTTCGGCTGAGTGGTTGGGTTAGGGTTAGGGTGAGGGTTAAGGTTAGTGTGAGGTATAGGTTTTGTGTTAGTGTTAGGGGGAGGGTTAGGGTGAAGGTGAAGGTTAGGGTTAAGGTGAGGGATAGGGTTAGGGTTAGTGTGAGCGTGAGGGTGAGGGTGAGGGTTAGGGTTAGTTTTAGGGTGAGGGTGAGGGTGAGGGTTAGGGTTAGCATTAGGGTTATGGTGAGGGTGAGGATGAGGGTTAGGTTTAGAATGAGGGCTAGTGTTTGTGTGAGGGTTAGGTGTAGGTTTAGGGATAGGAAGAGGAATAGGTTTAGGGTTAGGGTGAGGGTGAGGGTGAGGGTTAGGATTAGGTTTAGGGTGAGGGTTAGGTTTAGGTTTAGGGTGAGGGTTAGGTTTAGGGTGTGGGTTAGGTTTAGGGTGTGGGTTAGGGTTAGCATTAAGGTTAGGACTTGGGTCAGGTTGAGGGCGATGGTGAGGGTGAGGCTTAGGGTTAGCGTTAGGTTGAGGGTTAGTGTGAGATTGAGGTTTAGGGTTAAATTTAGGGATAGGGTGAGGGTTAGGGTGAGGTTTAGGGTTAGGGTTAGGGTGACGGTTAGGGTGAGGATGAGGTTTAGGGTTAATGTTAGGGTTAGGGTGAGGGTTAAGGTGAGGGTTAGGGTTAGGGTTAGGGTGGGGCTTAGGTTTAGGGTGAGTGTTAGGGTTAGTATTAGGGTTAGGTTAAGGGTTAGGCTGAGGGTGAGGGTTATGGTGATTGTGAGGGGTAGTGTTAGGGTGAGGGTTAGTGTTAGTATGAGTGTGAGTGTTAGGATTAGGGGTAGGGTGAGGGCTAGGGTGAGGGTGAGGTTTAGGGATAGGGTTAGGGTTTGGGTTGGGTAAGTGATATGTTTAGGGTTAGGGTGAGGGAAGGGTTAGGGTGAGGGTTAGGGTGAGGGTGAGGGTTAGGGTTTGCATCAGGGTTAGGATTAAGGTTAGGCTGAGGGTGAGGGTGAAGGTGAGAATTAGGGTTAGGGTGAGGGTTAGGGTAAAATTAGGTTTAGGGTGAGGGTTAGGGTGAGGGTTGGGGATACGGTGTGGGTTAGGTTTAGGGTGTGGGTTAGGGTTAGCATTAGGGTTAGGACTTGGGTCAGGGTGAGAGCGACGGTGAGGGTGAAGCTTAGGGTTAGCGTTAGGGTGAGGGTTAGTGGGAACTTGAGGTTTAGGGTTAAATTTAGGGTTAGGTTGAGGGTTAGGGTGAGGTTTAGGGTTAGGGTTTGGGTGACGGTTAGTGTGAGCATTAGGGTTCGGGTCAGGTTTAGGGTGAGGGTTTGAGTTAGGCTTAGGGTGAGGGTGAGGGTTAGGGTTAGGGTTAGGATTAGGTTTAGGGTGAGGGTGAGGTTGAGGGTTAGGGTTAGGGTTATCATGAGGGTTAGGGATCCGATGAGGGTGAGTGTTAGGATTAGGGTTAGGGTTTGGTCTAGGGTGAGGGTAAGGGTTAGGGTTTGGGTTAGGGTGAGGGTTAGGGTGAATCGTAGGTTTAGGGTTCCTGTGTGGGTTAGGTTTAGTGCGAGGTTTAGGGTTAGGGTTGCGGTTTGGGTGAGGGTAAGGGTTAGGGTGAGGGTTAGGGCGAGAGTGAGGTTTAGGGTTAGCCTTAGGGTTAGTGTGTTAGGGTGAGGGTTAGGGTTAGGGTGAGAGTTAGCTTTAGGGTGAGCGTGAGGTTTAGTGTTAGGGTTAGGGTGAGGGTTACTGTTAGTGTAAGGATTAGGTTAAGGGGTTGGGTTATGGTTAGGGTAAGGGTTAGGGTGAAGGTTAGTGTGAGAGTGAGGGTTAGGGTTATCGTGACTGTTAGGGTGAGTGTTAGGGTTAGGGTTAGTGTTAGGCTTAAGGATAAGTTTGGGATGAAGGTTAGGGTTAGGGTTAGGGTGAGGGTTGGGGTTAAGGTTAGGGTTAGGGTGAGGGTCAGGATGATGGTTAGGGTTAGGTTTAAGGTTAGGGTTACTGTGAGTATTAGGTTAAGGGTTAGGCTTAGGGTGAGGGTGAGCTTGAGGGTTAGAATGAGGTTTAGGGTAAGGGTTAGGGTGAGAGTGACCGTTAGGGTTAGCATTAGGGTTAGAGTTAGGTTTGGCGTGAGTCTTATTGTTAGGTTTAGGGTGAGGGGGACGGTGAGGGTTAGGGTTAGGTTTAGGGTGAGGGTGAAGGTTTGGGTGAGGGTGAGAGTAAGGATGAGAGTTAGGGTCAGGGTTAGGGTTAGGGTGAGGGTGAGGGTGATGGTTATGTTTAGGATTAGTTTTAGGGTTAGGATTTGGCTGAGGGTGAGGGTGAGGGTGAATGTTAGGGTTAGGGTTAGGGTGACGGTTAGGGTGAGTGTGAGGTTTAGGGTTAATGTTAGGGTTAGGGTGAGGTTTAAGGTTAGGGTTAGTGTGAGGGTTTGGGTTAGGATTAGGTTTACGTTTAGGGTTAGGCTGAGCGTGAGCTTTAGCGTGATTGTGAGGGGTAGTGTTAGGGTGAGGGTTAGTGTTAGTATGAGGGTGAGTTTTAGGATTAGGGTTAGGGTGAGGGCTTGAGTGAGAGTGACAGTTAGGGATATGGCTAGGGTTTGGGTTAGAGTAAGTGGTAGGGTTAGGGTTAGGGTGAGGTAAGAGTTACGGTGAGGGTTAGGGTGAGGGTGAGGGTTAGGGTTTGCATTAGGTTTAGGGTTACGGTTAGTCTGAGGGTGAGGGTGAAGGTGAGAATTAGGGTTAGGGTGAAGGTTAGGGTTAGGTTAGGGTTAGGGTGAGGGTTAGGGTTAGGATGAGGGTGAGTGTTCAGATTAGGGGTAGGGTGAGGGCTAGGCTGGGGGTGAAGATTAGGGTTACGTTTAGGGTGTGGGTTAGGGTGAGTGGTAGGGTTAGTGTAAGGGTGAGGGTTAGGTTTAGGGTGAGGGTTATGGTTAGGGTTAGGTTTTGGGTGAGGGTAATGGTTAGGGTGAGGGTTAGGGTGAGAGTGAGGTTTAGGGTTAGCCTTAGTTTTAGTGTGTTAGGGTGAGGTTTAGGGTTAGGGTTAGGGTTAGGTTTAGGCTGACGGTGAGGGTTAGGGTTAGGTCTAGTGTGAGGGTTAGGGTTAGGGTTAGGGATAGAGTGAGAGTGAGGGTTAGTGTTAGGGGTAGGTTTAGGGTTAGGGTTAGGCTTTGGGTTAGGGTGAGGGCTAGGGTTAGGTTTAGAGTTAGGGTTAGGTTTAGTGTGAGGATTAGGGTTAGGGTTTGGGTTAGGGTTAGGGTGAGGGTAAGGTTTTGGTTGAGGATTATGGAGAGGGTGAGGTTTAGGGTGAAGGTCAGGGTTAGGGTGAAGGTTAGGGTGAGGGTTTGGTTTAGTGTTAGGTTTAGAGTGCGGGTGAGGGTGAGGGTGAGGCTGAGGGTGGGGTTTAGGTTTCTGGTTATTGTTAGAGTTAGGGTGAGGGTGAGAGTGAGGGTTAAGTTTAGGATTAGGGTTATGGTTAGGTTTAGGTTGAGGGTGAGTGTGAGGATTAGGTTTAGAGTTAGCGTGAGGATTTGGGTTAGGATTTAGGCTTCAGATGAGGTTTAGGCTGAGTGGTTGGATTAGGGTTAGGGTGAGGGTTAAGGTTAGTGTGAGGGATAGGTTTTGGGTTAGCAGTATGGTGAGGGTAAAGTTAGGGTGAGGGTTAGGGTGAGGGATAGGGTTAGGGTTAGTGTGAGGGTGAGGGTGAGGGTGAGGGTTAGGGTTAGATTTAGGGTGAGGGTGAGGGTGAGGGTTAGGGTTAGCATTAGGGTTATGGTGAGTGTGAGGTTGAGGGTTAGGTTTAGAGTGAGGGCTAGTGTTTGTGTGAGGGTTAGGGTTAGGTTTAGGGATAGGGTAAGGAATAGGGTTAGGGTTGGGGTGAGGGTGAGGGTGAGGGTAAGGTTTAGGTTTAGGGTGAGGGTTAGGTTTAGGGTATGGATTAGGGTTAGCATTATTGTTAGGACTTGGGTCATTGTGAAGGCGCCGGTGAGGGTGAGGGTTAGTGTTAGGGTGAGGGTTAGTGTGAGGTTGAGGTTTAGGGTTAAATTTAGGGTTAGGGTGAGGGTTTGGGTGAGGTTTAGGATGAGGGTTAGGGTGAGCGTTAAGTTTAAGGTCAGGGTTTGGGTGAGGGTTAGGGTTAGAGTGAGGCCTAGGATGAGGGTGAGTGTTTAGAGTTAGGGTGTGGTTTAGGGTTAGGGTTAGGGTGAGGGTTAGGGTGAGTGTTAGGGATGGGGTCAGGGTTAGGATGAGGGTTAGGGTTAGAGTGAGGCCTAAGATGAGGGTGAGGTTTTGGTTTAGGGTTAGGGTGAGGTTTAGTGTTAGTCTTTGGGATAGGGTTAGGGTGAGGGGTAGGGTTATGTTTAGCCTGAGGGTATGGTTTAGTGTGAGTTTTAGGGTTAGGTTTCGTGTTAGGGTGAGGTTTAGGGTGATGGTTAGGTTTAGGGTTAGGGTTAATGTGAGGGTGAGTGTTAAGGTGAGAGTTAAGGATAGGGTTAATGTTACGGTTAAGATGAGGGTGATGTTTAGGATTAGGGTTAGGGTTAGGGTTATTGTTAGGGTTAGGGTTAGGGTGAGGGTAAGGGTGAGGTTTAGGGTTAGGATTAGGGTTAGCTTTAGGCTGAGGGTGAGGGTGAGGGTGAAGTTTAGGGTTAGGGTGAGCGTTATGTTTAGGGTTAGGGTTAGGGTTAGGATGAGGGTTTGGGTGAGGGGTAGGTTTATGGTGAGCGTGAGGGTTAGGTTTAGGGTTAGGGCTACAGTTAGGGTGAGTGTGAGATTTAGGGTTCGGGTTTGGGTTAGCCTGAAGGTTAGTTTGAGGTTTAGGTTTTGGGTTGGTTTAGGGTGAGGGTGAGGGTTAGGGTGAGGGTTAGAGTTAGAGTTAGGCTTAGTGTTAGCCTGAGGTTTAGGGTGAGGGTAAGGGTTAGGGTGAGGGTTAGGTTTAGAGTGAAGTTTAGGGTGAGGGTGAGGATTAGGGTTAGGGTTAGGGTTAGGTTGAGGTTAATGGTTAGGTTGAGGGTTAGTGTGAGAGTTAGGGTTAGAGTTAGGGTGAGAGTTTGGGTTAGGTTTAATGTTAGGATGTGGTTTAGGCTGAGGGTTTGGGTTAGTGTTAGGGTGAGGGTTAGGGTTAGTGTGAGGGTTAGGGTTAGGATTAAGGTTATGGTGAGGGTAAGGTTTAGTGTGAGGGTTTGGGTGAGAGTCAGGGTTACTTAGGGTGAGGGTTAGGGTTAAGGTTAGGTTTAGGTTTAGGTTGAGGGTTAGGTTGAGGGTTGGGGTGAGGGAGAGGGTGAGTGTGAGGGTTTTGGTTAGGATTAGGGTTAGGTTGAGGGTTGGAATGAGTTTTAGGGTGAGGGTGAGGATAAGGGTGAGGTTGGGGGTCAGGGTAAGGTTAGGGTAAGGGTGAGGATGATGGTTAGGGTTAGGATTAGTTTTAGGGTTAGGATTTGGCTGAGGGTGAGGGTGAGGGTGAGTGTTACGCTTAGGTTTAGGGTGAGGGTTAGGTTGAAGGTGAAGGTTAGGGTTAGGGTGAGGGTTAGGGTGAGGGATAGTGTTAGGGTTAGTGTGAGCGTGAGGGTGAGGGTGAGGGTGAAGGTTAGGGTTAGGGTTAGGGTGAGGGTGAGGGTGAGGGTTAGGGTTAGCATTAGGGTTACTGTGAGGGTGAGGTTGAATGTTAGGTTTAGAGTGAGGGCTAGTGTTTGTGTGAGGATTGGGGTTAGGTTTAGGGAGAGGATGAGGATTAGGGTTAGGGTTAGAGTGAGGGTGAGGTTGAGGGTTAGGATTAGGTTTAGGTTGAGGGTTAGGTTTAGGGTGTGGATTTAGGGTTAGCATTAGGGTTAGGACTTGGGTCAGAGTGAGGGCGACGGTGAGGATGAGGCTTAGGGTTAGCGTTAGGGTGAGGGTTAATGTGTGGTTGAGGTTTAGGGTTAAATTTAGTGTTAGGGTGAGGTTTAGGGTTAGGGTTAGGGTGAGGGTTAGGGTGAGCGTTAGGGTTAGGGTCAGGATTAGGTTGAGGGTTAGGGTTATAATGAGTCCTAGGATGAGGGTGAGGGTTTGGTTTAGGGTTAGGGTGAGGGTGAGGGTTAGGGTTAGGGTTAGGATTAGGGTTAGGGTGAGGGTGAGTGTGAGACTTAGGGTTAGGGTTATCATGAGGTTTAGGTTGAGTGTGAGGGTTAGGTTTAGGGTGAAGTTTAGGTTTAGGATGAGTGTGAGTGTTAGGATTAGGGGTAGGGTTTGGTCTAGGGTGATTGTAAGGGTTAGGGTTTGGCTTAGGTTGAGGGTTAGGGTGAATGGTATGTTTAGGGTTCCTGTGTGGGTTAGGTTTAGTGTGAGGTTTAGGGTTAGGCTTGGGGTTTGTTGAGGGTAAGGTTTAGGGTTTGGGTTAGGGTTGGGGTTAGGGTGAATGGTAGGTTTAGGGTTCCAGTGTGGGTTAGGTTTAGTGTGAGGGTTAGGGTTAGGGTTGGGGTTAGTGTGAGGGTAAGTGTTAGGATGAGTGTTAGGGCGAGAGTGAGGTTTAGGGTTAGCCTTAGGGTTAGTGTGAGTGTTAGGGTGAAGTTTAGGGTTAGGGTGAGGGTTAGCTTTAGGGTGAGCGTGAGGGTTAGTGTTAGGGTTAGGATGAGGGTTAAGGTTAGTGTGAGGGTTAGCGTTAGGGGTTGGGTTACAGTGAGTGTGAGGGTTAGGGTGAGAGTGAGGTTTAGGGTTATCGTAACTGTTAGGGTGAGGGTAAGGGTTAGGGTTACTGTTAGGCTTAGGGATAGGTTGGGGATGAGGGTTAGGGTTAGGGTTAGGATGAGGGTTAGGTTTAAGGTTAGGCTTAGGGTGAGGGTCAGGATGAGGATTAGGGTTAGGTTTAGGGTTAGGGTTACTGTGAGGATCAGGGTAAGTGTTAGGGGTAGGGTGAGGGTGAGAGTAAGGGTTATGGAGAGGTTTAGGGTGAGGGTTAGGGTGAGGGTGAGCTTTAGGGTTAGCATTGGGGTTAGAGTTAGGTTTAGCGTGAGTCTTAGGGTTAGGTTTAGGGTGAGGGTGAGGGTGAGGCTTAGGGTTAGGGTTAAGGTGAGTGTTAGATTTAGGGTGTGGGTTAGGTTAGGGTTAGGTTGAGGGTGAGGGTGAAGGTTAGGGTGAGGGTGAGGGTAAGGGTGAGAGTTAGGGTTAGGGTTAGGGTGAGGTTTAGGGTGAGTGTTAGGGTTGGGCTCAGGGTTAGTGTGAGGGTTAGGGTTAGGGTGAGGCCTATGATGAGGTTGAGGTTTTGGTTTAGGGTTAGGGTGAGGTTTAGTGTTAGGCTTTGGGTTAGTGTTAGGGTGAGGGGTAGGGTTAGGTTTAGCGTGAGCGTATGGTTTAGTGTGAGGGATAGGGTTAGTTTTAGTGTTAGGTTGAGTTTTAGGGTGATGGTTAGGTTTAGGGTGAGGGTTAATGTGAGGGTGACGGTTAGTGTTACGGTTTAGGTGAGGGGGATGTTTAGGATTAGGGTTAGGGTTAGGGTTATTGTTAGGGTTAGGGTTAGGGTGAGGGTGAGGGTGAGGTTTAGGGTTAGGATTAGGGTTAAGTTTAGGCTGAGGGTGAGGGTGAGGCTGAGGTTTAGGGTTAGGGTGAGGGTTAAGTTTAGGGTTTGGTTTAGGGTTAGGATGAGGGTTAGGGTGAGGGGTTAGTGTGAGCGTGAGGGTTAGGTTTAGGGTTAGGGCTATGGTTAGGGTGAGGGTGAGGTTTAGTGATATGGTTAGGGTTAGGGTGAAGTTTAGTTTGAGGGTTAGGGTTTGGGTTGGTTTAGGGTGAGGGTGAGGATTAGGGTGAGGGTTAGGGTTTGGGTTAGGCTTAGTGTTAGCGTGAGGTTTAGCGTGAGGGTAAGGGTTAGAGTGAGGGTTAGTTTAGAGTGGAGTTTAGGGTGAGGTTGATGTTTATGGTTAGGGTTAGGGTTAGGTTGAGGTTAAGGGTTAGGTTGAGTGTTAGGGTGAGGGTTAGGGTTAGGGTTAGGGTGAGGTTTTGGGTTAGGTTTAGTCTTAGGATGAGGGTTAGGCTTTGAGTTAGGGTTAGGGTTAGGGTTAGGGTTAGTGTGAGGGTTAGGGTTAGGATTAAGTTTTGGGTGAGGGTAAGTTTAGTGTGAGGGTTAGGGTGAGGGTCAGGGTTACTTAGGGTGAGGGATAGGGGTGGGTTAGGTTTAGGTTTAGGTTGAGGGTTAGGTTGAGGTTTGGGGTGAGGGAGAGGGTGAGTGTGAGGGTTTTGGTTAGTTTTAGGGTTAGGCTGAGGTTTGGAATGAGTGTTAGGGTGAGGGTTAGGGTGAATGGTAGGTTTAGGGTTCCAGTGTGGGTTAGGTTTAGTGTGAAGTTTAGGGTTAGGGTTGGGGTTTCGGTGAGGGTAAGTGTTAGTGTGAGGGTTAGGGCGAGAATGAGGTTTTGGTTTAGCCTTAGGGTTAGTGTGAGTGTTAGGGTGAGGGTTAGGGTTAGGGTGAGGTTTAGGTTTAGGGTGAGCGTGAGGGTTAGTGTTAGGGTTAGGGTGAGGGTTAGGGTGAGTGTGAGGTTTAGGGTTAGGGGTTGGGTTACGGTGAGGGTAAGGGTTAGGGTGAGGGTTAGGGTGAGAGTGAGGGTTAGGGTTATCCTAACTGTTAGGGTGAGGGTTAGGGTTAGGGTTAGTGTTAGGCTTAGGGATAGGTTGGGGATGAGCGTTAGGGTTAGGGTCAGGATGAGGGTTAGGGTTAGGTTTAGGGTTATGGTTACTGTGAGGATTAGGGTGAGGGTTAGGGTTAGGGTGAGGGTGAGTATAAGGGTTAGGATGAGGTTTAGGGTGAGGGTTAGGGTGAGCGTGAGCGTTAGGGTTAGCATTAGGGTTAGGGTTATATTTAGGGTGTGTGTTAGGTTAGAGTTAGGTTGAGGGTGAGGGTGAGGGTGATGGTTATGTTTAGGATTAGTTTTAGGGTTAGGATTTGGCTGAGGGTGAGGGTGAGGGTGAATGTTAGGGTTAATTTGACGGTTAGGTTGAGGGTGAGGTTTAGGGTTAATGTTAGGGTTAGGGTGAGGGTTAAGGTTAGGTTTAGGGTTAGGGTTAGAGTGAGGGTTAGATTTAGGCTGAGTGTTAGGGTTAGGGTGAGTGTTAGGGTTAGGGTTAGGGTTAGGCTGAGGGTGAGGGCTAGGGTGATTGTGAGGGGTAGTGTTAGGGTGAGGTTTAGTGTTAGTATGAGGGTGAGTGTTAGGATAGGGGTAGGGTGAGGGCTAGGGATAGGGTTAGGGTTTGGTTTAGTTTGAGTGGTATGGTTAGTGTTAGGGTGAGGTAAGGGTTAGGGTGTGTGTTAGGGTGAGGGTGAGGGTTAGGGTTTGCATTAGGGTTTGGTTTACGGTTAGGCGGAGGGTGAGGGTGAGGGTGAGAATTAGAGTTAGGGTGAAGGTTAGGGTTAGGTTAGGGTTAGGGTGAGGGTTAGTGTGAGGGTTAGGGTTAGGATGAGGGTGAGCGTTAGGATTAGGGGTAGGGTGAGGGCTAGGGTGAGGGTGAAGATTAGAGTTAGGTTTAGGGTGAGGGTTAGGGTGAGTGGTAGGGTTAGGGTAAGGGTGAGGTTTAGGTTTAGTGTGAGGGTTATGGTTAGGGTTAGGGTTTGGGTGAGGGTAATGGTTAGGGTGAGGGTTAGGGTGAGAGTGAGGTTTAGGGTTAGCCTTAGTTTTAGTGTGAGTGTTAGGGTGAGGGTTAGAGTTAGGCTTAGGTTTAGGGTGACGGTGAGGGTTAGGGTTAGGGTTAGGCTGAGGGTTACGGTTAGGGTTAGGGTGAGGGTTAGGGTTAGGGTTAGGGATAGAGTGAGGGTGAGGGTTAGGGTTAGGGGTAGGTTTAGGTTTAGGGTTAGGGTTTGGGTTAGGGAGAGGGCTAGGGTTAGGTTTAGAGTTAGGTTTAGGGTTAGTGTGAGGATTACGGTTAGGGTTAGGCTTAGGGTGAGGGTAAGGTTTAGGTTGAGGTTTATGGAGAGGGTGAGGTTTAGGGTGAAGGTCAGGGTTAGGGTGAAGCTTAGGGTGCGGGTTTGGTTTAGTGTTAGGGTTAGAGTGAGGGTGAGGGTGAGGGTGAGGTTTAGGTTTCGGGTTAGTGTTAGAGTTAGGTTGAGGGTGAGGGTGAGGGTTAGGGTTAGGATTAGGAATATGGTTAGGTTTAGGTTGAGGGTGAGGGTGAGTGTTATGTTTAGAGTTAGGGTGAGGATTTGGGTTAGGATTTAGGCTTCGGATGAGGTTTAGGTTGAGTGGTTGGATTAGGATTACGGTGAGGGTTAAGGTTAGTGTGAGGGTAGGTTTTGGGTTAGTATTAGGGTGAGGGTAAAGTTAGGGTGAGGGTTAGGGTGAAGCTGAAGTTTAGGGTTAGGCTGAGGGTTAGGGTGAGGGAGAGGTTTAGGGTTAGTGTGAGGGTGAGGGTGAGGGTGAGGCTTAAGGTTAGGGTTAGGGTGAGGGTGAGGGTGAGGATTAGGGTTAGCATTAGGGTTACAGTGAGGGTGAGATTGAGGGTTAGGGTTCGAGTGAAGGATAGTTTTTGTGTGAGGGTTAGGGTTAGGTTTAGGGATAGGGTGATTTTTAGGGTTAGGGTTAGGGTGAGGGTGAGGGTGAGGGTTAGGTTTAGGTTTAGGGTGAGGGTTAGGTTTAGGGTGTGGATTAGGGTTAGCATCAGGGTTAGGACATGGGTCAGGGTGAGAGCGACCGTGAGGGTGAGGGTTAGTATCAGCGTTAGGGTGAGGGTTAGTGTGAGGTTGAGGTTCAGGGTTAAATTTAGGGTTAGGTTTAGGGTAAGGTTAAGGTTTAGGGTGAGGGTTAGTGTGAGCGTTAGGTTTAGGGTCAGGGTTAGGGTGAGGGTTAGGGTTAGAGTGAGGCCTAGGCTGAGGGTGAGGGTTTGGTTTAGGGTTAGAGTGTGGTTTAGGGTTAGGGTTAGGGTGAGGGTTAGGGTGAGCGTTAGGGATGGGGTCAGGGTTATGGTGAGGTTTAGGGTTGGAGTGAGGCCTAGGATGAGGGTGAGGGTTTGGTTTAGGGTTAGGGTGAGTTTTAGTGTTAGGCTTTGGGTTAGGGTTAGGGTGAGGGGTAGGGTTAGGTTTAGCGTGAGGGTATGGTTTAGTGTGAGTTTTAGGGTAAGGTTTAGTGTTGGGTGAGGTTTAGGTTGATGGTTAGGTTTAGGGTTAGGGTTAACGTGAGGGTGGGAGTTAGTGTTACGGTTAAGGTGAGGTTGATGTTTAGGATTAGGGCTAGGGATAGGGTTAGGGTTATTGTTAGGGTTTGGGTCAGTGTGAGGTTGAGGGTGAGGTTTAGGGTTAGGATTAGGGTTAGGTTTAGGCTGAGGGTGAGGGTGAGGCTGAGGTTTAGGGTTAGGGTGCGGGTTATGTTTAGGGTTAGGGTTAGGGTTAGGATGAGTGTTAATGTGAGGGGTAGGTTTAGGGTGAGCGTGAGGGTTAGGTTTAGGGTTAGGGCTATGGTTAGGGTGAGGGTGAGGTTTCGGGTTAGGGTTAGGGTTAGCGTGAACGTTAGTTTGAGCGTTACGGTTTGGGTTGCTTTAGGGTGAGGGTGAGGGTTAGGGTGAGGGTTAGGTTTATGCTTAGTGTTAGCGTGAGGTTTAGGGTGAGAGTAAGGGTTAGGGTGAGGGTTAGGGTTAGAGTGAAGTTTAGGGTGAGGGTGAGGTTTAGGGTTAGGGTTAGGGTTAGGTTGAGGTTAAGGGTTAGGTTGAGGGTTAGGGTTAGGGTTAGGGTGAGGGTTTGGGTTAGGTTTAGTGTTAGGATGAGGGTTAGGCTGAGGGTTAGGTTTAGGGTTAGGGTGAGGGTTGGGGTGAGGGAGAGGTCAGTGTGAGGGTTTTGGTTAGGGTTAGGGTTAGTCTGAGGGTTGGAATGAGTGTTAGGGTGAGAGTTAGGGTGAGAGTGAGGTTGAGGGTTAGGGTTAGGGTTAGGGTGAGGGAGAGGATGACGGTTAGGGTTAGGATTAGTTTTTGGGTTAGGATTTTGCTGAGGGTGAGGGTGAGGGTTAGGCTTAGGTTTAGGGTGAGGGTTAGTGTGATGATGAGTTTTACGGTTAACGTTAGGGTTATGGTGAGGGTTAGGTTTAGTGTTAGGGTTAGGGATATGGTTAGGTTGAGGTTTTGGGTGATGGTTAGGGTTAGGGTTAGGGTGAGGGTTAGTGTTAGCGTGAGGTCTAGGGTGAGAGTGAGGTTTAGGGTTAGGGTTAGAGTGAGGTTTAGGGTTAGGGTTAGCGTGAGGGAACGGTTAGTGTGAGGGTTAGGTTTAGTGTCAGGGATAGGGCTAGGGTTAGGTTTAGGGTGAGAGTAAGGGTTAGGTTGAGGGTTACAGTGAGAGTGACGGTTAAGGTTAGCGTGAGTGTTACAGTGAGGGTTATGGTGAGGGTTAGGGTTTAGCATTAGGGTTAGGGTGAGGGTTAGGGTGAGGGTAAGGTTTAGGGTTAGGGTTACGGTTAGGGTGTGGTTGAGGGTCAGGTGAATGTTAGGATTAGGGTTAGGGTTTCGGTTAGGCTGAGGGTGAGTGTGAGTGTGAGGGTTAGGGTTAGGGTGAGGGTTAGGGTTCCGGTTAGTGTGAGAGTGAGGATGAGGTTTAGGGTTGGATATAGGGTTAGGGTTAGTGTGAGGGTGAGCTTGAGTGTTAGTTTTAGGGTTATCGTGAGGGTTAGGGTGAGGGTGAGGGTTAGGGTTAGGATGAGCGTGAGTGTTAGGATTAGGGGTAGGGTTAGGGCTAGGGTGAGGGTGAGGGTTCGGGTTTGGGTTGAGGTGAGGTTTAGGGTAAATGGTAGGATTAGGGTTCCAGTGAGGGTTAGGTTTAGTGTGAGGATTAGGGTTAGGGTTGGGGTTTGGGTGAGGGTAAGGGATAGGTGAAGGTTATGGTGAGAGTGAGGTTTAGGGTTAGCCTTAGGGTTAGTGTGAGTGTTAGGGTGAGGGTTAGGGTTAGGGTGATGGTTAGGTTTAGGGTGAGGGTGAGGGTTAGTGTTAGGGTTAGGGTGAGAGTTAGGGTTAGTGTGAAGGTTAGGTTTAGAGTTAGGGTTACGGTGAGGGTAAGGGTTAGGGTGAGGGTTAGGGTGAGAGTGAGGGTTAGGGTTATCATAAGTGTTAGAGTGAGGGTTAGGGTTAGGGTTAGTGTTAGGTTTAGGGGTAGGTTGGGGATTAGTGTTAGAGTTAGGGTTAGGGTGAGGGATAGGATGAGGGTTAGGTTTAGAGTGAGGCTTAGGGTGATGGTGAGGTTTAGGGTTAGGGTTAGGATGAGGTTTAGTGTTAGTGTTACCGTTAGGGGTAGGGTGAGGGTTAGGCTTCGATTGAGGATGAGGATAAGGTTTAGTGTGAGGGTTAGGGTTAGGGTTAGTGTTACATTGAGAATAAGGGGTTGGGTGAGGGTTAGGGTGAGAGTGAGGGTTAGGGTTAACATGAGTGGTAGGGTGAGGTTTAGGGTTAGGGTGAGGGTGAGGGTAAGGCTTAGGGTGAGGTTGAGGTTGAGGCTTAGGGTTAGGATTAGGGTGTGGGTTAGGCTTAGGGTTAGTGTTAGGGTTAATGTTAGGGTAATGTTTAGGGTGAAGGTGAGTGTTAGGGTGAGGGTGAGGGTGAGGGTGAGGGTTAGGTTTAGGATTAGTGTTATGGTTAGGTTTTGTATGAGGGTGAGGGTGAGGGTGAGGGATAGGTTTAGTTTAAGGGTTAGGGTGAGGGTTAGGGTTTAACATTAGGGTTAGGGTGAGGGTTAGGGTGAGGGTTAGGTTTAGGTTTAGGTTTACGGTTAGGGTGAGGGTTAGGGTGAGGGTGAGGGTTAGGATTAGGTTTAGGGTATCGGTTAGGCTGAGGCTGAGTGTGAGTGTGAAGTTTAGGGTTAGGGTGAGGGTTAGGGTTCAGGTTAGGGTGAGCGTGAGGGTTAGGTTTAGGGTTATCGTGAGGGTTAGGATGAGGGTGAGGGTTAGGTTTAGGGTGAGGGTGAGGGTGAGGGTTAGGTTTAGGATTAGTGTTATGGTTAGGTTTTGTCTGAGGGTGAGGGTGAGGGTGAGGGTTAGGTTAAGTGTTGGCGTTAGGGTGAGGGTTAGGGTGAGGGTGAGGTTTAGGGTTAAATTTAGAGTTAGGGTGAGGGTTAGGGTTAGGATTAGGGTGAGGGTTAGGTTGAGGGGTAGGGTTAGGGTAAGGGGTAGGTTTAGGATTAGTGCGAGAGTTAGAGCTAGGGTTAGGGGTAGGGTTAGTGTTAGGATGAGGTTGATGGTGAGGGTGAGGGTGAGGGTGGGGGTTAGGGTGAGGTTTAGGGTGAGGTAAGGGTGAGAGGGTTAGTGTTAGGATTAGGATTAGGGTTAGGTTTAGGCTGAGGGTGAGGTTTATGGTTAGGGTTAATGTGAGGTTAAGGATTAGGGTGAGGGGTAGGGTAAGTGTGATTGTTAGGTTTAGGGTTAGGTTTGGGGTTCGGGTAATGGTTAGGTTATGGGTTAGGGTGAGGGTGAGGGTTAGGTTTAGGATTAGGGTTATGGTTAGGCTTAGGGTGAGGGTGAGGGTGAGGGTGAGGGTGAAGGTGAGGGTTAGCATTAGCGTTAGGGTGAGGGCTAGGGTGAGGGTGAGGGTTAGGATGAGGGGAGGGTGAGGGTGAGTGTTAGGGTTAGTTAAGGATTATCTTTAGGTTGAGGATTAGGATGTGGGTGAGGGTTAGTGTGAGGGTTAGGTTTAGGTTTAAGGTGAGGGTTAGGGTTAGGGTTAGGGTTCGGGTTCAGGTTCAGGTTAGGTTGAGGGTTAGAGTTAAGTTTATGGTTAGGGTTTGGTTTAGGCTTATTGTTAGGGTTGGGGTGAGGTTTAGGGTGAGGGTGAGGGTTAGGGTTTGCGTTAGGGTGAGGGTAGAGGGTTATGGTGAGGGTTAGAGTGAGAGTGAGGGTTAGGGTTATCGTGAGTGTTAGGATGAGGGTTAGGGTGAGAGTTAGGCTTAGGGTTAGGTTGATTGATAAGGTAAGGTTGAGGGTTAGGTTTAGGTATAGGGTGAGGTTTATGGTTAGGTTTAGGGTTAGGGTTAGAGTGAGGGTAGGGTTAGGTTTAGGGTGAGAGTTAGGTTTAGTGTGAGGGTTAGGGTTAGGATGTGTTCAGGTGAGGGTAAGGATTAGGATGAGGGCTAGGGTGAGGGTTATGGTGAGGTTGACAGTTAGGGTGAGGGTGAGTTTTAGGGTTAGTATTAGGTTTAGGGTTAGGCTGAGGTTGAGGGTGAGGGTTACGGTTAGTTTTAGGGTTGGGGTGAGGGTGAGGGTGAGGGTGTGGGTTAGGGTTAGGGTTAGGGTAAGGGTGGGGGTTAGGGTTAAGGTGAGTGTTAGGTTTAGGTTTAGGGTTAGGGTGAGGGTGAGGGTGAAGTGAGGGTTAGGGTTAGAGTTAGGGTGAGGGTGGGGGTTAGGGTTAAGGTGAGTGTTAGGTTTAGGTTTAGGGTTAGGGTGAGGGTGAGGGTTAGGGCTAGTATTAGGTTTAGGGTTACGCTGAGATTGAGGTTGAGTGTTAGGGTTAGGATTAGTGTTAGTGTTAGGGTTTGGCTGAGGGTGAGGGTTATGGTTGGGGTTAGGGTGAGGACTAGGGTGAGGGTGAGGGCTAATGTTAGGGTTAGGTTTAGGGTGAAGGTGAGTGTTAGGTTCAGCATTAGGGGGAGGACTCATCTGAGGGTGAGGTTTAGGGTTAGGGTTAGGGATTGGGTGAGGTTTAGGGTTAGAGTTAGGGTTAGTGTGAGCTTTAGGCTGAGGGGTAGGATTAGGTTTAGGTTGAGGGTTAGGTTTAGTGTGAGGTTTAGGGTTAGGTTTAGGGTTAGGGTGAGGGTAAGGGTTAGGGTGAGGGTTAGGGTGAGAGTGAGGGTTAGGTTCAGCATAAGGGTTTGGCTTTGCTTTAGGGTGAGGTTTAGCATTAGGTTTAGGGTTAGGGTTAGGGTGAGGGTAAGGGTTAAGGATAGGATTAGTGTTAGCCTTAGGATTTGGTTGAGGGTGAGGGTGAGGGTTAGGGTGAGGTGTAGGGTTAGGGTGAGCGTGAGGTTTAGGGTTAACATTAGGTTTAGGCTGAGGGTTAGGGTGAGGGTTATTGTTAGGGTTAGGGTTAGGGTGAGGTTTAGCGTGAGGCTTAGGTTTAGGGTTATGGTGAGTTTAGGGTGAGGGTTAGCGTTAGGGCTAGGGTGAGGATTACGTTTAGGATTGTGGTTAGGGTGAGGGCTAGATAGAGGGTGAGGGTTAGGGTTAGAGTTAGGGTGAGGTTTAATATTAGGGTTAGGGTTAGGGTAAGAGTGAAGGTTAGGGTTAGGGTTAGGGTGAGGGTTAGGTTTAGTGTGAGGGTTCGGGTTAGGCTAAAGGTTAGGGTGAGTGTCAGTGTTAGTGTGAGGGCTAGGGTGAGGGCTAGGGTGAGGGCTAGGGTTAGCGTGAGTGTTAGGGAGAGGGTTAGGGTGAGGGTGAGGGTTAGGTTTAGGGTTACAGTTAGGGTGAGGGTGAGGGTTAGGCTTGGGGCAGGGTGAGGTTTAGGGTTAGATTTAGGGTGAGGTGAGGGTTAAGATTCGGGTTAGGGTTAGGGTTAGGGTCATTTTTAGGGTTAGGGTTAGGGTGAGGGGTAGGGTGAGGGGTAGGGTTATGGTTAGGGTTAGGGTTAGGGTGAGGATTAGGGTTAGGGTTAGGATTAGGGTTAGACTTAGGATGAAGTTTAGGGAGAGAGGTACATTTAGGGTTAGGGTAATGGTTAGGGTTAGGGCGAGTGTTAAGGTTAGGGTTAGCGTTATGGTTAGGGTGAGGATTAAGTTGAGGGTGAGTGTTATTGTTAGGGTTAGAGTGAGGTTAATGGTTATGGTGAAGCGTAGGGTAAGGGTGAGGGTTAGGGTTAGCATTAGTGTTTGGGTGAAGTTTAGGCTGAGGATTAGTGTTAGGGAGAGAGTCATTGTTAGGGTTGGGTTTACATTGAGGGTGAATGTGAGGGTGAGGTTGAGGTTTAGTTTTAGTGTTAGTTTTAGGGTTAGGGTTAGGTTTAGGGCTAGGGTGAGGATTAGAGTTAGGGTTACTGTGAGTGTTAGGTTTAGGGTTAGGGTGAGGGTTAGGGGTAGGTTAGGGTTAGGCTGAGGTTGAGGGTGAGGGTGAGGGTTAGAATTAGGGTTTGGGTTATGGTGAGGTTTAGGGTTAGGGTGATGTTTAGGGTGAAATTGAGGGTTATGGTGAGGGTGAGGGTGAGGGTGCAACTGAGGGTAAGGGTGTCAGTGAGGCGGAGGTGAGGGTGAGGGTTAGGGTTAGGGCGATGATTAGGCTTAGGGTTAGGATGAGGGTTTGGGTGATAGTGAGGGTAAGGGTAAGTGTGAGAGTTAGGTTTAGTGTTAGGTTAAGGGTGAGGGTTAGGGTTAGGGTGTGGGTGAGGTTTAGGGTTAGGTTTAGGGTTAGGCTGAGGGTGTGGGTGAGGGTGAGGGTGAGTGTTAGAGTTAGGGTGAGTGTTAGGCATAGGATTAGAGTTAGGCTGATATTTAGGGTGAGGCAGAGGTTTAGGGTGAGGGTTCGGGTTAGACTGAGTGTTAAGGTGTGGTTGAGGGTTATGTTTAGGGTGAGGCTTAGGGTGACAGTGAGTGTTAGAGTGCTGGTGAGGGATAGGGTTAGGTTTAGGATGAGGGTTAGGGTTAGGGATAGGGTGAGGCATAGGATTAGTGTGAGGGTTAGGGTTAGGGTTAAATTTAAGGTGAGGGTTAAGGTGAGTGTTAGGTTTAGGTTTAGGGTTAGGGTGACGGTGACGGTTAGGGTTAGTGTGATATTTAGGGTGAAAATGACGGTCAGGTGTGGGTGAGGGTTCGGGTGAGCCTGAGGGTTAGGGTGTGGGTGAGGATGAGGGTGAGGTTGAGGGTTACAGTTAGGGTGAGGGTGAAGGATAAGGTTAGGTTTAGGGTGAGGGTTAAGGTGAGGTTAAGGGTTAGGGTGAGGGTTAGGGAGAGGGTGACTGTTA
Organism: Dipodomys merriami; assembly: GCF_024711535.1. Taxonomy (NCBI): domain Eukaryota; kingdom Metazoa; phylum Chordata; class Mammalia; order Rodentia; family Heteromyidae; genus Dipodomys; species Dipodomys merriami. Next base: position 4,090,565 of record NW_027206513.1, on the reverse strand, counting down.
GGGTTCGGGTTAGTGTTAGGGTAAGTGTTAGGGTGAGGATTAGGCTTAGGGTGAGGGTGAGGGTTAGGTTGAGGGTTAGGGTTAGGGTTAGGGTTAGGGTAAGTGTTAGGGTGATGGTAAGTGTTAGGGTGAGGGTTAGGGAGATACTCAGGGTTAGCGTTAGCATGACAGTTAGGGAGATGGTTAGGGTGAGGGTGAAGGTTAGGGTTAAGTTTAGGTTTTTTTAGGGTGAACGTGAGGGTAGGGTTAGGGTTAAGGTGAGTGTTAGGGTTAGGGATAGGGTGAGTGTTAGGATTAGTGTGAGGGTTAGGGTTAGGGTTAGGATGAGTTTTAGGCTTAGGGTTAGGGTGAGGTTTAGAGTTAGGGTGATATTTAGGGTGAGGTTGAGGTTTAGGTTGAGGGTGAGTGTTCAGGTGAGATGGAGGGTTGGGATCGTGTGAGGGATAGGGTTAGGTTTAGGATGAGGATTAGGATGAGCGGTAGGGTTAGGGATAGGGTGAGGGTTAGGCTTAGTGTGAGGGTTAGGGTTAGGGTTAAGGTTACTGTGAGGGTTAGGGTGAGGGTTAGGTTTAGGGTTAGGTTGAGGGTTAAGGTTAGGGTGATGTTTAGGGTGTAAGTGAGGGTTCGGGTGATGGTTAGGTTTCGGGTGCGACTGAGGGTCAGGGTGTGGGTGAGGGTGAGGATGAGGATGAGGGTGAGGGTGAGGGTTAGGGTTATGTTTAGGGTTAGGGTTAGTGTGACTGTTAGGTTTAGGGTTAGGATGAGATTTAGGATGAGGGGTAGGGTTAGGATTAGGGTGAGGTTTAGGGTTAGTGTGAGGGTTAGGGTTTGGGTTAGGGTGAGGGTTACGGTGAGGTTTATAGTTGGGCTTAGTGTGAGGGTGAGGGTTAGGGTGAGGGTTAGGTTTAGGGTTAGGTTTGGGGTGAGGGTTAGGGTGAGAGTAAGGTTTAGGGTGAGGGTTAGGGTGAAGGTGAGTGTTAGGGTTATGTTTAGGGTTAGGGTTCTGTTGAAGGTGAGGGTGAAGGTGAGGTTGAGGGTGAGCATGAGGGTTAGGTTTAGGTTAAGGGTCAGAGGGAGGCTGAGGGTAAGAGGGTTAGGGTTAGGGAGAGGGTTAGGTTTATGTGAGGGTTTGGGTGAGGGTGAGGGTAAGGCATAGAGTGAGGTTGAGGGTTAGGTTTAGGGTTAGGGTGAAGGTGAGGGTTAGGGTCAGTGTTAAGGTGAGGGTTAGGGTGAGCGTTAGGGTTTGTGTTAGGGTTAGTGTGAAGATTAGGGTTAGGTTAGGGTTAGTGTTAGGGTGAGGGTAAGGGTTTGGGTGAGGTTTAGGGTGAGGGTAAGGGTAAGAGTGAGGGTGAGGGTGAGGGTTAGGGTGAGGGTTAGGATTAGGTTTAGGGTTAATGTGAGGGTGAGAGTTTGGGTTAGGTTTAGTGTGAGGGTTAGGATTAGGGTGGGGTTTATGGATAGGGTTAGGGTTAGCGTGATGGTGAGGGTGAGGGTTAGGGTTAGGGTTAGTGTTAGAGTTAGGGTGAGGGCTACGTTGAGGGTGAGGTTGAGGGTTTGGGTTAGTTTTAGGTTTAGGATGAGGGTTAGGCTGAGGAGTAGCATTTGGGTAGTGTGAGGGTTAGGGTTAATGTGAGGGTTAGGGTTAGGGTTAGGGTTAGGGGGAGGGTAAGGTTTAGGGTGACGGTTAGGTTGAGGGTGAGGGTTAGGGATAGGGTTAGGGTTAGGGTTAGGGTTAACGTGAGGGTTAGGGTGAGGGTGTGGTTGAGGGTGAGGGTGAAACTGAGGTTTATGGTGTGGGTGAGGGTTGGGTTTAAGGTGAGGGTTAGGGTTAGGGTTAGGGTTAGGGTGAAGGTTAGGTTGATGCTGCAGGTGAGGGTTAGGGTTAGGTTTAGGGATAGGCTGTGGGTGAGGGGGTGGGTGATAGTGAGGGTTCAGTTTAGGGTGAGTGTTAGGCTTAGGGTTAGGCTGACGGTTAGAGTTAAGGTGATATTTAGAGTGAGGTTGAGGTTTAGGCTGTGGGTCAGGGTTCAGGTGAGACAGGGTTAGGGTGTGGGTGAGGGTTAGGTTTAGGGAGAGGATTAGGGTGGCGGTTATGGTTAGGGTTAGGATGAAGGTTAGGATGAGCTTTAGGGTTAGGGTGAGGGTTAGTTTTAATTTGAGGGTTAGGGCTAGGGTTATGGTGAGGGTAAGGTTTAGGTTGAGGATTAAGTTGAGGGTGATGGTTAGGTTTAGGGTTAGGGTGAGGTTTTGGGTGTGGGTTATGGTTAGGGTTGGGGTTACGGTGAGGGTAAGGGTTAGGTTTAGGTTTAGGGTTTGGTTGGATTAGGGTTGGGGTTAGGGTGAGGGTTATGTTTAGTGTGAGGGGTAGAGTTATGGTGAAGGTTAGGGTTAGGGTTAGAGTGAAGGTGACGTTGAGGGTGAGGTTTAGGGTTAGGGCTGGGTAAGGGTTAGGTTGAGGGTGAAGATGAGGGTTAGGGTTAGGATTAGGGTGAGGGTTGGGGTTATGTTGAAGGTGAGTGTGAGGGTGACATTTTGGGTTAGGGTTAGGGTTAGGGTGAGGGCTAGCATGAGGGTGAGATTGCGGGTTTGGGTTAGTTTTAGGTTTAGGATGAGGGGTAGGCTGAGGGGTAGCGTTAGGTTAGAGTGAGTGTTAGGGTTAGTGTGAGGATTAGGGTTAGGGTTTGGGTGAGGGTTAGGGTAAGGGTTGGGGTTAGGGTTAATGTTAGGGTTAGGGCGAGGTTGAGGTTTAGGGTTAGGGTTAGGGTAAGGTTTAGGTTGAGGGTGAAGGTGAGGGTTAGGGTTAGGATTAGATTTAGGGATAGGGTTAGGTTGAGGGTGAGGGTGAGGTTGACGTTTTGGGTTAGGGTTAGTGTTAGGGTTAGGGTGAGGGTTAGGGTGAGCATGAGGGTTAGGATGAGGGTGAAGGTGAGGTTGAGGTTTAGGGTAAGGGTTAGGGTTAGGGTTAGGGTGAGGATCAGGTTGACCTTGAAGGTTAGCATGAGAGTTAGGGTTAGGGTGAGGGTTAGTGTTAGGGTTAGGGTGAGGGATAGTGTTAGGGTGAAATTTAGGGTGAGGGTGAGTGTTAGGGTTAGTGTGAAGGTGAGGGTTAGGGTTAGGGTTAGGCTTAGGTTGAGAGTGAGGGTGAGAGTTAGGTTTAGGGTTAGGGTTAGGGTTAGGGTGAGGGATAGTGTTAGGGTGAAATTTAGGGTGAGGGTGAGTGTTAGGGTTAGTGTGAGGGTGAGGGTTAGGGTTAGGGTTAGGGTTAGGTTGAGAGTGAGGGTGAGAGTTAGGTTTAGGGTTAGGGTTAGAGTTAGGCTGTGGGTGAGGGCGAGGGTGATGGTGAGGGTTAGGGTTAGGGTGTGGGTTAGGCTTAGGGTTAGGGTGAGGGTTAGAGTTAGGGTGATATTTAGGGTGAGGTTGAGGTTTAGGCTGAGGGTCAGGGTTCGGGTGAGACTGAGGGTTAGGGTGAGGGTGAGCATTAGCTTTAGGGAGAGGATTAGGGTGACGGTTAGGGTTAGGGTGCGGGTGAGGTTCAGGGTTAGGGTAAGGGTTAGGGTGAGTGTTAGGTTTAGGGATAGGATGAGGGGTAGGATGAGGGATAGGGTTAGTGTTATTGTGAGTTAGGGTGAGTGTGAGGGTGAGGGTTTGGTTTAGGTTTGGGTTTAGGATTAGGGTTAAGCTAAGGGGTAGCTTTAGGTTTAGGGTGAGGGTTAGTTTTAGTTTGAGGGTTAGGTTTATGGAGAGGGTAAGGTTTAGGGTGAGGGTTAAGTTGAGGGTGAGGGTTAGGGTTAGGGTTAGGGTGAGGTTTAGCGTGCGGGTTATGGTTATGGTTAGGGTTAGGGTAATGTTTAGGGTGAAAGTGAGTGTTAGGGTGAGGGTGAGGGTTCCAGTGAGACTGAGGGTTTGGGTGGTGGCAAGGGTGAGGGTGAGGGTGAGTGTTGGGTTTAGGGTGAGGGTGAGGGTTAGGGTTAGGGTGAGGGTGAGGGTTAGGCTTAGGGTTAGGGTGAGGGTTAGGATGAGGTTGAGGGTTAGGGTTAGGTGTAAGGGTAGGGGTAGGGTGAGGTTTAGGGTGAGGCTAAGGGTTAGGGTGAGGGTTAGGTTTAGAGTGAGTGTTAGGATTAGGGTTAGGGTTAGGGTGAGGGATAAAGTGAGGGTAAGGGTTAGGGTGAGGGTTAGATTTAGTGTGAAGTTTATGGTGAGGGTGAGGGTGAGGTTGAGGGTGAGGGTTAGGATTAGGTTAAAGGTTAGGGTGAGTGTGAGGTTGAGGGTTAGTGTTAGGATTAGGGTTAGGCTTAGGCTGAGGTTGAGGGAGAGGTTGAGGGTTTGGGTTAGCATTTGATTTAGGGATAGGTTTAGGGTTAGGATAAGGTATAGTGTGAGGGAAAGGAGTAGGGTTAGTGTGAGGGTGAGGGTTAAGGTTAGGGTTAGAGTGAGGGTAAGCGTTATGGTGAGGGTTAGTTTCAGGGCTAGGGTTTGGGTTGGGTTAGGGTGAGGGTGAGGGTTAGGGTGAGTGTTAGGGTTAGGGTTAGGGTTAGGGTGAGGAATAAGGTGAGGGTAAGGGTTAGAGTGAGGGTTAGATTTAGGGTGAAGTTTAGTGTGAGGGTGAGGGTTAGGTTTAGGGTTAGGGTTAGGTTAAGGTTAAGGGTCAGTGTGAGGGTTAGGTTTAGCATTAGGGTTAGGGTAAGGGTTAGGGAAAAGATTAGGATTAGGGTTAGGCTGAGGGTGAGGGTGAGGGTTAAGTTTAGGATTAGGGTTAGGGTTAGGGTTAGGCTGAAGGAGAGGGTGAGGGTGTGGGTTAGGGTTAGGGTGAGGGTTAGGGTGAGGGTGAGGGTTAGGGTTAGGTTTAGGCTTAAGTTTAGGGTGAGGGTGAGGGAGAGCATTAGGTTTAGGATTAGACTTAGGGTGAGGATTAGGGTTAGAGTTAGGGTGAGTGTGAGGGTGAGGTTTAGGGTTAACGTGAGAGTAAGGGTTAGTGTGAGGTTTAGGGTGAGGGTAAGGTTTAGGGTGACGGTTAGGTTGAGGGTGAGGGCTAGGGTTAGGGTTAGGGGGAGGGGGAGGGTTAGGGTGAGAGTTAGGATTAGGGTGAGGGTGAGGGTTAGGGTTAAGGTTAGGGTTAGGATGAGGGTTAGGTTGAGGGTTAGGATTAGCTTTAGGGTAAGGGTGAGGGTGAGGGTGAGGGTGAGGTTTAGGGTTAGGGTTAGGGTAAGGGTTAGGTTGAGGGTGAAGGTGAGGGTTAGGGATGGGTGAGGGTTAGGGTGAGGGTTGGGGTTAGGGTTAGTGTTAGGGTTAGGGTGAGGGTGAGGTTTAGGGTTAGGTTTAGGGTCAGGTTTAGCTTGAGGGTGAAGGTGAGGTTTAGGCTTAGGAATAGTTTTAGGGTTAGGGTTAGGTTGAGGTTGAGGGTGAGGGTGACGTTTTAGGTTAGGGTTAGGGTTAGGGTTAGGGTGAGGGCTAATGTGAGCGTGAGGGTTATGGTGAGGGGGTGAATGAGGTTGAGGGTTAGGGTAAGGTTTAGGGTTAGGGTTAGGGTGAGGATCAGGGTGACCATGAATGTTAGGATGAGAGTTAGGGTTAGGGTGAGGGTTAGAGTTAGGGTTAGGGTGAGGGTTAATGTTAGGGTGAAATTTAGGGTGAGGGTGAGGGTTAGGTTTATGCTGAGGGTGAGGTTTAGGGTTAGGGTTAGGGTTAGGGTGAGGTTGAGGGTGAGGTTGAGGGTTGGGTTTAGGTTTAGTGTTAGGGTGAGGGCTATTGTTTGGGTTCGGGTTTGGGTGAGATTGTGGGTTAGGGTGTGGGTGAGGCTGAGGGTGAGGGTTAGGGTTAGGTTACGGGTTAGGATTAGGGTTAGGGTGAGGGTTAGTGTGTGCGTGACGTTGAGGGTGAAGGTGAAACTAAGGTTTAGGGTGTGGGTGAGGGTTAGGTTTAAGTTGAGGGTTAGGGTTAGGGTTAGGGTGAGTGTTAGGCTTAGGGTTAGGGTGATGGTTAGAGTTAGGGTGAGGTTGAGGTTTAGGCTGAGGGTCAGGTTTCGGGTTAGACTGAGGGTTAGGTTGTGTGTGAGGGTTAGGTTTAGGGAGAGGATTAAGGTGACGGTTAGGTTTAGGGCGCGGGTGAGGTTTAGGGTTAGGGTAAGGGTTAGGGTGAGTGTTAGGTTTAGGGTTAGGATGAGGGGTAGGATGAGGGATAGGGTGAGGGTTATTGTGATGGTTAGGGTTAGGGTGAGGGTTAGGGTGAGGGTTTGGGTTAGTTTTAGGGTTAGGGTGAGGGTAAGTGTTAGGATGAGGTTTAGGGTGAGGGTTAGAATTTGGTTTAGGGTAAGGGTGAGGGTGAGGGTGAGGTTTAGGGTTAGGGTGAGTGTGAGGGTTCGGGTGAGGGTGATGGTGAGGGGTAGGTTTAAGGTAAGGGTTAGGGTTAGTGTTAGGGTGAGGATCCCGGTGAGGGTGAGGTTTAGGGTGAGATTTAGGGTTAGGGTGAAGGTTAGGGTTAGGCTTAGGGACAGGGTTAGTTTTAGGGTGATGTTTAGGCTGAGGGTGATGTTTAGGGTGAGGGTGAGGATGAGAGTTCGCGTGTGGGTTAGGGTTAGGTTTAGGGTGAGGTGAGCGTGACACTTACGTTTAGGGTTAGGGTTTGGCTGAGGGTGAGGGTGAGGGTGAGGGTTAGGGTTAGGGTGAGGGTTAAGGTTAGGGTTAGGGTGAAGGTGAGGGTTAGGGTTAGGGTAATGTTTAGGGTGAAAGTGAGTGTTAGGGTGAGGTTGAGGATTCTGGTGAGACTGAGGGTTAGGGTGTGGGTGTGGGTGAGGGTGAGGGTGAGGGTTAGGGTTAGGGTGAGGTTGAGCGTTAGGCTTATGGTTAGGGTGAATGTTAGGATGAGGGTGAGGGTTAGGCTTACGGTAAGGGTTAGGGTGAGGGTGAGGATTTGGGTTAGGTGTAGTGGTAGAGGTAGGGTGAGGTTTAGGGTGAAGCAAAGTGTTAGGGTGAGGGTTAGGGTGTGGTTGAGGGTTAGGGTTAACGTGAGTGTTAGGGTGAGGGTTAGGGTTAGGGTTAGGGTTAGGGTTAGGTAGAGGGTTAAAGTTAGGGTTGGGTTAGGGTTAGGGTGAGGGTGAGAGTGAGGTTGAGGGTTAGGTTAAGGGTTAGGGTTAGGGTTATTGTTAGAGTTAGGGTTAGGGTGAGGGTGAGGATGAGGTTGAAGGTGAGGTTTAGGATTAGGGTTAGGGTTAGGGTGAGTGTGAAGGTGAGGGTTAGTGTTAGGATTAGGGTTAGGTTTAGGCTGAGGGTGAGGGAGAGGATGAGGGTTTGGGTTAGGTTTTGATTTAGGGATAGGTTTGGGGTTAGGAACAGGGTTAGGGTGAGGGGTAGGAGTAGGGTTAGCATGAGGACGAGGGTTAGGGTTAGGGTTAGGGTGAGGGTAAGGGTGATGGTGAGGGTTAGTTTGAGGGCTACAGTTTGCGTTGGGTTAGGGTGAGGGTGAGGGTTAGGGTGAGTGTTAGGGTTAGAGTTAGGGTTAGGGTGAGGGATAAGGTGAGGGTAAGGGTTAGAGTGAGGGTTAGATTTAGGGTGAAGTTTAGTCTGAAGGCGAGGGTTAGGTTTAGGGCTAGGGTTAGGTTAAGGGGCAGGGTGAGGGTTTGGGTTAGCATTAGGGTTATGGTAAGGGTTAGGGTCAGGGTTAGGATTAGTGTTTGGCTTAGGGTGAGGGTGAGTGTGAGGGTTAAGGTTAGGATTAGGGTTAGGCTGAAGGAGAGAGTAAGGTGAGGGTTAGGGTTAGGGTTAGGGTGAGGATGAGGGTGAGGGTGAGGGAAAGGGTGTGTGTTAGCGTTAGGATTAGGGTTAGGTTTAGGGTTACGCTGAGGTTGAGGGTCAGGGTGAGGGTGAGGTTTAGTGTTAGGGTGAGGGTTAGGCTTAGGATTATGTTTAGGGTTAGGTGAGGGTTCATATTCAGGTGAGACTGAGGGTTAGGGTGTGGGTGAGGTTTAGGGTTAGGGTTAGGTTTAGGGTTGGGTGACGGTTAGGGTTAGGTTGAGGGTTAGAGTTAGGGTTAGGGTTAGGTTTAGGGTTATTGTTAGGGTTATGGTGAGGGTGAGGTTGAGGGAGAGGGTTAGGATTAGGGTTAGGTTTAGGGTGAGGGTGAGGGTGAGGATGTGGGTTAGGATTAGGTTTAGGGTTAGGCTGAGGGGGAGCTTTAGGGTTAGGGTTAGGGTGAAGGTAAGTGTGAGGGTGAGATTTAGGTTGAGGGTGAGGGTTAGAATGAGGTTTAGGGTTAGAGTTAGGCTGACAATGAGCGTGAGGGTGAGGGTAATGTTTAGGGTTAGAGATAGGGAGAGGGTGAGGGCTAGGGTGAGGGTGAGTCTTAGGGTGAGGGTGAGGATAAGGGTGAGGGTTTGGGTTAGGTTTAGGGTTAGGATGAGGGTTAGGCTGAAGGGTAGGGTTAGGGTTAGGGTGAGAGTTAGTGTTAATGTGAGGGTTAGGGTGAGGGTTAGGGTGAGGGTTAGGGTTAGGGTGGGGTGAGGGTGAGGGTTAGGGTGAGGGTTAGTGTTAGGGTGGGGTTAGGGTGAGGGTGAGGGTTATGATTAGGGTTAGGGTGAGGTTTAGTGTGAGGGTTAGGGTTAGGGTTAGGGTTAGAGTTAGGTTGAGCGTTAGGGTTAGTGTGAGGGTTAGGGTGAGGGTTAGGGTGAGGATTAGGTTTAGGGTGAGGGCTAGGGTGAGGGTGAGTGTTAGGGTGAGGGTGAGGGTGAGGGTTTGGGTTGGTTTAGGTTTAGGATGAGGGTTAAGCTGAGAGGTAGCTTTAGGGTTAGGGTGAGGTTTAGTTTTAGTTTGAGAGGTACGGTTAGGGTTATGGTGAGGGTAAGGTTTAGGGTGAGGTTTAGGTTGAGGGTGAGGGTTAGGGTTAGGGTTAGGTGAGGTTTAGGGTGCGGGTAATGGTTAAGGTTGGGGTAAGGGTGAGGGTTAGGGTGAGGGTTAGGGTTAGGTTTAGGGTTAGGGTTAGGTTAGATTAGGGTTAATGTTAGGGTGAGGGTTAGGTTTAGTGTGAGGGTTAGGGTTACGGTGAGGGTTGGTGTTAGGGTTAGAGTGAGGGTGACATTGAGTGTGAGGTTTAGGTTTAGGGCTGGGTAAGGTTTAGGTTGAGGGTGAAGGTGAGGGTTAGGGTTAGGATTAGGGTTATTGTTAGCGTTAGGTTGAGGGTGAGTGTTTGGGTGACGTTTTGGGTTAGGGTTAGGGCTAGGGTGAGGGCTAGGTTGAGGGTGAGGTTGAGGGTTTGGGTTAGGTTTAGATTTAGGGTGAGGGTTAGGCTGAGGGGTAGCGTTAGGGTTAATGTGAGGGTTAGGGTTAGTGTGAGGGTTAGGGTTAGGGTGAGGATAAGGTTTAGGGTGACGGTTAGGTTGAGGGTGAGTGTTAGGGTTAGGGTTAGGGCGAGGGTTAGGATGACGGTGAGGTTTAGCGTTAGGGTTAGGGTAAGGATTAGGTTTAGGGTGAAAGTGAGGGTTAGTGTTAGGATTAGTTTTAGGGTTAGGGTTAGGTTGAGGGTGAGAGTGAGGGTGACGTTTTGGGTTAGGTTTAGGGTTAGTGTTAGGGTGATGGCTCGGGTGAGCATGAGGATTAGGGTGAGGGTGAGGATGAGGTTGAGGGTTAGAGTAAGGGTTAGGGTTACGGTTAGGGTGAGGATCAGGGTGATCTTGAAAATTATGATGAGAATTAGCTTTAGGGCGAGGGTCAGTGTTAGGGTTAGGGTGAGGGTTGGTGTTAGGGTGAACTTTAGGGTGAGGGTGAGGGTTAGGGTTAGGGTTAGGGTTAGGCTGAGGGTTAGGTTTAGAGTTAGTGTTAGGGTGAGGGCTAGGGTTCGGGTTCGGGTTCTGGTGAGAGTGAGAGTTAGGGTGTGGGTGAGGGTGACCGTGAGGGTTAGGGTTAGGGTACAGGTTAGGGTTAGGGTTAAGGTGAGGTTTAGGGTGAGGATGAAGGTTGAAGGTGAAGGTGAAACTGAGGTTAGGTTGTGGGTGAGGGTTAGGTTTAAGGTGAGGGTTAGGGTTAGGGTTAGGGTTAGGGTGAGTGTTAGGTTGATGGTGCAGGTGAGGGTTAGGGTCAGATTTAGTGTTAGGCTGTGGGTGAGGGGGAGGGTGATGGTGAGGGTTAGGGTTAGGGTGAGTGTTAGGCTGAGGGTGAGGTTTAGGGTTAGGGTTAGGGTAAGGGTGAGAGTTAGGTTTAAGGTTAGGTTGAAGTTTAGGTTTAGGGTTAGGGTGAGGGTGAGGGTTAGCGTGAGGGTGAGGTTCAGGGTGAGGGTGAGTTGAGGTTTAAGGTGAGGGATAGTGTTAGGATTAGAATTAGGCTGAGGGCTAGGGTGAGTGTGAGGGTTAGGATTAGCATTAGGGTTAGGGTGAGGTTTAGGGTGAGGCTAAGGGTTAGGGTGACTGGTAGGGTCATGTGAGGTTAAGGTTTAGGGTTCGGGTTAGGGTTCAGGTTAGGGTTAGGGTGAGGGTTAGGGTTAGGTTTAGGGTTAGGATGATGCTTAGGCTGAGGTATACGGTTAGGGCTAGGGTGAGGGTTAAGTTTAGTATAAGGGTTATGGTTAGTGTTAGCGTTAGGGTTAGGGTGAGGGTAAGGGTTAGGTTGAGAGGGTAAGCGTGAGTTTTAGGGTGAGGTTTACTGTGAGGTTTAGGGTTAGGGTTAGGGTTAGGGTGAGCGTTAGACTAAGGGTTAGGCTTAAGTTTAGGCTGAGGGTGTGGGTGAGGGTAAGGGTGAGGGTTAGGGTGAGGGTAGGGTTAGTGTGAGGGTTAGATTGAGGGTGAGGGTAAGGGTGTGTGAGAGGTTTAGGGTCAGGGTTAGGGTGAGGGTGAGGGTGTGAGTTAGGGTTAGGATTAGGGTTAGGTATAGGGTTAGGCTGAGGTTGAGGGTGAGGTTGAGGGTGAGGGTTAATTTAGGGTTAGGGTGAGGTTTAGTGTTAGTGTAATGGTTAGGGTGAGGGTCAGTGTAAGGGTTAATGGTGAGGGTTAGGGTGAGGGTGACGTTTAGGGTTAGGGTGAGGCTTAGGGTGAGGGTTAGGGTTAGGGTGAGGCCAAGTGTGAGTGTGAGGGTTAGGGTTATGGTTAGGGTTAGGGTGAGGGTTAGAGGTAGGATTAGGGTTAGGGTGAGGCCAAGTGTGAGTGTGAGGGTTAGGGTTATGGTTAGGGTTAGGGTGAGGGTTAGGGTTAGGTTTAGGGTGAGGGTTTGGGTGAGGGGTAGGTTTAGGGTTAGGGTGAGCTTTAGGGTTAGGGTTAGAGTGAGGGTAAGGGTTAGGGTGAGGATTAGGATTAAGTTTAGGGTTAGGGCTAGGATGAGGCTGAAGGTGAAATTGAGGGTTAGGTTTAGGGTGAGAGTCAAGGGGTGGGTGAGGGTTAGGTTTAGGGTGAGGGTTAGAGTGACGATGAAGGTTATGGTGTGGGTGAGGTTGAGGGTTAGCTTTAGGCTGAGGGTTACCTTTAGGGTTAGGATGAGGGTTAGGGTTAGAGTTAGGGTTAGGGTTAGGTTTAGGGTTATTGTTAGGGTTATGGTGAGGGTGAGGTTGAGGGAGAGGGTTAGGGTTAGGATTAGGTTTAGGGTGAGGTTGAGGGTGAGGGTGTGGGTTAGGATTAGTGTTAGGGTTAGGCTGGGGGGAAGTTTAAGGTTAGGGTTAGGGTGAGGGTAAGGGTTAGGGTGAGGTTTAGGTTGAGGGTGAGGGTTAGAATGAGGGTTAAGGTTAGGGTTAGGCTGAGAATGAGGGTGAGGGCGGGGGTAATGGTTAGGGTTAGAGTTAGGGAGAGGGTGAGGGCTAGGGTGAGGGTAAGGGTGAAGGTGAGGGTTTGGGTTAGGGTTAGGGTTAGGATGAAGGTTAGGCTGAAGGGTAGGGTTAGGGTTAGGGTGAGGGTTAGTGTTAGTGTGAGGGTTAGGGTTAGAGTTAGGGTTAGGTTAAGGGTAAGGGTTAGGGTGGGGTTAGGGTGAGGGTGAGGGTTAGGGTTAGGGTTAGGGTTAGTTTTAGTTTGAGGGTTAGGGTTTGGGTAATGGTGAGGGTTAGGTTTGGGGTGAGGTTTAGGGTGAAGGTTAGGTTGAGGGTGAGGCTTAGGGTTAGTGTTAGGGTGAGGGTTAGGGTGAGGGTTAGGGTTAGGGTTAGGGTGATGGTGAGGTGGAGGTTTAGGTTTATGGTTACGGTAAGGGTTATGTTGCGGGTGAATGTGAGGGTAAGGGTTAGGGTGAGGGCTAGGGTGAGGGTTAGAGTTAGGGTTTGGGTTAGGGTGAGGGTGAGGGTGAGGTTTAGGCTTAGGGTTAGGGTAAGGGTTAGGTTGAGGGTGAAAGTGAGGGTTAGGGTTAGGATTAGTTTTAGGGTTAGGGTTAGGTTGAGGGTGAGGGTGAGGGCTTGTGCGAGAGTGAGGGTGAGGGTTAGGGTTAGGGTAATTTTTAGGGTGAAATTGAGTGTTAGGTTGAGGGTGAGGGATCCGGTGAGACTGAGGGTTAGTGTGTGGGTGAGGGTGCGGGTGAGGGTGAGGATGAGGGTTAGGATGAGGGATAGGGTTAGGGTTATTGTGAGGGTTAGGGTTAGTGTGAGGGTTAGGGTAAGGGTTAAGGTTAGGGTTAGGTTGAGGGTTAGGGTTAGGGTGAGGGTTAGGCTTAGTTTTCGGGTTAAGGTGAGGGTAAGGGTTACGGTGAGGGTTATGCTGAGAGTGAGGGTTAGGGTTAGCGTGACAGTTAGGGTTAGGGTGAGGGTAAGGTTTAATGTGAGCATTAGGGTGAGGGTTAGGTTTAGGGTTAGGGTTTGGGTGAGGGTTAGGGTGAGGATTAGCGTTAGGGTTAGGTTTAGGTTTCGGTGGAGGGTAAGGGTTAGGGTGAGGGTTAGAGTGAGGGTGAGGGTTAGGGTTTGGATCAGGGTTAGGATGAGGGCTAGGATGAGTTGAGGGTTAGGGTTAGGGTTATGGTAAGGGTAAGGGAAAGTTTTAGGTTTAGGGTGAGGGTTAGGTTGAGGACTAGGGTTATGGTTAGGTTGAGGGTTAGGTTTAGTGTGAAAGTTAGCGTTAGGATTAGGGTTAGTGTTAGGATGAGGGTAAGGGTTAGGGTTAGGGTTAGGGTTAGGATTTGGGTTAGGGTTAGGGTGAGCGTTAAGCTGAGGGGTACGGTTAGGGTTAGGCTGAGCGTGTGTGTGAGGGTGAAGGTTAGGGTTACGGTTAGGGTTATGGTTAGGTTGAGGGTTAGGTTTAGTGTGAGGGTGAGCTTTAGTGTGAGGGTTAGGGTTAGGGTTAAGGTTAGGGTTAGGGTGAGGGTAAGGGTTAGGGTGAGGGTTAGGGTGAGTGTGATGGTTAGGCTGAGGGTGAGGGTTAGGGTTAGGGTTAGTGTGTGAGTGCGAGGGTTAGGGTTAGGATTAGAGTTAGGGTTAGGTTTAGGATGAGCATGAGTGTGAGGGTGAGGGTTAGGGTTAGGGTTATGGTTAGGTTTAGGATTAGGGTTAGGATGAGGGTTAGGATTAGGTTTAGGGATAGGATGAGGATTAGGATGAGGGGTAAGTTTAGGGTTAGGGTGACGGTTACGGTTAGTGTGAGGGTTAGGGTGTGGGTGAGGTTTAGGGTGATTGTGAGGGTTAGGATTAGGTTTAGGGTTAAGTTGAGGGCTAGGGTGAGGGTGAGGGTTAGGTTTAGGGTTAGGGTTAGGGTGAGGATTAGGTTTAGTGTTAGGGTTAGGTTGAGCGTTAGGCTGAGGAGTATGGTTAGGGTTAGGCTGAGGGTGTGTTTGAGGGTGAGGGTTAGAGTTAGTGTGAGGTTTAGGGTAAGGGCAAGGGTAAGGGTTAGGGTGAGTGTTATTGTGATGGTTAGGGTTAGCTTTAGGGGTAGTGTTAGTGTGAGCATTAGAGTTAGTGTTAGTGTTAGGGGTAGGGTGAGAGTTAAGGTTAGGATTAGGGTTAGGGTGAGTGTTAGGCTGAGGGATAGGGTTAGGGTTAGTCTGAGCGTGTGTATGAGGGTGAAGGTTAAGGTTAGGGTAAGGGTTAGGGTTAGGATGAGAATTAGGGTGAAGGTTAGGGTTAGGGTTAGTGTTAGTGTTAGGATGAGGGTGACAGTGAGGATTAGGCGTAGGGTGAGGATGAGGTTGAGAGTTAGTTTTAGGATTAGTGTTAGGTTTAGGGTTAGCGTGAGGGTGAGGGTGAGGGTGAGGGTGTGGTTTAAGGTTAGGGCTAGGGTGAGGTTTAGGGTTAGTGTGAGGGTTAGGGTTAGGGTGAGATTTAGGGTTAGGGTGAGGGTTAGGGATAGGATTAGTTTTAGGGCGAGGTCTAGGATGAGGTTATGGTTAGGTTTAGGGTGAGGGTTAGGGTTAGGGTTAGGGTTAGGGTAAGGGTGACGCTTAGGGTGAGAGTTAAGGTTAGGGTTATTGTGAGGGTTAGGGTTAGAGTGAGGGTTAGGGTTAGGTTGCCGAATAGGGTGAGTGGGAGGGTTAGGTTTAGGGTTAGGGATAGGGTGAGGGTTAGGGTTAGGTTTAGGGTGAGGGTTAGTGTGAGAGGTAGGTTTAGGGTTAGCGTGCAGGATAGGTTTAGTGTGAAGATTAGGCTTAGGGTTAGGGTTAGGCTGAGGGTGAGGGTGAGGGTTAGGGTGAGATTTAGGGCTAGTGTGAGGTTTAGGGTGAGGTTGAGTGTTAGGGTTAGGGTGAGGGTAATGGTTAGGTGAGGGTTAGTGTGAGTGTGAGGGTTAGGGTTAGGGTAAGGATGAGGGTTAGGGTTAGGGTCAGCTTGAGGTTTAGGGTTAGGGTTAAGGTTAGGGTGAGGGTTAGCGTGAGGGTGAGGTTCAGGGTGAGTGTGAGGGTTAGGGTTAGGGTGAGGGATAGGTTTAGGATTAGAATTAGGCTGAGGGCTAGGGTGAGGGTGAGGATTAGGGTTAGGGTGAGGTTTAGGGTGAGCCTAAATGTTAGGGTGAGGGTGAGGGTGAGGTTTAGGGTTAGGCTAAGGGTTAGGGTTAGTCTTAGGGTGAGACTTACGGTGAGGGTGAGGGTTAGGGTAAAAGTTATGGTTAGGGTGAGGGTTAAAGTTAGGGTAAGGGTGAGGGTTATTGTTAGGGTGATGTTTAGGGTGAGGTTGAGATTTAGGGTTAGGGTGAGGGTTAGGTTGAGGGTTAGGGTGAGAGTGAGAGTGAGAGTTAGGGTTATGGTTTGGATTAGGTTTAGGGTGAGGGTTAGTGTTAGGGTGAAGGTTACGGTTAGGGTGGGGTTTATGGTTAGGTTTAGGGTTAGGGTGAGGGTGAGGGTGAGGGTGTGGGTAAGGGTTAGTGTTAGGGTTGGGTGACGTTCGGGTTAGAGTTAAGGTGAAGTAGAGGGTTAGGGTTATGTTGATGGTGAGGGGAATTGTGAGGGTGAGGGTGAGGGTTAGGGTGAGGATTAGAGTGAGGGTTAGGGTTAGTTTGAAGGTGAGTGTAAAGGTGAGGGTGAGGGTTATTTTTAGCGTTAGAATGAGGGTTAGGTTTAGTGTGTGGGTTAGGGTGAGAGGGAGATTAAGGGTTAGGATAAGGATTAGGGTGAGGGTTAGAGTTAGGGTGAGGGTTACGGGGAGGGGGAGGGTTAGGCTGAGGGTGAGGTTGAGGGAGAGGGTTAGGGTTAGGATTTGGGTGAGGGTTAGGGTTAGTGTGAGGGTTAGAGTGAGAGTGAGAGTTAGGGTGAGGGCTAAGGTGAAGGTTAGGTTTAGGTTTAGGGTGAGGGTTAGGTTTAGGGTTAGGGTTAGCGTGAGGGTTAGGGTGAGGGAAAGTGTTAGGGTGAGGGTTAGGTTTAGGGTTATGGTGAGGGATAGTGTGAGTTTTAGGGTTAGGGTGAGGGTGAGGGTTAGGGTGAGGGCTAGGTTGAGGGTGAGGGTTAGGTTTAAGGATAGGATTAGGGTGAGGGTTTGGGTGAGGGTTAGGGTTAGTGTTAGGGTTAGGGTTAGAGTGAGGGTTAGGTTGAGGGTGAGGGTTATGGTTAGGGTGAGGTTTAGGGTTAGAGTGAGGGTGAGTATTAGGGTTAATGTTAGAGTGAGGGCGAGGGTGAGAGTGAGGGTTAGGTTTAGCATTAGGGTTACTTTGAGGGTTAGGGTGAGGGTTAGTTTAGTTTGAGGGTTAGTGTTAGGGTTAGTGTTAGGGTGTGGGTTACGGTTAGGATTAGAGTTAGGTTTAGGGTTAAGCTGAGGGTGAGGGTAAGGTTGAGGGTGAGGGTTAGGGTTAGGGTTAGGGTTAAGGTGAGTCATAGGGTGATTGTGAGGGTTAGGGTGAAGTTGAGGGTTTCGGTTAGGTCAGCGTTATGGTTAGGTTTAGGTTGAGGAATAGGGTGAGGGTGAGTGTTAGTGTGAGGGTTAGTGTTAGGGTGAGGGTTAGAGTTAGGGTGAGCGTTAGAGTTAGTGGTAGTTTTAGGGTGAGGGTTAGGGATATGGTTAGGGTTAGTGTTAGGGTGAGGGTTAGGGTTATTGTTAGGTTTAGGGTGAGGGTGAAGGTGAGGGTGAGAGTTAGGGTTATGGTTATGGTTAGGGTTAGGTTGAGGGTGAAGGTGACAGTGAGGGTGAAGTTTTGGGTTAGGTTTAGGGTTAAGGTTAGGGTGAGGGCTAGGGTGAGGGTGAGGATGAGGATGAGGGTGAGGGTTAGGCTTAGGATAAGGCTGAGGTATAAGGTGAGTTTGTATGTTAGGGCAAGAGTTATTGTTAGGGTGAGGGTTAGTGTTAGGGTGATGTTTAGGGTGAGGGTTAGGGTTAGGATTAGGGTTAGGGTTAGGGTTCGGGTGAGGTGTAGGTGAGTAATAGGTTTAGTTTTAGGGTGAGGGTTAGTTTTAGTGTGAGGGTTAAGTTTAGGGTTAAGGTTAGGGTGAGGTTAAGGGTTAGGGTGAGGGTGAGGGTTAGAGTAAGGGTTAGGGTTAGAAGTAGGGTTACTGTGAGGGTTAGTTTGAGGGTTAGGGTTAGGGTGCGGGTGAGAGTGAGGGTGAGGGTAAGGGTGAGAGTGTGGTTTAGGGTTAGTATTAGTGTTAGGGTTAGGTTTAGGCTGAAGGCGAGCGTGAAGGTGAGGGTGAGGTTTAGAGGTAACTTTATGTTATGTTGAGGATGAGGGTTAGGGTGATGAGTAGGGTTAGGGTTAGGGTGAGGGTTAGGTTGAGGGTGAAGTTTAGGTTTACTAGTAGGGTTACGGTGAGGGTTAGGGTGAGGCTTAGTGTTAGGGTTAGGGTTATGGTAAGGGTTAGGGTGAGAGTAAGGTATAGGGTGAGGGTTAGGGTGAGGGTAAGGTTAGGATTAGGATTAATGTTAGGGTTAAGGTTAGGCTGAGGCAGAGGTTGAGGGTGAGGGTTGGGGTTTGTGTTAGCTTGAGGGCTAGGGTGAGGGTGAGGGTTAGGCTGAGGGTGAGGGTGAGGGTGAGGTTTAGGGTTAGTGTTTGCGTGAGGATGAGGTTTAGGGTGAGGTGTAGGGTTAGGGTTAGGGTGAGGTTTAGTATTACTGTGAGGGTTAGGGTTAGGGTTAGGATTAGGTTTTGGGTGAGGGTAAGGGTTAGGCTGAGGGTTAGGGTGAGAGTGAGGGTTCGAGTTAGGGTTAGAGTTAGGGTTAGATTTAGGGTGAGGATTAGGTTGAGGGTTAGGGTTAGGTTTAGGGTGAAGGTGAGGATTAGGGTTAGGGTGATGGTCAGGAATAGCGTTAGGGTTAGGGATAGGGTGAGGGTTAGTGTGAGAGTAAGGTTTAGGGTGAGGGTTAGGTTGAGGGTGAGGTTTAGGGTACGTTCTAGGGTTAAGGTGGGTAGGGTGAGGGTTAGGTTTAGGGTTAGGTTTAGCATGAGGATTAGGGTGGTGATTAGGGTTACTGCTAGGATTAGGGTTATGGTGATGGTTAGGGTGAGGGTAAGGGTTAGGGTTAGGGTAAGGATTAGGGTGAGGTTAAATGTTACAGTGAGGGTTAGGGTGGGGATCATGGTTAGGGTTAGGGTGAGTGTGTTAGGGTGAGGGTTAGGGTGAGGTGGAGGTTAGGGTTAGGGTGAGGGCTAGGGTGAGGGTGAGGGTTAGGGTGAGGGTGAGTGTTAGGGTGAGGGTTTCGGTTCGGTAATGATTAGGGTTATGGTGAGGATTAGGGTGAGGGTGAGGGTTAGGGTTAGGGTGAGGGTTAGGGTTAGGGTATTGTGACGGTTAGGGTTAGGGTGATGTTTAGGGTGAGGGTGCGGGTTGGGGTCAGGTTGAGGGTTCGGGTTAGAGTCTGGGTGAGGGTTAGGTATAGGGTGAGGGTTAGTGTTACGGTAAGTTTACCATTAGGGTGAGAGTTAGGGATAGGATTAGGGTTAGGTTGAGGGTAAGGGTTAGAGAGAGGGTTAGGATTAGGGTGAGGGTTAGGGTAAGGGTGAGGGTGAGGGTCAGAGTCAGGGTTACGGTTAGGGTTTCGGTGTGGGCTAGGATGAGGGTAAGGTTGAAGGTGAGGGTTAGGGAGAGGGTTAGAGTTAAGGTGAGGGTTAGGGATAGGGTTGGGTTAGGGTGAGGATTAGGGCTAGGGTTCCGGTTAGCATTAGGATGAGAGTGAGGGTGACGGTTAGGATTAGGGTGAGTGTTAGGTTTCGGGTGATCGTGAGGCTTAGTGTTAGGGTTAGGGTGAGGGTGAGGGTGAGTTTTACGGTTAGGGTAAGTGTTAGGATGAAGGCTAGGGTGAGAGTGAAGGTTAGGGTTATGGTTAGGGTGAGGGTGAGGTTTAGGTTTAGGGTGAGGGTTAGGATGAGGGGTAGAGTTAGGGTTAGGGTAAGGGTTAGGTTTAGTGTGAGGGTTAGATTTATGGTTAGGGTTAAGGTTAGGGTGAGAGTAAGGGTTAGGTTGAGGGTTAGGGTGAGGGTGAGGTTTAGGGGTAGGATTAGGTTTTAGTTTTAGGCTGAGGGTGAGGGTGAGGGTGAAGGTGATGGTTAGGATTAGGGTTAAGATTGGGTGAGGGCTAGGTTGAGATTTAGGGTTAGTGAGAGGGTTAGGGATATCGTGAGGGTTAGGGTTAGGGTTAGGGTTAGTTTTAGGGTGAGGGAGAGGATTAGGATTATGGTTAGGCTTTGGGTGAGGGCTAGGGTGAGGGTGAGGGTTAGAGTTAGGGTGAGTGTTAGGGTTAGGTTTAGGGTGAGGGTTTGAGTGAGGCGTATGTTTAGGGTTAGGGTGAGGGGTGAGGGGTAGGTTTAGTGTGAGGTTTACGGTTAGGATTTTGGTCAGGGTTAGGGTTAGTGTGAGGGTAAGGTTTAGGGTGAGGGTGAGGGTGAGGGTGAGGGTTAGGGTTAGGATTAGGGTTAGGGTTAGGGTTAGAGTTACGGTGAGGGCTAGGGTGCGTGTGAGGTTTAGGGTGAGGGTGAGGTGTGAGGGTGAGGGTTTCGGTTATGTAAGAGTTAGTTTTAGGCTGAGGGTTAGGGTTAGGGTGAGGGTTAGGGTGAGGGTAAAGTTTAAGGTGATGGGTAGGGTTAGGGTTAGGTTGAGGGTAAGTTTTAGGGTTACGGTTAGGGTTAGGGTAATAGTGAGGGCTAGGTTGAGAATGAGGGTTAGGGTTAGGGTTAGGTATAGGGTGGGGGTGAGGTTTAAGTTTACGGTTAGGGTTAGGTTTAGAGTTATTGTTAGGGTTAAGGTTGGGGTGAAAGTGAGGGTGAGGGTGAGGGTGAGGTTGAGGGTTAGGGTTAGGGTTAGGGTTAGTGTGAGGGCTAGGTTGAGGTTTAGGGTTAGGGTTAGAGTTAGAGTGAGGGTTAGGTTTAGGGTTAGGGTGAGGGTTAGGGTGAGGGTTGGGTTAGGGTCACGGTTAGGTTTAGTGTGAGGGTTAGGGTTAGGGTTAGGGTTAGGATTAGGGTGAGGGTAAGGGTTAGCCTGAGGGTTAGAGTGAGACTGAGTATTATGGTTAGCATTAGGGTGAGGGTTAGGGTTAGGGTTAGGGTTAAGTTTAGGGTTAGGTTTAGGATTATTGTTAGATTTAGGATGAGGGTGAGGGTGAGGGTGTGGTTTGGGTTAGGATTAGGGTTAGGGTGAGTTTGAGGGAGAGGGCTAGGTTTAGGATTAGCTTGAGGGTGAGGGGTAGGGTTACAGTGAGGGTTAGGGTTAGGGTTAGAGTCAGGCTTATGGTTA
This sequence comes from Dipodomys merriami, assembly GCF_024711535.1. NCBI lineage: Eukaryota > Metazoa > Chordata > Mammalia > Rodentia > Heteromyidae > Dipodomys > Dipodomys merriami. The sequence goes on along the minus strand of NW_027206513.1, from coordinate 4,070,553 downwards.
GGGTAAGGTTGAGGGTAAGGGTTAGGGTAAGGGTTAGGGTGAGGGTGAGGGTTAGGGTTAAGGTTAGGGTTAGGGTTTCGCTGAGGTTGAGGGTGAGGGTTAGGGTAGGTTTAGTATTAAGGTGAGGGCTAGGGTGAGGGTAAGGTTTAGGGTGAGGGTGAGGGTGAAGGTGAGGATTTCGGTTAGGTAAGTGTTAGTGTTAGGCTGATTATTAGGGTGAAGGTGAGGGTTAGGGAGAGGGTTAGAGTTAAGGTGAAGGTTAAGGTTAGGGTTTAGGTGATGGTTAAGGTGAAGGTGAGCCTTGTGTTGAGGGTTAGGGTTAGGGTTAGGGTGAGGTTTAGGGTTAGGGTTAGGGTTAAGGTTAGTGTTAGGTTTAGGGTGAAGTTTAGGGTGAGGGTTAGGGTGAGGCGTAGGGTTATGATTAGGGTGAGGGTTAGGTTTAGTGTGAGGGTTAGGGTTAGGGTTAGGGTTAGGGTGAGGGTAAGGTTTAGGGTGAGGTTTAGGGTGAGGGTGAGGGTTAGGGTTATGATAAAGGTTAGGGTTAGGCTTCGGTTGAGGGTGAAGGTAATGGTTCGGGATAGGGTTATGGTGAGGGCTAGAGTGAGGGTGAGGTTTAGGGTGCGTGTGAGGTCTGAGGGTGAGTGTTTCTGTTAGGTAAGGGTTAGGGTTAGGCTGAGGATTAGGGTGAGGGTGAGGGTTAGGGTGAGTGTGAGGGTTAGGGTTAGGGTGAGGGTTAGGATTAGAGTTAGGGTTCGGTTTAGCGTTATTGTTAGGTTTAGGGTTTGGGTGAAGGTGAGGGTGAGGGTGAGGGTGAGGGTTAGGGTTAGGGTTAAGGTTAGGGTTAGTGTGAGGGTGAGAGTTAGGGTTAGTTTTAGGGTTAGTCTTAGATTTAGGGTGAGTTTGAGTGAGAGGGTTAGGTTTAGGATTAGGTTTAGGGTTAGCTTTAGGCTTAGGGTGAGGGTGAGGGTGAGGGTTAGGATTAGGGTTAGTAATAGTTTTAGGGTTACTTTTAGGGCTAGAGTTTGGATGAAGGTGAGGGTGAGGGTGAGGGTGAAGGTTATGTTTAGTGTGATGGTTAGGGTTAGAGTTTGGGTTAGCGTGAGGGTGAGGGTTAGGTTTAGGTTTAAGCTTAGGGTTAGGGTGAATTTCAGGGAGAGGGTTAGGTTGAGGATTAGGGTTAGGGTTAGGTTTAGGGTGAGGATGAGGTTGAGGGTGAGTATTAGGGTTAGGGTTGGGCTTAGGGTGAGGGTGAGGGTTCGGATTAGGGTTAGGTTTATGATTAGGCTGAGTGTTAGGGTGAGGGTGAGGGTGAGGGTTAGGGTTAGGCTTAGGGTTAGGGTGAGGGTGAGGATTAGGGTGAGAGTTAGGTCAGTTTGAGCGTTAGGGTTAGGGTTAGGTTGAGGATTAGGTTTAGGGTTAGGTTAAGTGTGAGGATGATGTTGAGAGTTAGGGTTAGGTTTAGGGTTAGGGTGAGAGCTAGGGTGAGGGTGAGGGTTAGGGTTAGGGTTAGGGTGAGGGTTAGGTTTAGGGTTAGGGTGAGGGATAGGGTGAGGGGTAGGGTTAGGGTGAGGGTGAGCGTTAGGTTCAGTGTGAGGGTTAGGTTTAGTTTTAGGGTTAGAATTAGGGTGAGGGTTAGGGGTAGCGTCAGGGTTAAGGTAAGAGTGAGGGTTAGGGTTAGGGTTAGGGTTAGGGTTAGGGTGAGGGTTAGAATTCGGGTTAGGTTTAGGGTTAGGTTTAGGTTTATTGTCAGGTTTAGGGTGAAGGTGAGGGTGAGGGTAAGGTTGAGGGTGAGGATTAGGGTGAGGCTTAGGGTTAGGTTTAATGTGAGGGTGAAATTGAGGGTTAGGGTTAGGATTAGGGTTAGGGTTAGTGTTAGGCTGAGGTTGAGCGTGAGGGTGAGGGTGAGGGTTAGGGTTACGGTTCGGGTTAGGCTGAGGGTTAGGGTAAGTGTGAGGGTTAGGGCTAGGGTTAGGATGAGGATAAAGGTTAGTGTGAGGGTGAGGGTGAGGGTTAGGGTTAGGGTTAGGGTTAGGATTAGACTGAGGGTGAGGGTGAGGTTTAGGATTAGGGTTAGGGTGAGGGTTAGGTTTAGGATTAGGGTTAGGGTGAGGGTTAGGTTTAGTGTTAGGGTTAGGCTTAGGGTTAGGTTTAAGGTTAGGCTGAGGGTAATGGTTAGGTTGAGGGTTAGTGTGTGGGTGAGAGTTAGGGGTAGGATTAGGGTTAGGGTTAATTTTAGGCTGAGGGTGAGGTTTAGGTTGAACGTGAGGGTTAGGGTTTGGGTTAGGGTTAAGGTTAGGGCTAGGTTGCGGGTTAGGTTTAGGGTAAGGGTTAGGTATAGGGTGAGCATTAGGGTTAGTGTTAGGGTTAGGGTGACGGTGAGGATTAGGGTTAGGTTTAGGGTTTGGGTGAGGGCTTGAATGAGGGTGTCCGTTAGGGTAAGGGTTAGGGTGAGGGTTAGGGTTAGGTTTAGGGTGAGGGTTAGGGTGAGGGATAGGGTTAGGTTTATGGTGAGGGTTAGGGTTAGCATCCGGGTTAGAGTAAGAGTGAGGGTTAGAGTTAGGTTTAGGGTGAGGATTAGGGTGAGGGTAAAGTTTAAGGTGAGGGTTAGGGTGAGGGTGAGGGTTAGGGTTAGGATTAGGTTTAGGGTTAGGGTTAGGCTGAGGGTGAGGGTGAAGGTGAGCGTTAGGGTTAGTTTTACGGTGAGGGCTAGGGTGAGGTTGAGGGTTCGGTTGAAGGTGAGGGTGAGGTTTTCAGATAGGTAAGTGTTAGGGTTAGGCTGAGGATCAGGGTGAGGGTTAGGGTTAGGGTGAGGGTTAGGGTTAAGGTGAGGGTTAGGTTTACGCTTAGGGTGAGGGTTAGGTTGAGGGTTAGGGTTAAGTTTAAGGTTAGGGTTAGGGTAAGGTTTAAGGTGAGGGTTAGAGTTAGGGTTAGGGTTAGGTTTAGGGTGAGGGTAAGGGTTAGGGTTAGGTTTAGTTTTAGGGTTAGGGTTAGGGTGAGGTTTATGGTTAGGGTTAGCGTTAGGTTTAGGGTTAGGTTTAGGGTTATTGTTAGGTTTAGGGTGAGGTGAGGGGGAGGGAGTGTTTGGGTTAGGATTAGGGTTAGGGTGAGTTTGAGGGAGAGGGCTAGGTTTAGGATTAGGTTGAGGGTGAGGGTTAGGGTTATGGTGAGGGTTAGGGTTATGGTGAGAGTTAGGGTTTTGGTTAGGGTAAGGTTGAGGGTAATGGCTAGGGTAAGGTTTAGGGTGAGGGTCAGGTTTTGGGTTAAGGTTAGCGTTAGGGTTATGCTGAGGCTGAGGGTGAGGGTGAGGGTGTTTAGTATCAAGATGAGTGCTAGGGTGAGGGTAAGGTTTAGGGTGAAGCTGAGGTTGTTGGTGAGGATAACGCTTAGGTAAGGGTTAGTGTTAGGCTGACTATTAGGGTGAATGTGAGGGTTAGGGAGAGGGTTACAGTTAAGGTGAGGGTTAAGGTTAGGGTTAGGGTGATGGTTAAGTTGAGGGTGAGCGTTGTGTTGAGGGTTAGTTTTAGGATTAGTGTTAGTGGGAGTTTTAGGGTTAGGGTTAGGGTTAAGAATAGTGTTAGGTTTAAGGTGAGGTTTAGGGTGAGGGGTAGGGTTAGGGTTAAGGTGAGGGTTAGGTTTAGTGTGAGGGTTAGGGTCAGCGTTAGGGTGAGGGTAAGGTTTAGGGTGAGGTTTAGGGTGAGGGTGAGGGTTAGGGTTAGGATTAGGGTTAGGGTTCGGCTTCAGCTGAGTGTGAGGGTAAGGATTAGGGATAGGGTTATGGTGAGGGCTAGGGTGAGGGTGAGATTTAGGGTGTGGGTGAGGTGTGAGTGTGAGGGTTTCTGTTAGGGTTAGGGTGAGGGTTAGGATTAGGGTTAGAGTTAGGTTTAGCGTTCTTCTTAGGGTTGGGGTTTGGGTGAAAGTGAGGGTTAGGGTGAGGTTGAGGGTGCGGGTGAGGATTAGGGTTAGTGTTAGGCTGAAGGTGAGCTTGAGGGTGAGGGTGAGGTTTAGAGGTAGCTTTAGGGTAAATGTTATTGTTATGTTGAGGATGAGGGTTAGGGTGATGGGTAGGGTTAGGGTTAGGGTGAGGGTTAGTGTGAGTGTTAGGGTAAGGGTTAGGGTTAGGATATGGGTGAGAGTTAGGGTTATGGTGAGGGTTAGGGTGAGGGTGAGGGTTAGGGTTAGGGGCAGCGTTAGGTTGAGGGTGAGGTTTAGGTTTACTGATAGGGTTAGGGTGAGGGTTAGTGTGAGGCTTAGTGTTAGGGTCAGGTTTAGGGTTAGGGTTAGGGTTAGGGTTAGGGTGATGGTAAGGTATAGGGTGAGGGTGAGGGTGAGGGTTAGGTTAGGGTTAGGATTAGGGTTAGTGTTAAGGTTAGGCTGAGGGTAGAGTGAGGGTGAGCGTTAGGGTTTTGGTTAGCGTGAGGGCTAGAGGGAGAGTGAGAGTTAGGGTTAGGGTTAGCATTAGCGTTAGGGTCAGGTTTGGGTTAGGTTTAGGGTGAGGGTGAGGCTTAGGGTGAGGTTTAGGGTTATGGTTAGGTTTAGTGTTAGTGTGAGGATTAGGGGTAGGGTTAGGTTTAGGGTTAGGGTGAGGGTAAGGTTTAGGGTGAGGTTTAGGGTGAGCGTGAGGGTTAGGGTGAGGGTTAGGGATAGGTTTAGGGTTAGAGTGAGGGTGAGGGTGAGGGTTAGAGTTAGAGTTAGGATGAGGGTGAGGGTGAGGGTGAGGGTTAGGTTTAGGGTGAGAGTTAGGGTTAGGTTTAGGGCTAGGGTGATGGATAGGGTAAGGTTTAGGGTTAGGATGAGGGTTAGGCTGAAGGGTAGGGTTAGGGATATGGTGAGACTTAGGGTTAGTGTGATGGTTAGGGTTAGGGTTAGGGTTAGTTTGAGGGTAAGGGTTATGGTGAGAGTGAGGGGTGGTGTTAGTTTGAGGGTTAGGGTGAGGGTTAGGGTTAAGGTTAAGGTGAAGTTGAGGGTTAGGTTTAGGGTGAGGTTAAGAGAGTGAGAGGGTTAGGTTGAGGGTGAAGTTTAGGGTTAGCATTAGGGTTAGGATGAGCCTGAAGGTTAGTGTTAGTGGTTGGGATAGCATGAGGGCTAGGGTGAGGTTGAGGTTTAGGGTTAGGTTTAGGGATAAGGTGAGGGTAAGTGTTAGCTTGACGGTTCAGGTGAGGGTGAGGTTTAGGATTAGCATAGGGAGAGGTTTAGGGTGAGGGTTCAGTTAGGTTTAGTGTTAAGGTGAGTGTGAGGGTGAGGGTTTGGGTTAGGATTAGGGTGAGGTTTAGGGTTAGGGTGAGGGTTAGAGTTAGGGTTAAGGTGAGGGTGAGAGTGAGGGTTTGGGTGAGGGTGAGTGTGAGTTTGAGTGTTAGGGTAAGGGTTCGGTTTTGGCTGAGGTTGAGGGTGAGGATCAGGGTTAGGGTTAGGCTTTGTTTGAGGGTTAGGGTTAGTGTGAGGTTTAGTGTGAAGGTGAGGGTAAGGTTTAGGGTGAGGGTTAGGGTGAGGGTGCGGTTTAGGTTGAGGGTTAGTATTAGGGTTAGTGTTAGGGAGAGGGTTAGTTTTAGGGTGAGGGTTACAGTGACGGGTAGAGTTAGGGTTAGGTTGAGGGTTAGGTTTAGTTTGAGGGTTAGTGTTAGGGTTAGGGTTAGGGTGCGGGTTAGGGTTAGGATTAGGGTTAGGTTTAGGGTTAAGCTGAGGGAGAGGGTGAGGTTGAGGGTGAGGGTTAGGGTTAGGGTGAGGGTTAAGGTGAGTGATAGGGTGATTGTGAGGGTTAGGGTGAGGGTGAGGGTTTCGGTTAGGTAAGCGTTATGGTCAGGTGTAGGTTGAGGAATAGGGTGAGGGTGAGTGTTATTGTGAGGGTTAGTGTTAGGGTGAGGGTTAGAGTTAGGGTGAGCATTAGAGTTAGTGGTAGTTTTAGGGTGAGGGTTAGGTTGAGGGTGAGGGTTAGGGTTACGGTTATGTTTAGGGTTAGGTTGAGGGTGAGGCTCACAATGAGGGTGAAGTTTTGGGTTTGGTTTAGGGTTAGGGTTAGGGTGAGGGATAGGGTGAGGGTGAGGGTTAGGGAGAGGGTGAGGGTGAGGGTGAGGGTGATGGTTAGGCTTAGGTTAAGGCTTAGGGTTAGGGTTAGTGTGAGTAGTAAAGTGAGGTTGTGTTTTAGGGTAAGAGTTATTGTTAGGGTGAGGGTTAGTGTTAGGGTGATGTTTAGGGTGAGGTTTAGGGTTTGGATTAGGGTTAGGGTTAGTGTTCGGGTCAGGCATAGGTGATGGGTAGGTTTAGGGTTAGGGTGAGGGTTAGGTTTTGTGTGAGGATTAAGTTTAGGATTATGGTTAGGTTGAGGTTAAGGGTTAGGGTGATGGTTAGGGTTAGAATTAGGGTTACTGAGAGGGTTAGGTTGAGGGTTAGGGTTAGGGTTAGGTTTAGGGAGCGGGTGAGGGTGAGGGTGAGGGTAAGGGTGAGAATGAGGTTTAGGGTTAGTATTAGGTTTAGGGTTAGGGTTAGGCTGAAGGTGAGTGTGAGGGTGAGGGTGAGGGTGAGGTTTAGAAGTAGCTTTAGGGTAAATGTTAATGTTATGTTGAGGATGAGGGTTAGGGTGATGGGTAGGGTTAGGGTTAGGTTGAGGGTTAGGATTAGGGTGAGGGTTAGGGTTTAGGGTTAGGGTGAGTGTTAGGGTGAGGGTGAGGGTTAGGGTTAGGATATGGGTGAGGGTTAGGTTTAGGGTGAAGGTTATGGTTAGGGTGAGGGTGAGGGTTAGGGTTAGGGGGAGCGTTATGTTGAGGGTGATGTTTAGGTTTACTGATAGGGTTAGGGTGAGGGTTAGGGTGAGGCTTAGTGTTAGGGTTAGGATTAGGGTTAGGGTTAGGGTGAGGATAAGTTATAGGTTGAGGGTTAGGGTGAGGGTTAGGTTAGGGTTAGGATTAGGGTTAGGGTTAAGGGTAGGCTGAGCTTGAGGGTGAGGGTTAGGTTTTGGGTTAGCCTGAGGGCTAGGGTGAGGGTGAGGGTTAGACTGAGGGTGAGGTTGAGGGTTAGAGGTAGGGTTAGGTTTAGGGTTAGTGTTAGGGTGAGGATGAGGTTTAGGGTGAGGTGTAGGATTAGGGTTAGGGTGAGGTTTAGGATTACTGTGAGGGTTAGGGTTAGGTTTAGGATTAGGTTTTGGGTGAGGGTCAGGGTTATGCTGAGGGTTAGGGTGAGGGTGAGGATTAGAGTTAGGGTTAGAGTTAGGGTTAGAGTTAGGGTGAGGATTAGGTTGAGGGTTAGGTTTAGGTTTAGGATGAAGGTGAGGATTAGGGTTAGGGTGAGGGTTAGGGATAGCGTTAGGGTTAGGGATAGGGTGAGGGTTAGTGTGAGGGTAAGGTTTAGGGTGAGGGTTAGGTTGAGGGTGAGGGTGAGGGCAAGGGTGAGGGTGAGGATTAGGGTTAGGGTTAGGGTTTCTGTGATGGCTAGAATGAGGGTAAGGGTGAGGGTGAGGTTGAGGGTTTCGGTTAGGTAAGTTTAGGGTTAGGCTGAGGATTAGATTGAAGGTGAGGGTTAGGGAGAGGGTTACAGTTAAGGTGAGGGTTAGGGATAGGGTTCGGTTAGGGTGAGGGTGAGGGTTAGGTTTAGGGTTAGGGTTACGATTAGGATGGATGTGAGGATGACAGTTAGGATTAGGGTGAGTGTTAGGGTTAGGGTGATCGTGAGGGTTAGTGTTAGGGTTAGGGTGAGGGTGAGTTTTAGGGTTAGCGTTAGTGTTAGGATGAAGGCTAGGTTGAGAGTGAGGGTGAGGGTTAGGGTTAGGGTGAGGGTGCGGGTTAGGTTTAGGGTTAGGGTTAGTGTTAGGGTAACAGTGAGGGCTAGGCTGAGAATGTGGGTTAGTGTTAGGGTTAGGTATAGGGTGGCGGTGAGGTTTAAGATTACACTTAGGGTTAGTTTTAGGGTTTATTTAAAGGTTAACCATTGGGTGAAAGTGAGGGTGAAGGTGAGGGTGAGGGTTATGGTTAGCGTGAGGGTTAGGGTTAGGGTTACTGAGAGGGTGAAGGTTAGAGTTAGGGTTAGGCTTAGGTTTAGGGTAAGTTTCAGGGACAGGGCTAGGTTTAGGATTTGGTTTAGGGTAAGGATTATGGTGAGGGTGAGGGTGAGGGTGAGGGTTAGGGTGAGGAATAGGGTTAGGGTTAGGGTGGGGGTTAGGATTAGGGTTAGGATTAGGTTTAGGGTTATTGTTAGGGTTAGGGTTTGTGTGAAGGTGAGGGTGAGGGTGAGGGTGAGGGTTAGGGTTAGGTTTAGGGTCAGGGTTAGTGTGAGGGCTAGGTTGACTTTTAGGTTTAGGGTTAGGGTTTGGGTGACGGTTAGGGTTAGGTTTAGGGTGAAGGCTAGGGTGAGGGTTGGGTTAGGGTGAGGGTGAGGGTTAGGTTTAGTGTGAGGGTTAGGTTTAGGGTTAAGTTGAAGATTAGGGTGAGAGTAAGGGTTAGCCTGAGGGTTAGAGTGAGAGTCAGGATTAGGGTTAGCATTAGGGTGAGGGTTAGGGTTAGGGTTAGGGTTAGTTTTAGGGTTAGGTTTAGGGTTATTTTCAGGTTTAGGGTGAGGGCTCGGTTGAGGGTGAGGGTTAGGATGAGGGTTAGGGTGAGATGTATGGTTAGGGTTAGGGTGAGCGTTAGGGTTAGTGTGAGGGTTAGGTTTAGGGTTAGGGTTTGGGTGAGGGTAACTGTTAGGGTGAGGGTTAGGGTGAGGGTAAGATTTAGGGTTAGGGTGAGGGTTAGGGTGAAGGTAAGGATTAGTGTTAGGGTTAGAGTTGTGGTGAGGTTAAGGGTTAGGGTGAGGTTAGGGATAGGGTTAGGGTTACGGTTAGGGTGAGGGTTAGGGTGAGGGTAAGGTTTAGGGTGAGAGTAAGGTTTAGGGTGAGAGTAAGTTTGAGGGTGAGGGTTAAGGTAAGGTTTAGGGTTAGGGTGAGGGGTAGGGTGAGGTTTAGGGTTAGGGTGAGGGCTAGGGTGAAGGTGAGGGTTAGGGTGAGGGTGAGGGTTAGGGTGACGGTTTCGGTTAGGTAAGGGTTAGGGTTATGGGGAGGTTTAGAGTGAGGGTGAGGTTTAGGGTGAGGTTTAGGGTGAAGGAGAGGGTTAGGTTTAGGGTAGGGTGAGAGTTATGGTTAGGGTGATGTTTAGGGTGAGGGTGAGTGTTAGGGTGATTGTGAGGGTTCAGGTGAGGGTTCGGGTTAGGGTGTGGTTGAGGGTTAGGTTGAGGGTGAGGGTTAGGTTTACGGTTAGGTTTAGGGTTAGGGTGAGAGTTAGGGTTAGGTTTATGGTAAGGTTGAGGGTAAGGGTTAGGGTAAGGGTTAGGGTGAGGGTTAGGGTTAAGGTTAGGTTTAGGGTTACGCTGAGGCTGAGAGTGAGGGTTAGGGTTCGGTTTAGTGCTAAGGTGAGGGCTAGGGTGAGGGTAAGGTTTAGGGTGAGGATGAGGGTGAGGGTTTCGGTTAGGTAAGGGTTAGTGTTAGGCTGAGTATTAGGGTGAAGGTAAGGGTTAGGAGGAGGGTTATGGTTAAGGTGAGGTTAAGGTTCGGGTTAGGGTGATGGTTAAGATGAGGGTGAGCCTTGTGTTGAGGGTTAGGTTTAGGGTTAGGATTAGGGTTAGGGTGAGGGTGAGGGTGAGGGGTAGCGTTAGGGTTAGAGTGAGGGATAGGTTTAGTGTGAGGGTTAGGGTTAGGGTTAGGGTTAGGGTGAGGGTGAGGGTGAGGGTGAGGGTGAAGGTGAGTGTTAGGTTTAGTTTTACAGTGAGGGCTAGGGTGAGGGTGAGGGTTCGGTTGAAGGTGAGGGTGAGGTTTTCAGATAGGTAACGGATAGGGTTAGGCTGAGGATCAGGGTGAGGGTTAGGGTTAGGGTGAGTGTTAGGGTTAAGGTTAGGTTTAGGGTTATTGTTAGGGTTAGGGTTTGGGTGAGGGTGAGAGTGAGGATGAGGGTTAGGGTTAGGGTTGGGGTTAGGATTAGGGTGCAGATGAACTTGAGGTTGAGAATTAGGGTTAGGGTTTGGATTAGGGTTAGGGTGAGGGCTAGGGTGAGGGTGAGGTTAGGGTTAGGGTTATGGTTAGGGTGAGGGTTAGGTTTAGGTTTAGGGTGAGGGTTAGCGTGAGGGGCAGGTTTAGTTTTAGGATGAGGGTTAGGTTTATTGTGAGGGTTAGGGTTGGGGTTAGGGTTAGGGTTAGGGTGAGGGTAAGTGTTAGGTTGAGAGTTAGGGTGAGGGTGAAGTTTAGGTTTAGAATTAGGGTTAGGGTTAGTGTTAGGCTGAGGGTGAGGGTGAGGGTAAGGGTTAGGGTTAGGGTTAGGGTGAGAGTAGGGTGAGGATGAGCGTTAGGGTTAGGGTGAGGGTTAGGTTTAGGGTGAGGTATAGGGTGAGGGTTAGGCTTAGGGTGAGGCTGAGGTATAGGATTAGGGTTAGACTTAGATTTAGGGTTGTTTGAGGAAGAGGGTTAGTATTTAGAATTAGGTTTAGGGTTAGGCTTAGGGTGAGGGTGAGGGTGGGGGTGAGGTTCAAAGTTAGGGTAAGGGTGAGGGTGAGTGTTAGGGTGATGTTTAGGGTGAGGGTGAGATTTAGGGTTAGGGTGAGTGTTAGGTTGAGGGTTAGGGTGAGGGTGAGGGTTAGGGTTAGGGTTAGGGTTTGGATTAGGGTTCGGGTGAGGGTTAGTTTTAGGGTGAAGGTTAGGGTTAGGGTGAGGTTTAGGGTTAGGGTGAGGGTTAGCGTGACGGTGAGGGTGAGGGTGTGGGTAAGGGTTACTGTTAGGTTTGGGTGAGGTTAGGGTTAGCGTTAGGGTGAGGTTGAGGGTCAGGGTTATGGTGATGGTGAGGGGCATTGTGAGGTTGAGGGTGAGGGTTAGGGTTAGTGTTAAAGTTAGGTTTATGGTGAGCGTTAGGGTGAGGATTAGGGTTAGGTTTTGGTTAAGGGTGAGGGTTAGGGTGAGGATGAATGTTAGGTTTAGGGTGAGGGTTAGGGTTAGTGTGGGGTTTAGGGTTAGGTTTAGGGTTCGGGTTAAGGCTAGGGTGAGGGTGAGGGTTAGGGCTAGGGTGAGGTTTAGGGTGAGGGTGAGGTTTAGGGTTAGGGTAAGGTTTAGGGTTAGGATGAAGTTTAGACTGAGGGATTAGGGATAGGATTAGGGTGAGATTTAGGGTTAGTGTGAGGGTTAGTGTGAGGGATAGGATTAGGGTGAGGGTAAGGGTTACGGTGAGGGTTAGGCTAAGTGTGAGTGTGAAGGTGAGGGTGAGGGTGAGGGTTAGGGTTAGGGTTAGGGTTAGGGTGATGTTTAGTGTGAGGTTGAGGGTTAGGGTGAGGGTGAAGTTTCAGGTGAGGGTGAGGGATAGGGTGTGGGTGAGGGTTAGGGTTAGGTTGATGGTTAGAGTGTTGGTGAGGGTTAGGGTGAGGGTAAGAGTTAGGGTTAGGTTGAGGGTGAACTTTAGGGTCAGGGTTACGGTTAGGATTAGGGTGAGGGTGAGGCTTAGGGTGAGGTTTAGGGTTATGGTTAGGGTTAGGGTTATGTGAGGATTATGGTTAGGGTAAGGTTTAGGGTTAGGTTGAGGGTAAGGTTAAGGGTGAGGTTTAGGGTGAGGGTGAGGCTTAGGGATAGGTTTAGGGTTAGAGTGAGGGTGAGGGTGAGGGTTATAGTTAGAGTTAGGATGAGGGTTAGGGAGAGGATGAGGGTTAGTGTTATGATTAGGGTTACATTTAGGGTGAGGCTGAGGGTGAGGGTGAGGGTTAGGTTTAGGATTAATGTTAGTGTTAGTGTTAGGCTGAGGGTGAGGGTGATGGTGAGGGTGAGGTTTAGGGTTAAGTTTAGGTTTAGGATTAGTGTGAGGGCTAAGGTTAGGTTCAGGTTTAGGGTTAGGGTGAGGGTGAGGATGAGGGTTAGGGTTAGGGTAAGGTTTAGGTTTAGTCTTAGGGTGAGACTTAGGGTGAGGGTGAGAGTTAGGGTAAAACTTAGGGTTAGGGTGAGGGTTAAAGTTAGAGTAAGGGTGAGGGTTAGTGTTAGGGTGATGTTGAAGGTGTCGGTGATATTTAGGGTTAGGGTGAGTGTTAGGTTGAGGGTTAGGGTGAGGGTGAGCTTCAGGGTTAGGGTTAGGGTTTGGATTAGGGTTAGGGTGAGGGTTAGTGTTAGGGTGAAGGTTAGGGTTCGGGTGAGGTTTAAGGTTAGGGTTAGGGTGAGGTTGAGGGTGAGGGTTAGTGTAAGGTTTGGGTGATGTTAGGGTTAGAGTTAGAGTGAGGTTGAGGGTGAGGTTTATGGTGATGGTGAGGGGAATTGTGAGGGTGAGGGTGAGGGTTAGGGTGAGGATTAGGGTGAGGGTTAAGGTTAGTATGAAGTTGAGGGTAAAGGTGAGTGTGAGGGTTATTTTTAGCGTTAGAATGAGGGTTAGGGTTAGTGTGACGGTTAGGGTGAGGGTGAGAGTAAGTGTTAGTTTGAGGGTTAGGGTGAGGGTTAGAGTTAGGATTAGGGTTAGGGGGAGGGGGAGGGTTAGGCTGAGGGTGAGGTTGAGCGGGAGGGCTAGGGTTCGGATTTGGGTGAGTGTTAGGGTTAGTGTGAGGGTTAGAGTGAGTGTGAGAGTTAGGGTGAGGTTTAGGGTGAGGGTTAGGGTGAGGTTTGGGGGGAGGGTGAGGTTTATGGTTAGGGTTAGCGTGAGGGATAGGGTGAGGGTAAGGGTTAGGGTGAGGGTTAAGTTTAGGTTTATGGTGAGGTTTAGGGTGAGGGTTTGGATTAGGGTTAGGGTTAGGGTGAGGGTTATGGTGAGGGTGAGGTTTATTGTTAGGGTGAGGTTTATGGTTAGGGTGAGGGTGAGTGTTAGGATTAGGGTTAGGGTGAGGGCTAGGGTGAGGGTGAGGGTTAAGTTTAAGGATAGGGTTAGGTTGAGGGATGGGGTGAGGGTTAGGGTTAGTGTTAGGGTTAGGCTTAGGGTGAGGTTTACGTTGAGGCTGAGGGTTATGGTTAGGGTGAGGTTTAGGTTTAGAGTGAGGGTGAGTATTAGAGTTAGTGTTAGAGTGAGGCTAGGGTGAGAGTGAGGGTTAGGGTTAGCATGAGGGTTACTGTGAGGGTTAGGGTGAGGGTTAGGGCTAGGCTCAGGGTTAGGTTTAGGGTGAGGGTGAGGGTTAGGGTGAGCATTAGGGTTAGGGTGAGGGTCAGGGTGAAGGTTAGGGTTAGGATTAGGGTCAGGTTTAGGGTTAGGGTGATGTTTAGGGTGAGGGTTAACATTAGGCTTAGGGTGAGGGTTAGGGTTAGGGTTAGGGTGAGGGTGAGTTTGCGTTAGGGTTAAGGTTAGGGAGACAGAGAGGGTTAGGGAGGGTGAGGGTTAGGGTTAGAGTTAGGGTTAGGTTTATGGTGAGGGTTAGGGTGAGGATTAGGGTTAGGATTTGGTTAAGTGTGAGGGTTAGGGTGAGGATGAGTGTTAAGGTTAGGGTGAGGGTTAGGGTTAGTGTGAGGTTTAGGGTTAGGTTTAGGGTTCAGGTGAGGGCTAGGGTGAGGGTGAGGTTTAGGGTAAGGGTTCAGATTAGGGTGAGGGATAGGGTTAGGTTTAGGTTGAGGGTTAGGGTGAGGGTTAGGGTTAGGGTAAGGTTTACGGTTAGGATGAAGGTTAGGCTGAGGGCTACGGATAGGGTTAGGGTGAGAGTTACAGTTAGTGTGAGGGTTAGGGTGAGGGATAGGTTTAGGGTGAGGGTAAGGGTTACGATGAGTTTTAGGGTGAGTGTGAGGGTGAGGGTGAGGGTGAGTGTGAGTGTGAGTGTGAGGGTGAGTGTTAGGGTGAAGGTGAGGGTTCAAGTGAGGGTGAGGGATAGGGTGTGGGTGAGGGTTAGGGTTAGGTTGAGGGTTAACTTTAGGGTCAGGGTTACTGTTAGAATTAGGGTGAGGGTGAGGCTTAGGGTGAGGTTTAGGGTTATGGATAGGGTTAGGGTTATGTGAGGATTATGGTTAGGGTAAGGGTTAGGGTGCGGGTGAGGGTAAGGTTTAGGGTGAGGTTTAGGGTGAGGGTGAGGCTTAGGGTGAGGGTTAGGGATAGGTTTAGGGTTAGAGTTAGGGTGAGGGTGAGGGTTAGAGTTAGAGTTAGAATGAGGGTTAGGGAGAGGATGAGGGTTAGGGTTATGATTATGGTTAGCTTTAGGGTGAGGCTGAGGGTGAGGGTGAGGTTTAGGTTTAGGGTGAGAGTTAGGGTTAGGGTTAGGGTTAGGGTGAGGGATAGGGTAGGTTTAGGGTTAGGATGAGTGTTAGGCTGAGGGGTCGGGTTAGGGCTATGGTGAGAGAGGCTTAGTGTGATGGTTAGGGTTAGGGTTAGGGTTAGTTTGAGGGTAAGGGTTACGGTGAGAGTGAGGGGTAGGGTTAGTGTGAGGGTTAGGGTTAGGTTTAGGGTTAGGGTTAGGGTGAGGTTGAGGGTGAGGGTTAGGGTGAGGGTGAGGGTTAGGGTGAGGGTTAGGGTTAGGATTATGGTTAGGGTTAGTGTTAGGCTGAGGTGAGGGTGAGGGTGAGGGTGACGGATAGGTTTAGGGTTTGGGTTAGGGTGAGGACTAGGGTGAAGGTTTGGGTGAGGGTGAGGGTTAGGGTAAGGGTTTCGGTTAGGTAAAGGTTATGGTTAGATTTATGGTGAGAAATAGGTTGAGGGTGAGGTTTAAGTTGCGGGTTATGGTTAGGGTGAGGTTTTGAGTTAGGGTTAGTGTTAGGGTGATATTTAGGGTGAGGGTGAGGGTTAGGGTGAGGGTTCAGGTTCGGGTGAGGGTGAGGGTTAGGGTGAGGTTGAGGGTTAGGGTTAGGGTTAGGGGGAGGGGGAGGGTTAGTGTTTGGGTTAGGGTGAGGGTCACAGTTAGGATGAGGATTAGGGTTAGTGTTAGGGTGAGGGTGAGGGTTAAGGTGATTGTGAGGGTTCGGGTGAGGGTGAGGGTTAGGATGTGGGTGAGGGTTAGGGATAGGGTGAGGTTTAGGGTGAGGGTTAGTGTTAGGGTTAGGGTTAGGGGGAGGTGGACGGTTAGGGTTAGGGTTAAGGTGAGGGTTAGGCTTAGGTTTAGCATTAGGCTTATTGTTAGAGTTAGGGTTAGGGTGAGGGTGAGGGTGAGGATTAGGGTTAGGGTTAGGTTTAGGGTTAGGGTTAGAGTTAGGCTGAGGGTGAGGGTTAGGGTGAGGGTGAGGGTTAGGGTTAGCATTAGGTTTAGGGTGTAGGTTAGGGTTAGTTTGAGGGTTAGGGTTAGGTTTAGGGTTAGGGTTAGGGTGAGGGTAAGAGTTAGGGTTTGGGTTAGGGCGAGGGTGAAGTTGAGGGTGAAGGTTTAGGCTAGGTAAGGGTTAGGGTTAGGATTAGGGTGAGGATTAGGGTGAGGGTGAGTTTTAGTGTGAGGGTTAGTGTTAGGGTTAGGGTGCGGGTTACAGTTAAGATGAGGATTAGGGTTAGCATTAGGGTGAGGTTGAGGGTTACCGTGAGTGTGAGGGTTCCGGTGAGGGTGAGTGTTAGGATATGGAAGAGGGTTAGGGTTAGTGTTAGGGTTAGGATGAAGGTTAAGGTGAGGGTTAAGGTTAGGGTTAGGGTTAGGGTTAGGGTAAGTGTGAGGGTTAGGGTTAGGTTGAGGGTTAGGTATAGATTTAGGTTTGGGGTGAGGTTGAGGGTGAGGTTTAGGGTTAAGGATAGAGTTATGGTGACGGTGAGGATGAGGGTTAGGATTTGGATTAGGGTTAGGGTTAGGGTTAGTGTGAGGGTGAGGGTTAGGGGCAGGTTTAGGGTGAGGTTTAGGGTTCGGGTGAGGGTGAGCATTATGGTTAGGGTGAGGGTGAGTGTGAGGGTTACGGTTAGGATTAGGGTTAGGGTTACGGTTAGGGTGAGTGTGAGGGTGAGTGTGAGGATGAGGGTAAGTGTTAGGATGAGGGTGAGGGTTAGGGTTAGGGTTAGGCTGAGGGTGAGGGTGAGAGTGAGTGTTATGGTTAGGATGAGGGTGAGGGTTAGGGTGAGGGATAGGGTTATTGTTAGTGTGAGGGTTAGGGGAGGGTTGCGGTGAAGGTGAGGGTCAGGGTTAGGGTTAGGGTTATATTTATGGTTAGAGTTAGGGTTAGGGTTAGTGTGAGGGTGAGGATGAGGGTTAGGGTTTGGTTTAGAGTTAGGCTGAGGGTGAGGTTTAGGGTTAAGTCCAGGACCAGATGGTTTTACAGCGGAATTTTACAAGGCCTTCAAAGCAGAGCTCACACCAATACTCCTCCAACTCTTCAATGAAATTGAAAGAGAAAGCTCACTACCGAACACATTCTATGAAGCCATCATTACCCTCACCCCAAAACCAGGCAGGGACTCATCAAAGAAAGAGAACTATAGACCCATTTCTTTGATGAACATTGATGCAAAACTTCTTAACAAAATTGTGTCCAATCGACTTCAACAACTCATCCAAAAAATCATACATCACGATCAAACAGGATTCATTTCAGGGATGCAAAGCTGGTTCAATATACGCAAATCAATTAATATTATTCATCACATCAACAGGAGCAAGAACAAGAACCACATGGTTATCTCAATAGACGCAGAAAAAGCATTCGACAAGATCCAACACCCGTTTATGATGAAGGTTTTGGAAAAATTAGGAATCCATGAAACATTCCTCAATACAATAAAGGCTGTATATGACAAACCTACAGCTAGCATTATACTCAATGGTGAAAAACTAAAGCCATTTCCTCTTAACTCAGGAACAAGACAAGGATGCCCACTCTCTCCACTTCTTTTCAATCTAGTATTAGAATGTCTAGCTACAGCAATAAGACAAGATGCAGACATAAAGGGGATCCAAATAGGGAAAGAAGAAATAAAACTCTCCCTCTTTGCAGATGACATGATCTTGTATTTAAAGAATCCCATAGACTCCACTCCCAAATTACTCAAGCTGATTCAAAACTTTGGCAAAGTAGCAGGTTATAAAATTAACCCCCAGAGTTCCGGGAAGATGGCGGAGGAGAAGCTGTAATCTGAACAAGCTCTCTCATAGAAAGCAGGTTTAGAGTTCCAGTGAACAGTCCTAAGCCAGAGAATCACACCCAGTGTGCCATCACAGGACAGAGAGTTAGACAAGAGAGGGAAGCCAAGGCAAAAAGACACAGCTGAGTGCTCGCCAGCAGCCGCCGCGGCGGCGGCGGCAGGGTCACAAGCGGCGGAGACCGCAGCCGGGGGCCATACCTGAGCGCTCACACATAGAGTCCGGGACGAAGCAGCCAGACACAGCGGGCGAGCGGATTCTACTCAACACCAGCAAGAACCAACAAAGAGCGGACATCTTCATCCTGCAGCATGCAGACCAGAGACGACCCAGGATCCAAGACTCGGCGTGAGTAGAAGCCCGACGTCCTCACTCCTTCTCAGGGAGCAGAGGAGGGAAGGCCACCCCTCCCCCCCCAGCACCAGTGATCTCCATCTTGGATACCGACAAAGCTCGGAGGAGCTGCCAGCTCCAACCCAGGCCTTGGAATAAAACGAGTCATTTAGCAGGTCACAAGAACTTAACGGCAAAGTGACCTGCCAGACTCGGCTCCATCCAGGGAAAAGTCACCCAGCTCAGGCGCCAGCCATTGGAGTGGCTTCCCTCACTGGGTAACAAGAGCCAGAGGCTGCCCCTCCCTCTAGCAGCCTCAACAATCAATTGAAAAACAGAATCCCTGAGAACCGCTCCAGGCTGGGCTCTGGGAGATTTTTTTTTGCACAAAACAGCCCCAGGAAAAAGCTACTGATTGTTGAAAGGCCTCAACCCTACCCAGAACCTAGCCTCACCACTGAATCCCCCTCTTTTGTGATTCTCAAAGCAGATCACCCTCCTAGAAAACCAACCTGGGAGGGGGATCTCAAAATCTTGGGTAAAGCAGAGCATTTTTCTGCCTCTTCCAACAAACCGACTTAAGAAACCAATCAAGCCACAGGACCTCAAGCTGACCAGAGACTCCAACAAAAGGCTGGTTACAGACAAAAGGGAGATACAGGATTCTCCCCACCCCTCCCCCCCCCAAAAAAAAATCAAAGGACTTTTTTTTTCTTTTTTTTTCTTTTTTTCTTCTTCTTTTCTTTTTTATTGTTTGTTTTTTGTTTTTTGTTACCTTATATATATAAAAAAATTTTTTCTCTTCTAAAACTTTTATTAATCTTTAATTTTTGCCTCTGCTGAAAAAATAATTGATTTCCAGTAACTTTTTTTTCTCCTCTTATAATTTTTATTTTAGGAATATGTGAATGAGCGTTTTCCTTTCCTTTCTTATCTTCTTTCTTTTTTTATTTCTTTCATAATTATCTTTTTGTTTTTTGTCTAGCTCTACTGAACTTCTGATCTTTTCTCCTCCCTTTCCCATCCTTAAAGTTTTTCACATCTCCTCTATGTCCCTCCCTTTCTCACAACATATTCAAATTCCTCTCTAAATAGATGGTCTTTTAATCTCTATAATAACATTAATTTTTATGTTTCTATTTTTTTTCTGATCTCTTTTCATTCCCCTATCCCTCTCTTCTTTTTCTCTCTCTCTCTACTTGCATCCTACCCAACCCATTTCCTGCATTGTGATTAAGACATAGTTAACTCTCCCTGTGCCTCCCCACACCAATCTATTCCTATTTTTGACCCACATCTCTCCCTAATCCTAATAATTTCTGGTTTTCCAAATTCTTTTCTGTGGTTCGAAGTCCTTTAAAATATAGTTGTTTGATGTTGAATAGATGTATCCTGTTGAACTAGATTGTATCTGTAAACTATTGACTGTACAAATGCAAACTTTGGTTGATGGTTGCCATAAGATAGTGTTCTAGCACAAAACTGGTGCTATCGTCATCTCAAATGGGCAGAGTAAGCCGGAAAAACACAAGAAAAATGGCAAATTCGGGTATCTCAATTCCCAATCTTGATAATCAGGGGTCAGATCAGATAATGAACAATCCAGAGGAGAGTTCCCAAATAGCTCTACAAACACTGGTGGCAAACATGATAAATGAGAAGTTTGACAACGTACAAAGGACTCTCTATGAGCGTGATAGGGAGAGAGAGGAGGCATCCCAGAAGTTTATACAGGAATATCATAAGCGTGAGGAAGCTACTCAAAAACTGATACAGGATTTGCGTGAACAACTTGAGAATACTCAAAGAGAAAGGGAGGAATGGCGTGAGCAGGCTGAGAACACTCAAAGAGAACTGCAGGAATCCCACGAACATGAGGAAGCTAAACAAAGAGAAATACAGGAATTGAGAGACCAGGTAGAGAACACACAAAGATCACTAAAGGCATCCATCGAATCCATTAACAAAGAGCTGAAGGAAGTCAGGGAGACCACAAAGGGAATGCTGAATGGAACCCAACAGAAGGAAGGGGAATCCAAAGAAACCATATCCAATCAACTAAGTGATTTGAGGACAAACACTGAACACCAAATTAAGGAAGTAAAGAGATTCATACAAGACCTAAAACAGAGCTTCAACAAAGAACTTGAAGCCATCAAAGCTGACCAATTAGAAGGAAAAGAGATAAAAAACAAAGTAGAGAGTCTTGACAGCAGGTTAGACCATGCAGAAGATCGAATCTCAGGGATTGAAGACAGCCTAGATATTATAGAGAAAGAACATACAACCATCCAAGACAAGTCCAAGAAATATGATAGATCTATCCAACACCTGGAAGACACCATCAGAAGGCCTAACTTAAGGATAATGGGTGTAGAGGAGCACCTAGAAACAGAAGTTAATGGTCTAGGAAATTTGTTTAACAGGATCCTAGCAGAGAACTTCCCAAACATGCAAAAAGATAGGCCTATTCAGATACAAGAAGCCTTTAGAACCCCAAATAGACCAGACCAGAATAGGACATCCCACCGTCACATTATAATCCACACAGGATCAACTCAGAACAAGGAAAAGATCCTTAAAGCTGTCAGGGAGAAAAGGGTAATCACCTATAAAGGGAAACCAATTAGAATCACCTCAGATTTCTCAGCAGAGACAATCAAAGCAAGAAGAGCCTGGAATGATGTATGCCATGCCCTAAAAACAAACAACTATCAACCAAGAATACTGTACCCAGCTAAACTCTCCTTCATAACTGAAGGCCAAATAAAAACCTTCCACAGCAAAGAAAAATTGAAACAATACATCTCCACCAAACCAGCACTACAAAAGATTCTTAAAGATGTCCTACACATAGAAAACCAACAAGACCACAATAAAGGCCAACAAACTGCACCCAAACTGAGAATCCAAGAACCATAGGAAGAACCCAGTTTTCGCAGCTCCCAAGAAGGTAGATAACATGGCAGGAACTCCCAAATACCTCTCAGTCCTATCTCTTAACGTTAACGGACTGAACTCTCCAATTAAGCGACATAGACTGTCTAGTTGGATTAAAAAACAAGACCCTTCTATCTGCTGCCTGCAAGAGTCACATCTTGCCCGCAAAAACAAACACATATTCAATGTTAAAGGCTGGAACAAAATCTACCAAGCAAACGGCCCTCATAAACAGGCGGGAGTTGCAATCCTAATATCAGATAAAATAGACTTCAAATTAAAAATTGTGAGAAGAGATAAAGAAGGTCGCTACATACTAATTAAAGGATCTCTCCTTCAGGAGGATATTACAATTCTAAATTATTCGCCAAACAATGGAGCACCCAAATTTATCAAAGAAACACTACTTTCCCTCAAATCCCATATAGATCCAAAGACATTAATTGTTGGGGATTTTATCACACCACTCTCCCCACTAGACAGATCAACTCGGCAAAAACTCAACAGAGAAACCGCAGATCTAAACAGCTGCATAGATCATCTAGACTTAACAGACATTTACCGAACATTTCACCCAGCAGCATCAAAATACACGTTCTTCTCAGCAGCACATGGAACGTTTTCTAAAATAGACCACATTCTAGGCCACAAAGCAAACTTGTCTAAATTCAGAAACATTGAAGTTATACCCTGCATTCTCTCTGACCACAAGGGAATAAAATTAGAACTCAACACCAAAAGCCACCAAAGAAAGTCCGGTATCACATGGAGGCTAAACAACACACTGCTGAATCAAGAGTGGGTCATGGAAGAGATTAGAAAGGAAATTCAAATGTTCATGCTATTCAACAAAAATGAAAACACAAATTACCAGCTCCTCTGGGACACAGCAAAGGCAGTACTCAGAGGCAAGTTTATAGCTCTAAGCTCCTACATCAACAAATTGGAGAGATCTGAAACTAGCAGCAAGATAAACCCCAATCCAGTAGATGGAAAGAAATAATCAAAATTAAATCAGAATTAAGTGAATTAGAATCCAAAAAAACTATAGAAAGAATCAACAAAACAAAGAGTTGGTTCTTTGAAAAACTTAACAAAATTGACAGACTTTATGCTAATAAGTTTGACAACTTGACAGAAATGGACCTCTTCCTAGCAAATATTGACATGCTAAAACTAAACCAAGATGAATTAAACTATCTTATCAGGCCCATATCAAGCATTGAAATAGAAATAGCAATAAGAGACCTCCCAGCTAAGAAAAGTCCAGGACCAGATGGTTTTACAGCGGAATTTTACAAGGCCTTCAAAGCAGAGCTCACACCAATTCTCCTCCAACTCTGCAATGAAATTGAAAGAGAAAGCTCACTACCGAACACATTCTATGAAGCCATCATAACCCTCATCCCAAAACCGGGCAGGGACTCATCAAAGAAAGAGAACTATAGACCCATTTCTTTGATGAATATTGATGCAAAATTTCTCAACAAAATTTTGGCCAATCCACTTCAACAATTCATCCAAAAAATCATACACCACGATCAAACAGGATTCATTTCAGGGATGCAAAGCTGGTTCAATATACGCAAATCAATTAATATTATTCATCACATCAACAGGAGCAAGAACAAGAACCACATGGTTATCTCAATAGACGCAGAAAAAGCATTCGACAAGATCCAACACCCGTTTATGATGAAGGTTTTGGAAAAATTAGGAATCCATGAAACATTCCTCAATACAATAAAGGCTGTATATGACAAACCTACAGCCAGCATTATACTCAATGGTGAAAAACTAAAGCCATTTCCTCTTAACTCAGGAACAAGACAAGGATGCCCACTCTCTCCACTTCTTTTCAATCTAGTATTAGAATGCCTAGCTACAGCAATAAGACAAGATGCAGACATAAAGGGGATCCAAATAGGGAAAGAAGAAATAAAACTCTCCCTCTTTGCAGATGACATGATCTTGTATTTAAAGAATCCCATAGACTCCACTCCCAAATTACTCAAGCTGATTCAAAACTTTGGCAAAGTAGCAGGTTATAAAATTAACTCCCAAAAATCAATGGATTTCCTGTATGCCAACAATGAGAAAAGTGTGGCTGAAATTAGGAAAGCAACACCATTTGTAATAGCCCCACAAAAAATAAAATACCTAGGAATTAACTTAACTAAAGAAGTGAAGGACCTCTATGATGAAAACTTTAAAATCTTGAAAAAGGAAATCAACACAGAACTTAAAAAATTGCAAAACCTCCCATGCTCCTGGATTGGAAAGATTAACATCGTGAAAATGGCAATACTTCCCAAGGCTATCTACAAATTCAACGCAATACCTATCAAAATTCCACCCTCATTCTTCAAGGAAATAGAAGAGGCAATCCAAAAATTCATATGGAACAATAAAAGACCCCGAATAGCAAAAACGCTCCTAAACGGAAAGAACACTGCTGGAGGAATATCAATACCAAATTTCAAACTCTACTATAAAGCCATAGTAATCAAAACAGCTTGGTATTGGCATAAGAACAGACCTCAGGACCAATGGAATAGAATTGAAAACCCAGAAATGAACCTACAGACCTATAGCCATCTAATCTTCGATAAGGAAGCTAAAACAATAGAACGGAAGAAAGACAGCCTCTTCAGTAAATGGTGCTGGCAAAATTGGTTAACTACATGTAGAAAACTAAAGTTAGATCCTTATATATCACCCTGCACCAGAATCAACTCCAAATGGATCAAAGACCTTGAACTCAAAGCAGACACTCTGAAAACATTACAGGATGGAATAGGAGAAACCCTAGGTCTCCTTGGCTCAGGCCGAAATTTTCTGAATAGAGACCCGGAAGCACAACAAATCAAAGAAAGGTTGGACAAATGGGATTGCATAAGGTTGCAGAGCTTCTGCAGGGCAAATGACATAGCTAGCAAGATCAATAGAAAGCCCACGGATTGGGAGAAGATCTTTACCAGCCATACAACGGACAAGGGTCTCATATCTAAAATATACTTGGAACTCAAAAAATTAAACCCCCCAACAACAAATCCTCAAAGAAACAACTGCCCAATAAATAAGTGGGCGAAAGACTTAAAGAGAAGCTTCTCTGAAGAAGAAAGAAGGATGGCCAATAGACACATGAAGAAATGTTCAACATCCCTAGCCATAAAAGAAATGCAAATCAAAACAACATTGAGATACCACCTCACTCCAGTTAGAACAGCAAAAATCAAGAACTCTAACAACAACAGATGCTGGAGGGGATGTGGACAGAAAGGAACCTTACTTCATTGTTGGTGGGAATGTAAACTTGTTCAACCACTTTGGAAAGCAGTATGGAGGTTCCTCAAAAGACTTCACATAGATCTCCCCTATGATCCAGCAATCGCACTTTTGGGCATTTATCCAAATGTATACAAACAAGACCACACTAAAACTACCAGCACAACTATGTTTATTGCAGCATTATTCACCATAGCTAAGATATGGAACCAACCCAGATGCCCCTCAGTAGATGAATGGATCAAGAAAATGTGGTATATATACACAATGGAATTCTATGCCTCCATCAGAAAGAATGACATTTCCCCATTTGGTAGGAAATGGAAAGGCTTGGAAAAAATTATATTAAGTGAAGTAAGCCAGGCCCAAAGAAACATAGGTCCCATGGTTTCCCTTATTTGCAATATCTAGTATAGGTATGAGTCAAGCGGAAAAGTTCAGATTATGTGATGTTAGGAAAACGAACCCTTAAATATGTATTTTAATGTTTTCGTTTCTTTCATGCATGTGTTTCTAACGCATTTATAAGATTATTTCTTTGTTGCTTTGTATGTCCCTCCCCCACAGTGTAACCCCCGCTTTCACTTTATTTGATGTCAGTATAACATTTGGAGGAGATGGGGACAAACAAGTCGTTTAAGGATTCAGGTGGACCTGTTGCAACAAGGAGAATTACAAAATGTCATGTCAAAGCAAGCTTTGCAATGTCGGTGGGGGGGGGAGGGGGGTATGATTGGGTGGGGGGGAGGGGGGAGGCTGGGAAGGGATGTGAAGGGTAAACAAAGGAGGAGGCTGCAATGCTTGGTAAGAAATGTATGCATTATCCTGCCAATGTAATTGTAACCCCTCTGTACAGTATGTTCTCAAATAAAATAAAATAAAATTTAAAAAAAATTAACCCCCAAAAATCAATGGCTTTTCTGTATGCCAACAATGAGAAAAGTGTGGCTGAAATTAGGAAAGCAACTCCATTTGTAATAGCCCCACAAAAAATAAAATACCTAGGAATTAACTAAAGAAGTGAAGGATCTCTATGATGAAAACTTTAAAATCTTAAAAAAGGAAATCAACACAGAACTTAAAAAATGGCAAAACCTCCCATGCTCCTGGATTGGAAAGATTAACATCGTGAAAATGGCAATACTTCCTAAGGCTATCTACAAATTCAACACAATACCTATCAAAATTCCAACCTCATTCTTCAAGGAAATAGAAGAGGCAATCCAAAAATTCATATGGAACAATAAAAGACCCCGAATAGCAAAAACGCTCCTAAACGGAAAGAACACTGCTGGAGGAATATCAATACCAAATTTCAAACTCTACTATAAAGCCATAGTAATCAAAACAGCTTGGTATTGGCATAAGAACAGACCTCAGGACCAATGGAATAGAATTGAAAACCCAGAAATGAACCTACAGACCTATAGCCATCTAATCTTCGATAAGGAAGCTAAAACAATAGAACGGAAGAAAGACAGCCTCTTCAGTAAATGGTGCTGGCAAAATTGGTTAACTACATGTAGAAAACTAAAGTTAGATCCTTATATATCACCCTGCACCAGAATCAACTCCAAATGGATCAAAGACCTTGAACTCAAAGCAGACACTCTGAAAACATTACAGGATGGAATAGGAGAAACCCTAGGTCTCCTTGGCTCAGGCCGAAACTTTCTGAATAGAGACCCGGAAACACAACAAATCAAAGAAAGGTTGGACAAATGGGATTGCATAAGGTTGCAGAGCTTCTGCAGGGCAAATGACATAGCTAGCAAAATCAATAGAAAGCCCACCGATTAGGAGAAGATCTTTACTAGCCATACAACGGACAAGGGTCTCATATCTAAAATATACTTGGAACTCAAAAAATTAAACCACCCAACAACAAATCCTTAAAGAAACAACTGCCCAATAAATAAGTGGGCAAAAGACTTAAAGAGAAACTTCTCTGAAGAAGAAAGAAGGATGGCCAATAGACACATGAAGAAATGTTCAACATCTCTAGCCATAAAAGAAATGCAAATCAAAACAACATTGAGATATCACCTCACTCCAGTTAGAACGGCAAAAATCAAGAACTCTAACAACAACAGATGCTGGAGGGGATGTGGACAGAAAGGAACATTACTTCATTGTTGTTGGGAATGTAAACTTGTTCAACCACTTTGGAAAGCAGTATGGAGGTTCCTCAAAAGACTTCACATAGAACTCCCCTGTGACCCAGCAATCCCACTTTTGGGCATTTATCCAAATGTTTACAAACAAGACCACACTAAAGCTACCAGCACAACTATGTTTATTGCAGCATTATTTACCATAGCTAAGATATGGAACCAACCCAGATGCCCTTCAGTAGATGAATGGATCAAGAAAATGTGGTATATATACACATTGGAATTCTATGCCTCCATCAGAAAGAATGACATTGCCCCATTTGTTAGCAAATGGAAAACTTGGAAAAAGTTTTATTAAGTGAAGTAAGCCAGGCCCAAAGAACCCTAGGTCTCATGGTTTCCCTTATTTGTAATATCTAGTAGATGTATGAATCAAGCAGAAAAGGTCAGATAATGTGATGTCAGGAAAAAGAACCCTTAGATATGTATTTTAATGTTTTTTTCTTTCATGCATGTGTTTCTAATGCATTTATAAGATTATTTCTTTGTTGCTTTGTATGTCTCTCCCCCACAGTATAACCCCTGCTTTCACTATATTTGATGTCAGTATAACTTGTGGAGGAGATGGGGAAAAAACAGTTGATTAAGGATACAGGTGGACCTGTTGCAACAATGAGAAGTACAAGTTGTCATGTCCAAAACGAAGTTCACAACGTCTGTGCGGGGGGGGGGGGGAGGGCAGGGAAGGGGGGAAAGGAGAAGGATTGGGATTGGGGGGGAGCGGGTATGCTGGGAAGTAATGTGAAGGGTAAACAAAGGAGGAGGCTGCAATGCTTGGTAAGAATTGTACGCATTATCCTGCCCATGTAATTGTAACTTCTCTGTACAGTATGTTCACAAATAAAATAAAATTAAATTAAAAAAAAGGTTAGGGTTATGGTGAGGGCTAGGGTGAGGGTGAGTTTTAGGGTGAGGGTGAAGGTGCGGGTGAGGGTTTCGGCTAGGTAAGGGTTAGGGTTAGGGTTACGTTGAGTTTTAGGATGAGGGTGAGGGTTAGAGTGAGGGTTAGGTTTAGGCTTAGGGTGAGGGTGAGGGTTAGGATTAGGTTGAAGGTTAGGGATAGATTTAGGGTGAGGGTGAGTTTGAGGGTGAGGGTTATGGTTAGGGTTAGTGTTAGAGTTAGGGTGACTGTGAGGTGCGGGTGAGGGTTAGGTTTAGGATTAGGGTTAGGTTTAGGGTTAGGCTGAGGGTGAGCTTGAGGGTGAGGATGAGGGTTTGGGTTAGGGTGAGAGTTAGGGTTAGGGTTAGGGTTATGGTTAGGCTGAGGGTGAGGGTGAGGGTTAAGTTTAGGGTGAGGTTGAGGGTGAGGGTTAGGGTTAGGGTTAGTGTGAATGTTAGGGTTAGGGTTAGGGTTAGGGTGAGGTTTAGTGTTAGGGTTACGTTGAGGGTTAAAGTTAGGATGAGGATTAGGGATAGCATTAGGGTGAGGGTGAGGGTTACGGTGAGTGTGAGGGTTCGGTTTCAGGTGAAGGTTAGGGTGTGGGTGAGGGTTAGGGTTAGGGTGAAGGTTAGGGTTAGTGTGAGGGTGAGGGTTAGGGGTAGGGTTAGTGTGAGGGTTAGGGTTAGGGTGAGGATTAGGGATAGATTTAGGGTTAGGGTGAGGTTGAGGGTGAGGCTTAGGGTTAGGGTTAGGGATAGAGTTAGTGTGAGGGTGAGAGTTAGGGTTAGGATTAGGGTTAGGGTTAGGCTGAGGGTGAGGGTGAGGGTGAGGGTAAGGGTTAGGGTGAGGGTTAGGGTTAGGGTTAGGGTGAGGTTTAGAGTTAGGGTTAGGGTTAGTGTTAGCGTTAGGGTTAGCGTTAGGGTTATTATAGGGTTAGGGTGAGGTTGAGAATTAGGGTTAGGGTCAGGTTTAGGGTGAGGATGAGGGTGAGGGTTTGGGTTAGGGTTAGGGTTAGTGTTAGGATGAGGGCTAGGCTGAGGGTTAGAATTAGGGTTAGGGTGAGGGTTAGGGTTAGTGTGAGGGTTAGCTTTAGGATTAGCATTGGGGTGAGGGTAAGGGTTAGGGTGAGGGTGAGGGGTTGTTTTAGTACTAGGGTTAGGGTGAGGGGGAGGGTAACCGTTATGGTAAGGTTTAGGATTAGGTTAGGGTGAGGGTGAGGGTGAGGGGAAGGGTTAGGATTAGGGTGAGATTTAGGGTTTTGTGAGGGTTATGGTTAGTGTGAGTAAAAGTGTTAGGGTGAGGTTTAGGGTGAGGGTTAGGGTGAGGGTGAGGGTCAGGTTTAGGATTAGGGGTAGGGTTAGGATTAGGCTTAGGGTGAGGGTGAGTTTCAGGGTTAGGGTTAGGGTTAGGTTGAGCATTAGGGTTAGTGTGATATTTAGGGTGAAGGTGAGGTTTAGGATGAGTGTGAGTGTTCGGTTGAGGGTGAGGGTTAGGGTGTGGGTGAGGGTTAGGTTTATGGTGAGGGTTAGCATGATGGTGAGGGTTAGGGTGAGGGTGAGGGCTAGAGTTAGGGTTAGCAATAGGGTGAGGTGTAGGGTTAGGTTAGGGTTAGGGTGAAGGTTAGGGTGAGGGTTACGGTGAGGGTGAGGGGTAGGGTGAAGGTTAGGTTTAGGGTTAGGGTTAGTGTTAAGGTGAGGGTTAGGGTGAGGGTTAGGGTGAGGGTGAGGGTTAGGGTTAGGGTTAGGGTGAGGGTGAGTGTTAGGGTTAGGGTTAGAGTTAGGGTGAAGTTTAGGGTGAGGGTTAGGGTTAGGGTGAGAGTTAGGGTGAAGCTTAGGGTTAGGGTTAGTGTTAGGGTACTTGTTAGGGTTAGGCTGAGTGTTAGAGTTAGGGTGAAGTTTAGGGTTAGGGTGAGGGTTAGTGTTAGGATTAGGGTTAGGGTGAGGTCTAGGGTGAGGATGAGGGTTAGGGATAGGGTGAGGGTCAGGGTAAGGCTTAGGGTGACGGGTATGATTAGGGTTAGGTTAAGGGTTAGGTTTAGTGTGAGGGTTAGAGTTAGGGTTATGGTTAGGCTGAGGATAAGTGTTAGAGTGAAGATTAGGTTGACAGTGAGGTTTAGGGTTAGCATGAGTGTTAGGGTGAGGGTGAAGGTACGGGTTAGGGTTAGGGTTAGGGTGAGGGTGAGGTTTAGGGTTAGGGTTAGGGTGAGGGTTAGGGTTATGGTTTCGGTTAGGGTTAGGGTTAGGGTGAGGGTTAGAGTAAGGGTTAGGGTTAGGGTTAGCGTTAGGGTTATTGTTAGGGTTAGGGTTATGTTGAGGGTGAGGGTGAGGATTAGGGTTAGAGTTAGGTTTATGGTGAGGGTGAGGGTGAGGGTTAAGGTTAGGGTTAGGCTGAGGTTTAGGGTTAGGGTTAGCATTAGGATGAGGGTTAGGCTGAGGGGTAGAGTTAGGGTGAGGGTTAGGGTTAGGGTTAGGGTTAGCGTGAGTGTGAGGGAAAGGGGTAGGGTAAGGGTTAGGCTTAGGGTGAGGATGCGGGTGAGGTGTAGGGTTAGGATTTGGGTGAGGCTTAGGGTTTGTGTGAGGGTTACGGTTGGGGTAAAAAAAGTGTTAGGGTGAGGTTTAGTGTGAGGGTTAGGGTGAGGGTGAGGGTTAGGTTTAGGATTAGGGTTAGGGTTAGGGTTAGGTTTATGGTGAGGGTGAAGTTGAGGGTTCGGGTGAGGGTGAGGGTGAAAGTTAGGGTTAGTGTGATATTTAGATTTAGGGTTAGGGTTAGGGTTAAGGTGAGGTTTAGGGTGAGGGTGAGGTTTAGGGTTAGGGTTAGCAATAGGGTGAGGGGTAGGGTTAGGTTAGGGTTAGGGTGAGGGTTAGGGTGAGGGTTAAGGTTAGGGTTAGTGTGAGGATAAGGATTAGGATTAGGTTTAGGGTGAGGATGAGGGTAAGGGTTAGGGTTATTGTTTGGGTTATGGTTAGGGCTAGGGTTAGGATTAGGGTGAGGGTTAGGAATAGGTTTAGGGTTAGAGTGAGGGAGAGTGTGAGGGTAAAGTTTAGGGTTAATGTTAGAGTTAGTTTGAGGGTCTGGTCGAGGGTTAGGGTTAGGGTTATTTAGTTTGGGTTATAGTTAGGGAGAGGGTGAGGGTGAGGGTTTCAGTTACATTAGGGTTAGGGTTAGAGTTATGGTGAGGATTAGGTTGATGGTGAGGGTTAGGGTGCGGGTTAGGGTTAGGGTGAGGGTTAGGTTTAGGGTTTGGGTTAGATGAGGTTTAGGATGAGGGTGAACGTTAGGGTGAGAGTCAGGGTTGGGTTTAGGGTGAGGGTTAGGGTGAGGGTTAGGGCTAGGGTTAGGGTTAGGGTGAGGTTTAGGTAGAGGGGTATGGTTAGGGTTTGGGTGAGGGTTAGGGTTAGGGTTAGTGTGAGGGTTAGGGTTAGGGTTAGGGTGAGGGTTAGTGTTAGGTTTCGGATTAAAATTAGGGCTAGGGTTAGAGTTAGGGTTAGGGTGAGGTTGAGAGGTAGGGTTAAGATTAGGTTTAGGTTTAGGGTTAGGGTTATGGTGAGGGTTAGGGTGAGGGTTAGGGTGAGGGTGAGAGTTAAGGTAAGGATTAGGGTGAGGATGAGGGTAAGTTTTAGGGTGAGGGTGAGACTTAGGTTTAGCATTAGGGTTAGGGTGAGGGTTAGGTTAAGGTTAGGGTTAGGGTGAAGGTGAATGTTAGGGTTAGGGTTAGGGTTAGTGTGGGCGTTAGGGTGAGGGTTAGGTTTACGGTGAAGTTTAGGGTGCCGGTTAGGGATAGGGTGAGGTTTAGGGTTAGGGTTAGGTTTAGGATGATGTTTAGTGTGAGGGTGCGGGTTAGGGTGAGGTTCAGGTTTCGGGTGAAGGTGAGGGTTAGGGTGTGGGTGATGGTTAGGTTTAGGGTGAGGGTTAGGGTGACTGTGAGGGTTTGGGTGAGGGTGTGGGTTAGGGTTAGGTTAGGGGGAGGGGGAAGGTTAGGGTTAGGGTGAGGGTTACAGTTAGGATGAGGATTTGGGTTAGCGTAAGCGTGAGGGTGAGGGTTAAGTTGAGTATGAGGGTTCGGTGAGGGTGAGGGTTAGGATGTTGGTGAGGGTTAGGGTTAAGTTAAGGGTTAGGGTGAGGGTTAGGGTTAAGGTTAGAGTTACGGGGAGTTTGAAGGTTAGGGTTAGGGTGAGGGTGAGGGTGAGGGTTAGGGTTAGAGTTTTGGTTAGGGTTAGGGTTAGGGTAAGGTTTAGAGTCAGGGTTAGGGTTAGGGTTAGCATTAGGCTTATTGTTAGGGTTAGGGTTAGGGTGAGGGTGATGGTGAGGATTAGGGTTAGGGTTAGGTTTAGGGTTAGGGTTAGAGTTAGGCTGAGGGTGAGGGTGAGGGTGAGGGTGAGGGTTAGGGTTAGCATTAGGTTTAGGGTGGAGGTTAGGTTTAGTGTGAGGGTTAGGGTTAGGTTTAGGTTTAGGGTTAGGTTGAGGGTAAGTGTTAGGGTTTGGGTTAGGGTGAGGGTGAAGGTGAAGTTGAGGGTTTCGGCTAGGTAAGGTTTAGGGTTAGGGTTAGGGTGAAGATTAGGGTGAGAATGAGGTATATGTTGAGGGTTAGTGTTAGGGTTAGGGTGAGGGTTACAATTAGGATGAGGATTAGGGTTAGTGTAAGGGTGAGGGTGAGGGTTAGGGTGAGTGTGAGTGTTCGGGTTCGGGTTCGGGTTAGGATGTGGGTGAGGGTTTGGGTTAGGGTGAGGTTTAGGGTGAGGGCGAGGGTTAGATTTAGCTTTATGGTTAGGATGAGGGTTAGGGTGAGGGTTAGGGTTAGGGTTTGGATTAGGGTTAGGGTTAGTGTGAGGGTTATGGATAGATTTAGGTTTAGAGTGAGGTTGAGGGTGAGGGTTAGGGTTAGGGTTAAGGATAGAATTATGGTGAGGGTGAGGATGAGGGTTAGGGTTAGGATTAGTGTTAGGGTTAGGGTTAGTGAGAGGGTGAGGGTTAGGGGTAGGGTTAGGGTGAAGATTAGGTTGAGAATGAGGTTTATTTATGTTGAGGGTTAGTGTTAGGGTTAAGGTGAGGGTTACAATTAGGATGAGGATTAGGGTTAGTGTAAGTGTGAGGGTGAGGGTTAGGGTGAGTGTGAGCGTTCGGCTTCGGGAGAGGGTTAGGATGTGGGTGAGGGTTTGGGTTAGGGTGAGTTTTAGGGTGAGGGCGAGGGTTAGATTTAGCTTTATGTTTAGGATGAGGGTTAGGGTGAGGGTTAGGGTTAGGGTTTGGGTTAGGGTTTGGGTTAGTGTGAGGGTTAGAGCTAGATTTAGGGTTAGAGTGAGGTTGAGGGTGAGGGTTAGGGTTAGGGTTAAGGATAGAATTATGGTAAGGGTGAGGATGAGGGTTAGGGTTAGGATTAGGGTTAGGGTTAGGGTTAGTGTGAGGGTGAGGGGTAGGGGTAGGGTTAGGGTGATGTTTAGGGTTAAGGTGAGGATTAGGGATAGATTTAGGGTTAGGGTGAGGTTGAGGGTGAAGTTTAGGGTTAGTGTGAGGGTGAGGTTTAGGGTTAGGGTTAGGGTTAGTGTGAAGTTTGGGGTTAGGGTTAGGCTTAGGGTGAGGGTTAGTGTTAACGTTAGGGTGAGGGTGAGGGTGAGGGTGAGGGTGAGGGTTAGGTTTAGCATTAGGGTTAGGTTTAGGGTTAGGCTGAGGGGGAGGGGGAGGGGAAGGTTGAGAGATAGGGTTAGGCTTAGGGTTAGGGTTAGGGTGAGGGTTAGGGTTAGGGTTGGGGTGAGGTTGAGGTTTAGGATTAGGGTTAAGGTTATATTTAGGGTTAGAGTTACGGTTAGGGTTTGTGTGAGGGTGAGGATGAGGGTTAGGATTTGGGTTAGGTTTAGGCTGAGGGTGAGGTTTAGGGTTAATATTAAGGTTAGGGTTAGGGTGAGGGCTAGGGTGAGGCTGAGGGTTAGGATGAGGGTAAAGTTCGGGTGAGGGTTTCAGCTAGGTAAGAGTTAGGGTTAGGGTTACTGTGAGGATTGGGTTAGGGTGAGTATTAGAGTGATGGTGAGGGTTAGGATGAGGGTGAGGGTGAGGGTGAGGGTGTGGGTTAGGGTGTGGGTGAGGGTTAGGGTTAGGGTGAGGATTAGGGTGAGGGTAAGAGTTAGTGTTGGCATTAGGGTTAGGATGAGGGTTAGGGTTAGGGTTAGGGTTAAGGTTAGGGTTAGTGTGAGGGTGAGGATTAGGGGTAGGGTTAGGGTGAGGTTTAGGGTTAGGTTGAAGGTTAGGGACAGATTTAGGTTTAGGTTGAGGTTGAGGGTGAGGGTTAGGGTTAGGCTTAGTGTTTGAGTTAGGGTGAGTTTGAGGGTGAGGGTGAGGGTTAGGGTTAAATTTAGGGTTAGGGTTAGGGTTAGGTGAGGGTGAGGTTGAGGGTGAGGGTGAGGGTGAGGGTTAGGGTGAGGTTTAGGGTTCCGGTAAAGGTTAGGCTCAGGGTGAGGGTGAGGGTTAAGTTTAGGGTGAGGGTTAGGGTTAGGGTTAGTGTAAATGTTAGGGTTAGTGTTAGGGTTAGGGTGAGGGTTAGTGTTAGGGTTAGGGTGAGGGTGAGGGCGAGGGTGAGGTTTAGGTTTAGTATTAGGGTTAGGTTTAGGGTTAGGCTGAGGGGGAGGGGGAGGGGAAGTTGAGGGTTAGGGTTAGGCTTAGCGTTAGGGTTAGGGTGAGGGCTGGGTGAGGGTGAGGTTTAGGGTGAGGTTGAGGGTGAGGCTTTCAATTAGGTAAGGGTTAGGGTTAGGGTTAGGGTGAGGGTTAGGGTTAGGGTAATATTTATGGTGAGGTTGAGGGTTAGGGTGATGGTTCGGTGGAGGGTTCGGGTTTGGGTGAGGGTGAGGGTCAGGGTTAGGTTTAGGGTGAGGGTGAGGGTGAGGGTTAGGGTAAGGGTTAGTGTTAGGGTGAGGGTTAGGGATAGGGTGAAGATTAGGGTTAGCCTAAGTGTTAGGGTGAGGGTTAGGCTGAGGGGTAGTGTTAGGGTTAGGGTTAGGGTAAGGATTAGGGCGAGGGTTAGGGTGACGGTGCAAGTTAGGGTTAGCATTAGGGTTAGGGTGATGGTGAGGGTTAGGGTTAGGGTTAGGGTTAGTGTGCGGCTGGGGTTAGGGTCAGGGTTACTATTAGGGATAGGGTGAGGATTAGTGTTAGGGTTAGGGTTAGGGTGTGGGTTAGGCTGAGGCGTAGTGTTAGCGTTAGGGTGAGGGTTAGGTTTAATGTGAGTGTTAGAGTTAAGTTTATGGTTAGTGTTAGGGTAACGGTGAGGGTTAGGGTTAGGCTGAGGGTTAGGGTTAGGGTTAGTGGTAGGGTGAGGGTTTGGGTGAGGGAGAGGGTTAGGGTGAGGGTGAGGGTGAGGTTGAGGGTGAGGGTGAAGCTTAGGGTTAGGGTGAGGGTTAGGGTTAGGCTGAGTATGAGGGTGAGGGTTAAGGATAGGGTGAGGGTGAGGGTTAGGGTTAGGGTTTGTGTGAATATTAGGGTTAGGGTGAGAGTTAGTGTTAGGGTTAGGGTGAGGGTGAGGGTGAGGGATAGGGTTAGTATTAGGGTTAGCTTTAGGGTTAGGCTGTTTTTGATGCGGAGGGGGAGGTTGAGGGTTAGGATTAGGCTTAGAGTTAGGGTTAGGGTTAGGGCTGGGTGAGCGTGATGTTTAGGGTGAGGTTGAGGGTGAGGCTTTCAGTTAGGTAAGGGTTAGGATGAGGGTGAGGGTGAGGGTTAGGTTTAGAGTGAGGGTTAAGGTTAGGGTTAGGGTGAGATTTAGGGTGAGGGTTAGGGTTAGGGTAAGGATTATGGTGAGGTTTAGGGTTTGTGTTAGGGTGAGTGTGAGGGTGAGGGTGAGGTTTAAGGTGAGGGTGAGGTTTAGGGTTAGGGTGAGGGTGAGGGTTAGGGTTATATTTAGGGTTAGAGTTAGGGTTAGGGTTAGGGTGAGGATGAGGGTGAGGTTTAGGGTTAGGATTAGGGTTAGGTTTAGGGTGAGGGATAACGTGAGAGTGAGGGTTAGGGTGAAGGTGTAGGTGATGCTGAAGTTTTTGGCAAGGTAAGAGTGAGGGTTAGGGTTAAGGTGAGGATTAGGGTGAGAGTGTAGTTTCGGGTGTGTGTAAGGGTTAGGGTTAGAGTGAGGGTTACAGTTAGGGTTAGAGTTAAGGCGATGTTTAGGGTGAGGGTGAGGGTTAGGGTGAGGGTGAGGGTTCTGGTGAGGGTGAGGGTTAGGGTGTGGGTGAGGGGAAGTTTTAAGGGTGAGGGTATGGGTGACGGTGATGGTTTGGGTGAGGGTGAGCGTTAGCGTTAGGGTTAGCGTTAGGGTGAAGGTTAGGGTTAGGTTTAGGTTTAGGGTGAGGGTTAGGGTGAGAGTTAAGGTTAGGGTTAGTGTTAATGTAAGGATTTGGGTTGGGGTTAGGTTTAGGGTTAAGGTGAGGGTAAGGGTTAGGGTGAGGTTTGGGGTCAGGGTGAAGTTTCTGGTTAGGTTTAGGGTTAGGGTGAGGGTTAGGGTGAGGGCTAGGGTTAGAGTTAGGTTTAAGGTAAGGGTTAGGGGTTAGGGTTAAGTTTAGAGTTAGGGTGATGGTGAGGGTGCGGGTGAGGGTTAGGTTTAGGGTTAGGGTTAGGTTTAAGTTGAGGTTGAGGGTTAGTGTTTGGGTGAGGGTTAGTGTTAGGGTTAGGGTGAGGGTAAGAGTGAGGATTAGGGTTAGGATTAGGGTGAGGTTGAGGGTGAGTGTTAGGTTTAGGGTGAGCATAAGGGTTAGTGTGAGGATTAGGGTGAGGGTGAGGGTTAAGGTTAGGGTTAGGGTTAGTGTTAGGTTTAGGGCGAGGGTGAGGTTTAGGGTTAGGGTTACGGTTAGGATGAGGGTGAGGGAGAGCGTTAGGTTTAGTATTGGGGTTAGGCTTAGGGTTAGGCTTAGGGTGAGGGTGAGGGTGAGGGTTCGGTTAGGGTGTGGGTTAGTGTTAGGGTTATGGTGAGCGTTATGGTTAAGGAGAGTGTCAGGGTTCGGGTGAGGGTGAGGATGAGGGTTAGGTCTACCATGAGTATTAGGGTGAGGGTTACAGTTAGTGTTAGTGTTAAGGTGAAAGTGTGGGTTAGGGTTAGGATTAGGTTGACGGTTAGCTTTAGGGTTTCGGTTAGGGTTAGGGTTTCGGTGAGGGTTAGAGTTAGGGTTAGGGTGAGGGTTAGGTTTAGGTTTAGGGTTAGGGTTAGAGTTAGGCTGAGGGTGAGGGTGAGGGTGAGGGTGAGGGTTAGTGTTAGTGTTAGGGTTAGGGTTAGGGTGAAGGTTAGGGTTAGTGTGAGGGTTAACTTTAGGGTTAGGGTTAGCATGAGGGTAAGGGATAGGGTGAAGATTAGGGTGAGGGTGAGGGTTAGGGTTAGGGTCAGGGTTAGGTTCAGGGTGAGGGTGAGGGTTAGGGTTACTGTGAGGGTTAGGTAAAGCTGAGGGTTAGGGTTAGGTTTAGGGTGAGGGTGAGGGTGAGGGTGAGGGTTAGGGTTAGGGTTAGTTTTAGGGTGAGGGTGAGGGTGAGGGTTAGGGCTAGGATTAGGGTTA
This sequence comes from Dipodomys merriami, assembly GCF_024711535.1. NCBI lineage: Eukaryota > Metazoa > Chordata > Mammalia > Rodentia > Heteromyidae > Dipodomys > Dipodomys merriami. The sequence goes on along the minus strand of NW_027206513.1, from coordinate 4,034,509 downwards.
GGGTTAGGGTTAGGCTGAAGGTGAGGATGAGGGCTAGGGTGAGGTTGAGGGGTAGGGTGAGTGTGAGGGTGAGTTTGAGGGTGAGAGTTTCAGTTAGGTAAGGGTTAGGGTTTGGGTTTGGTTGAGGATTAGGATGAGGGTTAGTGTTACCATGAGGGTTAGGTTTAGTGTGAGGTTTTGGGTTAGGGTTAAGGTGAAGTTTATGGTTAGAGTGATGTTTACGGTGAGGATGATGGTTAGGGTGAGATTGAGGATTCGGGTGAGGTTGAGGGTGAGGGTGTGGGTGAGGATTAGGGTTAGTGTGAGGGTTAGGGTTAGAGTTAGGGTAAGGTTTAGGGTAAGCGTTTGGGTTAGGGTGAGGGTTAGGGTTAGGGTGAAGATTAGGGTGAGGATAAGGGTTAGGGTTAGGATCAGGGTTAAGGTGAGGGTGAGGGTTAGGGTTAGGGTTATGGTGAGCGTGAGGTTTAAGGTCAGGATGAGGGTTAGGGTGAGAGTTAGGGATAGAATTATGGTTTGGATGAGGGATAAGTTGAAGGTGAGTTTTAGGGTTAGCGTTAGGTTTAGTGTGAGGGTGATGGTTAGGTTTAGTGTGAGGGTTAAGGTTAGTGTTAGGGTGAGCTTAAGGGTTTGGGTGAGGGTTAGGGTGAGCGTGAAGTTTAGGGTTAGCATGAGTCTTAAGGTTACGGTTAGGTTGAGTTTTAAGATTAGGGTTAGGGTGAGGGTGAGGGTTAGGGTTAGAGTTAGGGTAAGGTTTAGGGTAAGCCTTAGGGTTACGGTGAGGATTAGGGTCAGGGTGAGGGTGAGGTTTAGGGTTAGTGTGAGAGTTAGGGTAAGGGTGAGGGTGAGGGTTAGGTTGAGGGTGAGGGTGATGGTGAGGGTTAGGGTTAGGGTTAGGTATAGAGTGAAGTTGAGGGTGAGGATTATGGTTAGGATTAGGCTTAGGGTTAGGGTTAGGGTTAGGTTGAGGGGGTGGGTGAGGGCTAGGGTAAGGTAAGGGTTAGGGTGAGAGTGAGGGTGAGGTTGAGGGTGAGGGTTTTGGTTAGGTAAGGTATAGGGTTAGGGTTAGGATGAGGGTGAGTTTTAGTGTGAGGGTTAGCATTAGGGTGAGGTTTTGGGTTAGGGTTGAGTTGAGGGTTAGGGTTAGGGTGATGTTTACGCTGAGGGTGAGGGTTAGGGTGAGGGTGAGGATTGGTGTGAGGGTGAGGGTTAGGGTGTGGGTGAGGGTAAGGGTTAGGTTGAGGGTGAGGGTTTGGGTGAGGGTGAGGGTTAGGTTTATGATTAGGGTTATGGTTAAGCTTAGGCTGAGGGTGAAGGTGAGGATGAGGTTTAAGGTGAGGGTTAGGGTTAGGTTAGCGTGAGGATTAGGGTTAGTGTTAGGGTGAGCTTAAGGTTTAGGGTGAGAGTTAGGGTGGGAGTGCATTTTAGTGTTAGCATGAGTGTTAGGGTGACGGTAAGGTTTTGAGTTAGGGTTAGGGTTAGGGTTAGGGTTAGGTTTAGGGTGAGGGTTACGGTTAGGGTTAGGGTTAGGGTGAGGGTTAGGTTTAGGTTTAGGGTTAGGGTCAGGATTAGGGTTAGGTTTAGGGGGAGGGCCAGGGTGAGGGTTAGGTTTAGGGTTAGGGTTAGGGTTAGGCTGAGGTTGAGGGTTAGGGTTAGGGTGAGGTTTAGGTTTAGGGTGAGGGCTAGGGTGAGGGTGAGCTTTAGGGTGAGGTTGAAGGTGAGGGTGAAGCTGAGGGTTCTGGTGAGGGTTAGGGTGAGGGTTAGGGTGAGGGTTACGGTTAGGGTGATGTTTAGGGTGAGGGTGAGGCTTAGGGTGAGTGTGAGGGTTCGGGTGAGAGTGAGCGTTAGGGTGTGGGTGAAGATTAGGGTTAGGGTTAGGGTGACGGATAGGGTTAGTGTGATGTTTAGGGTGAGGGTGAGGGTTAGGGTGTGTGTGAGGGTTAGGGTGTGGATGAGGGTTAGGGTTTCGTTGAGATTTAATGTGAGGGTGTGTGTTAGGGTTAGCCTTAGGGTTAGGGTGAGGTTTAGAATGAGTTTTAGGGTTAGGGTTAGAGTTAGTGTTAGGGGGAGGGGGAGGGTTAGGATTAGGATTAGGATTAGGGTTAGGTTTAGGCTGAGGGTGAGGGTGAGCTTTAGGGTTAGTGTGAGGGTTAGGGGAAGGGGTAGGGTTAGGCTGAGGTTGAGGGTGAGGGTGATGGTTAGGGGTAGGGTTAGGGTGAGGGTGAGGGTTATTTTTAGGGTTATTGTGAGTGTTAGGGTTAGGGTGAAGGCTAGGGTGAAGGTTAGTGTTAGGGTTAGGTTTTGGGTGAGGGTGAGCTTTAGGGTTAGGGTGAGGGATAAGGTTAGGGTGAGGGTGAGGCTGAGGGTGAGGATGAGGGTTCGGGTTAGGGTTAGGGTTAGGATGAAGGTTAGGGTGATGCATATTGTTACGGTTAGGCTGAGGGTTAGGGCTAGAGTTAGGGTGAGTGTTAGTGTTAGGGTTAGGGTTAGGATTAGGGTGAGTGTTAGGGTTAGATTTAGGGTTAAGTTGAGAGCTAGGGTGAAGGTGAGGTTTAGGGTTAGGATTAGGGTGAGGGTGATGGTTAGGATTAATGTTAGGTATAGGCTTATTGTTAGGGTTAGGGTTAGGGTGAGAGTTAGGGTTAGGGTGAGGGTAAGGGTGAGGGACAGGGTAAGGGTTAGGGTTAGGGTTATTCTAAGGGTTAGGGTAATATATAGGGTGAGGGTGAGGGTGTGCGTGTGGGTGAGCGTTAGGATTAGTGTTAGGCTGAGGGTGAGGGTTAGGGTTAGGGTGAGGGCTAGGTTGAGGTTGAGGGTTAGGTTGAGGGTGAAGGAGAGGGTGAGGGCGAGGGTGAGGTGTAGGGTGACGGGTAGGGTGAGGTTAGGGTGAGGGTTATGGTTAGAGTGACTTTTAGGGTGAGTTTACAGTTAGGGTTACTGTTAGGTTAGGGTGAGGTTGAGGGTTAGGTTTAGGGTTAGTGTGAGGATTATGGTTAGTGTTAGGGTTAAGGTGAGGGTGAGGGTAAGGTTTAGGGTGAGGTTTAGGATGAGGGTGACGGTTAGGGTTAGTGTGAAGGTAGGGTTAGTGTGAGGGTTAGGGTTAGGGTTAGAGTTAAGGTGAGCGTAAGGGTTAGGATGAAGATTAGGGCGAGTTAGGGTTAGGGATAGATTTAGGGTTAGGGTGAGGTTGAGGGTGAGGGTGAGGGTTAGGGTTACGATTAGGGTTAGGGTTAGAGTTAGGCTGAGTGTGAGGGTGAGTGTGAGGGTGAGGGTAAGTTTTAGGGTGAGGGTTAGGGTTAGGGTTAGGCTGTGGGTGAAGGTGAGGGTGAGGGTTATGGTTAGGGTAAGGGTGAGGGTTAGGGTTAGGGTTAGTGTTATTTTTAGTGTGAGGGTTAGGGTTAGGTTTAGGGTGAGGTTTAGTGTTTGGGTTGGGGTGAGGGTGAGGGTTAGGGTTTGGGTTAGGGTAATATTTAGGATTAGAGTTAGGGTTAGGGTTAGAGTGAGGGTGAGGCTGAGGTTTAGGGTTAGAATGAGGGCTAGGTTGAGTGTGAGAGTTAGGGTGAGGGTGAAGCTGAGGGTGAGGGTTTTGGCTAGGTAAGGGTTAGTGTTAGGGTTAGGTTGAGGATTAGGGTGAGGGTGAAGGTTAGGTTGAGGGTTAGTGTTAGGGTTAGGTTGAGGGTTAGAGTTAGGGATAGGGTGAGGGTTAGGGTGAGGGGTAGGGTTAGAGTTCGGGTGAGGCTTATTGTGACCATGAGTGTTAGGGTGAGGGTGAGGGTTAGGGTTAGGGTTGGGGTTTGGGTGAGGGTTAGGGTTAGCGTTATCGTTAGGGTTAGGGTGATGGGTAGGGTGAGGGTTAGGGTTAGAGTGAGGGGGAGGGTTAGAGTAAGATTGAGGGTTAGGGTTAGGGTGAGGATTAAGGTTATGGTTAGGGTGAGTGTGAGGGTTAGGGTTAGGTTTGCAGTTAGGGTGAGGGTGAGGGTGAGTGTTAAGTTTAATATGAGGGTTAGGGTTAGGTTTAGGGTTAGGCTTAGGGTGAGGGGAGGGTTACGGTCAGTGTGAGGGTTAGTGTTAGGGTTAGGGTGAGAGTTAGGTTTTGGGTGATATTTACGGTAAGGGTGAGGTTTAGGGTGAGGGTTAGATTGACGGTGAGGGTTAGGGTGTGGGCGAGGTTTAGGGTTAGGGTTAGCGTTAGGGTGAAGGTTAGGGTTAGGGATAGGGTTAGGGTGAGGGTAAAGGTTAGGGTAAACTTTAGGTTGAGGGTTAAGGTTAGGGTTAGGAAGAGGGTTAGGGTGAGGGTTAGGGTTAGAGTTAGGTTTAGGGTAAGGGTTAGGGTTAGGGTTAGGGATAGAGTTAGGGTGAGGTTGAGGGTGAGGGTTAGGGAGAGGGTGAGGTTTAGGGTTAGGGTGTGGTTTATGGTTAGTGTTAGGGTTAGGGTTAGGCTGAGGTTTAGGGTTAGGGTGAGGGTTAGGTTTAGGATGAGGGTTAGGGTTAGGGTGAATATTAGTGTTAGAGTTAGGGTTAGGGTGAGGGTTAGGGCTAGGGTTAGGTTGAGGGCTACGGTGAGGGTCAGGGTTAGTGTTAGGGTTAGGGATAGGATGAGGTTTAGGGTTAGGGTTAGCGTTATGGTGAGGTTTAGGCTGAGGGGTAGGGTTAGGTTTAGGGTGAGGGTTAGGTTTACTGTGAGGGTTAGTGTTAGGGTTACAGTTAGGGTTAGGGTGAAGGTAAAAGTTAGGGTGAGGGTTAGGGTGAGGGTGAGGGGTAGGGTTAGGGTAAGGGTAAGGGTTAGCCTTAGGGTGAGGGTTAGGGTTAGGATTAATGTTAAGGTTAGGGTGAGGGTTAGGGTGAGGGTGAGGGTGAGCTTTAGGTTGAGGGTGAGGGTTAGCATTAGGGTAAATGTTAGCGTTAGGATTAGGTTTAGGGTGAGGGCTAGGGTGAAGGTGAGGTTTAGGGTGAGTGTTAGGGTTAGGTTGAGGGGTCGGATTAGGGTTACGGTGAGGGTTAGGTTGAGGGGAAGGGTTAGGGTGAGGGTTAGGTTTAGTGTGAGGGTTAGGGTTAGGGTTAGGGTGAGGGTAAGAGTTAGGGTGAAGGTTAGGGTGAGAGTGAAGTTTAGGGTTAGCGTGAGTGTTAGGGTGAGTATTAGGGTGAGGGTTAGGGTTAGGGTGAGGTTGAGGGTTAGGGTTAGGGTTAGGGTGAGGGTGAGGGTTAGGGTCAGGGTCAGGGTTAGGGTTAGGTTTATAGTTAGGGTTATGGTTAGGATTAGGCTGAGGGTGAGGGTGAGGGTTAGTGTTAGGGATAAGGTTAGGCTGAGGGTGAGGGTTAGGGTTTGGAATAGGTTTAGGGTTAGGGTGAGTGTTAGGGTTAGGTTGATGTTTAGGGTAAGGGTGAGTGTTAGGGTCAGTGTGAGTTTTCGGTGAGGGTGAAGGTTAGTGTGTGGGTGAGGGTTAGGGTTCGGGTGAGGTTTAGGGTGCGGGTGAGTGTTATTGTTAGCGTTACGGTTAGGGTGAGGGTTAGGGTGAGGGTTAAGTTTAGGGTTAGGGTTAGTCTGAGGGTGAGGGTTAGTGTTAAGGTGAGGGTTAGGGTGAGGGTTAGTGTGAGGTTTAGGGTTAGGATTAGGGTTAGGGTTAGGGTGAGGGTTAGTGTCAGGGTTAGGGTGAGGGTTAAGTTTAGTATTAGGGTTAGGGTTATGGTTAGGCTGAGGGTGAGGGTGAGGGTGAGGGTGAGGGTGAGGGTTAGGGTTAGGCTTAGGGTTAGGGTTAGGGTGAGGGCAAGGGTGAGGGCTAAGGTGAGGGTTAGGTTTAGAATGAGGGTTCGGGTTAGGGTTAGGGTTAGGGTTAGGGTGAGGGTTAGTTTTAGGATTAGGCTTAGGGTGAGGTCTACGGTGAGGGTGAGGGTTAGGGATATGTTGAGGGTTAGGGTGAGTGTTAGGGTGAGGGTTAAGGTGAGGGTTAGGGTTAGGGTTAGGGTTAGGTTGAGGGTGAGGGTGAGGGTTAGGGTTAGGGTGAGGGTGAGGGTTAGGGTTTTGGTTAGGGTTAGGGTTAGGGTGACACTTAGAGTTAGGGTTAGAGTTAGGGTTAGCGTGAGGGTGAGGGTAAGGGTTAGGGTAAGGGTTAGGGTTAGGGTTAGGGTGACGGTGAGGGTGAGGTGTAGGGTTAGGATTTGGATGAGGGTTAGATTTTGTGTGAGGGTTATGGTTAGGGTGAGGAAAAGTGTTAGGTTGAGGCTCAGTTTGAGGGTGAGTGTGAGGGTGAGGGTTAGGTTTAGGATTAGGGTTAGGGTTAGGGTTAGGCTTAGGGTGAGAGTGAAGGTGAGGGTTAGGCTCAGGTTTAGGGTGAGAGTTAGGGTGAGGTTTAGGGTGACGGTGAGGTTTACGGTGAGGGTGAGGGTTAGGGTTAGGTTTAGCAATAGGGTGAGGGGTAGGGTTTGGTTAGGGTTAGGGTGAGAGTTAGGGTGAGGGTTAGGATTTGGGTTAGTGTGAGGATTAGGGTTAGGGTTAAGGTTAGGGTTAGGGTAAGGTTTAGGGTTAGAGTTTGGTTTTGGGTTAGGCTTAGGGTGAGGGTTAAGGATACGGTTAGGGTTAGGTTGAGGGTTAGGGATAAGGTTAATGTTAGGGTGAGGGTGAGGGTGAGGGTTAGTGTTAGAGTTAGGGTTAGAGTTAGGTTGAGGGTGCGGTTGAGGGTTAGGGTTAGGGTTAGAGTTAGGGTGAGGGTGATGGTGAGGGTTAGGGTTAGTATTAAGATTAGGGTTAGGGTTATGCTGGGCGGGAGGGTGAGGGTGAGGGATAGGGTTATGGTGAGGGTTAGGGTTAGGTTTTGGGTTAGGGTTAGGGTGAGGATTAGGGTTAGGTTTAGGATGAGGTTTAGGCTGAGGAGTAGGGTTAGGGTTAGGGTGAGGGTTAGGGTTATTTTGAAGGTTAGGGTGAGGGTAAGGTTTAGCATGAGGGTTAGGGTGAGCGTGAGTGTTAGGGTTAGGGTTAGGGTTAGGGTGAGGGTTAAGGTGAGTGTTAGGATTAGGGTTAGGGTTAGGGTGAGTGTTAGGTTATGGGTGAGGGTTAGGGTTAGGGTTAGTGTGAGGTTAGGGTTAGGGTTAGGTTTAGGGTTAGGGTGAGGGTTAGGGTTAGGGTTAGACTTAGGGTTAGGGTGAGTGTTAGGTTTAGGATTAGGGTGAGGGTTAGAGTGATGGTGAGGGTGAGGGTTAGGGTGAGGGTTACGGTTAGGGTTAGGGTTAGGGTTAGGCTGAGGGTGAGTGTGAGGGTTAAGTTTAGGGTGAGGGTTAGGTTTATAGTTAGGGTTAGTGTGAATGTTAGGGTTAAGGTTAGGTTTAGGGTGAGGGTTAGTGTTAGGCTTAGGGTGAGGGTGAGTGTGAGGGTGAGGTTTAGGTTTACTATTAGAGTTAGGTTTAGGGTGAGGCTGAGGGGGAGGGGGAGGAGAAGGTGAGAGTTAGGGTTAGGCTTAGGGTTAGGGTTAGGTTGAGGGCAGGGTGAGGGTAAGGTTTAGGGTGGGGGTGAGGGTGAGGGTTTCAGTTAGGTAAGGGTTCGGGTTATGGTTGTAGTGAGCGTTAGGGTTAGGGTGATGTTTAGGGTGAGGATGAGGGTTAGGGTGAGGGTTCGGTTGAGGGTATGGGTTTGTGTGAGGGTGAGGGTTAGCGTTAGGTTTGGGGTGAGTGTGAGCATTAGGGTTAGGGTAAGGTTTAGGGTTAGGGTGAGGGTTAGGGTTAGGTTTCGGATAAAGGTTCGAGTTTGGTTTCGAGTTAGGTTTAGATGTAGGGTGAGGATTAGGGTGAGGGTGAGGGTTAGGGTGAGGGTTAGGGTTAGGGTTTGGGTAACAGTTGGGATGAGGATTAGGGTTAGCATTAGGGTGAGGGTGAGGGTTAGGGTGAGTGTGAGGGTTTGGGTGAGGGTGAGGTTTAGGATGTGGGTGAGGGTTAAGGTTAGGGTGAGGTTTAGGGTGAGAGTGAGTGTTAGAGTTAGCGTTAGGGTTAGGATGAGGGTTAGGGTGAGGGTTAGGGATAGATTTAGGGTTATGTTGAGGTTGAGGTTGAGGGTTAGGGTTAGGGTTAGGGATAGAGTTAGGGTGATGGTGAGGGTTAGGGTTAGGATTAGGTTTAGGGTTAGGCTGAGGGTGAGGGTGAGGGTGAAGGTGAGGGTAAGCGTTAGGGTGAGGGTGAGGGTTAGGGTTAGGGTTAGGCTGAGGGTGAGGGTGAGGGTGAGGGTTATGGTTAGGTTGAAGGTGAGGGTTAGGGTTAGGGTTAGTGTTAGGGTTAGTGTGAGGGTTAGGGTTAGGTTTGGGGTGAGGTTGAGGTTTAGGGTTAGGGTTATATTTAGGGTTAGAGTTCTGGATAGGGTTTGGGTGAGGGTGAGGATGAGGGTTAGGGTTACGGTTAGGGTTAGGCTGTGGGTGAGATTTAGGGTTAGGATTAGGGATAGGGTTAGGGTGAGGGCTTGGGTGAGGGTGAGGCTTACGGTGTGAGTGAGGGTTAGGGTTAGGGTGAGGTTTAGGGTGAGGGTGAATGTTTGTATTAGCGTTAGGGTTAGGATGAGGGTTAGGGTGAGGGTTAGGGTTAGAGTTAGGTTTAGTCTGAGGGTGAGGGTTAGGTTGAGGTTTAGGGTTAGGTTGGGGGTTAGGAATAGATTTAGGGTTATGGTGAGGTTGAGGGTGAGGGTTAGGGTTAGGGTTAGGGTTAGAGTAAGAGTGAGTGTGAGGGTGAGGGTTAAGGTTAGGGTGACGGTGAGGGTGAGTTTTAGGGTTAGGGTTAGTGTCCATATTAGGGTTAGGGTTAAGGTGAGGTTTAGTGTTAGGGTTAGGGTGAGGGTGAGGGTGAGGGTGAGGGTTATGTTTAGTATTAGGGTTAGGATTAGGTTTAGGCTGTTGGTGATGGGGAGGGGGAGATTGAGGGTTAGGGTTAGGCTTAGGGTTAGTGTTAGGGTGATTGTTCGGGTGAGGGAGAGTGTTAGCGTGAGGGTGAGGGTGAGGGTTAGTGTGAGGGTTAGCGTTATGGTGAGGGTGAGGGTGAAGGTTAGGGTTAGGATTTGGGTTAAGTTTAGGGTTAGGGTGAGGTTGAAGGTGAGGATGAGGGTGAGGGTTTGGGTTAGATTGAGGGTTAGGTTGAGGGTGAGGTTTAGGGTTAGGGTTAGGGTTAGGGTGAGGGTTAGGGTGAGGGTTAGGTTTAGGGATAAGGTTAGGGTAAGGGTTAGGGTGAGGTTTAGGGTTCGTGTTAGGATGAGGGTTAGGGTGAGGGTGAGGTTTAGGGTGAGGGTGAGGTTTAGGGTTAGGGTGAGGGTTAGGGTTAGGGTTATATTTAGGGTTATGGTTAGGGTTAGGTGAGGGTGAGGGTGAGGGTTAGGTATAGATTTAGGGTTAGGCTGAGCTTGAGGTTTAGGGTTAGGATTAGGGTTAGGGTTAGGGTGAGGTCTAAGGTGAGGGTGAGGGTTAGGGTGAGGGTGAAGGTGAGGCTCAAGGTTTCAGCAAGTTAAGAGTGAGAGTTAGGGTTCAGGTGAGGTTTAGGGTGAGAATGAAGTTTCGGGTGTGCGTAAGGGTTAGGGTTAGGGTGAGGGTTAGGTTGAGAGTTAAGGTTAGGGTTAGTGTTAGTGTGAGGATTTGGGTTAGGGTTAGGGTTAGGGTGAGGGTAAGGGTTAAGGTGAGGTTTAGGGTGAGGGTGAAGGTTAGGGTTAGCATTATTGTTAGGTTGAGGGTTAGGGTGAGGGCTAGGGTTAGAGTTAGGTTTAAGGTAAGGGTTAGGGTTAATGTTAGGTTTAGAGTTAGCGTGATGGTGAGGGTGCGGTTGAGGGTTAGGATTAGGGTTAAGGTTAGGTTTAAGGTGATGGTGAGTTTTAGTGTTAGGGTGAGGGTTAGCTTTAGTGTTAGGGTGAGGGTGAGGGTGAGGGTTAGGGTAAGGTTTAGGGATAATATTTAATGTTAAGGTAAGGGTTAGGGTTAGGGTTAAGGTTATGGTTAGGGTTAGAGTTAGTGTGAGGGTGAGTGTGAGGGTTAGGGTTAGGGTTAGTATTAGGGTTACGGTTAGGCTAATGGTGAAGGTGAGGATGAGTGTGAGGTTTAGGGTAAGGGTGAGGGTTAGAGGTAGTTTTATGGTTATCCTGAGGGTAAGGGTGAAGGTGAGCGTTAGTGTTAGTGTGAGGGTTAGGATTAGAGTTAGGGTTAGGGTGAGGTTTAGTGTTAGGGTTGGGGTGAGGGTGAGGGTTAGGGTTAGGGTTAGGGTTAGGGTTAGAATGAGGGCTAGGGTGTGGGTGAGGGTTAGGGTGAGGTTGAAGTTGAGGGTGAGGGTTTCGGCTAGGTAAGGGTTAGGGTTAGGATTAGGTTGAGGATTAGGGTGAGGGTGAAGTTTAGGTTGAGGGTTACGGTTAGGGTGATGGTTAAGGTTAGGGATAGGATGAGGGTTAGGTTGAGGGGTAGGGTTAGAGTTCGGGTGAGGATTAAAGTGACTATGAGGGTTAGGGTGAGGGTTAGGGTTAGGGTTTTGTTTAGGGTGAGGGTTAGGGTTAGTGTTAGCGTTAGAGTTAGGGTGAGGGGAAGGGTGAAGGTTAGGGTTAGGGTTAGGGTTAGATTGAGCATGAGGGTTAGGGTTAGAGTGAGGGTTAGGGTTAGGGTAAGGATTAAGGTTACAGTTAGGGTGAGGGTGAGGGTGATGGTTAGGGTTAGGGTTAAAGTTAGGCTGAGGGTGAGGGTGAGCGTTAAGTTTAGTATGAAGGTTAGGGTTAGGGTTAGGGTTAAGCTTAGTGTGAGGGTAAAGGTGAGGGTGAGGGTTAGTGTTAGGGTTAGGGTGAGGGTTAGGTGTAAGGTGATGTTTAGGGTGAGTGTGAGGTTTAGGGTGAGGGTGAGGGTGAGGGTGAGGGTGAGGTTTAGGGTGAGGGTGAGGCTTAGGGTTAGGGTGAATGTTAGGGTTAGGATTAGGTTTAGGGTGTGGGCTAGGGTGAAGGTGAGGGTTAGGTTGAGTGTTAGGGTTAGGTTGAGGGGTCGGGTTAGGGTTACGGTGAGGGTTAGGTTGAGGTGTAGATTTAGGGTTAGGGTGAGGGTTAGGTTTAGTGTGAGGGTTAGGGTAAGGTTAAGAGTTAGGGTGAGGGTTAGGGTGAGGGTGAGTGTGAGAGTGAGGGTGAGGGTTTGGGTGAGGGTGAGTGTGAGGGTTAGAGTGTGGGTGAGGATAGGGTTAGGGTTAGGGTGAGGGTGAGGGTGAGGGTTAGAGTGTGGGTGAGGGTTAGTGTTAGGGTGAGAGTTGGGGTGACGATGAGGGTTAGGGTTAGGTTGAGGGTTAGGGTTAGGTTTAGGGTGAGGGTGAGGTTTAAGGTGAGGGTGAGGGTGAGGGTGAAATTGAGGGTTAGGGTTAGGGTGAGGTTTAGGGTTAGTGTGAGTGTAAGGTTTAGGGTGAGGTTTAGGGTGAAGGTGAGGGTTAGGGTTAGCATCAGGGTTAGGGTAAGGATAAGGGTTAGGGTGAGGGTTATGGTGAGGGTGAGGGTTAGGCTTAGGCTTATGGTTAGGGTGAGGGTTAAGGTTAGGGTTGGGGTAGGGTAAGGGTTAGGTTTAGGTTTAGGTTTAGGGTGAGGGTAAGCATTAGGGTGAGGGTTATTGTGAGGATGAGGGATAGGGTGAGGGTTAGGGCTAGGGTTACGGTTAGGGTTAGGGTTAGGGTGAGGGTTAGGTTGAGGGTTAGGGTTAGGGTGAGGGTGAGGGTTAGGTTGAGGGGGAGGATTAGGGTTAGGGTGAGCGTTAGGGTTAGTGTGAGTGTTAGGGTTAGGATTAGTGTGAGGATAAAGGTTAGGGTGAGGTTTAGGGTTAGGGTTAAGGTTAGAGTTAGGGTTAGTGTGAGGATAAGGGTTAGGGTGAGGGTTAGGGTGAGGGTGTGGGTTAGGGTTAGCCTTAGGGTTAGGGTTAGTGTTAGGGTGAGGGTTAGGTTTAGTGTGAGGGTTAGGGTTATGGTGATGGTTAGAGTTAGGGTTAGGTTAAGGGTAAAGGTGAAGGTGAGGTTTAGGATTAGGGTTAGGGTGAGGGCTAGGGTGAGGTTGAGGGTTAGGGTTAGGGTTAGGGTTAGGGTAATGGTTAGGGTGAGGGTTACGGTTATTATTTGTGTAAGGGTTAGTGTTAGGTTTAACGTTAGGTTTAGAGTTAGTCTGAGTGTAAGGGTGAGTGTGAGGGGGAGGGTTAAGTTTAGGGTTAGGGTGAGGGTTAGGTTTAGGATTAGGGTTAGGGTTAGGGTGAGGGGTAGGATTAGGGTTAGAGTGAGGGTTAGGGTGAGGGTGAGGGTGAGGGTTAGTGTTATGGTTAGGGTTAGTGTTAGGGTGAGGGTTAGGGTTAGTGTGAGGGTTGGGTTAGGGTTAGGGTTAGGGTGAGGATTAGGGTTAGTGTTAGGGTTAGTGTTAGGGTTAGGGTTAGTGTGAGGATAAGGTTTAGGGTGAGGGTTAGGGTGACGGTGAGGGTTAGAGTTAGCTTTAGGGTTAGGGTTAGCGTTAGGGTGTGGGTTAGGGTTAGTGTGAGGGTTGGGTTAGGGTTAGGTTGAGGGTAAGTGTTACGGTGAGGTTAAAGGTGAGGTGAGGGCTAGGGTTAGGGTGAGGGTGAGGGTGAAGGTGAGGGTTAGGGTGAGGGTTATGGTTAGGTTGAGGGTCAGGGTTAGGGTGATGATGATTGTGAGGGTGAGGGTTAGGTTTAGGGTGAGGGTGACATTTAGGCCTAGGGTTAGGATTAGGGTGAAGGTTAGGGTAAGGCTGAGGGTGAGGGTGAGGGAGATCGTTAGGGTTAGGGTTAGGTTTATGGTGAGGGCTAGGGTGAGGCTGTGGTTGAGGGTGAGGGGGAGGTTGAGGGTGAGTGTGAGGTTGAGGGTGAGTGTTTCGGTTAGGTAAGTGTTAGGGTTTGGGTGAGGATTATGGTGCGGGTGAGGCTTAGGGTGAAGGTTAGGGTTAGGTTGAATGTTAGGGTTAGGTTTAGGGTTAGGGTGAGGGTGTGGGTTAGGTTTAGGGTTAGGGTTAGGGTTAGGGTTAGGCTGAGGCGGAGGGGGAAGGGGAGTGTGAGGTTTAGGGTGAGTTTTAGGGTTAGGGTTTGGGTTAGGGTCAGGGTGAGTGTTAGGATTAGGGTTAGGGTTAGGTTTAGGGTGAATGTGAGGGTGAGGGTTAGGGTTAGGATTAGGGTGAGGGTTAGGCTGAGGGTGAGGGTGAGGGTGAGTTTGAGCTTTAGGGTTAGGGTTAACGTTAGGGCTAGGGTTCAGATTCAAGTGAGGGTTAGTGTTAGGGTGAGGGTTAGGATGACGGTAAGGTTTAGGGTGAGGCTGAGGGTTAGGGTTAGGGTTTGGGTTAGGGTGAGGGTTAGGGTTAGGGTGATGTTTAGGGCGAGGGTTACGGTTAGGGTGAGGGTTAAGGTGAGTGTGAGAGTAAGGGTTAGGTTGAGATTTAGGGTGAGGGTGAGGGTTAGGGCTAGGTTTAGGGTTAGGGTGAGGGTGAGGGTGAGGGTTAGGATTAGGATTAGGGTTAGGGTGAGGGTGAGGGTGAGGGTTAGGATTAGGATTAGGGTTAGGGTTATGGTTAGGCTGAGGGTGAGGATGAAGGTGAGGGTGAGGTTTAGGGTGAGTTTTAGGTTTAGGGTTAGGGTTAGGGTCAGGGTGAGGTTTAGGATTAGGGTTAGGGTTAGTGTTAGGGTGAATGTGAGGGTGAGGGTTAGGGTTAGGATTAGGGTTAGGGTTCGGGTTAGGCTGAGGGTGAGGGTGAGGGTGAGGTTTAGGGTTAGGGTTAGGGTGAGGGCTAAGGTTTGGGTTCGGGTTAGGGTTAGGGTGCGGGTGAAGGTTAGGGTTAGGATGAGCGTTAGGATGAGGGTTAGGATGACGGTAAGGATTATAGTGAGGCTGCAGGTTAGGGTGAGGGATAGGGTTAGGGTGAGAGTTAGGGTTAGGGTGATGTTTAGGGTGAGGTTGAGGGTTAGGGTGAGGGTGTGGGTTCAGATGAGGGTTAGGGTGTGGTTGAGGGTTAGGGTGAGGGTTAGGGTGACAGTGAGGTTTAGGGTGAAGCTGAGGGTTAGGGTTAGGGTTAGGGTGAGGCTTAGGGTTAGGGTTAGGATTAGGGTGAGTGCTAGGGTTAGGGTGATGTTTAGGGTGAGGGTGAGGGTTAGGTTGAGGGTGAGGCTTCGGATCAGAGTTAGGGTGACTGTGAGGGTTAGGGTTAGGGTGCGGGTTAGGGTGAGTTTAAGGGTTAGGGTGAAGGCTAGGGTGAGGGTGAGTGTTAGGTTTAGGGTTAGGCTGAGAGTTAGATTTAGAGTTAGGGTTAGGTTTAGGATGATTGTTAGGGTGAGGGTAAGGTTTAGTGTTAAGGTTATTGTTAGGGTTAATTTTAGGGTTAGGGTTAGGTTTAGGATGAATGTTTTGGTGGGGGTTAGGGATAGGATTAGGGTTAGGCTGAGGGTGAGGGTGACCGTGAGGGTTAGGGTTAGGTTTAGCGTTAGGTTTAGGGTGAGGGTGAAGGTCAGGGTTAGGGTTAGGCTTAGGGTGAGGGTCAGGGTTAGTGTGAGCGTTAGGGTTAAGTTTAGGGTTAGGGTTAGGTTGAGGGTGTTAGGGTGAGGATTAGGGTGAGGGTGTGGGGGGTTAGGGTTAGGTTTAGGGTTAGGATTAGGGTGAGGGTGATGGTTAGGGTTAGGGTTAGGGTGAGGATTAGGGTTAGAGTTAGGGTTATGGTGAGGGTGAGGATGAGGGTGAGGGTGAGGGTAAGGGTTAGTGTTAGGTTGAGGTTGAGGGTAGGTTTGGGGTTAGGATTAGGATTGGGGTTAGGGTGCGGGTGAGGGTGAGACAGGGTTAGGATTAGGGTTAGGGTTAGAGTTAGGCTGAGGGTGAGGGTGAGGTTGAGGGTGAGTGTGAGGGTTAGGGTAAGGGTTATGGTGAGGCTTAGGGTTAGTGTGAGTTTTAAGTTGAGGGTGAGGCTAAGGGTGAGGGTGAGGTTTAGGGTGAGGTTGAGGGTTGGGGTTAGGTTTAGGGTTAGGGTGAGGGTGAGGGTTAGCATTAGGATTAGGATTAGTGTTAGGGTTAGACTGAGGGTGAGGATTAGGGTGAGTTTTATGGTTAGGGTTAGGGTTAGGGTCAGGGACAGGGTTAGCTTTAGGGTTAGGGTTAGGTTTAGGGTTAGGGTGAGGGTGAGGGTTGGGGTTAGGATTAGGTTTAGGGTTAGGGTTAGGCTGAGGGTGTGGGTAGGTGTGAGGGTTAGGGTTAGGGTGTGGGTTAGGGTGAGGTTGAGGTTTAGGGTGAGAGTGAGGGTGAGGGTGAGGGTTTCGTTTAGGTAAGGGTTAGGGTTAGGGTTAGAGTGAGGATTAGGGTGAGGGTTCGCCTGAGGGTTAGCGTGTGGGTGAGGGTAAAGGTTAGGATTATGGTTAAGTTGACGGTGAGGGTTAGGGTGAGAGTGATGGTGAGGGTTAGGTTTAGGGTTAGGTTGAGGGTTAGGGTTAAGGTTAGGGTTAGGGTGAGGTGTAGGGTGAGTGGTAGGGTTAGGGTTAGGGTGAGGTTTAGGGTTAGTGAGATGGTTAAGGTTAGAGTTAGGGTTAGGGTGGGGGTAAGGGTTAGCATGATGGTTAGGGTGAGGGTTAGGGTTAGTGTTAGGGTTATTGTTAGGGTTAGAGTGAGGGTGAGGGTGAGGGTGATTGTTACGTTTAGGTTTAGGGTGAGGGTAAGGTTTAGGGTGAGGGTTAGGGTGAGGGTGAGGTTTAGGGTTAGGGTTAGGTTTAGGATTAGGGTGAGGATGAGAGTGAGGGTTAGGGTTAGGGTTAGGGTTAGGTGGAAGGTTAGGGTGAGGGTTAGGGTGAGGTTTAGGGTGAGTTTTAGGGTTAGGGTGACGGTGAGGGTGAGGGTGAGGATTAGGGTTAGAATTAATGTGAGGGTAAAGGTTAGGGTTAGGCTGAGAGTAAGCGTTAGGGTTAGGTTTAGGTTGAGGGTTAGGGTTAGGGTTAGGGTTAGGGTTAGGATGAGTGTTAGGCTGAGGGGTCGGTTTAGGGTTAGGATGAGGGTTATGGTTAGTGTGAGGGTTAGGGTTAGTGTGAGGGTAAGGGTTAGGGTGAGGGTTAGGGTGAGGTTTAGGGTTCGGGTTAGGGTTAGGGTTTAGGTGAGGGTTAGGGTGAGGGTTGGAGTAAGGGTTAGGTTGAGCGTTAGGGTGAGGGTTAGGGTTAGGGTTAGGGTTAGGGTAAGGGTTAGGGGTGAGGGTTAGGGTGAGTGTGAGGTTTAGGGTTAGTGTGAGGCTAAGGGTTACGGTGAGGGATAGGGTGAAGATGAGGCTTAGGGTTAGCATTAGGGTTAGGGTGAGGGGAAGGGTTAGGATGAGGGTTAGAGTGAATGTTAGGGTTAAGGTTAGGGTTAGGGTGAGGGTTAAGGTGAGGGTTAGGGTTAAGGTTAGGGTAAGGGTGAGAGTAAGTGTTAGGGTGAGTGTTGGGGTGAGGGTGAGTGTTAGAGTTAGCATTAGGGTTAGGGTGAGGGTGAGGGTTAGGGTGAGGATTAGGGTTAGGGTTAGGTTTAGGGTGATGATTAGGCTGAGGGGTAGGGTGAGGGTTAGGTTTAGTGTGAGGTTTAGGGTTAGGATTAGGGTTAGGGTGACGTTGAGGGTTAGGGTTAGAGTTCGGGTTAGGTTGAGGTTTAGGGTGAGCATTAGGGTGAGGGTTAGGTTTAGGGTGAATGTTAGTGTTAGGGTTAGGGTGAAGGTGAGCGTTAGGTTTATGGTGAGGGTTAGGGTTAGGGTTAGGATTAGGGTGAGTGTGAGGCTAAGGGTGAGGGTGAGGGTGAGGGTGAGGGTGAGGGATAGGTTTAGGGTTAGGTTTCGGCTGAGGGTTAGTGTTAGTGTTAGCATTAGTGTTAGGGTTAGCTTGAGCTGAAGGTGAGGGTGAGATTGAGAGTGAGGGTTATGGTAAGGGTTGGGGTGAGGGTTAAGGTTATTTTGAGGGTTAATTTGAGGGTGAGTGTAAGGGTTAGGGTGAGGTTTAGGGTGAAGGTGAGGGTTAGGGTTAGGATTACTGCTAGGGTTAGGGTTAGGCTGACGGTGATGGTGGGGGTGAGGGTGAGGGTTAGGGTAAGGATTAGGGTGAGGGTTAGGTTTAGGGTTAGGGTTAGGTTTAGGGTGATTGTTATGGTGAGCGTTAGGGTTAGTGCTGGGGTTATTGTTATGGTTAGGTTTAGGGTTAGGGTTAGGTTTAGGATGAGTGTTTGGGTGCGGGTTAGGGTTAGGATTAGGGTTAGGCTGAGGGTGATGGTTAGGGTGAGGGTTAGGGTGAGGGTCAGGGTTAGTGTGATGGTTAGGGTTAGGTTTAGGGTTAGGGTTAGGGTGATGGTAAGTGTTAGTGTGAAGTTTAGGGTGAGGGTGAGGGTTAGGGTTAGGATTAGCGTTAGGATAAGGGTGAGGGTGATGTTTAGGTTTAGGGTTAGGGTGAGGGTTAGGGTTAGGGTTAGGGTTTTGGTGAGGGTGAGGGTTAGGTTTAGTGTTAGGGTGAGGGTGAGGTTTAGGGTGAGTGTTTGGGTTAGGATTAGGGTAAGGGTGAGGGTGAGGTTTGGGTGAGAGTGAGGGTGATGGTGAGGGTGAGGGGTAGGTTTAGGGTTAGAGTTAAGGTGAGGGTGAGGGTGAGGGTTAGGGTTACGATGAGGGTGAGGGTTAGGTTTAGGGTTAGGGTGAAGGTGAGGTTTAGGGTGAGTGTTTGGGTTAGGATTAGGGTTAGAATTAGGATTAGGGTTAGGGTTAGACTGAGGGTGAGAATGAGGGTGAGGGTGAGGATTAGGGTGAGTTTTAGGGTTAGGGTTTAGGGTTAGATTCAGGGACAGTGTTAGCATTAAGGTTAGTGTTATGTTTAGGGTTGGGTTGAGGGTGAGGGTGAGGGTTAGGGTTAGGATTTGGGATAGGGTTAGGGTTAGGCTGAGGGTGAGGGTAGGCGTGAGGGTTAGGGTTAACGTTAGGGTTAGGGTGTGGGCTAGGGTGAGGTTGAGGTTTAGGGTGAGAGTGAGTGTGAGGGTGAGGGTTTCAGTTAGGTAAGGGTTAGGGATAGGGTTACAGTGAGGTTTAGAGTGAGGGTGAGGTTTAGGGTTAGGGTTAGGGTGAGGTTTAGGCATAGGGTGATATTTAGAGTGAGGGTGAGGGTTAGGGTGTGGGTGAAGGTTAAGGTTAGGTTTAGGGTTAAGATGACGGTGAGGGTTAGGGTGAGGGTAAGGGTTAGGTGTAGGGTTAGGGTGAGGGTTAGGGTTAAGTTTAGGGTTAGGGTGAGTGGTAGGTTTAGGGTTAGGGTGAGCTTTAGGGTTAGTGAGAGGGTTAGGGTTAGAGTTAGGGTTAGGTTGAGGGTAAGGGTTAGGGTGATGGTTAGGGTGAGCATTAGGGTTAGTGTTAGGGTTATTGTTAGGTTTAGGGTGAGGGTGAGGGTGATGGTTAGGGTTAGGGTTAGGTTTAGGGTGAGGGTTAGGGTGAGGGTTAGGGTTAGGATTAGGGTTAGGGTTAAGGTTAGTCTGAGGGTGAGTCTGAGGGTTAGGGTTAGGGTTAGGGTTAGGGTGAGGGTGAGGGTGAGGGTTATGTTGAGTGTAAGGTTTAGGATGAGGGTTAGGGTTAATGATAGGGTTAGGTTTAGGGTTAGGGTGAGGGTAAGGTTTAGGGTGAAGTTCAGGGTGAGGGTGAGGTTTAGGGTTATGGTTAAGGTTAGGATTAGGGTGAAAGTGAGAGTGATGGTTAGGGTTAGGGTGAGGGTTATGGTTAGGGTGAGGGTTAGGGTTATGGTTAGGGTTAGGGTGATGGTGAGGGTGAGGGTGAGGTTTAGGGTTACGGTTAGAGTTAAGGTGAGGGTGAAGTTTAGGGTAAGGCTGAGAGTAAGCATTAGGGTTAGGTTGAGTGTTAGGTTTAGGGTTAGGGTTAGGATGAGTGTTAGGCTGAGGGGTAGGTTTAGGGTTAGGGTTTGGGTTATGGTTAGGGTGAGGGTTAGGGTTATGGTTAGGGTTAGGGTGATGGTGAGGGTGAGGGTGAAGGTTAGGGTTAGGGTTAGAGTTAAGGTGAGGGTGAAGTTTAGGTTAGGCTGAGAGTAAGCATTAGGGTTAGGGTTAGGTTGAGTGTTAGGTTTAGGGTTAGGGTTAGGATGAGTGTTAGGCTGAGGGGTAGGTTTAGGGTTAGGGTGAGGGTTACGGTTATTGTGAGGGTTAGGGTTAGGATTAGGGTTAGGTTTAGGGTGAGGGTAAGAGTTAGAGTGAGGGTTAGGTTGAGGTTTAGGGTTCGGGTTAGGGTTAGGGTTAAGGTGAGGGTTAGGGTGAGGGTTAGAGTTAGGGTTAGGTTGAGGGTTAGGGTGAGGGCTAGGGTAAGGTTTAGGGTTAGGGTTAGGGTTAGGGTGAGCTTTAGGTTGAGTGTGAGGTTTAGGGTTAGTGTGAGGCTAAGGGTTACGGTGAAGGATAGGGTGAAGATGAGGGTTAGGGTTAGCATTAGGGTTATGGTGAGGGGAAGGGTTAGGATGAGGGTTAGGTTGAAGGTTAGGGTTATGTTTAGGGTTAGGGTGAGGGTTAGGTTGAGGGTTAGGGTTAAGGTTAGGGTAAGGGTGAGAGTAAGTGTTAGGGTGAGTGTTAGGGTGAGGGTGAGTGTTAGAGTTAGCATTAGAGTTAGGGTGAGGGTGAAGGTTAGGGTGAGGATTAGGTTTAGGGTTAGGTTTAGGGTGATGGTTAGGCTGAGGGGTAGGATTAGGGTGAGGGTGAGGTTTATTGTGAGGTTTAGTGTTAGGATTAGGGTTAGGGTGACGTTGAGGGTTAGGGTTAGAGTTCGGGTTAGGTTGAGGTTTAGGGTGAGCATTAGGCTTAGGGTTAGGGTTAGGGTTTATGTTAGGGTTAGGGTTAGGGTGAGGGTGAGTGTTAGGGTTAGGGTGAGGGTTAGGGTGAGGGTTAGGATTAGGGTGAGTGTGAGGCTCAGGTTGAGGGTGAGGGTAAGGGTGAGGGACAGGTTTAGGGTTAGGTTTAGGGTGAGGGTGAGTGTTAGGGTTAGCATTAGTGTTAGGGTTAGGCTTAGACTGAGGGTGAGGGTGAGGTTGAGGGTGAGGGTTATGGTAAGGGTTGGGGTGAAGGTTAGGGTTATTTTGAGGGTTAAGTTGAGGGTGAGTGTAAGGGTTAGGGTGAAGTTTAGGGTGAGGGTGAAGGTTAGGGTTAGGATTACTGCTAGGGTTAGGGTTAGGCTGATGGTGATGGTGGGGCTGAGGGTGAGGGTTACGGTAAGGATTAGGGTGAGGGTTAGGTTTATTGTGAGGGTTAAGTGGAGGGTGAGGGTAAGGGTTAGGGTGAGTGTTAGGGTGAGGGTGAGGGTTAGGGTTAGGGTTAGTGTTAGGGTGAGGTTGCGGGTGAGGGTGAGGGTTAGGTTTAGGGTGAGGGTTAGGGTTAGGGTTAGGGTGAGTTTTAGGGTTAGGGTGATGTTTAGGGTGAGGGTGAATGTTAGTGTGAGGGTGAGGGTTCGGGTGAGGGATAGGGTTTGGGTGAAGGTTAGGGTTAGGGTTAGGGTTAGGCTGAGCGTGAGAATGAGGGTGAGGGTTAGGGTTAGGTTTAGGGTTAGGGTATGGGGTAGGGTGAGTGTGAGGGTGAGAGTGAGAGTGAGGGTGAGGGTGAGGTTTTTATTTAGGTTATGGTTAGGGTTAGGTTTAGGGTGAGGATTAGGGTGAGGGTGAGTTTTAGGTTTAGGGTGATGTTTAGGGTGAGGGTGAGGGTTAGGGTGAGGGTGAGGGTGAGGGTTTGTTTTAGGGTGTGTGTGAGGGTCAGGGTGATGGTGGGGGTTAAGTTAAGGGTTAGGGTAAGAGTGAGGTTTAGGGTGATTGTTTGGGTTATGATTAGGGTTAGGGTTAGGATTAGGATTAGGATTAGGATTAGGGTTAGGGTTAGACTGAGGGTGAGGGTGAGAATTAGGGTAAGTTTTAGGGTTAGGGTTAGGGTGAGGGTCAGGGACAGGGTTAGTGTTAAGGTTAGAGTTATGTTTAGGGTTAGGGTGAGGGTGAGGGTGATGGTTAGAGTTAGGATTAGAGTTAGTGTTAGGGTTAGGCTGAGGGTGAGGGTTAGGGTTAGTATTAGGGTTAGGTTTAGAGTTATGCTGAGGGGCAGGGGGAGGGGGAGGGTGAGGTTTAGGGTTAGGCTTAGTGTTAGGAATAGGGTGAGGGCTGGGGGAGGGTGCGGTTTAGGGTGAGGGTGAGGGTGAGGGTTTCGTTTTGGAAAGGGTTAGGGTTAGGGTTAGGGTGAGGGTTAGGTTTGGGGTGATGTTTAGAGTGAGGATGAGGGTTAGGGTGAGGGTTCAGTTGAAGGTTCGGGTTTGGGATTGGGTGAGGGTTAGGGTGAGGGTGAGGGTGAGGGTGAAGGTGAAGTTTAGGGTTAGGGTAAGTGTTAGGGTTAGGGTGAGGGTTAGGGTTAGGGTTAGGTTTAGGATAAAGGTTAGGCTTAGGGTTAGGGTTAGGTTTAATTTTAGGGTTAGGGTGAGGTTTAGGGTGAGGGTAAGGATTAGGGTGAGGGTTAGGGTGAGGGTGAGTTTTAAGGTTAGGGTGAAGGTAGGGTTAGGATGAGTGTTAGGGTGATGGAGAGTGTTAGGGTTAGCATTAGGGTTAGGATGAGGGTGAGGGTTAGGGTTAGGGTTAATGTGTCAGGGCTAGGGTAAGGGTCAGAGTTTGTTAGGGTTAGGGATTGGGTGAGGATTAGGCTTAGCCTTAGGATTAGCGTGAGGTTTAGGCTGAGGGGTCGGGTTAGGGTTAGGTGGAGGGTAAGGATTAGGGTGAGGGTTAGGGATAGGGTGAGGGTTAGGGATTAGGGTGAAGATTAGGGTTAGGGTGAGGGTGAGGGTGAGGTTGAGCTTTAGGGTTAGTATTAGGGTTAGGATTAGGGTGAGGGTGAGGGTGAGGGTTAAGGTTAGGGTGAGGGTTAGTGTTAGGTTTAGGGTGAGGATTAGCTTTAGGGTGATGTTTTTGTTGAGGGTGAGGTTTAGGGTGAGGGTGAGGGTTCGGGTTAGGGTTAGGGTTAAGGTTAGAGTTAGGGTGAGTTTGAGGGGGAGGGCGAGTGTGAGAGTGTGGGTTAGGGTTAGGGTGAGGTTTAGGGTTAGTGTTAGGTTTAGGGTTAGGATGAGGTTTAGGGTTAGGGTTAGGATGAGGGTTAGGGTCAGGGTTAATGTTAGGGTTCGGGTTAGCGTTAGGGTGAGGGTTAGGGTTAGGATTAGATTGAGAGTAAGGGTGAGGATCAGGGTTAGGGTTAGGGTTAGGGATAGGGTGAGGTTTAGAGTTAGGGTTAGGGTTATGGTGAGGTTTAGGCTGAAGGGTAGGGTTAGGTTTGGGTTGAGGTTTAGGTTTACTGTGAGAGTTAGTGTTAGGTATAGGGTTAGGGTGAGGGTAAAGGTTAAGTTGAGGGTTAGGTTTAGGGTGAGGGTTAGGGGTAGCATTAGGGTTAGGGTTAGGTTTAGGCTGAAGGTCAGGTTTGAGGTTAGGGTTAGGTTTAGGATGAGGGTGAGGGTGAGATTGAGGGTTAGGGTGAGGGTGAGAGTGAGGGTTTAGGGTGAAGGTGAGGGTGAGGTTTAGGGTGATGTTGAGGGTTAGGGTTAAGGTGAGGGTTATGGTTAGGATTAGGGTTAGGGTGAGGGCTAGGGTGAAGGTGAGTGTTAGGGTTAGTGTTAGAGTTAGGTTCAGGGGTCGGGATAGGGTTAGGGTGAGGGTTAGGTTGAGGGGATGGGTTAGGGTTAAGGTGAGGGTTAGGTTTAGTGTGAGGGTTAGGGTTAGGGTTAGGGTTAGGGTGAGGGTAAGAGTTAGGTTGAGGATTAGGTTGATAGTGAAGTTTAGGGTTAGCGTGAGTGTTAGGTGAGTATTAGGGTGAGGGTAAGTGTTAGGGTGAGGGTGAGTGTGAGGGCTAGGGTTAGGGTTAGGGTGAGGTTGGGGGTTAGGGTTAGGATTAGGGTGAGGGTTAGGGTTAGGATTAGGGTTATAGTTAGGGTTATGGTTAGTGTTACGCTGAGGGTGAGGGAGAGGGTTAGGATTAGGGATAGGGTTAGGCTGAGGGTGAGGGTGAGGGTTAGGATTAAGGTTAGGGTTAGGGTAAGGGTTAGGATTAGGGTGATGTTTACAGTGAGGGTGAGTGTTAGGGTGAGTGTGAGGGTTCAGGTGAGAGTGTGGGTTAGTGTGTGGGTGAGGATTAGGTGTAGTATGAGGTTTAGGGTGAGGGTGAGGTTTAGGGTTAGCATTAGGGTTAGGGTGAGGTTTAGTGTGAGGGTTAAGTTTAGGCTTAGTGTTAGTGTGAGGGTGAGGGTTAGGGTTAGGGTGAGGTTTACGGTTAGGGTGATGGTTAGGGATAGAGTTAGGGTTAGGTTGAGGGTGAGGGTCAGGGTCTAAAGTTAGGGTTAGGGTTAGAGTTAGGGTGAGGGTGAGGGTGAGGGTTAGGGTTAGGGTGAGGTTTAGGGTTAGGCTGAGGGTGAGGGTGAGCGTGAGGTTGAGCATTAGGTTACGGTGAGGTTCATGGTTAGGGTTAGCGTTATGCTGAGGGTGAGGGTGAGGGTCAGGGTCTAGGCTTAGGCTTAGGGTTAGAGTGAGGGTTAGGGTTAGGTTTAGGGGTAGTGTGAGGTGTTGGGTTAGGGTTAGGGTGAGGGTTAGGGTTAGGGTTAGGGGGAGGGTTAGGGTAAGGGTTAGTGTGAGGGTTAGGGTTAGGGTTAGGGTGAGGGTTAGTGTTAAGTTTATTGTTAGGGTGTAGGTGAGTGTGAGGGTAAGGGTTACTATTAGGGTTAGGGTTAGGGTTAGGCTGAGGGTGTGGGTGAGGGCTATCGTGAGGGTCAGGTTTAGGGTGAGGTTGATGGTGAGGGTTTCAGTTTGGTAAGGGTTAGCGTTGGGAAGAGGGTTAGGTTTATGGTGATATTTAGGGTCAGGGTGAGGGTAAGGGTGAGGGTGAGGTGAGGGTTAGGGTTAGGGTTAAGGTTAGGGTGAGGGTTAGGTTTAGGATGAGGGTTTGGGTTAGGGTGAGGGTTAGGGTGAGGGTGAGGGATAGGGTTAGGGTTAGAGTGAGGCTTAGGGTTAGGATTAGGATTAGGGTTAGGATGAGGGTTAGTATTAGGGTTAGGGTTATGGTTAGGCTGAGGGTGAGGGTGAGGGTGAGGGTTAGGGTTAGGGTGAGGGCTAATTTGATTGTGAAGGTTAGGGTGAGGGTGAGGGTGAAGGTGAGGGTGAGGGTGAGTGTGAGGGTTAGGGTGAGGGTTATGATTAGGGTTAGGGTGAGCGTTAGAGTTAGGATGAGGGATCGGGTTAGGGATAGGGTTAGGGTTAGGGTTATGGATATAATTAGGGTTAGGGTTACGGTGAGGGTTAGTATTAGGGTTAGAGTTATGGTTAGGCTAAGGGTGAGGGTTAGGGTTAGGGTGAGGGTTAGGGTTAGGGTAAGGGCTAATGTGATTGTGAGGGTTAGGGTGAGGGTGAGGGTGAGGGTTAGGGTAAGGTTTAGGGATAATATTTAATGTTAAGGTAAGGGTTAGGGTTAGGGTTAAGGTTATGGTTAGGGTTAGAGTTAGTGTGAGGGTGAGTGTGAGGGTTAGGGTTAGGGTTAGTATTAGGGTTACGGTTAGGCTAATGGTGAAGGTGAGGATGAGTGTGAGGTTTAGGGTAAGGGTGAGGGTTAGAGGTAGTTTTATGGTTATCCTGAGGGTAAGGGTGAAGGTGAGCGTTAGTGTTAGTGTGAGGGTTAGGATTAGAGTTAGGGTTAGGGTGAGGTTTAGTGTTAGGGTTGGGGTGAGGGTGAGGGTTAGGGTTAGGGTTAGGGTTAGGGTTAGAATGAGGGCTAGGGTGTGGGTGAGGGTTAGGGTGAGGTTGAAGTTGAGGGTGAGGGTTTCGGCTAGGTAAGGGTTAGGGTTAGGATTAGGTTGAGGATTAGGGTGAGGGTGAAGTTTAGGTTGAGGGTTACGGTTAGGGTGATGGTTAAGGTTAGGGATAGGATGAGGGTTAGGTTGAGGGGTAGGGTTAGAGTTCGGGTGAGGATTAAAGTGACTATGAGGGTTAGGGTGAGGGTTAGGGTTAGGGTTTTGTTTAGGGTGAGGGTTAGGGTTAGTGTTAGCGTTAGAGTTAGGGTGAGGGGAAGGGTGAAGGTTAGGGTTAGGGTTAGGGTTAGATTGAGCATGAGGGTTAGGGTTAGAGTGAGGGTTAGGGTTAGGGTAAGGATTAAGGTTACAGTTAGGGTGAGGGTGAGGGTGATGGTTAGGGTTAGGGTTAAAGTTAGGCTGAGGGTGAGGGTGAGCGTTAAGTTTAGTATGAAGGTTAGGGTTAGGGTTAGGGTTAAGCTTAGTGTGAGGGTAAAGGTGAGGGTGAGGGTTAGTGTTAGGGTTAGGGTGAGGGTTAGGTGTAAGGTGATGTTTAGGGTGAGTGTGAGGTTTAGGGTGAGGGTGAGGGTGAGGGTGAGGGTGAGGTTTAGGGTGAGGGTGAGGCTTAGGGTTAGGGTGAATGTTAGGGTTAGGATTAGGTTTAGGGTGTGGGCTAGGGTGAAGGTGAGGGTTAGGTTGAGTGTTAGGGTTAGGTTGAGGGGTCGGGTTAGGGTTACGGTGAGGGTTAGGTTGAGGTGTAGATTTAGGGTTAGGGTGAGGGTTAGGTTTAGTGTGAGGGTTAGGGTAAGGTTAAGAGTTAGGGTGAGGGTTAGGGTGAGGGTGAGTGTGAGAGTGAGGGTGAGGGTTTGGGTGAGGGTGAGTGTGAGGGTTAGAGTGTGGGTGAGGATAGGGTTAGGGTTAGGGTGAGGGTGAGGGTGAGGGTTAGAGTGTGGGTGAGGGTTAGTGTTAGGGTGAGAGTTGGGGTGACGATGAGGGTTAGGGTTAGGTTGAGGGTTAGGGTTAGGTTTAGGGTGAGGGTGAGGTTTAAGGTGAGGGTGAGGGTGAGGGTGAAATTGAGGGTTAGGGTTAGGGTGAGGTTTAGGGTTAGTGTGAGTGTAAGGTTTAGGGTGAGGTTTAGGGTGAAGGTGAGGGTTAGGGTTAGCATCAGGGTTAGGGTAAGGATAAGGGTTAGGGTGAGGGTTATGGTGAGGGTGAGGGTTAGGCTTAGGCTTATGGTTAGGGTGAGGGTTAAGGTTAGGGTTGGGGTAGGGTAAGGGTTAGGTTTAGGTTTAGGTTTAGGGTGAGGGTAAGCATTAGGGTGAGGGTTATTGTGAGGATGAGGGATAGGGTGAGGGTTAGGGCTAGGGTTACGGTTAGGGTTAGGGTTAGGGTGAGGGTTAGGTTGAGGGTTAGGGTTAGGGTGAGGGTGAGGGTTAGGTTGAGGGGGAGGATTAGGGTTAGGGTGAGCGTTAGGGTTAGTGTGAGTGTTAGGGTTAGGATTAGTGTGAGGATAAAGGTTAGGGTGAGGTTTAGGGTTAGGGTTAAGGTTAGAGTTAGGGTTAGTGTGAGGATAAGGGTTAGGGTGAGGGTTAGGGTGAGGGTGTGGGTTAGGGTTAGCCTTAGGGTTAGGGTTAGTGTTAGGGTGAGGGTTAGGTTTAGTGTGAGGGTTAGGGTTATGGTGATGGTTAGAGTTAGGGTTAGGTTAAGGGTAAAGGTGAAGGTGAGGTTTAGGATTAGGGTTAGGGTGAGGGCTAGGGTGAGGTTGAGGGTTAGGGTTAGGGTTAGGGTTAGGGTAATGGTTAGGGTGAGGGTTACGGTTATTATTTGTGTAAGGGTTAGTGTTAGGTTTAACGTTAGGTTTAGAGTTAGTCTGAGTGTAAGGGTGAGTGTGAGGGGGAGGGTTAAGTTTAGGGTTAGGGTGAGGGTTAGGTTTAGGATTAGGGTTAGGGTTAGGGTGAGGGGTAGGATTAGGGTTAGAGTGAGGGTTAGGGTGAGGGTGAGGGTGAGGGTTAGTGTTATGGTTAGGGTTAGTGTTAGGGTGAGGGTTAGGGTTAGTGTGAGGGTTGGGTTAGGGTTAGGGTTAGGGTGAGGATTAGGGTTAGTGTTAGGGTTAGTGTTAGGGTTAGGGTTAGTGTGAGGATAAGGTTTAGGGTGAGGGTTAGGGTGACGGTGAGGGTTAGAGTTAGCTTTAGGGTTAGGGTTAGCGTTAGGGTGTGGGTTAGGGTTAGTGTGAGGGTTGGGTTAGGGTTAGGTTGAGGGTAAGTGTTACGGTGAGGTTAAAGGTGAGGTGAGGGCTAGGGTTAGGGTGAGGGTGAGGGTGAAGGTGAGGGTTAGGGTGAGGGTTATGGTTAGGTTGAGGGTCAGGGTTAGGGTGATGATGATTGTGAGGGTGAGGGTTAGGTTTAGGGTGAGGGTGACATTTAGGCCTAGGGTTAGGATTAGGGTGAAGGTTAGGGTAAGGCTGAGGGTGAGGGTGAGGGAGATCGTTAGGGTTAGGGTTAGTTTTATGGTGAGGGCTAGGGTGAGGCTGTGGTTGAGGGTGAGGGGGAGGTTGAGGGTGAGTGTGAGGTTGAGGGTGAGTGTTTCGGTTAGGTAAGTGTTAGGGTTTGGGTGAGGATTATGGTGCGGGTGAGGCTTAGGGTGAAGGTTAGGGTTAGGTTGAATGTTAGGGTTAGGTTTAGGGTTAGGGTGAGGGTGTGGGTTAGGTTTAGGGTTAGGGTTAGGGTTAGGGTTAGGCTGAGGCGGAGGGGGAAGGGGAGTGTGAGGTTTAGGGTGAGTTTTAGGGTTAGGGTTTGGGTTAGGGTCAGGGTGAGTGTTAGGATTAGGGTTAGGGTTAGGTTTAGGGTGAATGTGAGGGTGAGGGTTAGGGTTAGGATTAGGGTGAGGGTTAGGCTGAGGGTGAGGGTGAGGGTGAGTTTGAGCTTTAGGGTTAGGGTTAACGTTAGGGCTAGGGTTCAGATTCAAGTGAGGGTTAGTGTTAGGGTGAGGGTTAGGATGACGGTAAGGTTTAGGGTGAGGCTGAGGGTTAGGGTTAGGGTTTGGGTTAGGGTGAGGGTTAGGGTTAGGGTGATGTTTAGGGCGAGGGTTACGGTTAGGGTGAGGGTTAAGGTGAGTGTGAGAGTAAGGGTTAGGTTGAGATTTAGGGTGAGGGTGAGGGTTAGGGCTAGGTTTAGGGTTAGGGTGAGGGTGAGGGTGAGGGTTAGGATTAGGATTAGGGTTAGGGTGAGGGTGAGGGTGAGGGTTAGGATTAGGATTAGGGTTAGGGTTATGGTTAGGCTGAGGGTGAGGATGAAGGTGAGGGTGAGGTTTAGGGTGAGTTTTAGGTTTAGGGTTAGGGTTAGGGTCAGGGTGAGGTTTAGGATTAGGGTTAGGGTTAGTGTTAGGGTGAATGTGAGGGTGAGGGTTAGGGTTAGGATTAGGGTTAGGGTTCGGGTTAGGCTGAGGGTGAGGGTGAGGGTGAGGTTTAGGGTTAGGGTTAGGGTGAGGGCTAAGGTTTGGGTTCGGGTTAGGGTTAGGGTGCGGGTGAAGGTTAGGGTTAGGATGAGCGTTAGGATGAGGGTTAGGATGACGGTAAGGATTATAGTGAGGCTGCAGGTTAGGGTGAGGGATAGGGTTAGGGTGAGAGTTAGGGTTAGGGTGATGTTTAGGGTGAGGTTGAGGGTTAGGGTGAGGGTGTGGGTTCAGATGAGGGTTAGGGTGTGGTTGAGGGTTAGGGTGAGGGTTAGGGTGACAGTGAGGTTTAGGGTGAAGCTGAGGGTTAGGGTTAGGGTTAGGGTGAGGCTTAGGGTTAGGGTTAGGATTAGGGTGAGTGCTAGGGTTAGGGTGATGTTTAGGGTGAGGGTGAGGGTTAGGTTGAGGGTGAGGCTTCGGATCAGAGTTAGGGTGACTGTGAGGGTTAGGGTTAGGGTGCGGGTTAGGGTGAGTTTAAGGGTTAGGGTGAAGGCTAGGGTGAGGGTGAGTGTTAGGTTTAGGGTTAGGCTGAGAGTTAGATTTAGAGTTAGGGTTAGGTTTAGGATGATTGTTAGGGTGAGGGTAAGGTTTAGTGTTAAGGTTATTGTTAGGGTTAATTTTAGGGTTAGGGTTAGGTTTAGGATGAATGTTTTGGTGGGGGTTAGGGATAGGATTAGGGTTAGGCTGAGGGTGAGGGTGACCGTGAGGGTTAGGGTTAGGTTTAGCGTTAGGTTTAGGGTGAGGGTGAAGGTCAGGGTTAGGGTTAGGCTTAGGGTGAGGGTCAGGGTTAGTGTGAGCGTTAGGGTTAAGTTTAGGGTTAGGGTTAGGTTGAGGGTGTTAGGGTGAGGATTAGGGTGAGGGTGTGGGGGGTTAGGGTTAGGTTTAGGGTTAGGATTAGGGTGAGGGTGATGGTTAGGGTTAGGGTTAGGGTGAGGATTAGGGTTAGAGTTAGGGTTATGGTGAGGGTGAGGATGAGGGTGAGGGTGAGGGTAAGGGTTAGTGTTAGGTTGAGGTTGAGGGTAGGTTTGGGGTTAGGATTAGGATTGGGGTTAGGGTGCGGGTGAGGGTGAGACAGGGTTAGGATTAGGGTTAGGGTTAGAGTTAGGCTGAGGGTGAGGGTGAGGTTGAGGGTGAGTGTGAGGGTTAGGGTAAGGGTTATGGTGAGGCTTAGGGTTAGTGTGAGTTTTAAGTTGAGGGTGAGGCTAAGGGTGAGGGTGAGGTTTAGGGTGAGGTTGAGGGTTAGGGTTAGGTTTAGGGTTAGGGTGAGGGTGAGGGTTAGCATTAGGATTAGGATTAGTGTTAGGGTTAGACTGAGGGTGAGGATTAGGGTGAGTTTTATGGTTAGGGTTAGGGTTAGGGTCAGGGACAGGGTTAGCTTTAGGGTTAGGGTTAGGTTTAGGGTTAGGGTGAGGGTGAGGGTTGGGGTTAGGATTAGGTTTAGGGTTAGGGTTAGGCTGAGGGTGTGGGTAGGTGTGAGGGTTAGGGTTAGGGTGTGGGTTAGGGTGAGGTTGAGGTTTAGGGTGAGAGTGAGGGTGAGGGTGAGGGTTTCGTTTAGGTAAGGGTTAGGGTTAGGGTTAGAGTGAGGATTAGGGTGAGGGTTCGCCTGAGGGTTAGCGTGTGGGTGAGGGTAAAGGTTAGGATTATGGTTAAGTTGACGGTGAGGGTTAGGGTGAGAGTGATGGTGAGGGTTAGGTTTAGGGTTAGGTTGAGGGTTAGGGTTAAGGTTAGGGTTAGGGTGAGGTGTAGGGTGAGTGGTAGGGTTAGGGTTAGGGTGAGGTTTAGGGTTAGTGAGATGGTTAAGGTTAGAGTTAGGGTTAGGGTGGGGGTAAGGGTTAGCATGATGGTTAGGGTGAGGGTTAGGGTTAGTGTTAGGGTTATTGTTAGGGTTAGAGTGAGGGTGAGGGTGAGGGTGATTGTTACGTTTAGGTTTAGGGTGAGGGTAAGGTTTAGGGTGAGGGTTAGGGTGAGGGTGAGGTTTAGGGTTAGGGTTAGGTTTAGGATTAGGGTGAGGATGAGAGTGAGGGTTAGGGTTAGGGTTAGGGTTAGGTGGAAGGTTAGGGTGAGGGTTAGGGTGAGGTTTAGGGTGAGTTTTAGGGTTAGGGTGACGGTGAGGGTGAGGGTGAGGATTAGGGTTAGAATTAATGTGAGGGTAAAGGTTAGGGTTAGGCTGAGAGTAAGCGTTAGGGTTAGGTTTAGGTTGAGGGTTAGGGTTAGGGTTAGGGTTAGGGTTAGGATGAGTGTTAGGCTGAGGGGTCGGTTTAGGGTTAGGATGAGGGTTATGGTTAGTGTGAGGGTTAGGGTTAGTGTGAGGGTAAGGGTTAGGGTGAGGGTTAGGGTGAGGTTTAGGGTTCGGGTTAGGGTTAGGGTTTAGGTGAGGGTTAGGGTGAGGGTTGGAGTAAGGGTTAGGTTGAGCGTTAGGGTGAGGGTTAGGGTTAGGGTTAGGGTTAGGGTAAGGGTTAGGGGTGAGGGTTAGGGTGAGTGTGAGGTTTAGGGTTAGTGTGAGGCTAAGGGTTACGGTGAGGGATAGGGTGAAGATGAGGCTTAGGGTTAGCATTAGGGTTAGGGTGAGGGGAAGGGTTAGGATGAGGGTTAGAGTGAATGTTAGGGTTAAGGTTAGGGTTAGGGTGAGGGTTAAGGTGAGGGTTAGGGTTAAGGTTAGGGTAAGGGTGAGAGTAAGTGTTAGGGTGAGTGTTGGGGTGAGGGTGAGTGTTAGAGTTAGCATTAGGGTTAGGGTGAGGGTGAGGGTTAGGGTGAGGATTAGGGTTAGGGTTAGGTTTAGGGTGATGATTAGGCTGAGGGGTAGGGTGAGGGTTAGGTTTAGTGTGAGGTTTAGGGTTAGGATTAGGGTTAGGGTGACGTTGAGGGTTAGGGTTAGAGTTCGGGTTAGGTTGAGGTTTAGGGTGAGCATTAGGGTGAGGGTTAGGTTTAGGGTGAATGTTAGTGTTAGGGTTAGGGTGAAGGTGAGCGTTAGGTTTATGGTGAGGGTTAGGGTTAGGGTTAGGATTAGGGTGAGTGTGAGGCTAAGGGTGAGGGTGAGGGTGAGGGTGAGGGTGAGGGATAGGTTTAGGGTTAGGTTTCGGCTGAGGGTTAGTGTTAGTGTTAGCATTAGTGTTAGGGTTAGCTTGAGCTGAAGGTGAGGGTGAGATTGAGAGTGAGGGTTATGGTAAGGGTTGGGGTGAGGGTTAAGGTTATTTTGAGGGTTAATTTGAGGGTGAGTGTAAGGGTTAGGGTGAGGTTTAGGGTGAAGGTGAGGGTTAGGGTTAGGATTACTGCTAGGGTTAGGGTTAGGCTGACGGTGATGGTGGGGGTGAGGGTGAGGGTTAGGGTAAGGATTAGGGTGAGGGTTAGGTTTAGGGTTAGGGTTAGGTTTAGGGTGATTGTTATGGTGAGCGTTAGGGTTAGTGCTGGGGTTATTGTTATGGTTAGGTTTAGGGTTAGGGTTAGGTTTAGGATGAGTGTTTGGGTGCGGGTTAGGGTTAGGATTAGGGTTAGGCTGAGGGTGATGGTTAGGGTGAGGGTTAGGGTGAGGGTCAGGGTTAGTGTGATGGTTAGGGTTAGGTTTAGGGTTAGGGTTAGGGTGATGGTAAGTGTTAGTGTGAAGTTTAGGGTGAGGGTGAGGGTTAGGGTTAGGATTAGCGTTAGGATAAGGGTGAGGGTGATGTTTAGGTTTAGGGTTAGGGTGAGGGTTAGGGTTAGGGTTAGGGTTTTGGTGAGGGTGAGGGTTAGGTTTAGTGTTAGGGTGAGGGTGAGGTTTAGGGTGAGTGTTTGGGTTAGGATTAGGGTAAGGGTGAGGGTGAGGTTTGGGTGAGAGTGAGGGTGATGGTGAGGGTGAGGGGTAGGTTTAGGGTTAGAGTTAAGGTGAGGGTGAGGGTGAGGGTTAGGGTTACGATGAGGGTGAGGGTTAGGTTTAGGGTTAGGGTGAAGGTGAGGTTTAGGGTGAGTGTTTGGGTTAGGATTAGGGTTAGAATTAGGATTAGGGTTAGGGTTAGACTGAGGGTGAGAATGAGGGTGAGGGTGAGGATTAGGGTGAGTTTTAGGGTTAGGGTTTAGGGTTAGATTCAGGGACAGTGTTAGCATTAAGGTTAGTGTTATGTTTAGGGTTGGGTTGAGGGTGAGGGTGAGGGTTAGGGTTAGGATTTGGGATAGGGTTAGGGTTAGGCTGAGGGTGAGGGTAGGCGTGAGGGTTAGGGTTAACGTTAGGGTTAGGGTGTGGGCTAGGGTGAGGTTGAGGTTTAGGGTGAGAGTGAGTGTGAGGGTGAGGGTTTCAGTTAGGTAAGGGTTAGGGATAGGGTTACAGTGAGGTTTAGAGTGAGGGTGAGGTTTAGGGTTAGGGTTAGGGTGAGGTTTAGGCATAGGGTGATATTTAGAGTGAGGGTGAGGGTTAGGGTGTGGGTGAAGGTTAAGGTTAGGTTTAGGGTTAAGATGACGGTGAGGGTTAGGGTGAGGGTAAGGGTTAGGTGTAGGGTTAGGGTGAGGGTTAGGGTTAAGTTTAGGGTTAGGGTGAGTGGTAGGTTTAGGGTTAGGGTGAGCTTTAGGGTTAGTGAGAGGGTTAGGGTTAGAGTTAGGGTTAGGTTGAGGGTAAGGGTTAGGGTGATGGTTAGGGTGAGCATTAGGGTTAGTGTTAGGGTTATTGTTAGGTTTAGGGTGAGGGTGAGGGTGATGGTTAGGGTTAGGGTTAGGTTTAGGGTGAGGGTTAGGGTGAGGGTTAGGGTTAGGATTAGGGTTAGGGTTAAGGTTAGTCTGAGGGTGAGTCTGAGGGTTAGGGTTAGGGTTAGGGTTAGGGTGAGGGTGAGGGTGAGGGTTATGTTGAGTGTAAGGTTTAGGATGAGGGTTAGGGTTAATGATAGGGTTAGGTTTAGGGTTAGGGTGAGGGTAAGGTTTAGGGTGAAGTTCAGGGTGAGGGTGAGGTTTAGGGTTATGGTTAAGGTTAGGATTAGGGTGAAAGTGAGAGTGATGGTTAGGGTTAGGGTGAGGGTTATGGTTAGGGTGAGGGTTAGGGTTATGGTTAGGGTTAGGGTGATGGTGAGGGTGAGGGTGAGGTTTAGGGTTACGGTTAGAGTTAAGGTGAGGGTGAAGTTTAGGGTAAGGCTGAGAGTAAGCATTAGGGTTAGGTTGAGTGTTAGGTTTAGGGTTAGGGTTAGGATGAGTGTTAGGCTGAGGGGTAGGTTTAGGGTTAGGGTTTGGGTTATGGTTAGGGTGAGGGTTAGGGTTATGGTTAGGGTTAGGGTGATGGTGAGGGTGAGGGTGAAGGTTAGGGTTAGGGTTAGAGTTAAGGTGAGGGTGAAGTTTAGGTTAGGCTGAGAGTAAGCATTAGGGTTAGGGTTAGGTTGAGTGTTAGGTTTAGGGTTAGGGTTAGGATGAGTGTTAGGCTGAGGGGTAGGTTTAGGGTTAGGGTGAGGGTTACGGTTATTGTGAGGGTTAGGGTTAGGATTAGGGTTAGGTTTAGGGTGAGGGTAAGAGTTAGAGTGAGGGTTAGGTTGAGGTTTAGGGTTCGGGTTAGGGTTAGGGTTAAGGTGAGGGTTAGGGTGAGGGTTAGAGTTAGGGTTAGGTTGAGGGTTAGGGTGAGGGTTAGGGTAAGGTTTAGGGTTAGGGTTAGGGTTAGGGTGAGCTTTAGGTTGAGTGTGAGGTTTAGGGTTAGTGTGAGGCTAAGGGTTACGGTGAAGGATAGGGTGAAGATGAGGGTTAGGGTTAGCATTAGGGTTATGGTGAGGGGAAGGGTTAGGATGAGGGTTAGGTTGAAGGTTAGGGTTATGTTTAGGGTTAGGGTGAGGGTTAGGTTGAGGGTTAGGGTTAAGGTTAGGGTAAGGGTGAGAGTAAGTGTTAGGGTGAGTGTTAGGGTGAGGGTGAGTGTTAGAGTTAGCATTAGAGTTAGGGTGAGGGTGAAGGTTAGGGTGAGGATTAGGTTTAGGGTTAGGTTTAGGGTGATGGTTAGGCTGAGGGGTAGGATTAGGGTGAGGGTGAGGTTTATTGTGAGGTTTAGTGTTAGGATTAGGGTTAGGGTGACGTTGAGGGTTAGGGTTAGAGTTCGGGTTAGGTTGAGGTTTAGGGTGAGCATTAGGCTTAGGGTTAGGGTTAGGGTTTATGTTAGGGTTAGGGTTAGGGTGAGGGTGAGTGTTAGGGTTAGGGTGAGGGTTAGGGTGAGGGTTAGGATTAGGGTGAGTGTGAGGCTCAGGTTGAGGGTGAGGGTAAGGGTGAGGGACAGGTTTAGGGTTAGGTTTAGGGTGAGGGTGAGTGTTAGGGTTAGCATTAGTGTTAGGGTTAGGCTTAGACTGAGGGTGAGGGTGAGGTTGAGGGTGAGGGTTATGGTAAGGGTTGGGGTGAAGGTTAGGGTTATTTTGAGGGTTAAGTTGAGGGTGAGTGTAAGGGTTAGGGTGAAGTTTAGGGTGAGGGTGAAGGTTAGGGTTAGGATTACTGCTAGGGTTAGGGTTAGGCTGATGGTGATGGTGGGGCTGAGGGTGAGGGTTACGGTAAGGATTAGGGTGAGGGTTAGGTTTATTGTGAGGGTTAAGTGGAGGGTGAGGGTAAGGGTTAGGGTGAGTGTTAGGGTGAGGGTGAGGGTTAGGGTTAGGGTTAGTGTTAGGGTGAGGTTGCGGGTGAGGGTGAGGGTTAGGTTTAGGGTGAGGGTTAGGGTTAGGGTTAGGGTGAGTTTTAGGGTTAGGGTGATGTTTAGGGTGAGGGTGAATGTTAGTGTGAGGGTGAGGGTTCGGGTGAGGGATAGGGTTTGGGTGAAGGTTAGGGTTAGGGTTAGGGTTAGGCTGAGCGTGAGAATGAGGGTGAGGGTTAGGGTTAGGTTTAGGGTTAGGGTATGGGGTAGGGTGAGTGTGAGGGTGAGAGTGAGGGTGAGGGTGAGGGTGAGGTTTTTATTTAGGTTATGGTTAGGGTTAGGTTTAGGGTGAGGATTAGGGTGAGGGTGAGTTTTAGGTTTAGGGTGATGTTTAGGGTGAGGGTGAGGGTTAGGGTGAGGGTGAGGGTGAGGGTTTGTTTTAGGGTGTGTGTGAGGGTCAGGGTGATGGTGGGGGTTAAGTTAAGGGTTAGGGTAAGAGTGAGGTTTAGGGTGATTGTTTGGGTTATGATTAGGGTTAGGGTTAGGATTAGGATTAGGATTAGGATTAGGGTTAGGGTTAGACTGAGGGTGAGGGTGAGAATTAGGGTAAGTTTTAGGGTTAGGGTTAGGGTGAGGGTCAGGGACAGGGTTAGTGTTAAGGTTAGAGTTATGTTTAGGGTTAGGGTGAGGGTGAGGGTGATGGTTAGAGTTAGGATTAGAGTTAGTGTTAGGGTTAGGCTGAGGGTGAGGGTTAGGGTTAGTATTAGGGTTAGGTTTAGAGTTATGCTGAGGGGCAGGGGGAGGGGGAGGGTGAGGTTTAGGGTTAGGCTTAGTGTTAGGAATAGGGTGAGGGCTGGGGGAGGGTGCGGTTTAGGGTGAGGGTGAGGGTGAGGGTTTCGTTTTGGAAAGGGTTAGGGTTAGGGTTAGGGTGAGGGTTAGGTTTGGGGTGATGTTTAGAGTGAGGATGAGGGTTAGGGTGAGGGTTCAGTTGAAGGTTCGGGTTTGGGATTGGGTGAGGGTGAGGGTGAGGGTGAGGGTGAGGGTGAAGGTGAAGTTTAGGGTTAGGGTAAGTGTTAGGGTTAGGGTGAGGGTTAGGGTTAGGGTTAGGTTTAGGATAAAGGTTAGGCTTAGGGTTAGGGTTAGGTTTAATTTTAGGGTTAGGGTGAGGTTTAGGGTGAGGGTAAGGATTAGGGTGAGGGTTAGGGTGAGGGTGAGTTTTAAGGTTAGGGTGAAGGTAGGGTTAGGATGAGTGTTAGGGTGATGGAGAGTGTTAGGGTTAGCATTAGGGTTAGGATGAGGGTGAGGGTTAGGGTTAGGGTTAATGTGTCAGGGCTAGGGTAAGTGTCAGAGTTTGTTAGGGTTAGGGATTGGGTGAGGATTAGGCTTAGCCTTAGGATTAGCGTGAGGTTTAGGCTGAGGGGTCGGGTTAGGGTTAGGTGGAGGGTAAGGATTAGGGTGAGGGTTAGGGATAGGGTGAGGGTTAGGGATTAGGGTGAAGATTAGGGTTAGGGTGAGGGTGAGGGTGAGGTTGAGCTTTAGGGTTAGTATTAGGGTTAGGATTAGGGTGAGGGTGAGGGTGAGGGTTAAGGTTAGGGTGAGGGTTAGTGTTAGGTTTAGGGTGAGGATTAGCTTTAGGGTGATGTTTTTGTTGAGGGTGAGGTTTAGGGTGAGGGTGAGGGTTCGGGTTAGGGTTAGGGTTAAGGTTAGAGTTAGGGTGAGTTTGAGGGGGAGGGCGAGTGTGAGAGTGTGGGTTAGGGTTAGGGTGAGGTTTAGGGTTAGTGTTAGGTTTAGGGTTAGGATGAGGTTTAGGGTTAGGGTTAGGATGAGGGTTAGGGTCAGGGTTAATGTTAGGGTTCGGGTTAGCGTTAGGGTGAGGGTTAGGGTTAGGATTAGATTGAGAGTAAGGGTGAGGATCAGGGTTAGGGTTAGGGTTAGGGATAGGGTGAGGTTTAGAGTTAGGGTTAGGGTTATGGTGAGGTTTAGGCTGAAGGGTAGGGTTAGGTTTGGGTTGAGGTTTAGGTTTACTGTGAGAGTTAGTGTTAGGTATAGGGTTAGGGTGAGGGTAAAGGTTAAGTTGAGGGTTAGGTTTAGGGTGAGGGTTAGGGGTAGCATTAGGGTTAGGGTTAGGTTTAGGCTGAAGGTCAGGTTTGAGGTTAGGGTTAGGTTTAGGATGAGGGTGAGGGTGAGATTGAGGGTTAGGGTGAGGGTGAGAGTGAGGGTTTAGGGTGAAGGTGAGGGTGAGGTTTAGGGTGATGTTGAGGGTTAGGGTTAAGGTGAGGGTTATGGTTAGGATTAGGGTTAGGGTGAGGGCTAGGGTGAAGGTGAGTGTTAGGGTTAGTGTTAGAGTTAGGTTCAGGGGTCGGGATAGGGTTAGGGTGAGGGTTAGGTTGAGGGGATGGGTTAGGGTTAAGGTGAGGGTTAGGTTTAGTGTGAGGGTTAGGGTTAGGGTTAGGGTTAGGGTGAGGGTAAGAGTTAGGTTGAGGATTAGGTTGATAGTGAAGTTTAGGGTTAGCGTGAGTGTTAGGTGAGTATTAGGGTGAGGGTAAGTGTTAGGGTGAGGGTGAGTGTGAGGGCTAGGGTTAGGGTTAGGGTGAGGTTGGGGGTTAGGGTTAGGATTAGGGTGAGGGTTAGGGTTAGGATTAGGGTTATAGTTAGGGTTATGGTTAGTGTTACGCTGAGGGTGAGGGAGAGGGTTAGGATTAGGGATAGGGTTAGGCTGAGGGTGAGGGTGAGGGTTAGGATTAAGGTTAGGGTTAGGGTAAGGGTTAGGATTAGGGTGATGTTTACAGTGAGGGTGAGTGTTAGGGTGAGTGTGAGGGTTCAGGTGAGAGTGTGGGTTAGTGTGTGGGTGAGGATTAGGTGTAGTATGAGGTTTAGGGTGAGGGTGAGGTTTAGGGTTAGCATTAGGGTTAGGGTGAGGTTTAGTGTGAGGGTTAAGTTTAGGCTTAGTGTTAGTGTGAGGGTGAGGGTTAGGGTTAGGGTGAGGTTTACGGTTAGGGTGATGGTTAGGGATAGAGTTAGGGTTAGGTTGAGGGTGAGGGTCAGGGTCTAAAGTTAGGGTTAGGGTTAGAGTTAGGGTGAGGGTGAGGGTGAGGGTTAGGGTTAGGGTGAGGTTTAGGGTTAGGCTGAGGGTGAGGGTGAGCGTGAGGTTGAGCATTAGGTTACGGTGAGGTTCATGGTTAGGGTTAGCGTTATGCTGAGGGTGAGGGTGAGGGTCAGGGTCTAGGCTTAGGCTTAGGGTTAGAGTGAGGGTTAGGGTTAGGTTTAGGGGTAGTGTGAGGTGTTGGGTTAGGGTTAGGGTGAGGGTTAGGGTTAGGGTTAGGGGGAGGGTTAGGGTAAGGGTTAGTGTGAGGGTTAGGGTTAGGGTTAGGGTGAGGGTTAGTGTTAAGTTTATTGTTAGGGTGTAGGTGAGTGTGAGGGTAAGGGTTACTATTAGGGTTAGGGTTAGGGTTAGGCTGAGGGTGTGGGTGAGGGCTATCGTGAGGGTCAGGTTTAGGGTGAGGTTGATGGTGAGGGTTTCAGTTTGGTAAGGGTTAGCGTTGGGAAGAGGGTTAGGTTTATGGTGATATTTAGGGTCAGGGTGAGGGTAAGGGTGAGGGTGAGGTGAGGGTTAGGGTTAGGGTTAAGGTTAGGGTGAGGGTTAGGTTTAGGATGAGGGTTTGGGTTAGGGTGAGGGTTAGGGTGAGGGTGAGGGATAGGGTTAGGGTTAGAGTGAGGCTTAGGGTTAGGATTAGGATTAGGGTTAGGATGAGGGTTAGTATTAGGGTTAGGGTTATGGTTAGGCTGAGGGTGAGGGTGAGGGTGAGGGTTAGGGTTAGGGTGAGGGCTAATTTGATTGTGAAGGTTAGGGTGAGGGTGAGGGTGAAGGTGAGGGTGAGGGTGAGTGTGAGGGTTAGGGTGAGGGTTATGATTAGGGTTAGGGTGAGCGTTAGAGTTAGGATGAGGGATCGGGTTAGGGATAGGGTTAGGGTTAGGGTTATGGATATAATTAGGGTTAGGGTTACGGTGAGGGTTAGTATTAGGGTTAGAGTTATGGTTAGGCTAAGGGTGAGGGTTAGGGTTAGGGTGAGGGTTAGGGTTAGGGTAAGGGCTAATGTGATTGTGAGGGTTAGGGTGAGGGTGAGGGTGAGGGTTAGGGTAAGGTTTAGGGATAATATTTAATGTTAAGGTAAGGGTTAGGGTTAGGGTTAAGGTTATGGTTAGGGTTAGAGTTAGTGTGAGGGTGAGTGTGAGGGTTAGGGTTAGGGTTAGTATTAGGGTTACGGTTAGGCTAATGGTGAAGGTGAGGATGAGTGTGAGGTTTAGGGTAAGGGTGAGGGTTAGAGGTAGTTTTATGGTTATCCTGAGGGTAAGGGTGAAGGTGAGCGTTAGTGTTAGTGTGAGGGTTAGGATTAGAGTTAGGGTTAGGGTGAGGTTTAGTGTTAGGGTTGGGGTGAGGGTGAGGGTTAGGGTTAGGGTTAGGGTTAGGGTTAGAATGAGGGCTAGGGTGTGGGTGAGGGTTAGGGTGAGGTTGAAGTTGAGGGTGAGGGTTTCGGCTAGGTAAGGGTTAGGGTTAGGATTAGGTTGAGGATTAGGGTGAGGGTGAAGTTTAGGTTGAGGGTTACGGTTAGGGTGATGGTTAAGGTTAGGGATAGGATGAGGGTTAGGTTGAGGGGTAGGGTTAGAGTTCGGGTGAGGATTAAAGTGACTATGAGGGTTAGGGTGAGGGTTAGGGTTAGGGTTTTGTTTAGGGTGAGGGTTAGGGTTAGTGTTAGCGTTAGAGTTAGGGTGAGGGGAAGGGTGAAGGTTAGGGTTAGGGTTAGGGTTAGATTGAGCATGAGGGTTAGGGTTAGAGTGAGGGTTAGGGTTAGGGTAAGGATTAAGGTTACAGTTAGGGTGAGGGTGAGGGTGATGGTTAGGGTTAGGGTTAAAGTTAGGCTGAGGGTGAGGGTGAGCGTTAAGTTTAGTATGAAGGTTAGGGTTAGGGTTAGGGTTAAGCTTAGTGTGAGGGTAAAGGTGAGGGTGAGGGTTAGTGTTAGGGTTAGGGTGAGGGTTAGGTGTAAGGTGATGTTTAGGGTGAGTGTGAGGTTTAGGGTGAGGGTGAGGGTGAGGGTGAGGGTGAGGTTTAGGGTGAGGGTGAGGCTTAGGATTAGGGTGAATGTTAGGGTTAGGATTAGGTTTAGGGTGTGGGCTAGGGTGAAGGTGAGGGTTAGGTTGAGTGTTAGGGTTAGGTTGAGGGGTCGGGTTAGGGTTACGGTGAGGGTTAGGTTGAGGTGTAGATTTAGGGTTAGGGTGAGGGTTAGGTTTAGTGTGAGGGTTAGGGTAAGGTTAAGAGTTAGGGTGAGGGTTAGGGTGAGGGTGAGTGTGAGAGTGAGGGTGAGGGTTTGGGTGAGGGTGAGTGTGAGGGTTAGAGTGTGGGTGAGGATAGGGTTAGGGTTAGGGTGAGGGTGAGGGTGAGGGTTAGAGTGTGGGTGAGGGTTAGTGTTAGGGTGAGAGTTGGGGTGACGATGAGGGTTAGGGTTAGGTTGAGGGTTAGGGTTAGGTTTAGGGTGAGGGTGAGGTTTAAGGTGAGGGTGAGGGTGAGGGTGAAATTGAGGGTTAGGGTTAGGGTGAGGTTTAGGGTTAGTGTGAGTGTAAGGTTTAGGGTGAGGTTTAGGGTGAAGGTGAGGGTTAGGGTTAGCATCAGGGTTAGGGTAAGGATAAGGGTTAGGGTGAGGGTTATGGTGAGGGTGAGGGTTAGGCTTAGGCTTATGGTTAGGGTGAGGGTTAAGGTTAGGGTTGGGGTAGGGTAAGGGTTAGGTTTAGGTTTAGGTTTAGGGTGAGGGTAAGCATTAGGGTGAGGGTTATTGTGAGGATGAGGGATAGGGTGAGGGTTAGGGCTAGGGTTACGGTTAGGGTTAGGGTTAGGGTGAGGGTTAGGTTGAGGGTTAGGGTTAGGGTGAGGG
This sequence comes from Dipodomys merriami, assembly GCF_024711535.1. Classification (NCBI taxonomy): domain Eukaryota; kingdom Metazoa; phylum Chordata; class Mammalia; order Rodentia; family Heteromyidae; genus Dipodomys; species Dipodomys merriami. Next base: position 3,993,858 of record NW_027206513.1, on the reverse strand, counting down.
TGAGGGTTAGGTTGAGGGGGAGGATTAGGGTTAGGGTGAGCGTTAGGGTTAGTGTGAGTGTTAGGGTTAGGATTAGTGTGAGGATAAAGGTTAGGGTGAGGTTTAGGGTTAGGGTTAAGGTTAGAGTTAGGGTTAGTGTGAGGATAAGGGTTAGGGTGAGGGTTAGGGTGAGGGTGTGGGTTAGGGTTAGCCTTAGGGTTAGGGTTAGTGTTAGGGTGAGGGTTAGGTTTAGTGTGAGGGTTAGGGTTATGGTGATGGTTAGAGTTAGGGTTAGGTTAAGGGTAAAGGTGAAGGTGAGGTTTAGGATTAGGGTTAGGGTGAGGGCTAGGGTGAGGTTGAGGGTTAGGGTTAGGGTTAGGGTTAGGGTAATGGTTAGGGTGAGGGTTACGGTTATTATTTGTGTAAGGGTTAGTGTTAGGTTTAACGTTAGGTTTAGAGTTAGTCTGAGTGTAAGGGTGAGTGTGAGGGGGAGGGTTAAGTTTAGGGTTAGGGTGAGGGTTAGGTTTAGGATTAGGGTTAGGGTTAGGGTGAGGGGTAGGATTAGGGTTAGAGTGAGGGTTAGGGTGAGGGTGAGGGTGAGGGTTAGTGTTATGGTTAGGGTTAGTGTTAGGGTGAGGGTTAGGGTTAGTGTGAGGGTTGGGTTAGGGTTAGGGTTAGGGTGAGGATTAGGGTTAGTGTTAGGGTTAGTGTTAGGGTTAGGGTTAGTGTGAGGATAAGGTTTAGGGTGAGGGTTAGGGTGACGGTGAGGGTTAGAGTTAGCTTTAGGGTTAGGGTTAGCGTTAGGGTGTGGGTTAGGGTTAGTGTGAGGGTTGGGTTAGGGTTAGGTTGAGGGTAAGTGTTACGGTGAGGTTAAAGGTGAGGTGAGGGCTAGGGTTAGGGTGAGGGTGAGGGTGAAGGTGAGGGTTAGGGTGAGGGTTATGGTTAGGTTGAGGGTCAGGGTTAGGGTGATGATGATTGTGAGGGTGAGGGTTAGGTTTAGGGTGAGGGTGACATTTAGGCCTAGGGTTAGGATTAGGGTGAAGGTTAGGGTAAGGCTGAGGGTGAGGGTGAGGGAGATCGTTAGGGTTAGGGTTAGGTTTATGGTGAGGGCTAGGGTGAGGCTGTGGTTGAGGGTGAGGGGGAGGTTGAGGGTGAGTGTGAGGTTGAGGGTGAGTGTTTCGGTTAGGTAAGTGTTAGGGTTTGGGTGAGGATTATGGTGCGGGTGAGGCTTAGGGTGAAGGTTAGGGTTAGGTTGAATGTTAGGGTTAGGTTTAGGGTTAGGGTGAGGGTGTGGGTTAGGTTTAGGGTTAGGGTTAGGGTTAGGGTTAGGCTGAGGCGGAGGGGGAAGGGGAGTGTGAGGTTTAGGGTGAGTTTTAGGGTTAGGGTTTGGGTTAGGGTCAGGGTGAGTGTTAGGATTAGGGTTAGGGTTAGGTTTAGGGTGAATGTGAGGGTGAGGGTTAGGGTTAGGATTAGGGTGAGGGTTAGGCTGAGGGTGAGGGTGAGGGTGAGTTTGAGCTTTAGGGTTAGGGTTAACGTTAGGGCTAGGGTTCAGATTCAAGTGAGGGTTAGTGTTAGGGTGAGGGTTAGGATGACGGTAAGGTTTAGGGTGAGGCTGAGGGTTAGGGTTAGGGTTTGGGTTAGGGTGAGGGTTAGGGTTAGGGTGATGTTTAGGGCGAGGGTTACGGTTAGGGTGAGGGTTAAGGTGAGTGTGAGAGTAAGGGTTAGGTTGAGATTTAGGGTGAGGGTGAGGGTTAGGGCTAGGTTTAGGGTTAGGGTGAGGGTGAGGGTGAGGGTTAGGATTAGGATTAGGGTTAGGGTGAGGGTGAGGGTGAGGGTTAGGATTAGGATTAGGGTTAGGGTTATGGTTAGGCTGAGGGTGAGGATGAAGGTGAGGGTGAGGTTTAGGGTGAGTTTTAGGTTTAGGGTTAGGGTTAGGGTCAGGGTGAGGTTTAGGATTAGGGTTAGGGTTAGTGTTAGGGTGAATGTGAGGGTGAGGGTTAGGGTTAGGATTAGGGTTAGGGTTCGGGTTAGGCTGAGGGTGAGGGTGAGGGTGAGGTTTAGGGTTAGGGTTAGGGTGAGGGCTAAGGTTTGGGTTCGGGTTAGGGTTAGGGTGCGGGTGAAGGTTAGGGTTAGGATGAGCGTTAGGATGAGGGTTAGGATGACGGTAAGGATTATAGTGAGGCTGCAGGTTAGGGTGAGGGATAGGGTTAGGGTGAGAGTTAGGGTTAGGGTGATGTTTAGGGTGAGGTTGAGGGTTAGGGTGAGGGTGTGGGTTCAGATGAGGGTTAGGGTGTGGTTGAGGGTTAGGGTGAGGGTTAGGGTGACAGTGAGGTTTAGGGTGAAGCTGAGGGTTAGGGTTAGGGTTAGGGTGAGGCTTAGGGTTAGGGTTAGGATTAGGGTGAGTGCTAGGGTTAGGGTGATGTTTAGGGTGAGGGTGAGGGTTAGGTTGAGGGTGAGGCTTCGGATCAGAGTTAGGGTGACTGTGAGGGTTAGGGTTAGGGTGCGGGTTAGGGTGAGTTTAAGGGTTAGGGTGAAGGCTAGGGTGAGGGTGAGTGTTAGGTTTAGGGTTAGGCTGAGAGTTAGATTTAGAGTTAGGGTTAGGTTTAGGATGATTGTTAGGGTGAGGGTAAGGTTTAGTGTTAAGGTTATTGTTAGGGTTAATTTTAGGGTTAGGGTTAGGTTTAGGATGAATGTTTTGGTGGGGGTTAGGGATAGGATTAGGGTTAGGCTGAGGGTGAGGGTGACCGTGAGGGTTAGGGTTAGGTTTAGCGTTAGGTTTAGGGTGAGGGTGAAGGTCAGGGTTAGGGTTAGGCTTAGGGTGAGGGTCAGGGTTAGTGTGAGCGTTAGGGTTAAGTTTAGGGTTAGGGTTAGGTTGAGGGTGTTAGGGTGAGGATTAGGGTGAGGGTGTGGGGGGTTAGGGTTAGGTTTAGGGTTAGGATTAGGGTGAGGGTGATGGTTAGGGTTAGGGTTAGGGTGAGGATTAGGGTTAGAGTTAGGGTTATGGTGAGGGTGAGGATGAGGGTGAGGGTGAGGGTAAGGGTTAGTGTTAGGTTGAGGTTGAGGGTAGGTTTGGGGTTAGGATTAGGATTGGGGTTAGGGTGCGGGTGAGGGTGAGACAGGGTTAGGATTAGGGTTAGGGTTAGAGTTAGGCTGAGGGTGAGGGTGAGGTTGAGGGTGAGTGTGAGGGTTAGGGTAAGGGTTATGGTGAGGCTTAGGGTTAGTGTGAGTTTTAAGTTGAGGGTGAGGCTAAGGGTGAGGGTGAGGTTTAGGGTGAGGTTGAGGGTTAGGGTTAGGTTTAGGGTTAGGGTGAGGGTGAGGGTTAGCATTAGGATTAGGATTAGTGTTAGGGTTAGACTGAGGGTGAGGATTAGGGTGAGTTTTATGGTTAGGGTTAGGGTTAGGGTCAGGGACAGGGTTAGCTTTAGGGTTAGGGTTAGGTTTAGGGTTAGGGTGAGGGTGAGGGTTGGGGTTAGGATTAGGTTTAGGGTTAGGGTTAGGCTGAGGGTGTGGGTAGGTGTGAGGGTTAGGGTTAGGGTGTGGGTTAGGGTGAGGTTGAGGTTTAGGGTGAGAGTGAGGGTGAGGGTGAGGGTTTCGTTTAGGTAAGGGTTAGGGTTAGGGTTAGAGTGAGGATTAGGGTGAGGGTTCGCCTGAGGGTTAGCGTGTGGGTGAGGGTAAAGGTTAGGATTATGGTTAAGTTGACGGTGAGGGTTAGGGTGAGAGTGATGGTGAGGGTTAGGTTTAGGGTTAGGTTGAGGGTTAGGGTTAAGGTTAGGGTTAGGGTGAGGTGTAGGGTGAGTGGTAGGGTTAGGGTTAGGGTGAGGTTTAGGGTTAGTGAGATGGTTAAGGTTAGAGTTAGGGTTAGGGTGGGGGTAAGGGTTAGCATGATGGTTAGGGTGAGGGTTAGGGTTAGTGTTAGGGTTATTGTTAGGGTTAGAGTGAGGGTGAGGGTGAGGGTGATTGTTACGTTTAGGTTTAGGGTGAGGGTAAGGTTTAGGGTGAGGGTTAGGGTGAGGGTGAGGTTTAGGGTTAGGGTTAGGTTTAGGATTAGGGTGAGGATGAGAGTGAGGGTTAGGGTTAGGGTTAGGGTTAGGTGGAAGGTTAGGGTGAGGGTTAGGGTGAGGTTTAGGGTGAGTTTTAGGGTTAGGGTGACGGTGAGGGTGAGGGTGAGGATTAGGGTTAGAATTAATGTGAGGGTAAAGGTTAGGGTTAGGCTGAGAGTAAGCGTTAGGGTTAGGTTTAGGTTGAGGGTTAGGGTTAGGGTTAGGGTTAGGGTTAGGATGAGTGTTAGGCTGAGGGGTCGGTTTAGGGTTAGGATGAGGGTTATGGTTAGTGTGAGGGTTAGGGTTAGTGTGAGGGTAAGGGTTAGGGTGAGGGTTAGGGTGAGGTTTAGGGTTCGGGTTAGGGTTAGGGTTTAGGTGAGGGTTAGGGTGAGGGTTGGAGTAAGGGTTAGGTTGAGCGTTAGGGTGAGGGTTAGGGTTAGGGTTAGGGTTAGGGTAAGGGTTAGGGGTGAGGGTTAGGGTGAGTGTGAGGTTTAGGGTTAGTGTGAGGCTAAGGGTTACGGTGAGGGATAGGGTGAAGATGAGGCTTAGGGTTAGCATTAGGGTTAGGGTGAGGGGAAGGGTTAGGATGAGGGTTAGAGTGAATGTTAGGGTTAAGGTTAGGGTTAGGGTGAGGGTTAAGGTGAGGGTTAGGGTTAAGGTTAGGGTAAGGGTGAGAGTAAGTGTTAGGGTGAGTGTTGGGGTGAGGGTGAGTGTTAGAGTTAGCATTAGGGTTAGGGTGAGGGTGAGGGTTAGGGTGAGGATTAGGGTTAGGGTTAGGTTTAGGGTGATGATTAGGCTGAGGGGTAGGGTGAGGGTTAGGTTTAGTGTGAGGTTTAGGGTTAGGATTAGGGTTAGGGTGACGTTGAGGGTTAGGGTTAGAGTTCGGGTTAGGTTGAGGTTTAGGGTGAGCATTAGGGTGAGGGTTAGGTTTAGGGTGAATGTTAGTGTTAGGGTTAGGGTGAAGGTGAGCGTTAGGTTTATGGTGAGGGTTAGGGTTAGGGTTAGGATTAGGGTGAGTGTGAGGCTAAGGGTGAGGGTGAGGGTGAGGGTGAGGGTGAGGGATAGGTTTAGGGTTAGGTTTCGGCTGAGGGTTAGTGTTAGTGTTAGCATTAGTGTTAGGGTTAGCTTGAGCTGAAGGTGAGGGTGAGATTGAGAGTGAGGGTTATGGTAAGGGTTGGGGTGAGGGTTAAGGTTATTTTGAGGGTTAATTTGAGGGTGAGTGTAAGGGTTAGGGTGAGGTTTAGGGTGAAGGTGAGGGTTAGGGTTAGGATTACTGCTAGGGTTAGGGTTAGGCTGACGGTGATGGTGGGGGTGAGGGTGAGGGTTAGGGTAAGGATTAGGGTGAGGGTTAGGTTTAGGGTTAGGGTTAGGTTTAGGGTGATTGTTATGGTGAGCGTTAGGGTTAGTGCTGGGGTTATTGTTATGGTTAGGTTTAGGGTTAGGGTTAGGTTTAGGATGAGTGTTTGGGTGCGGGTTAGGGTTAGGATTAGGGTTAGGCTGAGGGTGATGGTTAGGGTGAGGGTTAGGGTGAGGGTCAGGGTTAGTGTGATGGTTAGGGTTAGGTTTAGGGTTAGGGTTAGGGTGATGGTAAGTGTTAGTGTGAAGTTTAGGGTGAGGGTGAGGGTTAGGGTTAGGATTAGCGTTAGGATAAGGGTGAGGGTGATGTTTAGGTTTAGGGTTAGGGTGAGGGTTAGGGTTAGGGTTAGGGTTTTGGTGAGGGTGAGGGTTAGGTTTAGTGTTAGGGTGAGGGTGAGGTTTAGGGTGAGTGTTTGGGTTAGGATTAGGGTAAGGGTGAGGGTGAGGTTTGGGTGAGAGTGAGGGTGATGGTGAGGGTGAGGGGTAGGTTTAGGGTTAGAGTTAAGGTGAGGGTGAGGGTGAGGGTTAGGGTTACGATGAGGGTGAGGGTTAGGTTTAGGGTTAGGGTGAAGGTGAGGTTTAGGGTGAGTGTTTGGGTTAGGATTAGGGTTAGAATTAGGATTAGGGTTAGGGTTAGACTGAGGGTGAGAATGAGGGTGAGGGTGAGGATTAGGGTGAGTTTTAGGGTTAGGGTTTAGGGTTAGATTCAGGGACAGTGTTAGCATTAAGGTTAGTGTTATGTTTAGGGTTGGGTTGAGGGTGAGGGTGAGGGTTAGGGTTAGGATTTGGGATAGGGTTAGGGTTAGGCTGAGGGTGAGGGTAGGCGTGAGGGTTAGGGTTAACGTTAGGATTAGGGTGTGGGCTAGGGTGAGGTTGAGGTTTAGGGTGAGAGTGAGTGTGAGGGTGAGGGTTTCAGTTAGGTAAGGGTTAGGGATAGGGTTACAGTGAGGTTTAGAGTGAGGGTGAGGTTTAGGGTTAGGGTTAGGGTGAGGTTTAGGCATAGGGTGATATTTAGAGTGAGGGTGAGGGTTAGGGTGTGGGTGAAGGTTAAGGTTAGGTTTAGGGTTAAGATGACGGTGAGGGTTAGGGTGAGGGTAAGGGTTAGGTGTAGGGTTAGGGTGAGGGTTAGGGTTAAGTTTAGGGTTAGGGTGAGTGGTAGGTTTAGGGTTAGGGTGAGCTTTAGGGTTAGTGAGAGGGTTAGGGTTAGAGTTAGGGTTAGGTTGAGGGTAAGGGTTAGGGTGATGGTTAGGGTGAGCATTAGGGTTAGTGTTAGGGTTATTGTTAGGTTTAGGGTGAGGGTGAGGGTGATGGTTAGGGTTAGGGTTAGGTTTAGGGTGAGGGTTAGGGTGAGGGTTAGGGTTAGGATTAGGGTTAGGGTTAAGGTTAGTCTGAGGGTGAGTCTGAGGGTTAGGGTTAGGGTTAGGGTTAGGGTGAGGGTGAGGGTGAGGGTTATGTTGAGTGTAAGGTTTAGGATGAGGGTTAGGGTTAATGATAGGGTTAGGTTTAGGGTTAGGGTGAGGGTAAGGTTTAGGGTGAAGTTCAGGGTGAGGGTGAGGTTTAGGGTTATGGTTAAGGTTAGGATTAGGGTGAAAGTGAGAGTGATGGTTAGGGTTAGGGTGAGGGTTATGGTTAGGGTGAGGGTTAGGGTTATGGTTAGGGTTAGGGTGATGGTGAGGGTGAGGGTGAGGTTTAGGGTTACGGTTAGAGTTAAGGTGAGGGTGAAGTTTAGGGTAAGGCTGAGAGTAAGCATTAGGGTTAGGTTGAGTGTTAGGTTTAGGGTTAGGGTTAGGATGAGTGTTAGGCTGAGGGGTAGGTTTAGGGTTAGGGTTTGGGTTATGGTTAGGGTGAGGGTTAGGGTTATGGTTAGGGTTAGGGTGATGGTGAGGGTGAGGGTGAAGGTTAGGGTTAGGGTTAGAGTTAAGGTGAGGGTGAAGTTTAGGTTAGGCTGAGAGTAAGCATTAGGGTTAGGGTTAGGTTGAGTGTTAGGTTTAGGGTTAGGGTTAGGATGAGTGTTAGGCTGAGGGGTAGGTTTAGGGTTAGGGTGAGGGTTACGGTTATTGTGAGGGTTAGGGTTAGGATTAGGGTTAGGTTTAGGGTGAGGGTAAGAGTTAGAGTGAGGGTTAGGTTGAGGTTTAGGGTTCGGGTTAGGGTTAGGGTTAAGGTGAGGGTTAGGGTGAGGGTTAGAGTTAGGGTTAGGTTGAGGGTTAGGGTGAGGGCTAGGGTAAGGTTTAGGGTTAGGGTTAGGGTTAGGGTGAGCTTTAGGTTGAGTGTGAGGTTTAGGGTTAGTGTGAGGCTAAGGGTTACGGTGAAGGATAGGGTGAAGATGAGGGTTAGGGTTAGCATTAGGGTTATGGTGAGGGGAAGGGTTAGGATGAGGGTTAGGTTGAAGGTTAGGGTTATGTTTAGGGTTAGGGTGAGGGTTAGGTTGAGGGTTAGGGTTAAGGTTAGGGTAAGGGTGAGAGTAAGTGTTAGGGTGAGTGTTAGGGTGAGGGTGAGTGTTAGAGTTAGCATTAGAGTTAGGGTGAGGGTGAAGGTTAGGGTGAGGATTAGGTTTAGGGTTAGGTTTAGGGTGATGGTTAGGCTGAGGGGTAGGATTAGGGTGAGGGTGAGGTTTATTGTGAGGTTTAGTGTTAGGATTAGGGTTAGGGTGACGTTGAGGGTTAGGGTTAGAGTTCGGGTTAGGTTGAGGTTTAGGGTGAGCATTAGGCTTAGGGTTAGGGTTAGGGTTTATGTTAGGGTTAGGGTTAGGGTGAGGGTGAGTGTTAGGGTTAGGGTGAGGGTTAGGGTGAGGGTTAGGATTAGGGTGAGTGTGAGGCTCAGGTTGAGGGTGAGGGTAAGGGTGAGGGACAGGTTTAGGGTTAGGTTTAGGGTGAGGGTGAGTGTTAGGGTTAGCATTAGTGTTAGGGTTAGGCTTAGACTGAGGGTGAGGGTGAGGTTGAGGGTGAGGGTTATGGTAAGGGTTGGGGTGAAGGTTAGGGTTATTTTGAGGGTTAAGTTGAGGGTGAGTGTAAGGGTTAGGGTGAAGTTTAGGGTGAGGGTGAAGGTTAGGGTTAGGATTACTGCTAGGGTTAGGGTTAGGCTGATGGTGATGGTGGGGCTGAGGGTGAGGGTTACGGTAAGGATTAGGGTGAGGGTTAGGTTTATTGTGAGGGTTAAGTGGAGGGTGAGGGTAAGGGTTAGGGTGAGTGTTAGGGTGAGGGTGAGGGTTAGGGTTAGGGTTAGTGTTAGGGTGAGGTTGCGGGTGAGGGTGAGGGTTAGGTTTAGGGTGAGGGTTAGGGTTAGGGTTAGGGTGAGTTTTAGGGTTAGGGTGATGTTTAGGGTGAGGGTGAATGTTAGTGTGAGGGTGAGGGTTCGGGTGAGGGATAGGGTTTGGGTGAAGGTTAGGGTTAGGGTTAGGGTTAGGCTGAGCGTGAGAATGAGGGTGAGGGTTAGGGTTAGGTTTAGGGTTAGGGTATGGGGTAGGGTGAGTGTGAGGGTGAGAGTGAGGGTGAGGGTGAGGGTGAGGTTTTTATTTAGGTTATGGTTAGGGTTAGGTTTAGGGTGAGGATTAGGGTGAGGGTGAGTTTTAGGTTTAGGGTGATGTTTAGGGTGAGGGTGAGGGTTAGGGTGAGGGTGAGGGTGAGGGTTTGTTTTAGGGTGTGTGTGAGGGTCAGGGTGATGGTGGGGGTTAAGTTAAGGGTTAGGGTAAGAGTGAGGTTTAGGGTGATTGTTTGGGTTATGATTAGGGTTAGGGTTAGGATTAGGATTAGGATTAGGATTAGGGTTAGGGTTAGACTGAGGGTGAGGGTGAGAATTAGGGTAAGTTTTAGGGTTAGGGTTAGGGTGAGGGTCAGGGACAGGGTTAGTGTTAAGGTTAGAGTTATGTTTAGGGTTAGGGTGAGGGTGAGGGTGATGGTTAGAGTTAGGATTAGAGTTAGTGTTAGGGTTAGGCTGAGGGTGAGGGTTAGGGTTAGTATTAGGGTTAGGTTTAGAGTTATGCTGAGGGGCAGGGGGAGGGGGAGGGTGAGGTTTAGGGTTAGGCTTAGTGTTAGGAATAGGGTGAGGGCTGGGGGAGGGTGCGGTTTAGGGTGAGGGTGAGGGTGAGGGTTTCGTTTTGGAAAGGGTTAGGGTTAGGGTTAGGGTGAGGGTTAGGTTTGGGGTGATGTTTAGAGTGAGGATGAGGGTTAGGGTGAGGGTTCAGTTGAAGGTTCGGGTTTGGGATTGGGTGAGGGTTAGGGTGAGGGTGAGGGTGAGGGTGAAGGTGAAGTTTAGGGTTAGGGTAAGTGTTAGGGTTAGGGTGAGGGTTAGGGTTAGGGTTAGGTTTAGGATAAAGGTTAGGCTTAGGGTTAGGGTTAGGTTTAATTTTAGGGTTAGGGTGAGGTTTAGGGTGAGGGTAAGGATTAGGGTGAGGGTTAGGGTGAGGGTGAGTTTTAAGGTTAGGGTGAAGGTAGGGTTAGGATGAGTGTTAGGGTGATGGAGAGTGTTAGGGTTAGCATTAGGGTTAGGATGAGGGTGAGGGTTAGGGTTAGGGTTAATGTGTCAGGGCTAGGGTAAGGGTCAGAGTTTGTTAGGGTTAGGGATTGGGTGAGGATTAGGCTTAGCCTTAGGATTAGCGTGAGGTTTAGGCTGAGGGGTCGGGTTAGGGTTAGGTGGAGGGTAAGGATTAGGGTGAGGGTTAGGGATAGGGTGAGGGTTAGGGATTAGGGTGAAGATTAGGGTTAGGGTGAGGGTGAGGGTGAGGTTGAGCTTTAGGGTTAGTATTAGGGTTAGGATTAGGGTGAGGGTGAGGGTGAGGGTTAAGGTTAGGGTGAGGGTTAGTGTTAGGTTTAGGGTGAGGATTAGCTTTAGGGTGATGTTTTTGTTGAGGGTGAGGTTTAGGGTGAGGGTGAGGGTTCGGGTTAGGGTTAGGGTTAAGGTTAGAGTTAGGGTGAGTTTGAGGGGGAGGGCGAGTGTGAGAGTGTGGGTTAGGGTTAGGGTGAGGTTTAGGGTTAGTGTTAGGTTTAGGGTTAGGATGAGGTTTAGGGTTAGGGTTAGGATGAGGGTTAGGGTCAGGGTTAATGTTAGGGTTCGGGTTAGCGTTAGGGTGAGGGTTAGGGTTAGGATTAGATTGAGAGTAAGGGTGAGGATCAGGGTTAGGGTTAGGGTTAGGGATAGGGTGAGGTTTAGAGTTAGGGTTAGGGTTATGGTGAGGTTTAGGCTGAAGGGTAGGGTTAGGTTTGGGTTGAGGTTTAGGTTTACTGTGAGAGTTAGTGTTAGGTATAGGGTTAGGGTGAGGGTAAAGGTTAAGTTGAGGGTTAGGTTTAGGGTGAGGGTTAGGGGTAGCATTAGGGTTAGGGTTAGGTTTAGGCTGAAGGTCAGGTTTGAGGTTAGGGTTAGGTTTAGGATGAGGGTGAGGGTGAGATTGAGGGTTAGGGTGAGGGTGAGAGTGAGGGTTTAGGGTGAAGGTGAGGGTGAGGTTTAGGGTGATGTTGAGGGTTAGGGTTAAGGTGAGGGTTATGGTTAGGATTAGGGTTAGGGTGAGGGCTAGGGTGAAGGTGAGTGTTAGGGTTAGTGTTAGAGTTAGGTTCAGGGGTCGGGATAGGGTTAGGGTGAGGGTTAGGTTGAGGGGATGGGTTAGGGTTAAGGTGAGGGTTAGGTTTAGTGTGAGGGTTAGGGTTAGGGTTAGGGTTAGGGTGAGGGTAAGAGTTAGGTTGAGGATTAGGTTGATAGTGAAGTTTAGGGTTAGCGTGAGTGTTAGGTGAGTATTAGGGTGAGGGTAAGTGTTAGGGTGAGGGTGAGTGTGAGGGCTAGGGTTAGGGTTAGGGTGAGGTTGGGGGTTAGGGTTAGGATTAGGGTGAGGGTTAGGGTTAGGATTAGGGTTATAGTTAGGGTTATGGTTAGTGTTACGCTGAGGGTGAGGGAGAGGGTTAGGATTAGGGATAGGGTTAGGCTGAGGGTGAGGGTGAGGGTTAGGATTAAGGTTAGGGTTAGGGTAAGGGTTAGGATTAGGGTGATGTTTACAGTGAGGGTGAGTGTTAGGGTGAGTGTGAGGGTTCAGGTGAGAGTGTGGGTTAGTGTGTGGGTGAGGATTAGGTGTAGTATGAGGTTTAGGGTGAGGGTGAGGTTTAGGGTTAGCATTAGGGTTAGGGTGAGGTTTAGTGTGAGGGTTAAGTTTAGGCTTAGTGTTAGTGTGAGGGTGAGGGTTAGGGTTAGGGTGAGGTTTACGGTTAGGGTGATGGTTAGGGATAGAGTTAGGGTTAGGTTGAGGGTGAGGGTCAGGGTCTAAAGTTAGGGTTAGGGTTAGAGTTAGGGTGAGGGTGAGGGTGAGGGTTAGGGTTAGGGTGAGGTTTAGGGTTAGGCTGAGGGTGAGGGTGAGCGTGAGGTTGAGCATTAGGTTACGGTGAGGTTCATGGTTAGGGTTAGCGTTATGCTGAGGGTGAGGGTGAGGGTCAGGGTCTAGGCTTAGGCTTAGGGTTAGAGTGAGGGTTAGGGTTAGGTTTAGGGGTAGTGTGAGGTGTTGGGTTAGGGTTAGGGTGAGGGTTAGGGTTAGGGTTAGGGGGAGGGTTAGGGTAAGGGTTAGTGTGAGGGTTAGGGTTAGGGTTAGGGTGAGGGTTAGTGTTAAGTTTATTGTTAGGGTGTAGGTGAGTGTGAGGGTAAGGGTTACTATTAGGGTTAGGGTTAGGGTTAGGCTGAGGGTGTGGGTGAGGGCTATCGTGAGGGTCAGGTTTAGGGTGAGGTTGATGGTGAGGGTTTCAGTTTGGTAAGGGTTAGCGTTGGGAAGAGGGTTAGGTTTATGGTGATATTTAGGGTCAGGGTGAGGGTAAGGGTGAGGGTGAGGTGAGGGTTAGGGTTAGGGTTAAGGTTAGGGTGAGGGTTAGGTTTAGGATGAGGGTTTGGGTTAGGGTGAGGGTTAGGGTGAGGGTGAGGGATAGGGTTAGGGTTAGAGTGAGGCTTAGGGTTAGGATTAGGATTAGGGTTAGGATGAGGGTTAGTATTAGGGTTAGGGTTATGGTTAGGCTGAGGGTGAGGGTGAGGGTGAGGGTTAGGGTTAGGGTGAGGGCTAATTTGATTGTGAAGGTTAGGGTGAGGGTGAGGGTGAAGGTGAGGGTGAGGGTGAGTGTGAGGGTTAGGGTGAGGGTTATGATTAGGGTTAGGGTGAGCGTTAGAGTTAGGATGAGGGATCGGGTTAGGGATAGGGTTAGGGTTAGGGTTATGGATATAATTAGGGTTAGGGTTACGGTGAGGGTTAGTATTAGGGTTAGAGTTATGGTTAGGCTAAGGGTGAGGGTTAGGGTTAGGGTGAGGGTTAGGGTTAGGGTAAGGGCTAATGTGATTGTGAGGGTTAGGGTGAGGGTGAGGGTGAGGGTTAGGGTAAGGTTTAGGGATAATATTTAATGTTAAGGTAAGGGTTAGGGTTAGGGTTAAGGTTATGGTTAGGGTTAGAGTTAGTGTGAGGGTGAGTGTGAGGGTTAGGGTTAGGGTTAGTATTAGGGTTACGGTTAGGCTAATGGTGAAGGTGAGGATGAGTGTGAGGTTTAGGGTAAGGGTGAGGGTTAGAGGTAGTTTTATGGTTATCCTGAGGGTAAGGGTGAAGGTGAGCGTTAGTGTTAGTGTGAGGGTTAGGATTAGAGTTAGGGTTAGGGTGAGGTTTAGTGTTAGGGTTGGGGTGAGGGTGAGGGTTAGGGTTAGGGTTAGGGTTAGGGTTAGAATGAGGGCTAGGGTGTGGGTGAGGGTTAGGGTGAGGTTGAAGTTGAGGGTGAGGGTTTCCGCTAGGTAAGGGTTAGGGTTAGGATTAGGTTGAGGATTAGGGTGAGGGTGAAGTTTAGGTTGAGGGTTACGGTTAGGGTGATGGTTAAGGTTAGGGATAGGATGAGGGTTAGGTTGAGGGGTAGGGTTAGAGTTCGGGTGAGGATTAAAGTGACTATGAGGGTTAGGGTGAGGGTTAGGGTTAGGGTTTTGTTTAGGGTGAGGGTTAGGGTTAGTGTTAGCGTTAGAGTTAGGGTGAGGGGAAGGGTGAAGGTTAGGGTTAGGGTTAGGGTTAGATTGAGCATGAGGGTTAGGGTTAGAGTGAGGGTTAGGGTTAGGGTAAGGATTAAGGTTACAGTTAGGGTGAGGGTGAGGGTGATGGTTAGGGTTAGGGTTAAAGTTAGGCTGAGGGTGAGGGTGAGCGTTAAGTTTAGTATGAAGGTTAGGGTTAGGGTTAGGGTTAAGCTTAGTGTGAGGGTAAAGGTGAGGGTGAGGGTTAGTGTTAGGGTTAGGGTGAGGGTTAGGTGTAAGGTGATGTTTAGGGTGAGTGTGAGGTTTAGGGTGAGGGTGAGGGTGAGGGTGAGGGTGAGGTTTAGGGTGAGGGTGAGGCTTAGGGTTAGGGTGAATGTTAGGGTTAGGATTAGGTTTAGGGTGTGGGCTAGGGTGAAGGTGAGGGTTAGGTTGAGTGTTAGGGTTAGGTTGAGGGGTCGGGTTAGGGTTACGGTGAGGGTTAGGTTGAGGTGTAGATTTAGGGTTAGGGTGAGGGTTAGGTTTAGTGTGAGGGTTAGGGTAAGGTTAAGAGTTAGGGTGAGGGTTAGGGTGAGGGTGAGTGTGAGAGTGAGGGTGAGGGTTTGGGTGAGGGTGAGTGTGAGGGTTAGAGTGTGGGTGAGGATAGGGTTAGGGTTAGGGTGAGGGTGAGGGTGAGGGTTAGAGTGTGGGTGAGGGTTAGTGTTAGGGTGAGAGTTGGGGTGACGATGAGGGTTAGGGTTAGGTTGAGGGTTAGGGTTAGGTTTAGGGTGAGGGTGAGGTTTAAGGTGAGGGTGAGGGTGAGGGTGAAATTGAGGGTTAGGGTTAGGGTGAGGTTTAGGGTTAGTGTGAGTGTAAGGTTTAGGGTGAGGTTTAGGGTGAAGGTGAGGGTTAGGGTTAGCATCAGGGTTAGGGTAAGGATAAGGGTTAGGGTGAGGGTTATGGTGAGGGTGAGGGTTAGGCTTAGGCTTATGGTTAGGGTGAGGGTTAAGGTTAGGGTTGGGGTAGGGTAAGGGTTAGGTTTAGGTTTAGGTTTAGGGTGAGGGTAAGCATTAGGGTGAGGGTTATTGTGAGGATGAGGGATAGGGTGAGGGTTAGGGCTAGGGTTACGGTTAGGGTTAGGGTTAGGGTGAGGGTTAGGTTGAGGGTTAGGGTTAGGGTGAGGGTGAGGGTTAGGTTGAGGGGGAGGATTAGGGTTAGGGTGAGCGTTAGGGTTAGTGTGAGTGTTAGGGTTAGGATTAGTGTGAGGATAAAGGTTAGGGTGAGGTTTAGGGTTAGGGTTAAGGTTAGAGTTAGGGTTAGTGTGAGGATAAGGGTTAGGGTGAGGGTTAGGGTGAGGGTGTGGGTTAGGGTTAGCCTTAGGGTTAGGGTTAGTGTTAGGGTGAGGGTTAGGTTTAGTGTGAGGGTTAGGGTTATGGTGATGGTTAGAGTTAGGGTTAGGTTAAGGGTAAAGGTGAAGGTGAGGTTTAGGATTAGGGTTAGGGTGAGGGCTAGGGTGAGGTTGAGGGTTAGGGTTAGGGTTAGGGTTAGGGTAATGGTTAGGGTGAGGGTTACGGTTATTATTTGTGTAAGGGTTAGTGTTAGGTTTAACGTTAGGTTTAGAGTTAGTCTGAGTGTAAGGGTGAGTGTGAGGGGGAGGGTTAAGTTTAGGGTTAGGGTGAGGGTTAGGTTTAGGATTAGGGTTAGGGTTAGGGTGAGGGGTAGGATTAGGGTTAGAGTGAGGGTTAGGGTGAGGGTGAGGGTGAGGGTTAGTGTTATGGTTAGGGTTAGTGTTAGGGTGAGGGTTAGGGTTAGTGTGAGGGTTGGGTTAGGGTTAGGGTTAGGGTGAGGATTAGGGTTAGTGTTAGGGTTAGTGTTAGGGTTAGGGTTAGTGTGAGGATAAGGTTTAGGGTGAGGGTTAGGGTGACGGTGAGGGTTAGAGTTAGCTTTAGGGTTAGGGTTAGCGTTAGGGTGTGGGTTAGGGTTAGTGTGAGGGTTGGGTTAGGGTTAGGTTGAGGGTAAGTGTTACGGTGAGGTTAAAGGTGAGGTGAGGGCTAGGGTTAGGGTGAGGGTGAGGGTGAAGGTGAGGGTTAGGGTGAGGGTTATGGTTAGGTTGAGGGTCAGGGTTAGGGTGATGATGATTGTGAGGGTGAGGGTTAGGTTTAGGGTGAGGGTGACATTTAGGCCTAGGGTTAGGATTAGGGTGAAGGTTAGGGTAAGGCTGAGGGTGAGGGTGAGGGAGATCGTTAGGGTTAGGGTTAGGTTTATGGTGAGGGCTAGGGTGAGGCTGTGGTTGAGGGTGAGGGGGAGGTTGAGGGTGAGTGTGAGGTTGAGGGTGAGTGTTTCGGTTAGGTAAGTGTTAGGGTTTGGGTGAGGATTATGGTGCGGGTGAGGCTTAGGGTGAAGGTTAGGGTTAGGTTGAATGTTAGGGTTAGGTTTAGGGTTAGGGTGAGGGTGTGGGTTAGGTTTAGGGTTAGGGTTAGGGTTAGGGTTAGGCTGAGGCGGAGGGGGAAGGGGAGTGTGAGGTTTAGGGTGAGTTTTAGGGTTAGGGTTTGGGTTAGGGTCAGGGTGAGTGTTAGGATTAGGGTTAGGGTTAGGTTTAGGGTGAATGTGAGGGTGAGGGTTAGGGTTAGGATTAGGGTGAGGGTTAGGCTGAGGGTGAGGGTGAGGGTGAGTTTGAGCTTTAGGGTTAGGGTTAACGTTAGGGCTAGGGTTCAGATTCAAGTGAGGGTTAGTGTTAGGGTGAGGGTTAGGATGACGGTAAGGTTTAGGGTGAGGCTGAGGGTTAGGGTTAGGGTTTGGGTTAGGGTGAGGGTTAGGGTTAGGGTGATGTTTAGGGCGAGGGTTACGGTTAGGGTGAGGGTTAAGGTGAGTGTGAGAGTAAGGGTTAGGTTGAGATTTAGGGTGAGGGTGAGGGTTAGGGCTAGGTTTAGGGTTAGGGTGAGGGTGAGGGTGAGGGTTAGGATTAGGATTAGGGTTAGGGTGAGGGTGAGGGTGAGGGTTAGGATTAGGATTAGGGTTAGGGTTATGGTTAGGCTGAGGGTGAGGATGAAGGTGAGGGTGAGGTTTAGGGTGAGTTTTAGGTTTAGGGTTAGGGTTAGGGTCAGGGTGAGGTTTAGGATTAGGGTTAGGGTTAGTGTTAGGGTGAATGTGAGGGTGAGGGTTAGGGTTAGGATTAGGGTTAGGGTTCGGGTTAGGCTGAGGGTGAGGGTGAGGGTGAGGTTTAGGGTTAGGGTTAGGGTGAGGGCTAAGGTTTGGGTTCGGGTTAGGGTTAGGGTGCGGGTGAAGGTTAGGGTTAGGATGAGCGTTAGGATGAGGGTTAGGATGACGGTAAGGATTATAGTGAGGCTGCAGGTTAGGGTGAGGGATAGGGTTAGGGTGAGAGTTAGGGTTAGGGTGATGTTTAGGGTGAGGTTGAGGGTTAGGGTGAGGGTGTGGGTTCAGATGAGGGTTAGGGTGTGGTTGAGGGTTAGGGTGAGGGTTAGGGTGACAGTGAGGTTTAGGGTGAAGCTGAGGGTTAGGGTTAGGGTTAGGGTGAGGCTTAGGGTTAGGGTTAGGATTAGGGTGAGTGCTAGGGTTAGGGTGATGTTTAGGGTGAGGGTGAGGGTTAGGTTGAGGGTGAGGCTTCGGATCAGAGTTAGGGTGACTGTGAGGGTTAGGGTTAGGGTGCGGGTTAGGGTGAGTTTAAGGGTTAGGGTGAAGGCTAGGGTGAGGGTGAGTGTTAGGTTTAGGGTTAGGCTGAGAGTTAGATTTAGAGTTAGGGTTAGGTTTAGGATGATTGTTAGGGTGAGGGTAAGGTTTAGTGTTAAGGTTATTGTTAGGGTTAATTTTAGGGTTAGGGTTAGGTTTAGGATGAATGTTTTGGTGGGGGTTAGGGATAGGATTAGGGTTAGGCTGAGGGTGAGGGTGACCGTGAGGGTTAGGGTTAGGTTTAGCGTTAGGTTTAGGGTGAGGGTGAAGGTCAGGGTTAGGGTTAGGCTTAGGGTGAGGGTCAGGGTTAGTGTGAGCGTTAGGGTTAAGTTTAGGGTTAGGGTTAGGTTGAGGGTGTTAGGGTGAGGATTAGGGTGAGGGTGTGGGGGGTTAGGGTTAGGTTTAGGGTTAGGATTAGGGTGAGGGTGATGGTTAGGGTTAGGGTTAGGGTGAGGATTAGGGTTAGAGTTAGGGTTATGGTGAGGGTGAGGATGAGGGTGAGGGTGAGGGTAAGGGTTAGTGTTAGGTTGAGGTTGAGGGTAGGTTTGGGGTTAGGATTAGGATTGGGGTTAGGGTGCGGGTGAGGGTGAGACAGGGTTAGGATTAGGGTTAGGGTTAGAGTTAGGCTGAGGGTGAGGGTGAGGTTGAGGGTGAGTGTGAGGGTTAGGGTAAGGGTTATGGTGAGGCTTAGGGTTAGTGTGAGTTTTAAGTTGAGGGTGAGGCTAAGGGTGAGGGTGAGGTTTAGGGTGAGGTTGAGGGTTAGGGTTAGGTTTAGGGTTAGGGTGAGGGTGAGGGTTAGCATTAGGATTAGGATTAGTGTTAGGGTTAGACTGAGGGTGAGGATTAGGGTGAGTTTTATGGTTAGGGTTAGGGTTAGGGTCAGGGACAGGGTTAGCTTTAGGGTTAGGGTTAGGTTTAGGGTTAGGGTGAGGGTGAGGGTTGGGGTTAGGATTAGGTTTAGGGTTAGGGTTAGGCTGAGGGTGTGGGTAGGTGTGAGGGTTAGGGTTAGGGTGTGGGTTAGGGTGAGGTTGAGGTTTAGGGTGAGAGTGAGGGTGAGGGTGAGGGTTTCGTTTAGGTAAGGGTTAGGGTTAGGGTTAGAGTGAGGATTAGGGTGAGGGTTCGCCTGAGGGTTAGCGTGTGGGTGAGGGTAAAGGTTAGGATTATGGTTAAGTTGACGGTGAGGGTTAGGGTGAGAGTGATGGTGAGGGTTAGGTTTAGGGTTAGGTTGAGGGTTAGGGTTAAGGTTAGGGTTAGGGTGAGGTGTAGGGTGAGTGGTAGGGTTAGGGTTAGGGTGAGGTTTAGGGTTAGTGAGATGGTTAAGGTTAGAGTTAGGGTTAGGGTGGGGGTAAGGGTTAGCATGATGGTTAGGGTGAGGGTTAGGGTTAGTGTTAGGGTTATTGTTAGGGTTAGAGTGAGGGTGAGGGTGAGGGTGATTGTTACGTTTAGGTTTAGGGTGAGGGTAAGGTTTAGGGTGAGGGTTAGGGTGAGGGTGAGGTTTAGGGTTAGGGTTAGGTTTAGGATTAGGGTGAGGATGAGAGTGAGGGTTAGGGTTAGGGTTAGGGTTAGGTGGAAGGTTAGGGTGAGGGTTAGGGTGAGGTTTAGGGTGAGTTTTAGGGTTAGGGTGACGGTGAGGGTGAGGGTGAGGATTAGGGTTAGAATTAATGTGAGGGTAAAGGTTAGGGTTAGGCTGAGAGTAAGCGTTAGGGTTAGGTTTAGGCTGAGGGTTAGGGTTAGGGTTAGGGTTAGGGTTAGGATGAGTGTTAGGCTGAGGGGTCGGTTTAGGGTTAGGATGAGGGTTATGGTTAGTGTGAGGGTTAGGGTTAGTGTGAGGGTAAGGGTTAGGGTGAGGGTTAGGGTGAGGTTTAGGGTTCGGGTTAGGGTTAGGGTTTAGGTGAGGGTTAGGGTGAGGGTTGGAGTAAGGGTTAGGTTGAGCGTTAGGGTGAGGGTTAGGGTTAGGGTTAGGGTTAGGGTAAGGGTTAGGGGTGAGGGTTAGGGTGAGTGTGAGGTTTAGGGTTAGTGTGAGGCTAAGGGTTACGGTGAGGGATAGGGTGAAGATGAGGCTTAGGGTTAGCATTAGGGTTAGGGTGAGGGGAAGGGTTAGGATGAGGGTTAGAGTGAATGTTAGGGTTAAGGTTAGGGTTAGGGTGAGGGTTAAGGTGAGGGTTAGGGTTAAGGTTAGGGTAAGGGTGAGAGTAAGTGTTAGGGTGAGTGTTGGGGTGAGGGTGAGTGTTAGAGTTAGCATTAGGGTTAGGGTGAGGGTGAGGGTTAGGGTGAGGATTAGGGTTAGGGTTAGGTTTAGGGTGATGATTAGGCTGAGGGGTAGGGTGAGGGTTAGGTTTAGTGTGAGGTTTAGGGTTAGGATTAGGGTTAGGGTGACGTTGAGGGTTAGGGTTAGAGTTCGGGTTAGGTTGAGGTTTAGGGTGAGCATTAGGGTGAGGGTTAGGTTTAGGGTGAATGTTAGTGTTAGGGTTAGGGTGAAGGTGAGCGTTAGGTTTATGGTGAGGGTTAGGGTTAGGGTTAGGATTAGGGTGAGTGTGAGGCTAAGGGTGAGGGTGAGGGTGAGGGTGAGGGTGAGGGATAGGTTTAGGGTTAGGTTTCGGCTGAGGGTTAGTGTTAGTGTTAGCATTAGTGTTAGGGTCAGCTTGAGCTGAAGGTGAGGGTGAGATTGAGAGTGAGGGTTATGGTAAGGGTTGGGGTGAGGGTTAAGGTTATTTTGAGGGTTAATTTGAGGGTGAGTGTAAGGGTTAGGGTGAGGTTTAGGGTGAAGGTGAGGGTTAGGGTTAGGATTACTGCTAGGGTTAGGGTTAGGCTGACGGTGATGGTGGGGGTGAGGGTGAGGGTTAGGGTAAGGATTAGGGTGAGGGTTAGGTTTAGGGTTAGGGTTAGGTTTAGGGTGATTGTTATGGTGAGCGTTAGGGTTAGTGCTGGGGTTATTGTTATGGTTAGGTTTAGGGTTAGGGTTAGGTTTAGGATGAGTGTTTGGGTGCGGGTTAGGGTTAGGATTAGGGTTAGGCTGAGGGTGATGGTTAGGGTGAGGGTTAGGGTGAGGGTCAGGGTTAGTGTGATGGTTAGGGTTAGGTTTAGGGTTAGGGTTAGGGTGATGGTAAGTGTTAGTGTGAAGTTTAGGGTGAGGGTGAGGGTTAGGGTTAGGATTAGCGTTAGGATAAGGGTGAGGGTGATGTTTAGGTTTAGGGTTAGGGTGAGGGTTAGGGTTAGGGTTAGGGTTTTGGTGAGGGTGAGGGTTAGGTTTAGTGTTAGGGTGAGGGTGAGGTTTAGGGTGAGTGTTTGGGTTAGGATTAGGGTAAGGGTGAGGGTGAGGTTTGGGTGAGAGTGAGGGTGATGGTGAGGGTGAGGGGTAGGTTTAGGTTAGAGTTAAGGTGAGGGTGAGGGTGAGGGTTAGGGTTACGATGAGGGTGAGGGTTAGGTTTAGGGTTAGGGTGAAGGTGAGGTTTAGGGTGAGTGTTTGGGTTAGGATTAGGGTTAGAATTAGGATTAGGGTTAGGGTTAGACTGAGGGTGAGAATGAGGGTGAGGGTGAGGATTAGGGTGAGTTTTAGGGTTAGGGTTTAGGGTTAGATTCAGGGACAGTGTTAGCATTAAGGTTAGTGTTATGTTTAGGGTTGGGTTGAGGGTGAGGGTGAGGGTTAGGGTTAGGATTTGGGATAGGGTTAGGGTTAGGCTGAGGGTGAGGGTAGGCGTGAGGGTTAGGGTTAACGTTAGGATTAGGGTGTGGGCTAGGGTGAGGTTGAGGTTTAGGGTGAGAGTGAGTGTGAGGGTGAGGGTTTCAGTTAGGTAAGGGTTAGGGATAGGGTTACAGTGAGGTTTAGAGTGAGGGTGAGGTTTAGGGTTAGGGTTAGGGTGAGGTTTAGGCATAGGGTGATATTTAGAGTGAGGGTGAGGGTTAGGGTGTGGGTGAAGGTTAAGGTTAGGTTTAGGGTTAAGATGACGGTGAGGGTTAGGGTGAGGGTAAGGGTTAGGTGTAGGGTTAGGGTGAGGGTTAGGGTTAAGTTTAGGGTTAGGGTGAGTGGTAGGTTTAGGGTTAGGGTGAGCTTTAGGGTTAGTGAGAGGGTTAGGGTTAGAGTTAGGGTTAGGTTGAGGGTAAGGGTTAGGGTGATGGTTAGGGTGAGCATTAGGGTTAGTGTTAGGGTTATTGTTAGGTTTAGGGTGAGGGTGAGGGTGATGGTTAGGGTTAGGGTTAGGTTTAGGGTGAGGGTTAGGGTGAGGGTTAGGGTTAGGATTAGGGTTAGGGTTAAGGTTAGTCTGAGGGTGAGTCTGAGGGTTAGGGTTAGGGTTAGGGTTAGGGTGAGGGTGAGGGTGAGGGTTATGTTGAGTGTAAGGTTTAGGATGAGGGTTAGGGTTAATGATAGGGTTAGGTTTAGGGTTAGGGTGAGGGTAAGGTTTAGGGTGAAGTTCAGGGTGAGGGTGAGGTTTAGGGTTATGGTTAAGGTTAGGATTAGGGTGAAAGTGAGAGTGATGGTTAGGGTTAGGGTGAGGGTTATGGTTAGGGTGAGGGTTAGGGTTATGGTTAGGGTTAGGGTGATGGTGAGGGTGAGGGTGAGGTTTAGGGTTACGGTTAGAGTTAAGGTGAGGGTGAAGTTTAGGGTAAGGCTGAGAGTAAGCATTAGGGTTAGGTTGAGTGTTAGGTTTAGGGTTAGGGTTAGGATGAGTGTTAGGCTGAGGGGTAGGTTTAGGGTTAGGGTTTGGGTTATGGTTAGGGTGAGGGTTAGGGTTATGGTTAGGGTTAGGGTGATGGTGAGGGTGAGGGTGAAGGTTAGGGTTAGGGTTAGAGTTAAGGTGAGGGTGAAGTTTAGGTTAGGCTGAGAGTAAGCATTAGGGTTAGGGTTAGGTTGAGTGTTAGGTTTAGGGTTAGGGTTAGGATGAGTGTTAGGCTGAGGGGTAGGTTTAGGGTTAGGGTGAGGGTTACGGTTATTGTGAGGGTTAGGGTTAGGATTAGGGTTAGGTTTAGGGTGAGGGTAAGAGTTAGAGTGAGGGTTAGGTTGAGGTTTAGGGTTCGGGTTAGGGTTAGGGTTAAGGTGAGGGTTAGGGTGAGGGTTAGAGTTAGGGTTAGGTTGAGGGTTAGGGTGAGGGCTAGGGTAAGGTTTAGGGTTAGGGTTAGGGTTAGGGTGAGCTTTAGGTTGAGTGTGAGGTTTAGGGTTAGTGTGAGGCTAAGGGTTACGGTGAAGGATAGGGTGAAGATGAGGGTTAGGGTTAGCATTAGGGTTATGGTGAGGGGAAGGGTTAGGATGAGGGTTAGGTTGAAGGTTAGGGTTATGTTTAGGGTTAGGGTGAGGGTTAGGTTGAGGGTTAGGGTTAAGGTTAGGGTAAGGGTGAGAGTAAGTGTTAGGGTGAGTGTTAGGGTGAGGGTGAGTGTTAGAGTTAGCATTAGAGTTAGGGTGAGGGTGAAGGTTAGGGTGAGGATTAGGTTTAGGGTTAGGTTTAGGGTGATGGTTAGGCTGAGGGGTAGGATTAGGGTGAGGGTGAGGTTTATTGTGAGGTTTAGTGTTAGGATTAGGGTTAGGGTGACGTTGAGGGTTAGGGTTAGAGTTCGGGTTAGGTTGAGGTTTAGGGTGAGCATTAGGCTTAGGGTTAGGGTTAGGGTTTATGTTAGGGTTAGGGTTAGGGTGAGGGTGAGTGTTAGGGTTAGGGTGAGGGTTAGGGTGAGGGTTAGGATTAGGGTGAGTGTGAGGCTCAGGTTGAGGGTGAGGGTAAGGGTGAGGGACAGGTTTAGGGTTAGGTTTAGGGTGAGGGTGAGTGTTAGGGTTAGCATTAGTGTTAGGGTTAGGCTTAGACTGAGGGTGAGGGTGAGGTTGAGGGTGAGGGTTATGGTAAGGGTTGGGGTGAAGGTTAGGGTTATTTTGAGGGTTAAGTTGAGGGTGAGTGTAAGGGTTAGGGTGAAGTTTAGGGTGAGGGTGAAGGTTAGGGTTAGGATTACTGCTAGGGTTAGGGTTAGGCTGATGGTGATGGTGGGGCTGAGGGTGAGGGTTACGGTAAGGATTAGGGTGAGGGTTAGGTTTATTGTGAGGGTTAAGTGGAGGGTGAGGGTAAGGGTTAGGGTGAGTGTTAGGGTGAGGGTGAGGGTTAGGGTTAGGGTTAGTGTTAGGGTGAGGTTGCGGGTGAGGGTGAGGGTTAGGTTTAGGGTGAGGGTTAGGGTTAGGGTTAGGGTGAGTTTTAGGGTTAGGGTGATGTTTAGGGTGAGGGTGAATGTTAGTGTGAGGGTGAGGGTTCGGGTGAGGGATAGGGTTTGGGTGAAGGTTAGGGTTAGGGTTAGGGTTAGGCTGAGCGTGAGAATGAGGGTGAGGGTTAGGGTTAGGTTTAGGGTTAGGGTATGGGGTAGGGTGAGTGTGAGGGTGAGAGTGAGGGTGAGGGTGAGGGTGAGGTTTTTATTTAGGTTATGGTTAGGGTTAGGTTTAGGGTGAGGATTAGGGTGAGGGTGAGTTTTAGGTTTAGGGTGATGTTTAGGGTGAGGGTGAGGGTTAGGGTGAGGGTGAGGGTGAGGGTTTGTTTTAGGGTGTGTGTGAGGGTCAGGGTGATGGTGGGGGTTAAGTTAAGGGTTAGGGTAAGAGTGAGGTTTAGGGTGATTGTTTGGGTTATGATTAGGGTTAGGGTTAGGATTAGGATTAGGATTAGGATTAGGGTTAGGGTTAGACTGAGGGTGAGGGTGAGAATTAGGGTAAGTTTTAGGGTTAGGGTTAGGGTGAGGGTCAGGGACAGGGTTAGTGTTAAGGTTAGAGTTATGTTTAGGGTTAGGGTGAGGGTGAGGGTGATGGTTAGAGTTAGGATTAGAGTTAGTGTTAGGGTTAGGCTGAGGGTGAGGGTTAGGGTTAGTATTAGGGTTAGGTTTAGAGTTATGCTGAGGGGCAGGGGGAGGGGGAGGGTGAGGTTTAGGGTTAGGCTTAGTGTTAGGAATAGGGTGAGGGCTGGGGGAGGGTGCGGTTTAGGGTGAGGGTGAGGGTGAGGGTTTCGTTTTGGAAAGGGTTAGGGTTAGGGTTAGGGTGAGGGTTAGGTTTGGGGTGATGTTTAGAGTGAGGATGAGGGTTAGGGTGAGGGTTCAGTTGAAGGTTCGGGTTTGGGATTGGGTGAGGGTTAGGGTGAGGGTGAGGGTGAGGGTGAAGGTGAAGTTTAGGGTTAGGGTAAGTGTTAGGGTTAGGGTGAGGGTTAGGGTTAGGGTTAGGTTTAGGATAAAGGTTAGGCTTAGGGTTAGGGTTAGGTTTAATTTTAGGGTTAGGGTGAGGTTTAGGGTGAGGGTAAGGATTAGGGTGAGGGTTAGGGTGAGGGTGAGTTTTAAGGTTAGGGTGAAGGTAGGGTTAGGATGAGTGTTAGGGTGATGGAGAGTGTTAGGGTTAGCATTAGGGTTAGGATGAGGGTGAGGGTTAGGGTTAGGGTTAATGTGTCAGGGCTAGGGTAAGGGTCAGAGTTTGTTAGGGTTAGGGATTGGGTGAGGATTAGGCTTAGCCTTAGGATTAGCGTGAGGTTTAGGCTGAGGGGTCGGGTTAGGGTTAGGTGGAGGGTAAGGATTAGGGTGAGGGTTAGGGATAGGGTGAGGGTTAGGGATTAGGGTGAAGATTAGGGTTAGGGTGAGGGTGAGGGTGAGGTTGAGCTTTAGGGTTAGTATTAGGGTTAGGATTAGGGTGAGGGTGAGGGTGAGGGTTAAGGTTAGGGTGAGGGTTAGTGTTAGGTTTAGGGTGAGGATTAGCTTTAGGGTGATGTTTTTGTTGAGGGTGAGGTTTAGGGTGAGGGTGAGGGTTCGGGTTAGGGTTAGGGTTAAGGTTAGAGTTAGGGTGAGTTTGAGGGGGAGGGCGAGTGTGAGAGTGTGGGTTAGGGTTAGGGTGAGGTTTAGGGTTAGTGTTAGGTTTAGGGTTAGGATGAGGTTTAGGGTTAGGGTTAGGATGAGGGTTAGGGTCAGGGTTAATGTTAGGGTTCGGGTTAGCGTTAGGGTGAGGGTTAGGGTTAGGATTAGATTGAGAGTAAGGGTGAGGATCAGGGTTAGGGTTAGGGTTAGGGATAGGGTGAGGTTTAGAGTTAGGGTTAGGGTTATGGTGAGGTTTAGGCTGAAGGGTAGGGTTAGGTTTGGGTTGAGGTTTAGGTTTACTGTGAGAGTTAGTGTTAGGTATAGGGTTAGGGTGAGGGTAAAGGTTAAGTTGAGGGTTAGGTTTAGGGTGAGGGTTAGGGGTAGCATTAGGGTTAGGGTTAGGTTTAGGCTGAAGGTCAGGTTTGAGGTTAGGGTTAGGTTTAGGATGAGGGTGAGGGTGAGATTGAGGGTTAGGGTGAGGGTGAGAGTGAGGGTTTAGGGTGAAGGTGAGGGTGAGGTTTAGGGTGATGTTGAGGGTTAGGGTTAAGGTGAGGGTTATGGTTAGGATTAGGGTTAGGGTGAGGGCTAGGGTGAAGGTGAGTGTTAGGGTTAGTGTTAGAGTTAGGTTCAGGGGTCGGGATAGGGTTAGGGTGAGGGTTAGGTTGAGGGGATGGGTTAGGGTTAAGGTGAGGGTTAGGTTTAGTGTGAGGGTTAGGGTTAGGGTTAGGGTTAGGGTGAGGGTAAGAGTTAGGTTGAGGATTAGGTTGATAGTGAAGTTTAGGGTTAGCGTGAGTGTTAGGTGAGTATTAGGGTGAGGGTAAGTGTTAGGGTGAGGGTGAGTGTGAGGGCTAGGGTTAGGGTTAGGGTGAGGTTGGGGGTTAGGGTTAGGATTAGGGTGAGGGTTAGGGTTAGGATTAGGGTTATAGTTAGGGTTATGGTTAGTGTTACGCTGAGGGTGAGGGAGAGGGTTAGGATTAGGGATAGGGTTAGGCTGAGGGTGAGGGTGAGGGTTAGGATTAAGGTTAGGGTTAGGGTAAGGGTTAGGATTAGGGTGATGTTTACAGTGAGGGTGAGTGTTAGGGTGAGTGTGAGGGTTCAGGTGAGAGTGTGGGTTAGTGTGTGGGTGAGGATTAGGTGTAGTATGAGGTTTAGGGTGAGGGTGAGGTTTAGGGTTAGCATTAGGGTTAGGGTGAGGTTTAGTGTGAGGGTTAAGTTTAGGCTTAGTGTTAGTGTGAGGGTGAGGGTTAGGGTTAGGGTGAGGTTTACGGTTAGGGTGATGGTTAGGGATAGAGTTAGGGTTAGGTTGAGGGTGAGGGTCAGGGTCTAAAGTTAGGGTTAGGGTTAGAGTTAGGGTGAGGGTGAGGGTGAGGGTTAGGGTTAGGGTGAGGTTTAGGGTTAGGCTGAGGGTGAGGGTGAGCGTGAGGTTGAGCATTAGGTTACGGTGAGGTTCATGGTTAGGGTTAGCGTTATGCTGAGGGTGAGGGTGAGGGTCAGGGTCTAGGCTTAGGCTTAGGGTTAGAGTGAGGGTTAGGGTTAGGTTTAGGGGTAGTGTGAGGTGTTGGGTTAGGGTTAGGGTGAGGGTTAGGGTTAGGGTTAGGGGGAGGGTTAGGGTAAGGGTTAGTGTGAGGGTTAGGGTTAGGGTTAGGGTGAGGGTTAGTGTTAAGTTTATTGTTAGGGTGTAGGTGAGTGTGAGGGTAAGGGTTACTAT
The DNA here is from genome assembly GCF_024711535.1 of Dipodomys merriami. Classification (NCBI taxonomy): domain Eukaryota; kingdom Metazoa; phylum Chordata; class Mammalia; order Rodentia; family Heteromyidae; genus Dipodomys; species Dipodomys merriami. The sequence goes on along the minus strand of NW_027206513.1, from coordinate 3,967,368 downwards.
TAGGGTTAGGGTTAGGGTTAGGCTGAGGGTGTGGGTGAGGGCTATCGTGAGGGTCAGGTTTAGGGTGAGGTTGATGGTGAGGGTTTCAGTTTGGTAAGGGTTAGCGTTGGGAAGAGGGTTAGGTTTATGGTGATATTTAGGGTCAGGGTGAGGGTAAGGGTGAGGGTGAGGTGAGGGTTAGGGTTAGGGTTAAGGTTAGGGTGAGGGTTAGGTTTAGGATGAGGGTTTGGGTTAGGGTGAGGGTTAGGGTGAGGGTGAGGGATAGGGTTAGGGTTAGAGTGAGGCTTAGGGTTAGGATTAGGATTAGGGTTAGGATGAGGGTTAGTATTAGGGTTAGGGTTATGGTTAGGCTGAGGGTGAGGGTGAGGGTGAGGGTTAGGGTTAGGGTGAGGGCTAATTTGATTGTGAAGGTTAGGGTGAGGGTGAGGGTGAAGGTGAGGGTGAGGGTGAGTGTGAGGGTTAGGGTGAGGGTTATGATTAGGGTTAGGGTGAGCGTTAGAGTTAGGATGAGGGATCGGGTTAGGGATAGGGTTAGGGTTAGGGTTATGGATATAATTAGGGTTAGGGTTACGGTGAGGGTTAGTATTAGGGTTAGAGTTATGGTTAGGCTAAGGGTGAGGGTTAGGGTTAGGGTGAGGGTTAGGGTTAGGGTAAGGGCTAATGTGATTGTGAGGGTTAGGGTGAGGGTGAGGGTGAGGGTTAGGGTAAGGTTTAGGGATAATATTTAATGTTAAGGTAAGGGTTAGGGTTAGGGTTAAGGTTATGGTTAGGGTTAGAGTTAGTGTGAGGGTGAGTGTGAGGGTTAGGGTTAGGGTTAGTATTAGGGTTACGGTTAGGCTAATGGTGAAGGTGAGGATGAGTGTGAGGTTTAGGGTAAGGGTGAGGGTTAGAGGTAGTTTTATGGTTATCCTGAGGGTAAGGGTGAAGGTGAGCGTTAGTGTTAGTGTGAGGGTTAGGATTAGAGTTAGGGTTAGGGTGAGGTTTAGTGTTAGGGTTGGGGTGAGGGTGAGGGTTAGGGTTAGGGTTAGGGTTAGGGTTAGAATGAGGGCTAGGGTGTGGGTGAGGGTTAGGGTGAGGTTGAAGTTGAGGGTGAGGGTTTCGGCTAGGTAAGGGTTAGGGTTAGGATTAGGTTGAGGATTAGGGTGAGGGTGAAGTTTAGGTTGAGGGTTACGGTTAGGGTGATGGTTAAGGTTAGGGATAGGATGAGGGTTAGGTTGAGGGGTAGGGTTAGAGTTCGGGTGAGGATTAAAGTGACTATGAGGGTTAGGGTGAGGGTTAGGGTTAGGGTTTTGTTTAGGGTGAGGGTTAGGGTTAGTGTTAGCGTTAGAGTTAGGGTGAGGGGAAGGGTGAAGGTTAGGGTTAGGGTTAGGGTTAGATTGAGCATGAGGGTTAGGGTTAGAGTGAGGGTTAGGGTTAGGGTAAGGATTAAGGTTACAGTTAGGGTGAGGGTGAGGGTGATGGTTAGGGTTAGGGTTAAAGTTAGGCTGAGGGTGAGGGTGAGCGTTAAGTTTAGTATGAAGGTTAGGGTTAGGGTTAGGGTTAAGCTTAGTGTGAGGGTAAAGGTGAGGGTGAGGGTTAGTGTTAGGGTTAGGGTGAGGGTTAGGTGTAAGGTGATGTTTAGGGTGAGTGTGAGGTTTAGGGTGAGGGTGAGGGTGAGGGTGAGGGTGAGGTTTAGGGTGAGGGTGAGGCTTAGGGTTAGGGTGAATGTTAGGGTTAGGATTAGGTTTAGGGTGTGGGCTAGGGTGAAGGTGAGGGTTAGGTTGAGTGTTAGGGTTAGGTTGAGGGGTCGGGTTAGGGTTACGGTGAGGGTTAGGTTGAGGTGTAGATTTAGGGTTAGGGTGAGGGTTAGGTTTAGTGTGAGGGTTAGGGTAAGGTTAAGAGTTAGGGTGAGGGTTAGGGTGAGGGTGAGTGTGAGAGTGAGGGTGAGGGTTTGGGTGAGGGTGAGTGTGAGGGTTAGAGTGTGGGTGAGGATAGGGTTAGGGTTAGGGTGAGGGTGAGGGTGAGGGTTAGAGTGTGGGTGAGGGTTAGTGTTAGGGTGAGAGTTGGGGTGACGATGAGGGTTAGGGTTAGGTTGAGGGTTAGGGTTAGGTTTAGGGTGAGGGTGAGGTTTAAGGTGAGGGTGAGGGTGAGGGTGAAATTGAGGGTTAGGGTTAGGGTGAGGTTTAGGGTTAGTGTGAGTGTAAGGTTTAGGGTGAGGTTTAGGGTGAAGGTGAGGGTTAGGGTTAGCATCAGGGTTAGGGTAAGGATAAGGGTTAGGGTGAGGGTTATGGTGAGGGTGAGGGTTAGGCTTAGGCTTATGGTTAGGGTGAGGGTTAAGGTTAGGGTTGGGGTAGGGTAAGGGTTAGGTTTAGGTTTAGGTTTAGGGTGAGGGTAAGCATTAGGGTGAGGGTTATTGTGAGGATGAGGGATAGGGTGAGGGTTAGGGCTAGGGTTACGGTTAGGGTTAGGGTTAGGGTGAGGGTTAGGTTGAGGGTTAGGGTTAGGGTGAGGGTGAGGGTTAGGTTGAGGGGGAGGATTAGGGTTAGGGTGAGCGTTAGGGTTAGTGTGAGTGTTAGGGTTAGGATTAGTGTGAGGATAAAGGTTAGGGTGAGGTTTAGGGTTAGGGTTAAGGTTAGAGTTAGGGTTAGTGTGAGGATAAGGGTTAGGGTGAGGGTTAGGGTGAGGGTGTGGGTTAGGGTTAGCCTTAGGGTTAGGGTTAGTGTTAGGGTGAGGGTTAGGTTTAGTGTGAGGGTTAGGGTTATGGTGATGGTTAGAGTTAGGGTTAGGTTAAGGGTAAAGGTGAAGGTGAGGTTTAGGATTAGGGTTAGGGTGAGGGCTAGGGTGAGGTTGAGGGTTAGGGTTAGGGTTAGGGTTAGGGTAATGGTTAGGGTGAGGGTTACGGTTATTATTTGTGTAAGGGTTAGTGTTAGGTTTAACGTTAGGTTTAGAGTTAGTCTGAGTGTAAGGGTGAGTGTGAGGGGGAGGGTTAAGTTTAGGGTTAGGGTGAGGGTTAGGTTTAGGATTAGGGTTAGGGTTAGGGTGAGGGGTAGGATTAGGGTTAGAGTGAGGGTTAGGGTGAGGGTGAGGGTGAGGGTTAGTGTTATGGTTAGGGTTAGTGTTAGGGTGAGGGTTAGGGTTAGTGTGAGGGTTGGGTTAGGGTTAGGGTTAGGGTGAGGATTAGGGTTAGTGTTAGGGTTAGTGTTAGGGTTAGGGTTAGTGTGAGGATAAGGTTTAGGGTGAGGGTTAGGGTGACGGTGAGGGTTAGAGTTAGCTTTAGGGTTAGGGTTAGCGTTAGGGTGTGGGTTAGGGTTAGTGTGAGGGTTGGGTTAGGGTTAGGTTGAGGGTAAGTGTTACGGTGAGGTTAAAGGTGAGGTGAGGGCTAGGGTTAGGGTGAGGGTGAGGGTGAAGGTGAGGGTTAGGGTGAGGGTTATGGTTAGGTTGAGGGTCAGGGTTAGGGTGATGATGATTGTGAGGGTGAGGGTTAGGTTTAGGGTGAGGGTGACATTTAGGCCTAGGGTTAGGATTAGGGTGAAGGTTAGGGTAAGGCTGAGGGTGAGGGTGAGGGAGATCGTTAGGGTTAGGGTTAGGTTTATGGTGAGGGCTAGGGTGAGGCTGTGGTTGAGGGTGAGGGGGAGGTTGAGGGTGAGTGTGAGGTTGAGGGTGAGTGTTTCGGTTAGGTAAGTGTTAGGGTTTGGGTGAGGATTATGGTGCGGGTGAGGCTTAGGGTGAAGGTTAGGGTTAGGTTGAATGTTAGGGTTAGGTTTAGGGTTAGGGTGAGGGTGTGGGTTAGGTTTAGGGTTAGGGTTAGGGTTAGGGTTAGGCTGAGGCGGAGGGGGAAGGGGAGTGTGAGGTTTAGGGTGAGTTTTAGGGTTAGGGTTTGGGTTAGGGTCAGGGTGAGTGTTAGGATTAGGGTTAGGGTTAGGTTTAGGGTGAATGTGAGGGTGAGGGTTAGGGTTAGGATTAGGGTGAGGGTTAGGCTGAGGGTGAGGGTGAGGGTGAGTTTGAGCTTTAGGGTTAGGGTTAACGTTAGGGCTAGGGTTCAGATTCAAGTGAGGGTTAGTGTTAGGGTGAGGGTTAGGATGACGGTAAGGTTTAGGGTGAGGCTGAGGGTTAGGGTTAGGGTTTGGGTTAGGGTGAGGGTTAGGGTTAGGGTGATGTTTAGGGCGAGGGTTACGGTTAGGGTGAGGGTTAAGGTGAGTGTGAGAGTAAGGGTTAGGTTGAGATTTAGGGTGAGGGTGAGGGTTAGGGCTAGGTTTAGGGTTAGGGTGAGGGTGAGGGTGAGGGTTAGGATTAGGATTAGGGTTAGGGTGAGGGTGAGGGTGAGGGTTAGGATTAGGATTAGGGTTAGGGTTATGGTTAGGCTGAGGGTGAGGATGAAGGTGAGGGTGAGGTTTAGGGTGAGTTTTAGGTTTAGGGTTAGGGTTAGGGTCAGGGTGAGGTTTAGGATTAGGGTTAGGGTTAGTGTTAGGGTGAATGTGAGGGTGAGGGTTAGGGTTAGGATTAGGGTTAGGGTTCGGGTTAGGCTGAGGGTGAGGGTGAGGGTGAGGTTTAGGGTTAGGGTTAGGGTGAGGGCTAAGGTTTGGGTTCGGGTTAGGGTTAGGGTGCGGGTGAAGGTTAGGGTTAGGATGAGCGTTAGGATGAGGGTTAGGATGACGGTAAGGATTATAGTGAGGCTGCAGGTTAGGGTGAGGGATAGGGTTAGGGTGAGAGTTAGGGTTAGGGTGATGTTTAGGGTGAGGTTGAGGGTTAGGGTGAGGGTGTGGGTTCAGATGAGGGTTAGGGTGTGGTTGAGGGTTAGGGTGAGGGTTAGGGTGACAGTGAGGTTTAGGGTGAAGCTGAGGGTTAGGGTTAGGGTTAGGGTGAGGCTTAGGGTTAGGGTTAGGATTAGGGTGAGTGCTAGGGTTAGGGTGATGTTTAGGGTGAGGGTGAGGGTTAGGTTGAGGGTGAGGCTTCGGATCAGAGTTAGGGTGACTGTGAGGGTTAGGGTTAGGGTGCGGGTTAGGGTGAGTTTAAGGGTTAGGGTGAAGGCTAGGGTGAGGGTGAGTGTTAGGTTTAGGGTTAGGCTGAGAGTTAGATTTAGAGTTAGGGTTAGGTTTAGGATGATTGTTAGGGTGAGGGTAAGGTTTAGTGTTAAGGTTATTGTTAGGGTTAATTTTAGGGTTAGGGTTAGGTTTAGGATGAATGTTTTGGTGGGGGTTAGGGATAGGATTAGGGTTAGGCTGAGGGTGAGGGTGACCGTGAGGGTTAGGGTTAGGTTTAGCGTTAGGTTTAGGGTGAGGGTGAAGGTCAGGGTTAGGGTTAGGCTTAGGGTGAGGGTCAGGGTTAGTGTGAGCGTTAGGGTTAAGTTTAGGGTTAGGGTTAGGTTGAGGGTGTTAGGGTGAGGATTAGGGTGAGGGTGTGGGGGGTTAGGGTTAGGTTTAGGGTTAGGATTAGGGTGAGGGTGATGGTTAGGGTTAGGGTTAGGGTGAGGATTAGGGTTAGAGTTAGGGTTATGGTGAGGGTGAGGATGAGGGTGAGGGTGAGGGTAAGGGTTAGTGTTAGGTTGAGGTTGAGGGTAGGTTTGGGGTTAGGATTAGGATTGGGGTTAGGGTGCGGGTGAGGGTGAGACAGGGTTAGGATTAGGGTTAGGGTTAGAGTTAGGCTGAGGGTGAGGGTGAGGTTGAGGGTGAGTGTGAGGGTTAGGGTAAGGGTTATGGTGAGGCTTAGGGTTAGTGTGAGTTTTAAGTTGAGGGTGAGGCTAAGGGTGAGGGTGAGGTTTAGGGTGAGGTTGAGGGTTAGGGTTAGGTTTAGGGTTAGGGTGAGGGTGAGGGTTAGCATTAGGATTAGGATTAGTGTTAGGGTTAGACTGAGGGTGAGGATTAGGGTGAGTTTTATGGTTAGGGTTAGGGTTAGGGTCAGGGACAGGGTTAGCTTTAGGGTTAGGGTTAGGTTTAGGGTTAGGGTGAGGGTGAGGGTTGGGGTTAGGATTAGGTTTAGGGTTAGGGTTAGGCTGAGGGTGTGGGTAGGTGTGAGGGTTAGGGTTAGGGTGTGGGTTAGGGTGAGGTTGAGGTTTAGGGTGAGAGTGAGGGTGAGGGTGAGGGTTTCGTTTAGGTAAGGGTTAGGGTTAGGGTTAGAGTGAGGATTAGGGTGAGGGTTCGCCTGAGGGTTAGCGTGTGGGTGAGGGTAAAGGTTAGGATTATGGTTAAGTTGACGGTGAGGGTTAGGGTGAGAGTGATGGTGAGGGTTAGGTTTAGGGTTAGGTTGAGGGTTAGGGTTAAGGTTAGGGTTAGGGTGAGGTGTAGGGTGAGTGGTAGGGTTAGGGTTAGGGTGAGGTTTAGGGTTAGTGAGATGGTTAAGGTTAGAGTTAGGGTTAGGGTGGGGGTAAGGGTTAGCATGATGGTTAGGGTGAGGGTTAGGGTTAGTGTTAGGGTTATTGTTAGGGTTAGAGTGAGGGTGAGGGTGAGGGTGATTGTTACGTTTAGGTTTAGGGTGAGGGTAAGGTTTAGGGTGAGGGTTAGGGTGAGGGTGAGGTTTAGGGTTAGGGTTAGGTTTAGGATTAGGGTGAGGATGAGAGTGAGGGTTAGGGTTAGGGTTAGGGTTAGGTGGAAGGTTAGGGTGAGGGTTAGGGTGAGGTTTAGGGTGAGTTTTAGGGTTAGGGTGACGGTGAGGGTGAGGGTGAGGATTAGGGTTAGAATTAATGTGAGGGTAAAGGTTAGGGTTAGGCTGAGAGTAAGCGTTAGGGTTAGGTTTAGGTTGAGGGTTAGGGTTAGGGTTAGGGTTAGGGTTAGGATGAGTGTTAGGCTGAGGGGTCGGTTTAGGGTTAGGATGAGGGTTATGGTTAGTGTGAGGGTTAGGGTTAGTGTGAGGGTAAGGGTTAGGGTGAGGGTTAGGGTGAGGTTTAGGGTTCGGGTTAGGGTTAGGGTTTAGGTGAGGGTTAGGGTGAGGGTTGGAGTAAGGGTTAGGTTGAGCGTTAGGGTGAGGGTTAGGGTTAGGGTTAGGGTTAGGGTAAGGGTTAGGGGTGAGGGTTAGGGTGAGTGTGAGGTTTAGGGTTAGTGTGAGGCTAAGGGTTACGGTGAGGGATAGGGTGAAGATGAGGCTTAGGGTTAGCATTAGGGTTAGGGTGAGGGGAAGGGTTAGGATGAGGGTTAGAGTGAATGTTAGGGTTAAGGTTAGGGTTAGGGTGAGGGTTAAGGTGAGGGTTAGGGTTAAGGTTAGGGTAAGGGTGAGAGTAAGTGTTAGGGTGAGTGTTGGGGTGAGGGTGAGTGTTAGAGTTAGCATTAGGGTTAGGGTGAGGGTGAGGGTTAGGGTGAGGATTAGGGTTAGGGTTAGGTTTAGGGTGATGATTAGGCTGAGGGGTAGGGTGAGGGTTAGGTTTAGTGTGAGGTTTAGGGTTAGGATTAGGGTTAGGGTGACGTTGAGGGTTAGGGTTAGAGTTCGGGTTAGGTTGAGGTTTAGGGTGAGCATTAGGGTGAGGGTTAGGTTTAGGGTGAATGTTAGTGTTAGGGTTAGGGTGAAGGTGAGCGTTAGGTTTATGGTGAGGGTTAGGGTTAGGGTTAGGATTAGGGTGAGTGTGAGGCTAAGGGTGAGGGTGAGGGTGAGGGTGAGGGTGAGGGATAGGTTTAGGGTTAGGTTTCGGCTGAGGGTTAGTGTTAGTGTTAGCATTAGTGTTAGGGTTAGCTTGAGCTGAAGGTGAGGGTGAGATTGAGAGTGAGGGTTATGGTAAGGGTTGGGGTGAGGGTTAAGGTTATTTTGAGGGTTAATTTGAGGGTGAGTGTAAGGATTAGGGTGAGGTTTAGGGTGAAGGTGAGGGTTAGGGTTAGGATTACTGCTAGGGTTAGGGTTAGGCTGACGGTGATGGTGGGGGTGAGGGTGAGGGTTAGGGTAAGGATTAGGGTGAGGGTTAGGTTTAGGGTTAGGGTTAGGTTTAGGGTGATTGTTATGGTGAGCGTTATGGTTAGTGCTGGGGTTATTGTTATGGTTAGGTTTAGGGTTAGGGTTAGGTTTAGGATGAGTGTTTGGGTGCGGGTTAGGGTTAGGATTAGGGTTAGGCTGAGGGTGATGGTTAGGGTGAGGGTTAGGGTGAGGGTCAGGGTTAGTGTGATGGTTAGGGTTAGGTTTAGGGTTAGGGTTAGGGTGATGGTAAGTGTTAGTGTGAAGTTTAGGGTGAGGGTGAGGGTTAGGGTTAGGATTAGCGTTAGGATAAGGGTGAGGGTGATGTTTAGGTTTAGGGTTAGGGTGAGGGTTAGGGTTAGGGTTAGGGTTTTGGTGAGGGTGAGGGTTAGGTTTAGTGTTAGGGTGAGGGTGAGGTTTAGGGTGAGTGTTTGGGTTAGGATTAGGGTAAGGGTGAGGGTGAGGTTTGGGTGAGAGTGAGGGTGATGGTGAGGGTGAGGGGTAGGTTTAGGGTTAGAGTTAAGGTGAGGGTGAGGGTGAGGGTTAGGGTTACGATGAGGGTGAGGGTTAGGTTTAGGGTTAGGGTGAAGGTGAGGTTTAGGGTGAGTGTTTGGGTTAGGATTAGGGTTAGAATTAGGATTAGGGTTAGGGTTAGACTGAGGGTGAGAATGAGGGTGAGGGTGAGGATTAGGGTGAGTTTTAGGGTTAGGGTTTAGGGTTAGATTCAGGGACAGTGTTAGCATTAAGGTTAGTGTTATGTTTAGGGTTGGGTTGAGGGTGAGGGTGAGGGTTAGGGTTAGGATTTGGGATAGGGTTAGGGTTAGGCTGAGGGTGAGGGTAGGCGTGAGGGTTAGGGTTAACGTTAGGGTTAGGGTGTGGGCTAGGGTGAGGTTGAGGTTTAGGGTGAGAGTGAGTGTGAGGGTGAGGGTTTCAGTTAGGTAAGGGTTAGGGATAGGGTTACAGTGAGGTTTAGAGTGAGGGTGAGGTTTAGGGTTAGGGTTAGGGTGAGGTTTAGGCATAGGGTGATATTTAGAGTGAGGGTGAGGGTTAGGGTGTGGGTGAAGGTTAAGGTTAGGTTTAGGGTTAAGATGACGGTGAGGGTTAGGGTGAGGGTAAGGGTTAGGTGTAGGGTTAGGGTGAGGGTTAGGGTTAAGTTTAGGGTTAGGGTGAGTGGTAGGTTTAGGGTTAGGGTGAGCTTTAGGGTTAGTGAGAGGGTTAGGGTTAGAGTTAGGGTTAGGTTGAGGGTAAGGGTTAGGGTGATGGTTAGGGTGAGCATTAGGGTTAGTGTTAGGGTTATTGTTAGGTTTAGGGTGAGGGTGAGGGTGATGGTTAGGGTTAGGGTTAGGTTTAGGGTGAGGGTTAGGGTGAGGGTTAGGGTTAGGATTAGGGTTAGGGTTAAGGTTAGTCTGAGGGTGAGTCTGAGGGTTAGGGTTAGGGTTAGGGTTAGGGTGAGGGTGAGGGTGAGGGTTATGTTGAGTGTAAGGTTTAGGATGAGGGTTAGGGTTAATGATAGGGTTAGGTTTAGGGTTAGGGTGAGGGTAAGGTTTAGGGTGAAGTTCAGGGTGAGGGTGAGGTTTAGGGTTATGGTTAAGGTTAGGATTAGGGTGAAAGTGAGAGTGATGGTTAGGGTTAGGGTGAGGGTTATGGTTAGGGTGAGGGTTAGGGTTATGGTTAGGGTTAGGGTGATGGTGAGGGTGAGGGTGAGGTTTAGGGTTACGGTTAGAGTTAAGGTGAGGGTGAAGTTTAGGGTAAGGCTGAGAGTAAGCATTAGGGTTAGGTTGAGTGTTAGGTTTAGGGTTAGGGTTAGGATGAGTGTTAGGCTGAGGGGTAGGTTTAGGGTTAGGGTTTGGGTTATGGTTAGGGTGAGGGTTAGGGTTATGGTTAGGGTTAGGGTGATGGTGAGGGTGAGGGTGAAGGTTAGGGTTAGGGTTAGAGTTAAGGTGAGGGTGAAGTTTAGGTTAGGCTGAGAGTAAGCATTAGGGTTAGGGTTAGGTTGAGTGTTAGGTTTAGGGTTAGGGTTAGGATGAGTGTTAGGCTGAGGGGTAGGTTTAGGGTTAGGGTGAGGGTTACGGTTATTGTGAGGGTTAGGGTTAGGATTAGGGTTAGGTTTAGGGTGAGGGTAAGAGTTAGAGTGAGGGTTAGGTTGAGGTTTAGGGTTCGGGTTAGGGTTAGGGTTAAGGTGAGGGTTAGGGTGAGGGTTAGAGTTAGGGTTAGGTTGAGGGTTAGGGTGAGGGTTAGGGTAAGGTTTAGGGTTAGGGTTAGGGTTAGGGTGAGCTTTAGGTTGAGTGTGAGGTTTAGGGTTAGTGTGAGGCTAAGGGTTACGGTGAAGGATAGGGTGAAGATGAGGGTTAGGGTTAGCATTAGGGTTATGGTGAGGGGAAGGGTTAGGATGAGGGTTAGGTTGAAGGTTAGGGTTATGTTTAGGGTTAGGGTGAGGGTTAGGTTGAGGGTTAGGGTTAAGGTTAGGGTAAGGGTGAGAGTAAGTGTTAGGGTGAGTGTTAGGGTGAGGGTGAGTGTTAGAGTTAGCATTAGAGTTAGGGTGAGGGTGAAGGTTAGGGTGAGGATTAGGTTTAGGGTTAGGTTTAGGGTGATGGTTAGGCTGAGGGGTAGGATTAGGGTGAGGGTGAGGTTTATTGTGAGGTTTAGTGTTAGGATTAGGGTTAGGGTGACGTTGAGGGTTAGGGTTAGAGTTCGGGTTAGGTTGAGGTTTAGGGTGAGCATTAGGCTTAGGGTTAGGGTTAGGGTTTATGTTAGGGTTAGGGTTAGGGTGAGGGTGAGTGTTAGGGTTAGGGTGAGGGTTAGGGTGAGGGTTAGGATTAGGGTGAGTGTGAGGCTCAGGTTGAGGGTGAGGGTAAGGGTGAGGGACAGGTTTAGGGTTAGGTTTAGGGTGAGGGTGAGTGTTAGGGTTAGCATTAGTGTTAGGGTTAGGCTTAGACTGAGGGTGAGGGTGAGGTTGAGGGTGAGGGTTATGGTAAGGGTTGGGGTGAAGGTTAGGGTTATTTTGAGGGTTAAGTTGAGGGTGAGTGTAAGGGTTAGGGTGAAGTTTAGGGTGAGGGTGAAGGTTAGGGTTAGGATTACTGCTAGGGTTAGGGTTAGGCTGATGGTGATGGTGGGGCTGAGGGTGAGGGTTACGGTAAGGATTAGGGTGAGGGTTAGGTTTATTGTGAGGGTTAAGTGGAGGGTGAGGGTAAGGGTTAGGGTGAGTGTTAGGGTGAGGGTGAGGGTTAGGGTTAGGGTTAGTGTTAGGGTGAGGTTGCGGGTGAGGGTGAGGGTTAGGTTTAGGGTGAGGGTTAGGGTTAGGGTTAGGGTGAGTTTTAGGGTTAGGGTGATGTTTAGGGTGAGGGTGAATGTTAGTGTGAGGGTGAGGGTTCGGGTGAGGGATAGGGTTTGGGTGAAGGTTAGGGTTAGGGTTAGGGTTAGGCTGAGCGTGAGAATGAGGGTGAGGGTTAGGGTTAGGTTTAGGGTTAGGGTATGGGGTAGGGTGAGTGTGAGGGTGAGAGTGAGGGTGAGGGTGAGGGTGAGGTTTTTATTTAGGTTATGGTTAGGGTTAGGTTTAGGGTGAGGATTAGGGTGAGGGTGAGTTTTAGGTTTAGGGTGATGTTTAGGGTGAGGGTGAGGGTTAGGGTGAGGGTGAGGGTGAGGGTTTGTTTTAGGGTGTGTGTGAGGGTCAGGGTGATGGTGGGGGTTAAGTTAAGGGTTAGGGTAAGAGTGAGGTTTAGGGTGATTGTTTGGGTTATGATTAGGGTTAGGGTTAGGATTAGGATTAGGATTAGGATTAGGGTTAGGGTTAGACTGAGGGTGAGGGTGAGAATTAGGGTAAGTTTTAGGGTTAGGGTTAGGGTGAGGGTCAGGGACAGGGTTAGTGTTAAGGTTAGAGTTATGTTTAGGGTTAGGGTGAGGGTGAGGGTGATGGTTAGAGTTAGGATTAGAGTTAGTGTTAGGGTTAGGCTGAGGGTGAGGGTTAGGGTTAGTATTAGGGTTAGGTTTAGAGTTATGCTGAGGGGCAGGGGGAGGGGGAGGGTGAGGTTTAGGGTTAGGCTTAGTGTTAGGAATAGGGTGAGGGCTGGGGGAGGGTGCGGTTTAGGGTGAGGGTGAGGGTGAGGGTTTCGTTTTGGAAAGGGTTAGGGTTAGGGTTAGGGTGAGGGTTAGGTTTGGGGTGATGTTTAGAGTGAGGATGAGGGTTAGGGTGAGGGTTCAGTTGAAGGTTCGGGTTTGGGATTGGGTGAGGGTGAGGGTGAGGGTGAGGGTGAGGGTGAAGGTGAAGTTTAGGGTTAGGGTAAGTGTTAGGGTTAGGGTGAGGGTTAGGGTTAGGGTTAGGTTTAGGATAAAGGTTAGGCTTAGGGTTAGGGTTAGGTTTAATTTTAGGGTTAGGGTGAGGTTTAGGGTGAGGGTAAGGATTAGGGTGAGGGTTAGGGTGAGGGTGAGTTTTAAGGTTAGGGTGAAGGTAGGGTTAGGATGAGTGTTAGGGTGATGGAGAGTGTTAGGGTTAGCATTAGGGTTAGGATGAGGGTGAGGGTTAGGGTTAGGGTTAATGTGTCAGGGCTAGGGTAAGGGTCAGAGTTTGTTAGGGTTAGGGATTGGGTGAGGATTAGGCTTAGCCTTAGGATTAGCGTGAGGTTTAGGCTGAGGGGTCGGGTTAGGGTTAGGTGGAGGGTAAGGATTAGGGTGAGGGTTAGGGATAGGGTGAGGGTTAGGGATTAGGGTGAAGATTAGGGTTAGGGTGAGGGTGAGGGTGAGGTTGAGCTTTAGGGTTAGTATTAGGGTTAGGATTAGGGTGAGGGTGAGGGTGAGGGTTAAGGTTAGGGTGAGGGTTAGTGTTAGGTTTAGGGTGAGGATTAGCTTTAGGGTGATGTTTTTGTTGAGGGTGAGGTTTAGGGTGAGGGTGAGGGTTCGGGTTAGGGTTAGGGTTAAGGTTAGAGTTAGGGTGAGTTTGAGGGGGAGGGCGAGTGTGAGAGTGTGGGTTAGGGTTAGGGTGAGGTTTAGGGTTAGTGTTAGGTTTAGGGTTAGGATGAGGTTTAGGGTTAGGGTTAGGATGAGGGTTAGGGTCAGGGTTAATGTTAGGGTTCGGGTTAGCGTTAGGGTGAGGGTTAGGGTTAGGATTAGATTGAGAGTAAGGGTGAGGATCAGGGTTAGGGTTAGGGTTAGGGATAGGGTGAGGTTTAGAGTTAGGGTTAGGGTTATGGTGAGGTTTAGGCTGAAGGGTAGGGTTAGGTTTGGGTTGAGGTTTAGGTTTACTGTGAGAGTTAGTGTTAGGTATAGGGTTAGGGTGAGGGTAAAGGTTAAGTTGAGGGTTAGGTTTAGGGTGAGGGTTAGGGGTAGCATTAGGGTTAGGGTTAGGTTTAGGCTGAAGGTCAGGTTTGAGGTTAGGGTTAGGTTTAGGATGAGGGTGAGGGTGAGATTGAGGGTTAGGGTGAGGGTGAGAGTGAGGGTTTAGGGTGAAGGTGAGGGTGAGGTTTAGGGTGATGTTGAGGGTTAGGGTTAAGGTGAGGGTTATGGTTAGGATTAGGGTTAGGGTGAGGGCTAGGGTGAAGGTGAGTGTTAGGGTTAGTGTTAGAGTTAGGTTCAGGGGTCGGGATAGGGTTAGGGTGAGGGTTAGGTTGAGGGGATGGGTTAGGGTTAAGGTGAGGGTTAGGTTTAGTGTGAGGGTTAGGGTTAGGGTTAGGGTTAGGGTGAGGGTAAGAGTTAGGTTGAGGATTAGGTTGATAGTGAAGTTTAGGGTTAGCGTGAGTGTTAGGTGAGTATTAGGGTGAGGGTAAGTGTTAGGGTGAGGGTGAGTGTGAGGGCTAGGGTTAGGGTTAGGGTGAGGTTGGGGGTTAGGGTTAGGATTAGGGTGAGGGTTAGGGTTAGGATTAGGGTTATAGTTAGGGTTATGGTTAGTGTTACGCTGAGGGTGAGGGAGAGGGTTAGGATTAGGGATAGGGTTAGGCTGAGGGTGAGGGTGAGGGTTAGGATTAAGGTTAGGGTTAGGGTAAGGGTTAGGATTAGGGTGATGTTTACAGTGAGGGTGAGTGTTAGGGTGAGTGTGAGGGTTCAGGTGAGAGTGTGGGTTAGTGTGTGGGTGAGGATTAGGTGTAGTATGAGGTTTAGGGTGAGGGTGAGGTTTAGGGTTAGCATTAGGGTTAGGGTGAGGTTTAGTGTGAGGGTTAAGTTTAGGCTTAGTGTTAGTGTGAGGGTGAGGGTTAGGGTTAGGGTGAGGTTTACGGTTAGGGTGATGGTTAGGGATAGAGTTAGGGTTAGGTTGAGGGTGAGGGTCAGGGTCTAAAGTTAGGGTTAGGGTTAGAGTTAGGGTGAGGGTGAGGGTGAGGGTTAGGGTTAGGGTGAGGTTTAGGGTTAGGCTGAGGGTGAGGGTGAGCGTGAGGTTGAGCATTAGGTTACGGTGAGGTTCATGGTTAGGGTTAGCGTTATGCTGAGGGTGAGGGTGAGGGTCAGGGTCTAGGCTTAGGCTTAGGGTTAGAGTGAGGGTTAGGGTTAGGTTTAGGGGTAGTGTGAGGTGTTGGGTTAGGGTTAGGGTGAGGGTTAGGGTTAGGGTTAGGGGGAGGGTTAGGGTAAGGGTTAGTGTGAGGGTTAGGGTTAGGGTTAGGGTGAGGGTTAGTGTTAAGTTTATTGTTAGGGTGTAGGTGAGTGTGAGGGTAAGGGTTACTATTAGGGTTAGGGTTAGGGTTAGGCTGAGGGTGTGGGTGAGGGCTATCGTGAGGGTCAGGTTTAGGGTGAGGTTGATGGTGAGGGTTTCAGTTTGGTAAGGGTTAGCGTTGGGAAGAGGGTTAGGTTTATGGTGATATTTAGGGTCAGGGTGAGGGTAAGGGTGAGGGTGAGGTGAGGGTTAGGGTTAGGGTTAAGGTTAGGGTGAGGGTTAGGTTTAGGATGAGGGTTTGGGTTAGGGTGAGGGTTAGGGTGAGGGTGAGGGATAGGGTTAGGGTTAGAGTGAGGCTTAGGGTTAGGATTAGGATTAGGGTTAGGATGAGGGTTAGTATTAGGGTTAGGGTTATGGTTAGGCTGAGGGTGAGGGTGAGGGTGAGGGTTAGGGTTAGGGTGAGGGCTAATTTGATTGTGAAGGTTAGGGTGAGGGTGAGGGTGAAGGTGAGGGTGAGGGTGAGTGTGAGGGTTAGGGTGAGGGTTATGATTAGGGTTAGGGTGAGCGTTAGAGTTAGGATGAGGGATCGGGTTAGGGATAGGGTTAGGGTTAGGGTTATGGATATAATTAGGGTTAGGGTTACGGTGAGGGTTAGTATTAGGGTTAGAGTTATGGTTAGGCTAAGGGTGAGGGTTAGGGTTAGGGTGAGGGTTAGGGTTAGGGTAAGGGCTAATGTGATTGTGAGGGTTAGGGTGAGGGTGAGGGTGAGGGTTAGGGTAAGGTTTAGGGATAATATTTAATGTTAAGGTAAGGGTTAGGGTTAGGGTTAAGGTTATGGTTAGGGTTAGAGTTAGTGTGAGGGTGAGTGTGAGGGTTAGGGTTAGGGTTAGTATTAGGGTTACGGTTAGGCTAATGGTGAAGGTGAGGATGAGTGTGAGGTTTAGGGTAAGGGTGAGGGTTAGAGGTAGTTTTATGGTTATCCTGAGGGTAAGGGTGAAGGTGAGCGTTAGTGTTAGTGTGAGGGTTAGGATTAGAGTTAGGGTTAGGGTGAGGTTTAGTGTTAGGGTTGGGGTGAGGGTGAGGGTTAGGGTTAGGGTTAGGGTTAGGGTTAGAATGAGGGCTAGGGTGTGGGTGAGGGTTAGGGTGAGGTTGAAGTTGAGGGTGAGGGTTTCGGCTAGGTAAGGGTTAGGGTTAGGATTAGGTTGAGGATTAGGGTGAGGGTGAAGTTTAGGTTGAGGGTTACGGTTAGGGTGATGGTTAAGGTTAGGGATAGGATGAGGGTTAGGTTGAGGGGTAGGGTTAGAGTTCGGGTGAGGATTAAAGTGACTATGAGGGTTAGGGTGAGGGTTAGGGTTAGGGTTTTGTTTAGGGTGAGGGTTAGGGTTAGTGTTAGCGTTAGAGTTAGGGTGAGGGGAAGGGTGAAGGTTAGGGTTAGGGTTAGGGTTAGATTGAGCATGAGGGTTAGGGTTAGAGTGAGGGTTAGGGTTAGGGTAAGGATTAAGGTTACAGTTAGGGTGAGGGTGAGGGTGATGGTTAGGGTTAGGGTTAAAGTTAGGCTGAGGGTGAGGGTGAGCGTTAAGTTTAGTATGAAGGTTAGGGTTAGGGTTAGGGTTAAGCTTAGTGTGAGGGTAAAGGTGAGGGTGAGGGTTAGTGTTAGGGTTAGGGTGAGGGTTAGGTGTAAGGTGATGTTTAGGGTGAGTGTGAGGTTTAGGGTGAGGGTGAGGGTGAGGGTGAGGGTGAGGTTTAGGGTGAGGGTGAGGCTTAGGGTTAGGGTGAATGTTAGGGTTAGGATTAGGTTTAGGGTGTGGGCTAGGGTGAAGGTGAGGGTTAGGTTGAGTGTTAGGGTTAGGTTGAGGGGTCGGGTTAGGGTTACGGTGAGGGTTAGGTTGAGGTGTAGATTTAGGGTTAGGGTGAGGGTTAGGTTTAGTGTGAGGGTTAGGGTAAGGTTAAGAGTTAGGGTGAGGGTTAGGGTGAGGGTGAGTGTGAGAGTGAGGGTGAGGGTTTGGGTGAGGGTGAGTGTGAGGGTTAGAGTGTGGGTGAGGATAGGGTTAGGGTTAGGGTGAGGGTGAGGGTGAGGGTTAGAGTGTGGGTGAGGGTTAGTGTTAGGGTGAGAGTTGGGGTGACGATGAGGGTTAGGGTTAGGTTGAGGGTTAGGGTTAGGTTTAGGGTGAGGGTGAGGTTTAAGGTGAGGGTGAGGGTGAGGGTGAAATTGAGGGTTAGGGTTAGGGTGAGGTTTAGGGTTAGTGTGAGTGTAAGGTTTAGGGTGAGGTTTAGGGTGAAGGTGAGGGTTAGGGTTAGCATCAGGGTTAGGGTAAGGATAAGGGTTAGGGTGAGGGTTATGGTGAGGGTGAGGGTTAGGCTTAGGCTTATGGTTAGGGTGAGGGTTAAGGTTAGGGTTGGGGTAGGGTAAGGGTTAGGTTTAGGTTTAGGTTTAGGGTGAGGGTAAGCATTAGGGTGAGGGTTATTGTGAGGATGAGGGATAGGGTGAGGGTTAGGGCTAGGGTTACGGTTAGGGTTAGGGTTAGGGTGAGGGTTAGGTTGAGGGTTAGGGTTAGGGTGAGGGTGAGGGTTAGGTTGAGGGGGAGGATTAGGGTTAGGGTGAGCGTTAGGGTTAGTGTGAGTGTTAGGGTTAGGATTAGTGTGAGGATAAAGGTTAGGGTGAGGTTTAGGGTTAGGGTTAAGGTTAGAGTTAGGGTTAGTGTGAGGATAAGGGTTAGGGTGAGGGTTAGGGTGAGGGTGTGGGTTAGGGTTAGCCTTAGGGTTAGGGTTAGTGTTAGGGTGAGGGTTAGGTTTAGTGTGAGGGTTAGGGTTATGGTGATGGTTAGAGTTAGGGTTAGGTTAAGGGTAAAGGTGAAGGTGAGGTTTAGGATTAGGGTTAGGGTGAGGGCTAGGGTGAGGTTGAGGGTTAGGGTTAGGGTTAGGGTTAGGGTAATGGTTAGGGTGAGGGTTACGGTTATTATTTGTGTAAGGGTTAGTGTTAGGTTTAACGTTAGGTTTAGAGTTAGTCTGAGTGTAAGGGTGAGTGTGAGGGGGAGGGTTAAGTTTAGGGTTAGGGTGAGGGTTAGGTTTAGGATTAGGGTTAGGGTTAGGGTGAGGGGTAGGATTAGGGTTAGAGTGAGGGTTAGGGTGAGGGTGAGGGTGAGGGTTAGTGTTATGGTTAGGGTTAGTGTTAGGGTGAGGGTTAGGGTTAGTGTGAGGGTTGGGTTAGGGTTAGGGTTAGGGTGAGGATTAGGGTTAGTGTTAGGGTTAGTGTTAGGGTTAGGGTTAGTGTGAGGATAAGGTTTAGGGTGAGGGTTAGGGTGACGGTGAGGGTTAGAGTTAGCTTTAGGGTTAGGGTTAGCGTTAGGGTGTGGGTTAGGGTTAGTGTGAGGGTTGGGTTAGGGTTAGGTTGAGGGTAAGTGTTACGGTGAGGTTAAAGGTGAGGTGAGGGCTAGGGTTAGGGTGAGGGTGAGGGTGAAGGTGAGGGTTAGGGTGAGGGTTATGGTTAGGTTGAGGGTCAGGGTTAGGGTGATGATGATTGTGAGGGTGAGGGTTAGGTTTAGGGTGAGGGTGACATTTAGGCCTAGGGTTAGGATTAGGGTGAAGGTTAGGGTAAGGCTGAGGGTGAGGGTGAGGGAGATCGTTAGGGTTAGGGTTAGGTTTATGGTGAGGGCTAGGGTGAGGCTGTGGTTGAGGGTGAGGGGGAGGTTGAGGGTGAGTGTGAGGTTGAGGGTGAGTGTTTCGGTTAGGTAAGTGTTAGGGTTTGGGTGAGGATTATGGTGCGGGTGAGGCTTAGGGTGAAGGTTAGGGTTAGGTTGAATGTTAGGGTTAGGTTTAGGGTTAGGGTGAGGGTGTGGGTTAGGTTTAGGGTTAGGGTTAGGGTTAGGGTTAGGCTGAGGCGGAGGGGGAAGGGGAGTGTGAGGTTTAGGGTGAGTTTTAGGGTTAGGGTTTGGGTTAGGGTCAGGGTGAGTGTTAGGATTAGGGTTAGGGTTAGGTTTAGGGTGAATGTGAGGGTGAGGGTTAGGGTTAGGATTAGGGTGAGGGTTAGGCTGAGGGTGAGGGTGAGGGTGAGTTTGAGCTTTAGGGTTAGGGTTAACGTTAGGGCTAGGGTTCAGATTCAAGTGAGGGTTAGTGTTAGGGTGAGGGTTAGGATGACGGTAAGGTTTAGGGTGAGGCTGAGGGTTAGGGTTAGGGTTTGGGTTAGGGTGAGGGTTAGGGTTAGGGTGATGTTTAGGGCGAGGGTTACGGTTAGGGTGAGGGTTAAGGTGAGTGTGAGAGTAAGGGTTAGGTTGAGATTTAGGGTGAGGGTGAGGGTTAGGGTTAGGTTTAGGGTGAGGGTTTGGGTGAGGGTTAGGGTTAGGATTATGGTTAGGGGTAAGTTAGTCTGAGGGTGAGTCTGAGGGTTAGGGTTAGGGTGAATGTGAGGGTGAGGGTGAGGGTTAGGTTGAGTGTAAGGTTTAGGGTGAGGGTGAGGGTTAGGGTTAGATTTAAGTGAGGGTGAAAGTTAGGGTTAGGCTGAGATTAAGCATTAGGTTTAGGGTTAGGTTGAGGGTTAGGTTTAGGTTTAGGGTTAGAATGATTGTTAGGCTGGGGGGTAGGTTTAGGGTTAGGGTGAGGGTTAAGGTTAGTGTGAGGGCTAGGGTTAGGATTAGGGTTAGGGTGAAGGTGAGATTAAGGGTTTGGGTGAGGGTTAGGGTGAGGTATAGGGTTCGGGTTAGGGTTAGGGTTAAGGTGAGGGCTAGGGTGAGGCTTAGAGTTAGGGTTAGGGTGAGGGTTAGGGTGAGGGTTAGGGTTAGGTTTAGGGTTAGGGTAAGGGTTAGGGTGAGGGTTAGGGTGAGTGAGAGGTTTAGGGTTAGTGTGAGGCTAAGGGTTACGGTGAGGGATAGAGTGAAGGTGAGGGTTAGGGTTAGCATTAGGGTTAGGGTGAGGGGAAGGGTTAGGATGAGGGTTAGGGTGAAGGTTAGGGTTACATTTAGGGTTAGAGTGAGGGTTACGGTAAGGGTGAGGGTAAGTGTTAGGGTGAGTGTTAGGGTGAGTGTGAGGGTTAGGGTTAGCGTTAACGTGAGGGTTAGGTTTAGGTGAGGGTTATTTTAGGGTTTAGGTGAGGGTGATGGTTAGGGTTAGGGTTAGGTTTAGAGTTAGGGTGAGGGTGAGGGTGAGAGCTAGGGTTAGGATTAGGGTTACGGTTAGGGTTAGTCTGAAGATGAGGGTGAGGGTGAGTGGTCAGTTTACAATTAGGGTTAGAGTTAGGGTTAGGCTTAGGGTGAGGGTGAGGGTGAGTGTTAGGGTGAGGGTTAGGGTTAGCGTAACAGTGAGGGTTAAGGTTAGTGTGATGTTTAGGGTGAGGGTGATGGTTAGGCTGAAAGGGTGAGGGTTAGGGTGAGAGTGAGGTTGAGGGTGAGGGTGAGTTTTAGGGTGTGTGTGAGGGTGAGGGTTAGGGTGATGGTTAGGGTGACGGTGAGGGTTAGTTTTCGGGTTAGGGTTAGCATTAGGGTGATGGTTAGGGTTAGGGTGATGGTTAGGGTTCAGGTTTGGGTTAGGGTTAGTGTCAGGATTAGGGTTAGGGTTAGGTTTAGAGTGAGGGTGAGGGTGAGGTTTAGGATAAAGGTTGGGGTTAGGTGAGGGTTAGGGTTAGCGTGAGGGTTAGGGTGAGGGTGAGGGTAAGGGTGAGGGTTAGGGTGAGCATTAGGTTTAAGATTTGAGTGAGGGTTAGGGATAGTGTTGGGTTAGGGGGAGGGGGAGGGTTAGGGTTAGAGTGAGGGTTTGGGTGAGGGTGAGGGTTACAATTAGGGTTAGGATTAGGGTGACGGGCAGGGTGAGTGTTAGGTTTAGGGTTAGGGTTAGGGTTATGGTGAGGGTGAGGGTTAGGGTGAAGTTTAGGTTTAGGGTTAGGTGTAGGGTTACTGGAGGATTAGGTTTAGGGTTAGGTTGAGGGTTAGTATTGGGATTAGGATGAGTGTTAGGGTGAGGGTTAGGGTTAGGGTTAGGGTTAGGGTTAGGGTGAGGGTTAGAGTGAGGATTAGGGGTAAGGTTAGCATTAGGGTTAGGGTTAGGGTGTCGAGTAGGGTGAGTGTTAGGTTTAGCGTTAGGCTTTGGGTTAGGGTGAGGGTGAGGGGTAGGATGAACATTAGGGTTAGGGTTAGGTGTAGGGTTAGTGGAGGATTAGGGTTAGGGTTAGGTTGAGGGTTAGGGTTAGGGTTAGGGTGAGTGTTAGGGTGAGGGTTAGGGTGAGGGTTAGGGTTAGGGTGAGGGTGAGGGTTAGGTTTCGGTTCAGGGTGAGGGTTAGGGTGAGGGTGAGGGTTAGAGTTAGGGTTAGTGATAGGGTGAGCATTAAGTTTAGAGTTAGGGTTAGAGTGAGGGTTAGGCTGAGTGGTATTGTTAGGGTTAGGGTGAGGGTTAGTTTAGTGTGATGGTTAGGGTTAGATTTAGGGTGAGGGTGAGGGTGAGATAAGGGTGAGGGTGAAGGTTATGGTGAGGGTGAGCGTTAGGGTTAGCATTAGGGTTAGGTTGAGTGTTAGAGGGAGAGTTAGGTTTAGGATTAGGGTTACGGTTAGGGTTAGGTTTAGGGTGAGTGTGAGGGTGAGGGTGAGGTTTAGGGTGAGGGTAAGGGATAGGGTTAGGGTGAACATTAGGGTTAGTGTGATGTTTAGAGTGAGGGTGAGTTTTAGGGGCAGTGTGAGGTTTCGGGTGTGGATGAGGGTTAGGGTGTGGGTGAGGGTTAGGGTTAGGGTGAGGGTTAGGTTTAGGTTGAGGGTTAGGGTGAGGGTGAGGGTTAGGGTTATGGTTAGGTTTAGGGTTATGGTGAGAGTAAGGGTTAGGATGAGGTTTAGGGTCAGTTAGAGGTTTAGAGTTTGCGTTACCATGAGGGTTAGGGTTAGGATGAGGGTTAGCTTTGGGTTAGGGTTAGGGTTAGGGTGAGGGTTAGGGTTAGGGTTAGGGTCAGGGTTAGAGTTAGGGTGAGGGTGAGGTTGAGGGCTAGGTTAAGCTGAGGTTGAGGGTGAGGGTGAGGGTGAGTGTTAGGTTTAGGATTAGGGTTAGTGTTACGATTAAGCTTAGGATAAGGGTTAGGATGAGGTTTAGGGTGAGTGTTAGGGTTAGGGTCAAGTTGAGGGTTAGAGTTAGTGTGATGTTTAGGGTGAGGGGGAGGGTTAGGGTGAGAGTGATTGTTCGGGTGGGTGTGAAGGTTAGGGTGTGTGTGAGGGTTAGGGTTAGGGTGATGGTTAGGGTGACAGTGAGGGTTAGGGTTAGGGTTAGGTTTAGAGTTAGGGTGATGGTTAGGGTTAGTGTTAGGTTGATTGATAGGGTTCGGGTTCGAGTTACGGTTAGGGTTGGTTAGGGTTAGAGTTAGGGTTAGAGTTAGGGTTAGGGTTAGAGTTAGGGTTAGGGTGAGGGTGAGGGTGAGGGTGAGGGTGAGGGTAAGGGTGAGGTTGAAGCTTATGGTGAGCTTGAGGGTTAGGATTAGCTTAGGGTTAGGCTTAGGGTTAGGGAGAGGGTTAGGTTTAGGATTAGGGTTAGTTTTAGGGTTAGTCTGAGGGTGAGGGTAAGGGTGATGGTGAGGGTTAGGGTTAGGGTGATGGTTAGGGTTAGGGTTAGGGTTAGGGTTAGGATAAGGGTTAGGCTGAGGGGTAGGTTTAGGGTTAGGATGAGGGCTAGGGTTATTGTGAGGGTTTTGGTTAGGGTTAGGGTGAGGGAAAGAGTTAGGTTGAGGGTTAGGTTGAGGGTAGGGTTAGGGTTAGGTTTAGGGTTAGGGTGAGGGTTAGGGTTTGTGTGAGGGTTAGGGTTAGGGTTAGGATGAGGAAAAGGGTGAGGGTGAGGGTTAGGGTAAGGGTGAGTGTTAGGTTTAGGATTAGGGTAAGGGTTAGGCTTAGGCTTAGGGTGAGAGTGAGCGGTAGGGTTAGGGTGAGGGTTATGGTGAAGGTGAGGGTTAGGGTTAGGGTGAGGGTTAGGGTTTGGTTTAGCCTTAGGGTGAGTGGTAGGGTTAGGGTTAGGGTTAGCTTGAGGGTTAGGATGAGGGTTAGGGATAGGGTTAGGGTTAGGGTTAGTGTGAGGATTAGGTTTAGGGTTAGGGTTAGAGTTAGTTTGAGGGTAAGGGTTATGCTGAGGTTTAGGGTGAGGGTGAGGTTTAGGGTTAGCATTGGGGTTAGGGTGAGGGTTAAGGTGAGGGTGAGGGTTAGGGTTAGGGTTAGGGTGAGGGTTAGAGTTAGTGTGATGTTTAGGGTGAGGGTGAGTGTTAGGGTGAGAGTGAGGGTTCTGGTGAGGGTGAGGGTTAGTGTGTGGGTGAGGGTTAGGGTTATTGTGAGGGTTAGGGTGACGGTGAGTGTTAGGGTGAGGGTGAGGTTTTGGGTTATGGTTATGGTTAGGGTTAGGGTTAGAATAAGCGTTCGGGTGGTGGTAAGGGTTAGGTTGAGGGTGAGGGTTAGGGTTAGACTTAGGTTGAGGGTGAGGGTGAGGGCTATGGTTAGGATTAGGGTTAGGGTTAGATTTGGCTGAGGGTGAGAGCTAGGGTGAGAGTGAGGGTTCGGGTGACTGTGAGGGTTAGGATGATGGTGAGGGTTAGGTTTGGGGTGAGCGATAGGGTGAGTGTTAGGGTTAGGGTTAGGGTTAGTGTGAACATTAGGGATTGGGTTAGGTTTAGGGTGAGGTTATGGGTTAGGGTGAGGTTTAGGGTGTGGGTTAGGATAGTGTTACTGTTAGGGTAAGGGTTAGGGTGAGGGTTAGGTTTAGTGTTAGGTTTAGGGTGAGAGTGAGGGTTAGGGTTAGGGTAAGGGTTAGGGTTAGGGTGAGGTTTAGGGATAGGCTTAGGGTTAGGGTGAGGGTGAGGGTGAGGGTTAGGATTAGTGTTAGTTTTAGAGTTAGGTTTAGGGTAAGGGTTAGGGTTAGGATTAGGGTTAGGGTTAGGGTTAGGCTGGGGTTGAGGGTAAGTGTGATGGAGAGGGTTAGGGTTAGGATGAGGGTTAGGGTGAAGGTTAAGGTTAGGGTTAGGCTGAGGGTGAGGGTAAGTGTGAGGGTGAGGTTAGGGTTAGGATGAGGGTTAGGGTTAGGGTGAGGGTTAGGGTTAGGGTTAGGATTAGGGTGAGGGTAAGGGTTAGGGTGAGGGTTAGGTTGAGGTTTAGTGTGACGTTGAGGGTTAGGGTAAGGGTGAGGTTTAGGGTTAGGGTTAGGTTTATGGTAATGGCTAGGGTGAGGATGAGAGTTAGGGTTAGGTTTTGGGTGAGGGTTAGGGTGAGGGTGAGGGTTAAGGTTAGAGTTAGGTTGAGGGTGAAGGTGACGGTTAGGGTTAGGATTAGGGTTACAGTTAAGGTTAGGCTGAGGGTGAGAGTGTGGGTGAGGGTTAGGTTTAGGGTGAAGTTTAGGGTTAGGGTGAGGGTTAGGTTAGTGGAGGGTTAGGGTTAGGGTTAGGATTAGGGTGAAGGTAAGGGTTAGGGTGAGGGTTAGGGTGAGGGTTATGGTTAGAGTGAGGATTCAGGTGAGGGTGAGGTTTACGGTTAGTGTTTGCATTAGGGT
Source organism: Dipodomys merriami (assembly GCF_024711535.1). Taxonomy (NCBI): domain Eukaryota; kingdom Metazoa; phylum Chordata; class Mammalia; order Rodentia; family Heteromyidae; genus Dipodomys; species Dipodomys merriami. The sequence goes on along the minus strand of NW_027206513.1, from coordinate 3,943,466 downwards.
GACGGGTAGGGTGAGTGTTAGGTTTAGGATTACGGTTAGGCTTAGGTTTAGCCTTAGGGTGATGGTTAGGGTTAGGGTTAGGGTGATTGTTAGGGTTCGGGTACGGGTTACAGTTAGGGTTAGTGTGAGGATTAGGGTTAGGGTTAGGGTGAGGGTGAGGGTTAGGTTGAGGGTAAGGGTTAGGGTGAGTTTGAGGGTTCAGGTGATGGTGAGGGTTAGAATGTGGGTGAGGATTATGGTTTGGGTGAGGCTTAGGTTGAGGGTGAGGGTTAGGGTTATGTTTAGGTTTAGGGTTAGGTTGAGAGGAAGGTTTAGGGTGAGGGTTAGGGTGAGGGTGAGGGTTAGGGTTAGCGTTAACGTGAGGGTTAGGTTAGGGTGATGGTTAGGGTTAGGGTTAGGATTAAGATGAGGAAAAGGGTGAGGGTGAGGGTTAGGGTGAGGGTGAGGGTTAGGGTGAGGGTGAGGTTTAGGTTTAGGATTAGGGTTAGTGTGAGGGTTAGGATTATTGTTAGGGTGAGGGCTGGGTTAGGGTGAGTGTTAGGGTTAAGGTTAGTGATAGTGTGAGGATTAGGGTTAGGGTTAGTGTTAGATTGAGCTTTAGGCTGAGGGGTAGGTTTAGGGTTAAGGTGAGGTTTAGGTTAGTGTGAGGGTTGGAGTTAGGGTTAGAGTGAGGGTGAGGGTAAGGGTTAGGGTGAGGGTTAGGGTGAGGGTGAGGGTGAGGGTTAGGGTTAAGGTTAGGGTTAGAGTTATGGTGAGGGTGAGGGTTACGGTTAGAGTCAAGATGAGGGTTACAGTTAGGGTTAGGCTGAGGGTGAGGGTGAGGGTGAGTGTTAGAGTTAGGGTGAGGTTTAGGTTTAGGGTGAGGGTTAGGTTTAGTGGAGGGTTAGGTTTAGGGTTAGGATTACTTTGAGGGTAACGGTTAGGGTGCGGATTAGGTTGAGGGTTACGGTTACACTGAGGGTTCGGGTGAGGGGTAGGGTTACGGTTAGGGTTAGGGTTAGGGTGACGGGTAGGGTGAATGTTAGCTTTAGGATTAAGGTTAGAGTTAGAGTGAGGGTGAGGGGTAAGGTGAAGGTTAGGGTTAGGTTTAGGTGTAGGGTTAGTGGAGGGTTAGGGTTAGGGTTAGATTGAGGATTAGGGTTAGGGTTAGGGTGAGTGTTACGGTGAGGGTTAGGGTGAGGGTTAGGGTTAGGGTGATGGTGAGGGTTAGGGTGATGGTGAGGGTTAGGGTCAGGGTTAGGGTTAGCATTAGGGTGATGTTTAAATTTAGGGTTAGGGTAGGGTGAGGTTTAAGGTTAGGGTTAGGGTTAGCATTAGGGTGAGGTTTAAATTTAGGGTTAGGGTAGGGTGAGGGTTAGGTTTAAGGTTAGGCTGAGGGTTAGGGTTAGTGTGAGGATTAGCCTTAGGGTTAGGGTTAGGTTGAGGGTAAGGGTTAAGGTGAGGTTTAGGGTGAGGGTTAGGGTTGGGGTTAGGGTTATTGTGAGGGTTGGATGAGGATTTGGGTGAGTGTTAGGGTTAGGGTGAGGTTTACGGTGAGGGTTAGGGTTGGGGTTAGGGTTATTGTGAGGGTTAGGATGAGGATTTGGGTGAGTGTTAGGGTTAGGGTGAGGTTTAGGGATTGGGTTAGGGTTAGGGTCAGGGTCAGGGTCAGGGGTAGGATTAGGGTTAGGATTAGAGTTAGGGTGAGTGTGAAGGTGAGAGATAGGTTTAGGATTAGGGTTAGTTTTAGGGTTAGTCTGAGGGTGAGGGTAAGGGTGATGGTGAGGGTTAGGGTTAGGGTGATGGTTAGGATTGGGTTAGGGTTAGGATGAGGGTTATGCTGAGGGATAGGTTTAGGGTTAGGCTGAGCGTTAGGATTATTGTGAGGGTTATGGTTAGGTTTAGGGTGAGGGTAAGGGTTAGGGTGAGGGTTAGGTTGAGAGTAGGGTTAGGGTTAGGTTTAGGGTTAGGGTGAGGTTTAGGGTTTGTGTGAGGGTTAGGGTTAGGGTTAAGGTTAGGATGAGGAAAAGGGTGAGGGTGACGGTTAGGGTGAGGGTGAGGGTTAGGGTGAGGGTGAGGGTTAGGGTTAAGGTTAGGTTTAGGGTGAGGGTTAGTCTGAGGGTGAGGGTAAGTGTGAGGGTTAGGTTTAGGGGTAGGATGTGGGTTAGGGTTAGGGTGAGGGTTATGGTTAGTGTGAGGGTTAGGGTTAGGTTTAGCGTTAGTATGAGGGTGATGGTTAAGTTTAGTGTGATACTTAGGGTGAGTGTGAGGGTTAGGGTGAGTGTGAGTGTTCAGGTGAGGGTGAGGGTTATGGTGTGGGTGAGGGTTAGGGTGACGGTTAGGGTGATGGTGAGCGTTAGGGTGAGGGTGAGGGTTAGGGTTAGGCTTAACATTAGGGTGAGGGGTATGGTTAGGGTTAGGGTTTGGGTGAGGGTTAGGGTAAGGTTTATGGTTAGGTTTAGGTTTAGGGTTTGTGTGAGTTTAGAGTTAGGTTTAGGTTAGAGTTTGGTTGAGTGTAAGGCTTATGGTGAGGTTTAGGCTGAGGGTGAGGGTTATGGTTAGCATTGGGTTTAGGGTGAGGATTAGGGTGAGGGTGAGGATGAGTGTTAGGGTTAGGCTGAGGGTTAGGATTAGGGTTAGGGTTAGGGTTAGGGTGAGGGTTAGGGTGAGGGTTAGGGTTAGTCTTAGGGTTATTGTTAGGGTTAGAGTTATGGTAAGGGTGAGGGTGAAGGTGAGGTTTAGGTTTAGGGTTAGGTTTAGGGTGAGGGTTAGGGTGAGGGTGAGGGTTCGGGCTAGGTTTAGGTTTAGGTTTAGGCTGTGGGTGAGGGTGAGGGTGAGGGTTAGGGTTAGTGTGATATTTAGGGTGAGGGTGACGGTTAGGGTGAGTTTGAGGTTTCGGGTGAGGGTGTGGTTTAGGTTGTGGGTGAGGGTTAGGGTTAGCTTGAGGGTTACGGTGACGGTGAGGGTTAGGGTGATGGTGAGGGTTAGGGTGAGGGTGAGAGTTAGGGTTATGGTTAGGGTTAGGGTTAGGGTGAGAGTAATGGTTAGGATGAGTTTTAGGGTTAGGTTGAGTGTTAGGGTTAGCGTTAGCGTCAGGGTTAGGGTTAGTGTTTAGGTTAAGGTGAGGGTTAGGGTGAGGGTTATGGTTAGAGTTAGAGTTAGGGTTATGGTTAGTGTGAGGATTAAAGTTAGGGTTAGGGTTAGGGTTTGGGCGATGGTAAGGTAGAGGGTGAGGTTTAGGGTGAGGGTTAGGATTAGGGTTAGTATTAGAGTTAGTGTGAGAAGGAAGGTGAGGTCTAGGGTTAAGATTAGGGTTAGGGTTAGGGTGAGGGTAAGGGTTAGGGTGAGGTTTACCGTGAGGGTTAGGGTTGGGGTTAGGTTTATTGTGAGGGTTAAGGTGAGGATTTGGGTGAGTGTTAGGGTTAGGGTAAGGTTTAGGAATTGGGTTATGGTTAGGGTGAGGGTGAGGGTCAGGGGTAGGATTAGGGTTAGGGTTAGAGTTAGGGTGAGTGTGAAGGTGAGAGATAGGTTTAGGATTAGGGTTAGTTTTAGGGTTAGTCTGAGGGTGAGGGTAAGGGTGATGGTGAGGGTTAGGGTTAGGGTGATGGTTAGGGTTAGGATGAGGGTTTGGCTGAGGGGTAGGTTTGGGGTTAGGCTGAGGGTTAGGGTTATTGTGAGGGTTATGGTTAGGTTTAGGGTGAGGGTAAGGGTTAGGGTGAGGGTTAGGTTGAGAGTAGGGTTAGGGTTAGGTTTAGGGTTAGGGTGAGGGTTAGGGTTTGTGTGAGGGTTAGGGTTAGGGTTAGGGTTAGGATGAGGAAAAGGGTGAGGGTGACGGTTAGGGTTAGGGTGAGGTTTAGGGTGAGGGTGAGGTTTAGGTTTAGGATTAGGGTTAGTGTTAGGGTTAGGTTTAGGGTGAGGGTGAGGGTGAGGGTTAGCGTGAGGTTTAGGATTAGAGTTAGGGTAAGGGTTATGGTGAGTGTGGATGTTCAGGTGAGGTTGAGGGTTACTGTGTGGGTGAGCGTTCGGGTTAGGGTGAGGGTTAGGGTGACGTTGAGGGTTAGGGTGAGTGGTAGGGTTAGGGTTAGGGTTAGCGTGAGGGTTAGGGTGAGGTTTAGGGATAGGGTTAGGTTTAGTGGTAGGATTAGGTTTAGGGTTAGGGTTAGAGTTAGTTTGAGGGTAAGGGCTATGATGAGGTTTAGGGTGAGGGTGAGAGTTAGGGTTAGCTTTGGGGTTAGGGTGAGTGTTAAGGTGAGGGTGAGGGTTAGGTTTAGGGTTAGGGTGAGGGTTAGGTTTAGGGTTAGGGTTAGGATTAGGGTTAAGGTGAGGATTAGGATTAGCATTAGGTTTAGGTTTAGGATTAACGTTAGGCTGAGGCTGAAGGTGAGGCTGAATGTGAGGGTTAGGGTTAGTGTGATGTTTAGGGTGAGGGTGAGGGTTGGGGTTAGGGTTAGTGTGAGGGTTAGGGTTAGGGTTAGGTTGAGGGTGAGGGGGTTAGTGTTAGATTTAAGTTGAGGGTGAGGATGAGGGCTAGGGTCAGGATTAGGGTTAGGGTTAGGTTTAGGCTAAGGGTGAAACTTAGGGTGAGAGTGAGGGTTCGGGTGACTGTAAGGGTTAGGATAATGGTGAGGGTTAGGGTTAGGGTGAGGGTTAGGGTGAATTTTAGGGTTAGTCTTAGGGTTAGGGTTAGTGTGATGTTTAGGGTGACGGTGAGGGTTAGGGTGAGATTGAGGGTTCTGGTAAGTGTGAGGGTTAGGGTGTGGGTGAGGGTTAGGGTTATTGTGAGGTTTAGGGTGATGGTGAGTGTTAGGGTGATGGTGAGGGTTAGGGTGATGGTGAGGCTTAGGGTGAGGGTAGGTTTTGGGTTATGGTTAGGGTTAGGGTTAGGGTTAGGGTTAGAATTAGAATAAGGGTTCGGGTGATGGGTAGGTTAGGGTGAGGATGAGGGTTAGGGTTAGGGTTAGGATAAGGGTTAGGGTGAGGGTGAGGGTTAGAGTGAGAGTGAGGGTTAGGTTTAGGATAAGGGTAAGGTTTAGCGTTAGGGTTAGGGTGAGGGCTAAGGTGAGGGTTAGGGTTAGGGTTAGGATGAGGGTGATGGTTAGGTTTAGTGTGATATTTAGGGTGAGTGTGAGGGTTAGGGTGAGTGTGAGTGTTCAGGTGAGGGTGAGGTTATGGTGAGGGTGAGGGTTAGGGTTAGGGTGATGGTTAGGGTGACAGTGAGTATTAGGGTGAGGGTGAGGTTTAGGGTTAGGGTTAGCGTTAGGATGAGGGGTATGGTTAGGGTTAGGGTTACGGTGAGGGTTAGGGTGAGGTTTATGGTTAGGGTTTGGGTTAGGATTAGTGTGAGCTTAGGGATAGGGTTAGGGTTAGAGTTAGGTTGAGGGTAATGGTTATGGTGAGGTTTAGGGTGAGGGTGAGGGTTAGGCTTAGCATTGGGGTTAGGGTGACGTTTAGGGTGAGGGTGAGGATGAGTGTTAGGGTTAGGCTGAGGGTTAGGGTTAGGGTTAGGCTTAGTGTTAGTGTTAGGGTGAGGGTTAGGTTTAGGGTTAGGTTTAGGGTTATTGTTAGTGTTAGAGTTATGGTAAGGGTGAAGGTGAGGGTGAGGTTTAGGTTTAGGGTTGGGTTTAAGGTGAGGGTGAGGGTGAGGGTTAGGGTTAGGTTTAGGTTTAGGTTTACGTTTAGGCTGAGGGTGAGGGTGAGGATGAGGGTTAGGGTTAGTGTGAGGTTTCGGGTGAGGGTTCGGGTTAGGTTGTGGGTGAGGGTTAGTGTTAGGTTGAGGGTTAGGGTGACAGTGAGGGTTAGGGTGATGGTGAGGGTTAGGGTGAGGGTGAGGGTTAGGGTTAGGGTTAGGTTTAGGGTGAGGGTTAGGGTTAGGGTTAGTCTGAGGGTGAGGGTAAGTGTGAGGGTTAGGGTTAGGGTTAGGATGAGGGTTAGGGTTAGGTTGAGGTTTAGGGTTAGTGTGAGGGTTAGGGTTAGTGTGAGGGTTAGGGTTAGGTTTAGGGTTATTATGAGGCTGATGGTTAGGTTTAGTGTGATACTTGGGAGTGTGAGGGTTAGGGTGAGTGTGAGTGTTCAGGTGAGGGTGAGGATTACGGTGTGGGTGAGGGTTAGGGTTAGAGTGAGGGTTAGGGTGACGGTGAGGGCTAGGGTGAGGGTGAGGGTTAGGGTTAGGGTTAGCGTTAGGGTGAGGGGTATGGTTAGGGTTAGGGTTTGGGTGAGGGTTAGGGTGAGGTTTAGGGTTAGGGTTAGGGTTAGTGTGAGTTTAGGGTTAGGTTTAGGGTTAGAGTTTGGTTGAGGGTAAGGGTTATGTAGAGGTTTAGGCTGAGGGTGAGAGTTATGGTTAGCGTTGGGTTTAGGGTGAGGATTAGGGTGATGGTGAGGATGAGTGTTAGGGTTAGGCTTAGGGTTAGGGTTAGGGTTAGTGTTATTGTTAGGATTAGGGTTAAGGTTAGGCTTAGGGTTATTGTTAGGGTTAGAGTTATGGTAAGGGTGAGGGTGAAGGTGAGGTTTCAGTTTAGGGTTAGGTTTAGGGTGAGGGTGAGGGTGAGGGTTAGGGTTAGGTTTAGGTTTATGTTTAGGTTTAGGCTGAGGGTGAGGTTTATGGTTAGTGTGATATTTAGGCAGAGGGTGACGGATAGGTTGAGTGTGAGGTTTCGGGTGAGGGTGCGGGTTAGGTTGTGGGTGAGTGTTAGTGTTAGGTTGAGGGTTACGGTGACGGTGAGGGTTAGGGTGATGGTTAGGGTTAGGGTTAGGGTGAGAGTAATGGTTAGGGTGAGATTTAGGGTGAGGTTGAGTGTTAGGGTTAGCGTTAGGGTCAGAGTTAGGGTTAGGGTTTGGGTTAAGGTGAGGGTTAGGGTGAGGGTTATGGTTAGAGTTAGAGTTATTGTTGTGGTTAGTGTGAGGATTAAAGTTAGGGTTAGGGTTAGGGTTTGGGCGATGGTAAGGTACAGGGTGAGGGTTAGGATTAGAGTTAGTGTTAGAGTTAGTGTGAGAAGGAGGGTGAGGTCTAGGGTTAGGATTAGGGTTAGGGTTAGGGTTAAGCTGAGGGTACGGGTGAGGGTTACGGTTAGGGTGAGGGTGAGGGTTAGGGTTAGGCTTAGGGTTAGGGTGAGAGTAAGGGTTAGGGTTAGGGTTAGGGTGAGGAAAAGGTTTAGGGTGAGGGTTAGGGTTAGAGTGAGGTTGAGGGTTAGGTTTAGGATTAGGGTAAGGGTTAGCATTAGGGTTAGGGTGAGGGTTAGGATGAGGGTTAGGGTTAGGGTTAGGGTGAGGGGTAGGGTTAGGTTTAGGGTGAGGATTAGGGTTAGGGCGAGGATTAGGGTTAGGGTGAGGGTTAGGGTGAGGGTTATGGTAAGGTTAAGGGTTAGGGTGAGGTTTACAGTGAGGGTTAGGGTTAGGTTTAGGATGAGGATTAGGGTGAGGGGAAGGGTTAGGTTTATGGTGAGTGTTAGGATTAGGGTGAGGCTTAGGGTGAGGGTTAGGGTTAGGGTTAGGGTTAGGATGACGGTGATGGTTAGGTTTAGTGTGATATTTAGGGTGAGAGTGAGGGTTAGGGTGAGTGTGAGTGCTCAGATGAGGGTGAGAGTTAGGGTGTTGGTGAGGGTTAGGGTTAGGGTGAGGGTTAGTGTGATGGTGAGGGATAGGGTTAGGGTTAGGGTTAGCGTTAGGGTGAGGCGTATGGTTAGGGTTAGGGTGAGTTTTAGGCTTAGGGTTAGTCTTAGGGTTAGTGTGAGGATTAGGGTTAGGGTTAGAGTTAGAGTTAGGTTGAGGGTAAGGGTTATGGTGAGGTTTAGTGTGAGGGTGAGGGTTAGGGTTAGCATTGGGGTTAGGGTGAGGTTTAGGGTGAGGGTGAGGATGAGGGTTAGGGTTAGGCTTAGGGTTAGGGTTAGGGTTAGTGTTAGTGTTAGGGTTAGGGTGAGGGTTAGGGTTAGGCTTAGGGTTATTGTTAGGGTTAGAGTTATGGTAAGGGTCAGGGTGAGGGTGAGGTTTCGGTTTAGGGTTAGGTTTAGGGTGAGGGTGAGGGTGACTGTTAGGGTTAGGGTTAGGTTTAGGTTTAAGTTTAAGCTGAGGGTGAGGGTGAGGGTAAGGGTTAGGGTTACTGTGATATTTAGGGTGAGGGTGATGGTTAGGGTTGATGTGAGGTTTCAGGTGAGGGTGCAGTTTAGGTTGTGGGTGAGGGTTAGGTTTAGGTTGAGGGTTAGGGTGATGGTGAGGATTAGGGTGATGGTTAGGGTTAGGGTGAGGGTGAGGGTGAGGGTTATGGTTAGGTTTAGGGTTAGGGTGAGAGTAATGGTTAGGGTGAGGTTTAGGGTGAGGTTGAGGGTTACGGTTAGCGTTAGCGTCAGGGTTAGGGTTAGTGTTTGGGTTAAGGTGAGGTTTAGGGTGAGGGTTATGGTTAGAGTTAGAGTTAGGGTTAGGATTAGTTTGAGGATTAGGGTTAGGGTTAGGGTTAGGGTTTGGCCGAGAGTAAGCTATAGGGTGAGGTTTAGGGTGAGGGTTAGGTTTAGGGTTAGGGTTAGAGTTAGTGTGAGAAGGAGGGTGAGGGCTAGGGTTAGGATAAGGGTTAGGTTTAGGGTTAGGCTGAGGGTATGGGTGAGGGTGAGGGTTATGTTTAGGGTGAGGGTGAGGGTTAGGGTTAGGGTTAGGGTTAGGGTGAGAGTAAGTGTTAGAGTGAGGGTTAGGGTGAGGGTGAGGGTTAGGGTTACCGTTATCTTGGGCGTTAGGATGAGGGTTAGGCTGAGGAGTAGGGTTGGGGTTAGGGTGAGTGATAGGTTTAAGTGTGTGCGTTAGGGTTCAGGTAAGGGTTAGGGAGAGGGTAAGGGTTAGGGTGAGGGTTAGGGTTAGGGTGAGGGTTATGGATAGGGTCAGGGTTAGGGTTAGAGTTAGGGTTAGGGTGAGGGTTAGGATTAGGGTTAGCGTTAGTATGAGGGTTGGGCTGAGGATTAGGGTTGGGGTTAGGGTGAGGGTTATGGATAGTGTGTGGGTTAGGGTTATGTTTAGGGTTAGGGTTAGGGGTAGGGGTAGGGGTAGGGGTAGGGGTAGAATTAGGGTTAGGGTGAGGGTGAGGGTGAGGTTTAGGGTTTGTGTGAGGGTTAGGGTTAGGGTTAGGATGAGGAAAATGGTGAGGGTGAGGGTTAGGGTGAGGGTGAGGGTTAGGGTGAGGATTAGGTTAAGGTTTAGGATTAGGGTTAGGTTTAGGGTTAGATTCAGGGTGAGGATGAGGGTGAGGTGAGGGTTAGGGTGAGGGTTAGGGTTGGGTTAGGGTGAGGGTTAGGGTTAGTGTGATATATAGGGTGAGGCTGAGGGTTAGGGTGAGTGTGAAGGTTTAGGTGAGGGTGAGGGTTACTGTGTGGGTGAGCCTTAGGGTTAGGGTGAGGGTTAGGGTGAAGGTGAGGGTTAGGGTGAGGGTGAGGATTAGGGTTTGGATTAGCGTTAGGGTGAGGGGTAGGGTTAGGTTTAGGGTTAGCCTGAGGGTTAGGGTGAGGGTTAGGTTGAGGGTTAGGGTTAGTGTGAGGATTAGGGTTAGGGTTAGTTTTAGAGTTAGGTTGAGGGTAAGGGTTATGTTGAGGTTCAGGGTGAGGATGAGGGTTAGGGTTAGCGTTTGGGTAAGGGTGATTTTTAAGGTGAGAGTGAGGGTTAGGGTTAGGGTTAGGGTGAGGGTTAGGGTTAGGTTGAGGGTTAGGGTTAGTGTGATATTTAGGGTGAGGGTGAGGGTGAGAGTGACGGTTCTGCTGAGGGTGAGTGTTAGGGTTATGGTGAGGGTTCGGGTGATGGTTAGGGTTAGGGTGAGGGTGAGGTTTGGGGTTAGCATTAGTGTGAGGTTTAGGGTTAGGATTAGGTTGGGGGTGAGGGTTAGGGTTAGACTTAGGTTGAGGGTGAGGATGAGGCCTAGGGTTAGTATTAGGTTAGGGTTAGGTTTAGGCTGAGGGTGATAGTTAGGGTGAGAGTGAGGGTTCAGGTGACTGTGAGGGTTAGGGTTAGGGTGAGGGTTAGGGTGAGTGTTAGGGTTAGGGTTAGGGTTAGTGTGAGCATTAGGGTTAGGGTTAATGTTAGTGTGAGGTTATGGGTTAGGGTGAGGTTTAGGGTGAGGGTTAGGTTAGCATTAGGGTTAGGGTAAGGGTTAGTGTGAAGGTTAGGTTTAGTGTTAGGGTTAGGGTGAGAGTAAGGGTTAGGGTTAGGGTTAGGGTAAGGGTTAGGGTTAGGGTGAGGTTTAGGGATAGGCTTAGGGTTAGGGTGAGGGTGAAGATTAGGAATAGGGTTAGGATTAGAGTTAGGTTGAGAGTGAGGGTTAGGGTTAGGATTAGGGTTAGAGTTAGGGTTAGGCTGGGGTTGAGCTTAAGTGTGATGGGGAGGGTTAGGGTTAGGATGAGGGTTAAGGTTAGGGTGAGGGTTAGGGTTAGGTTTTGGCTGAGGGTGAGGGTAAGTATGAGTGTGAGGGTTAGTGTTAGGATGAGGGTTAGGGTTAGGGTGAGGGTTAGGGTTAGACTGAGGGTTAGGGTTAGGGTGAGGTTGAGGGTGAGGATAAGGGTTAGGGTGAGGGTTAGTATGACGTTGAGGGTTAGGGTGCGGGTTAGGTTTAGGGTTAGGGTTAGGTTTACGGTAATGGCTAGGGTGAGGGTGAGAGTTAGGCTTAGGTTTAGCGTGAGGGTTAGGGTGAGGGTGAGCATTAGGGTTAGTGTTAGGGTGAGGGTCAGGGTGACAGAAAGTTTTAGGGTGAGGGTGATGGTTAGGGTTAGGTTTAGGGATAGGATGAGGATTAGGGTTAGGCTTAGGGTTAAGGTGAGCATTAGGGTGAGGGTTAGGGTTAGGGTTAGGGTGAGGGTTAGGGTTAGTGTGAGGGTTAGGGTTAGGATTAGGGTGAGGGTGAGGGTAAGGTTTAGGGTGAGGGTTAGGGTTTGTGTGAGAGATAGGGTTAGGGTTAGGGTTAGGGTGAGGAAAATGGTTAGGGTGAGGGTTAGGGTGAGGGTGAGCGTTAGTGTGAGGGTGAGGGTTAAGTTTAGGATTAGGGTAAGGGTTAGCATTAGGGTTAGGGTGAGGGTTAGGGTGAGTGTTAGTGTTAGGGTTAGGGTGAGGAGTAGGGTTAGAGTTAGATTTAGGCTTAGGGTTAGGGTGAGGATTAGGGTTAGTGTGAGGGTTAGGGTGAGGTTTAGGGTTAGGTTTGGGGTGAGGGTAGTGGTTAGGGTGAGGTTTATGGTGAGGGTTAGGGTTAGGTTTAGGATGAGGGTTAGGGTGAGGGGAAAGGTTAGGTTTATGGTGAGCATTAGGGTTAGGATGAGGCTTAGAGTGAGGGTTAGGGTTAGGTTTAGGGTTAGGATGAGGATCACGGTTAGGTTTAGTGTGATATTTAGGGTGATGGTGAGTGTTAGGGTGAGTATGAGTGCTCAGGTGAGAGTGAGGGTTAGGTTGTGGGTGAGGGTTAGGGTTAGGGTGAGGGTTAGGGTGACGGTGAGGGATAGGGTGAGGGTGAGGGTAGGGTTAGCGTTAGGGTGAGGAGTATGGTTAGGGTTAGGGTTAGGGTCAGTGTTAGGGTGAGTTTTAGGCTTAGGGTTAGGGTAAGTGTGAGGATTAGGTTTAGGGTTAGGGTTAGATGTAGGTTGAGGGTAAGGGTTATCGTGAAGTTTAGGGTGAGGGTGAGGCTTAGGGTTAGCATTGAGGTTAGGGTGAGGTTTAGGGTGAGGGTGAGGATGAGGGTTAGGTTTAAGCTGAGGGTTAGGGTTAGGGTTAGGGTTATTGGTAGGGTTAGGGTGAGGTTTAGGGTTAGGGTTAGGCTTAGGGTTATTGTTAGGGTTAGAGTTATGGTAAGGGTGAGTGTTAGGGTGAGCTTTAGGGTTAGGGTTAGGTTTAGGGTGATGGTGAGGGTGAGGGTTAGGGTTAGCTTTAGGTTTAGGTTTAGGTTTAGGCTGAGGGTTAGGGTGAGGTTTAGGGTGAGGGTTAGGGTTAGTGTGATATTTAGGGTGAGGGTGATGGTTAGGGTTGGTGTGAGGTTTCAGGTGAGGTTGCGGGTTAGGTTGTGGGTGAGGGTTTGGGTTAGGTTGAGGGTTAGTGTGACGGTGGGGGTTAGGGTGATGGTGAGTGTTAGGGTGAGGATGAGGGTTAGGGTTATGGTTAGGGTTAGGGTTATGGGGTGGGTAAGGTTTATTGTTAGGGTTAGAGTTAGTGTGAGGGTGAGGGTGAGGGCTAGGTTTAGGATTAGGGTTAGGGTAAGTGTTAGGCTGTGGGTTAGGTCTAGCGTGAGGGTGAGATTTGTTGTTAGCTTTAGGGTGAGGGTTAGGGTTAGGGTTTGGGTTAGGGTGAGGGGTAGGATGAGGGTTATGGTTAGAGTTGGAGTTAGGGATAGGGTTAGTGTGAGGATTAGGGTTAAGGTTAGGGTTAGGGTTAGGGTGAGGGTAAGGTATAGGGTGAGGTTTAGAGTGGGGTTGAGGGTTAGGATTAGGGTTAGGGTTATTGTTAGGGTGAGGGTGAGGGCTAAGTTTAGGATTAGGTTTAGGGTTAGGGTTAGGCTGAGGATGCGGTGAGGGTGAGGGTTACGGTTAGGGTGAGGGTTAGGGTTAGGGTGAGGGTTAGGGTGAGGGTTATGATTTGGGTTAGGGTTAGGGTTAGGGTTAGGGTGAGGGTTATAGTTAGGGTTAGGGTTAGGATGAGGGAAAGGTGATGGTTAGCCTGACTGTTAGGGTTAGGATGAGGGTGAGGTTTAGGGTTAGGGTTAGGGTGAGGGCTACTGTGAGGGTGAGAGTTAGGGTTAGGGTGAGGCTTAGTGTGAAGGTGAGGGTGAGGGTTAGGGTTAGGGTGAGGTTTAGGGTGACCGTGACGGTGAGGGTTAGGGTGAGGATGAGGGTTAGGATTAGGGTTAGGGATAGGGTGAGGATTAAGGTTAGGATTAGAGTTAGGGTGCGGGTTAAGGTTTGTGTGAACATTAGGGTTAGGTTTAGGGTTAGGGTGAGAGTAAGGGTTAGGGTGAGGGTTAGGGTGAGGCTGAGGGTTAGGGTTAGCATTAGCGTGAGGTTTAGGGTTAGGGTGAGTGTTAGGGTTAGGGTTAGGTTTAATTTGAGGGGTAGTGTTAGGGTTAGGGTTAGAGTTAGGGTGTGGGTGAAGGTGAGGTCTAGGGTTAGGATTAGGGTTAGGGTTAGGGTTAGGCTAAAGGTGAATGTGAGGGTGAAGGTGAGGGTTACAGTTAGCTTTAGGGTGAGGTTTAGGGTTAGGGTTAGGGTGAGGGTGAGGGTTAGATTAGCTTTAAGGTTATGGTTAGTGTGAGGATTAGGGTTAGGTTTATGGTTAGGGTTAGGGTGAGGGTAGGGTTTAGGGTGAGGGTTAGATTAGCGTTAGGGTTAGGGTGAGGGTTAGGGTGAGGGTTAGGTTTAGTGTGTGGGTTAGGGTTAGGGTTAGTGTGAGGGTTAGGGTTAGTGTGAGGGTTAGGGTAAGTTTTAGGGTGAGGACAAGTGTTAGGGTGAGGGTTAGGGTTTGTGTGAGCGTTAGGGTTACGGTTAGGGTTAGGGTGAGGAAAAGGGTTAGGGTGAGGGTTAGGGTGAGGATGAAGGTTTGGGTGAGGGTGAGGGTTAGATTTAGGTTTAGGGTAAGGGTTAGCATTAGGTTTAGGGTGTGGGTTAGTGTGAGTGTTAGAGTTAGGGTTAGGGTTAGGATGAGGGTGCGGGATAGGGTTAGTGTTAAGGTGAGGTTTAGGGTTAGGGTTAGGGTTCGTGTTAGGGTTAGGGTTACGGTGAGGTTTTGGGATAGTGTGAACGTTAGTGTTAGGGTTAGGGTTAGGGTAAGGGTGAGGGTTAGGGTGAGGGGTAGGTTAGGGTTAGGGTTAGGGTGAGGGTTAAGGTTAGTGTGAGGGTTAGGGTTAGGGTTAGGTTGAGGGTAAGGGTTAGGGTGAGGGTTAGTGTGAGGGTGAGGGTTAGGGTTAGGGTTAGGGTGAGGGTGAGTGTTAGGGTTAGGGTTTGGATGAGGGTTGGGGTTAGTGTGAGGGTAGGATTAGGGTTAGAGTTATGGTGAGGGTGAGGGTTACAGTTAGTGTTACAGTTAGATTGAAGGTGAGGGAGTGCGTTAGATTTAGGATTAGGGTTAGGGTTAGTGTTAGGCTTAGGGTGAGGGTGAGTGTGAGGGTGAGGGTTAGGGTTAGAGTTAGGGTGAGGGTGAGGGTGAGGGTCAGCGTGAGTGTGAGGGTTAGGTTAAGGGTTAGGGTGAGGGTTAGGGTGAGGGTGAAGTTTAGCGTGAGGGTGTGAGTTCGGGTGAGGGTTCAGTTTAGGGTGTGGGTGAGGCTTAGGGTTAGGGTGACTGTGAGGGTTAGGGTGAGAGTGAGTGTTAGGGTGAGGGTTAAGGTGAGGGTTAAGGTTAGGGTTAGCATTAGGGTTAGTGTGAGTGTTAGAGTTACAGTTAGGGTTAGGTTGAGGGTAAGGGTTAGGGTGAGGGTTAGGGTGAGGGTGAGGGTTAGGGTTAGGGTTAGTGTGAGGGTGAGGGTTAGGGTTAGCATTAGCGTCCAGGTTAGTGTTAGGGTGAGGTTTAGGTTTAGGGTTAGCATTAGGGTTAGGTTAAGGGTTAAGGTTAGGGTTAGGGTTACCATGAGGGTTACGGTGAGGGATAGGGTTAGGGTTAGGATGAGGGTTAGATTTAGTGTGAGGTTTAGGGTTAGGGTTAGGATGAGGGTGAGGGTGAGTGTGAGGATAGGGTTAGGGTTAGGGTTAGGGTGAGGGTTATGGTTAGGGTGAGTGTTAGGGTTAGGATTAGGGTGAGGGGTAGTTTGAGAGTTAAGGTTAGTGATAGGGTTAGGTTTAGGGTGAGGATTAGGGTTAGGGTTTGTGTTAGGTTTAAGATGAGGTTTAGGGTGAGGGTGACGTTTAGGATTAGGGTGAGGGTTATGGTTAGTGTGAGGGTTAGGTTAGGGTTAGGGTGAGGGTGAGGGAGAGCGTTAGGTTTAGGATTAAGTTTAGGGTTAGGGTTAGGGTTAGGATGAGGGTTAGGGTTAGGGGTAGGGTTAGGGTTAAGGTGAGGGTTAGGTTTACTGTGAGGGTTAGGGTTAGAGTTAGGGAGAAGGTGAGGGAGAGCATTAGGTTTAGGATTAGGGTTAGGCTTAGGGTTAGGGTTAGGGTGAGGGTGATGGTGAGGGTGAGGTTTAGGGTTAGAGTGAGGGTTAGGGTTAGGGTGAGGGTGAGGGTTGTGTTTAGGGTGAGGGTGAGGGTTAGAGTGTTGGTGAGGGGTAGGGTTAGGGTGAGGGTTTCGGTGACAGTGATGGTTAGGGTGAGTTTGAGGGTTAGGGTTAGGGTTAGCGTTAGAGTTAGGGTTAGGGTTATGTTTAGGGTGAGGGTGAGAGTTAGGGTGAGGGTGAGTTTTAGGGTTAGGTTTAGGGTGATGTTTAGGGTGAGGATTAGGTTTAGGGTTAGGGTGAGGGTAAGGGTTAGGGTGAGTGTTAGGGTTAGGGTTCAGGTGAGCAGTAGGGTGAGTGTTTGGGTTAGTGTTAGGTTTAGGGTTAGGTTGAGGGTTAGGGTGAGGGTTAGGTTGAGGTTGAGGCTTAGGGTTAGGGTGAGGGTTACGTTTAGGGTGAAGTTGAGGGAGAGCGTTAGATTTAGGATTAGGGTTAGGGTTAGTGTTAGACTTAGGGTGAGGGTGAGGATGAGGTTTAGGTTTAGTGTGGGGTTTAGGTTTAGGGTTATGGTTAGGGTGAGGGTGAGAATGAAGGTGAGGGTGAGTGTGAGGGTTAGGGTTAGGGTGAGTGCTAGGGTTAGGATTAGGGTGAGGGGTAGTTTGCGAGTTAAGTGAGTGTTAGGGTTAGGTTTAGGGTGAGGATTAGGGTTAGGGTTTGTGTTAGTTTTAAGATGAGGTTTAGGGTGAGGGTGACGTTTAGGATTTGGGTGAGGGTTATGGTTAGTGTGAGGGTTAGGTTAGGGTTAGGGTGAGGGTGAGGGAGAGCATTAGTTTTAGGATTAGGGTTAGGGTTAGGGTTAGGGTTAGGTTGAGGGTTAGGGGTAGGGGTAGGGTTAGGGTTAAGGTGAGGGCTAGGATTACTGTGAGGGTTAGGGTTAGGGTGAGGGTGAGGGAGAGCATTAGGTTTAGGATTAGGGTTAGGCTTAGGGTTAGGGTTAGGGTGAGGGTGAGGGTGAGGTTTAGGGTTAGAGTGAGGGTTAGGGTTAGTGTGAGGGTGAGGGTTATGTTTAGGGTGAGGGTGAGGGTTAGGGTGTGGGTGAGGGGTAGTTTTAGGGTGAGGGTTTCAGTGACATTGATGGTTAGGGTGAGTTTGAGGGTTAGGGTTAGGGTTAGGGTGATATTTAGGGTGAGGGTGAGGGTTAGGTTTAGGGTGAGGGTGAGGGTTAGGGTGAGGGTGAGGGTTAGGGTGTTGGTGAGGGAAAGGGTTAGGGGAGGGTTTGGGTGACATTGACGGTTAGGGTGATTTTGAAGGTTAGGGTTAGGTTTAGCGTTAGTGTGAAGGTTAGGATTAGGATTAGGG
The DNA here is from genome assembly GCF_024711535.1 of Dipodomys merriami. NCBI lineage: Eukaryota > Metazoa > Chordata > Mammalia > Rodentia > Heteromyidae > Dipodomys > Dipodomys merriami. The sequence continues at coordinate 3,927,055 of NW_027206513.1, read as the reverse complement.
TTAGGTTTAGGGTGAGGGTTAGGTTGAGGTTTACACTTAGGGTTAGTGTGAGGATTAGTGTTAGGGTTAGGGTTAGGGTGAGGGTAAGGGTTAGGGTGAGGTTTAGGGTGAGGGTGAAATTTAGGGATAGCGTTTGGTTTAGGGTGAGGGTTAGGTTTAGAGTTAGGTTTAAGGTAAGGGTTACGGTTAGAGTTAGGGTTAGAGTTAGGTTGAGGGTGAGGGTGAGGGTTAGCATGAGGGTGAGGGTTAGGTTTAGGGTGAGGGTGATGATAAGCGTGAGGGTGTGGGTTCGGGTGAGGGTTAGGCTTAGGCTGTGGGTGAGGCTTAGTGTGAGGGTGAGGGTTAGGGTGACGGTGAGGGTTAGGGTGAGGGTGAGTGTTAGGGTGAGGGTTAAAGTGAGGGTTAGTGTTAGGGTTAGGGTTAGGGTTAGTGTGAGGGTTAGGGTTAGGGTTAGTGTTAGGTTGAGGGTTAGGTTTAGGGTTAGGAGGAGGGTTAGGGTGAGGTGTAGGTTAGAGTTAGGGTGACGGTTAGGGTTAGTGTGAGGGTTAGGGTTAGGGTTAGGTTTAGGTTGAGGGTAAGGGTTAGGGTGAGGGTTAGGGAGAGGGTTAGGATTAGGGTTAGGGTGAGGGTGAGTGTTAGGGTTAGGGTTAGGATGAGGGTTTGGGTTAGGGTGAGGGTTAGTATTAAGGTTAGGGTTAGGGTGAGGGTGAGGTTTAAGGTTAGTGTTACAGTTAGGGTGAGGGTGAGGGAGTGTGTTAGGTTTAGGATTAGGGTTAGGGTTAGTGTTAGGCTTAGGGTGAGGGTGAGGGTGAGGGTGAGGGTTAGGGTTAGGGAGAGGGTTAGGGTTAGGGTTAGATTTAGGCTTAGGGTTAGGGTGATGTTTAGGGTGTGGGTGAGGGTTAGGGTGAGGTTGAGGGTGAGGGTTAGGGTGAGGTTGAGGGTTAGGGTTTGAGTGATGTTTAAGATGAGGAGGTGGCTTCCAGTGAGGGTTAGTTTTAGGGTGTGGTTGAGGCTTAGGCTTAGGGTTAGGGTTAGGCTGACGGTGAGTTTTAGGGTGAGGGTGAGGGTTAGACTGAAAGTTAAGGTGAGGGATAGGTTTAGGATTAGGATTTGGGTTAGTGTGAGGGTTAGGGTTAGGGTTAGGGTTAGGGTGAGAGTAACGGTTAGGGTGAGACTTAGGGTGAGGTTGTGAGTTAGGGTTAGGGTTAGCGTTAGCGTGCTGGTTAGTGTTAGGTTGAAGTTTAGGATTAGGGTTAGCATTAGGGTTAGGTTGAGGGTTAGGGTTAGGATGAGGGGTAGGGTGAGGGGTAGGGTTAGGGTTAGGGTGAGGATGAGGGAGAGCGTTAGGTTTAGGATTAGGGTTAGGGTTAGGGTTAGGGTGATGGTGAGGGTGAGGGTGAGGTTTAGTGTTAGGGTTAGGTTTAGGGTTAGGGTTAGGGTGAGGGTTAGGGAGATGTTTAGGGTGAGGGTGAGGGTTAGGGTGTGGGTGAGGGTTATGGTTAGGGTGAGGGTATCGGTGACAGTAACGGTGAGGGTGAATTTGAGGGTTAGGGTTAGGGTTAGGATTAGTGTTAGGGTTAGGGTGAGGGTTAGGGTTAGGTTTAGGGTTATTGTTAGGGTTAGAGTTATGGTAATGGTGAACGTGAGGGTGAGGTTTAGGTTTAGGGTTAGGTTTAGGGTGAGGCTTAGGTTTAGGTTTAGGTTTAGGTTTAGGCTGAGGGTGAGGGTGAGGATGAGGGTTAGGGTTAGTGTGATATTTAGGGTGAGGGTGATGGTTAGGTTGAGTGTGAGGTTTGGGGTGAGGGTGCGGGTTAGGTTGTCTGTGAAGTTTAGGGTTAGGTTGAGGGTTAGGGTGACAGTGAGGGTTAGGGTGATGGTGAGGGTTAGGGTGAGGTTGAGGGTTAGGGTTAGGGTTAGTGTTATGGTTAGAGTTAGTCTGAGGGTGAGGGTAAGTGTGAGGGTGAGGGTTAGGGTTAGGATGAGGTTTAGGGTTAGGGTGAGGGTTAGGGTTAGGATTAGTGTGAGGGTTAGGGTTAGGGTTAGGGTGAGGGTAAGGGTTAGGGGGAGGGTTAGGGTTAGGGTTAGGGTGATCGTTAGTGTGAGGTTGAGGAGTCAGGTGAGGGTGAGGTTTAGGGTTACAGTTAGGTTTACGTTAACGGCTAGGGTGAGGGTGAGAGTTAGGGTTAGTTTTAGGGTGAGGGTTAGGGTGAGGGTGAGGGTTAGGTTTAGTGTTAGGTGAGGGTCAGGGTGACGGTAAGGTTTTGGGTGAGGGTGATGGTTACGGTTAGCTTTAGGGATAGGGTGAGGATTAGGGTTAGGCTTAGGGTTAAGGTGAGGGTTAGGGTGAGCGGTAGTGTTAGGGTTAGGGTGAGGGTTAGGGTTAGTGTGAGGGTTAGGGTTAGGGTTAGGGTTAGGTTTAGGGTGACGGTAAGGGTTAGGCAGAGGGTTAGGGTGAGGGTTAGTGTGACGTTGAGTAGTCGGGTGAGGGTGAGGTTTAGGGTTACAGTTAGGTTTACGTTAACGGCTAGGGTGAGGGTGAGAGTTAGGGTTAGTTTTAGGGTGAGGGTTAGGGTGAGGGTGAGGGTTAGGGTTAGTGTTAGGGTGAGGGTCAGGGTGACGGTAAGGTTTTGTGTGAGGGTGATGGTTAGGGTTAGCTTTAGGGATAGGGTGAGGATTAGGGTTAGGCTTAGGGTTAAGGTGAGGGTTAGGGTGAGCGGTAGTGTTAGGGTTAGGGTTAGGGTTAGGGTTAGGGTGAGGGTTAGGGTGAGGGTGAGGGTTAGAGTTAGGGTGAGGGTTAGGTTTAGGATTAGGGTAAGGGTTAGCTTTAGTGTTAGGGAGAGGGTTAGGGTTAGGGTTAGGGTGAGGGTGAGGGTTAGGGTGAGGGGTAGGGTTAGGGTTAGGGTAAGAGGTAGGGTTAGGGTTAGTGTGAGGATTAGGGTTAGGGTGAGGATTAGGGTTAGGGTGAGGGTTAGGGTTAGGTTTATGGTGAGGGTAGGGGTTACGGTGAAGTTTACGGTGAGGGTTAGGGTTAGGTTTAGGATGAGGGTTAGGGTGAGGGGAAGGGTTAGGTTTATGGTGAGCGTTAGGGTTAGGATGAGGTTTAGAGTGAGGGTTAGGGTTAGGTTTAGGGTTAGGATGAGGGTGATGGTTAGGTTTAGTGTGATATTTAGGGTGATGGTTAGTGTTAGGGTGAGTATGAGTGTTCAGGTGAGGGTGAGGGTTATGGTGTGTGTGAGGGTTAGGGTTAGGGTGAGGGTTAGGGTGACGGTGAGGGATAGGGTGAGGGTGAGGGATAGGGTGAGGATGAGGGTTAGGGTTACGGTTAGCATTAGGGTGAGGGGTATGGTTAGGGTTAGGGTTAGGGTCAGGGTTAGGGTGAGTTTTAGGCTTAGGGTTAGGGTAAGTGTGAGGATTAGCTTTAGGGTTAGTCTTAGAGGTTGGTTGAGGGTAAGGGTTATGGTGAGGTTTAGGGTGAGGGTGAGGGTTAGGGTTAGCATTGGTGTTAGCGTGAGGTTTAAGGTGAGGTTTCGGGTGAGGGTGAGGATGAGGGTTAGGGTTAGGCTGAGAGTTAGTGTTAGGGTTAGGGTTAGTGGTAGGGTTAGGGTGAGGGATAGGGTTAGGGTTAGGCTTAAGGTTATTGTTAGGGTTAGAGTTATGGTAAGGGTGAGGGTGAGGGTGAGGTTTAGGGTTCGGGTTAGGTTTAGGGTGATGGTGAGGGTGAGGCTTAGGGTTAGCTTTAGGTTTAGGTTTAGGTTTAGGCTGAGGGTGAGGGTGAGGGTTAGGGTGAGGGTTAGGGTTAGTGTGATATTTAGGGTGAGGGTGACGGTTAGGGTTGGTGTGAGGTTTCAGGTGAGGTTGCGGGTTAGGTTGTGGGTGAGGGTTAGGGTTAGGTTGAGGGTTAGTGTGATGGTGAGGGTTAGGGTGATGGTGAGTGTTAGGGTGAGAGTGAGGGTTAGGGTTATGGTTATGGTTATGGTTAGGGTGAGAGTAATGGTTAGGGTGAAGTTTAGGTTGAGGTTGACTGTCAGGGTTAGCGTTAGCGTCAGTGTTAGGGTTATGGTTTGGGTTAAGCTGAGTGTTAGGGAGAGGGTTATGGTTAGAGTTAGAGTTAGGGTTATGGTTAGTGTGAGGATTAAAGTTAGGGTTAGGGTTAGGGTTTGGGTGAGGGTAGGGTACAGGGTGAGTTTTAGCGTGATGGTTAGGATTAGGTTTAAGGTTAGAGTAAGTGTGAGAAGGAGGGTGAGGTCTCGGGTTCGGATTAGAGTTAGGGTTAGGGTTAGGCTGAGGGTACAGGTGAGGGTGAGGGTGAGGGTTAGGGTTAGGGTGAGGGTGAGGGTTAGGCTTAGGCTTAGGTTTAGGGTGAGAGTAAGGGTTAGGGTGTGGTTTAGGGTGAGGGTGAGGGTTAGGGTTACCGTTAGCTTGAGCGTTAGGATGAGGGTTAGGCTGAGGGTAGGGTTGGGGTTAGGGTGAGGGTTAGGGTTAGTGTGTGGGTTAAGGTTCGGGTAAGGGTTAGGGAGAGGGTAAGGGTTAGGGTGAGGGTTAGGGTTAGGGTGAGGGTTATGTTTAGGGTCAGGGTTAGGGTTAGGGTTAGGGTGAGGGTGAGGGTTAGGATTAGGGTTAGGGTTAAGATGAGGGTTAGGCTGAGGGTTAGGATTGGGGTTTAGGGTGAGGGTTATGTTTAGTGTGTGGGTTAGGGTTAGGGTTAGGGTTAGGGTGAGGAAAAGGGTTAGGGTGAGGGTTAGGGTGAGGGTGAGGGTTAGAGTGAGGGTGAGGGTTAGGTTTATGATTAGGGAAAGGGTTAGCATTAGGGTTAGGGTGAGGGTTATGATGAGGGTTAGGGTTAGGGTTAGGGTGAGGGGTAGGGTTAGTGTTAGGGTGAGGATTAGGGTTAGGGTGAGGATTAGGGTTAGGGTGAGGGTTAGGGTGAAGGTTAGGGTGAGGGTTAGGGTTAGGGTTAGGGTGAGGTTCAGGGTTAGGGTGAGGTTTAAGGTGAGGGTTAGGGTTAGGTTTAGGATGAGGGTTAGGGTGAGGGGAAGGGTTAAGGTTTATGGTTAGCGTTAGTGTCAGTGTCAGGCTTAGGGTGAGGGTTAGGGTTAGGGTTAGGGTTAGGATGACGGTGATGGTTAGGTTTAGTGTGATATTTAGGGTGAGAGTGACGGTTAGGGTGAGTGTGAGTGCTCAGGTGAGGGTGAGGGTTAGGGTGTGGGTGAGGGTTAGGGTTAGGGTTAGTGTTAGGGTGACGTTGAGGGACAGGATGAGGGTTAGGGTTAGGGTTAGCGTTAGCGTTAGGGTGAGGGGTATGGTTAGGGTTAGAGTTTGGGTCAGGGTTAGGGTCAGTTTTAGGCTTAGGGTTAGGTTTAGGGTTAGTGTGAGGATTAGGGTTAGAGTTAAGGTTAGAGTTAGGTTGAGGGTAAGGGTTATGGTGAGGTTTAGGGTGAGGGTGAGGGTTAGGGTTAGCGTTGGGGTTAGGGTGAGGTTTAGGGTGAGGGTGAGGATGCGGGTTAGGGTTAGGCTTATGGTTAGGTTTAGGTTTAGGGTTAGTGTTAAGGTTAGGGTTAGGGTTAGGCTTAGGCTTAGGGTTTTTGTTAGGGTTAGAGTTATGTTAAGGATGAGGTTGAGGGTGAGGTTCAGGTTTAGGGTTTGGTTTAGGGTGAGGGTGAGGGTGAGGGTTAGGGTTAGGTTTAGGTTTAGGTTTAGGCTGAGGGTGAGGGTGAGGGTTAGGGTTAGTGTGATATTTAGGGTGAGGGTGACAGGGTTGGTGTGAGGTTTCAGGTGAGGTTGCGGGTTAAGTTGTGGGTGAGGGTTAGGTTTAGGTTGAGGGTTAGGGTGAGGGTGAGGGTTAGGGTTAGGGTTAGTGTTAGGGTTAGGTTGAGAGTAATGGTTAGGGTGAGTTTTAGGGTGAGGGTTAGGGTGACAGTGAGGGTTAGAGTGAGTGTGAGGTTTAGGGTTAGGGTTAGGGTGTGGGTAAGGTTTATTGTTAGGGTTAGAGTTAGGGTGAGGATGAGGGTGAAGGCTAAGTTTAGGATTAGGGTTAGGGTAAGTGTTAGGCTGAGGGTTAGGTCTAGGGTGAGGGTGAGGGTTGTTGTGAGCTTTAGGGTGAGGGTTAGGGTTAGGATTTGGCTTAGGGTGAGGGGTAGGATGAGGGTTATGGTTAGAGTTGGAGTTAGGGATAGGGTTAGTGTGAGGATTAGGGTTAAGGTTAGAGTTAGGGTTAGGGTGAGGATAAGGTATAGAGTGAGGTTTAGGGTGGGGGTGAGGGTTAGGATTAAGGTTAAGTTTATTGTTAGGGTGAGGGTGAGGGTGAGGGCTGAATTTAGGATTAGGGTTAGGGTTAGGCTGAGGGTGCGGCTGAGGGTGAGGGTTAGGGTTAGGGTGAGGGTTAGGGTTAGGGTTAGGGTTAGGGTGAGGGTTATGATTTGGGTTAGGGTTAGGGTGAGGGTTATAGTTAGGGTTAGGGTTAGGATGAGGGAAAGTGTTAGGGTGAGGGTTAGGGTGATGGTTCGCCTGACTGTTATTTTTAGGGTGAAGGTGAAGGTTACGGTTAGGGTTAGGGTGAGGCCTACTGTGAGGGTGAGGGTTAGGGGTAGGGTTAGGGTGAGGGTTAGGGTGAAGGTGAGGGTGAGGGTTAGGGTGAGGGTTAGGGTGACAGTGATTGTGAGGGTTAGGGTGAGGATGAGGGTTAGGATTAGGGTTAGGGATAGGGTGAGGATTAAGGTTAGGGTTAGGGTTAGGGTGCGGGTTAAGGTTTGTGTGAACATTAGTGTTAGGGTTAGGGTTAGCGTGAGAGTAAGGGTTAGGGTGACGGTTAGGGTGAGGCTGAGGGTTAGGGTTAGCATTAGCGTGAGGGTTAGGGTGAGGGTGAGTGCTAGGGTTAGGGTTAGGGTTAGGGTTAAGGTTAGGCTAAAGGTGAATATGAGGGTGAAGGTGATGGTTACGGTTAGCTTTAGGGTGAGGTTTAGGGTTAGGGTTAGGGTTAGGGTTAGGGTGAGGGTAGGGGTTAGGGTGAGGTTTAGATTAGCGTTAGTGTTAGGGTGAGGGTTAGGGTGAGGGTTATGGTTAGTTTGTGCGTTAGGGTTAGGGTTAGGGTGAGGGTTAGGGTTAGTGTGAGGGTTAGGGTTAGGTTTAGGGTGAGGACAAGGCTTAAGGTGAGGGTTAGGGTTTGTGTGAGCTTTAGGGTTAGGGTTGGGGTTAGGGTGAGGAAAAGGGTTTGGGTGAGGGTTAGGGTTAGGGTTAGGGTTAGGTTGAGGGTTAGGGTTATGGTTAGGATGAGGGTTAGGGTGAGGGGTAGGGTTAGGGTTAGGGTGATTGTTAGGGTTAGTGTGTGGGTAAGGGTTAGGTTGAGGGTTAGGTTGAGGGTGAGGGATAGGGTTAGGGTTAGGGTGAGGGTGAGTGTTAGGGTTAGCGTTAGGATGAGGTTTTGGGTTAGGGTGAGTGTGAGGTTTATGGTTAGATTTACGGTTAAGGTGAGGGTGAGGGAGAGTGTTATGTTTAAGATTAGGATTAGGGTTAGTGTTAAGCTTAGGGTGAGGGTAAGAGTGAGGGTTAGGGTTAGGGAGAGGGTTAGGGTTAGGTTTTGGGTTAGGCTCAGGGTTAGGGTGATGTTTAGCATGAGGGTGAGGGTGAGGGTTAGGGTGAGGGTGAGGGTTATGTTGAGGCTGAGGGTTAGGGTGTGGATGAGGGGTAGGGTTAGGGTGAGGGTTTGGGTGACAGTGTCGGTTAGGGTGAGTTTGAGGGTTCGGTTAGGTTTAGCGTTAGGGTGAAGTTTAGGGTAAGGCTTAGGTTTAGGATGAGGGTAAGGTTTAGGTTTACATTTAGTGTGAGGATTAGGGTTAGGGTTAGGTTTAGGGTTAGTGTGAGGTAAGGGTTAGGGTGAGGTTTAGGGTGAGGGTGAAGGATAGGGTTAGCATGACTGTTAGGGTGATGGTTAGGTTTAGATTTAGGTTTAAGGTAAGGTTTACAGTTATAATTAGGGTTAGAATTAGGGTTAGGGTGAGGGTGAGGGTTTGTGTGAGGGTGAGGGTTAGGTTTAGGTTTAGGGTGAGGGTTAGGGTGAGGAATAGTGTTAGGGTTAACTGTAGGGTTATGGTGAGGGATACGGTGAGGGTGAGGGTTAGCTTTAGGATTATGTTTTGGGTTAGGATTAGGCTTAGGGTGAGAGTTAGTGTTAGGGTGAGGGCTAGGGTGAGGGTGATGGTTAGAGTTAGGGTTAGTGATAGGAGGAGGATTAGGGTTAGAGTTAGGGTTAGGGTGAGATTTAGGCTGAAGTGTAGGGTTAGGGTTAGGTTGAGGTTAAGGTTAGTGTGAGGGTTAGGATTAGGGTTAGGGTGAGGTTGAGGTTAAGGGTGAGGGTGAGGGTTAAGGTGAAGGTGATGGTTAAGGTTAAGGTTTGGGTTAGGGTGAGAGTTAGGGTGAGGGTTAGGTTTAGGATAAGGGTTAGGGTTAGTGTTAGGCTTAGTGTGAGGGTGAGAGTGAGGGTGAAGGTTAGGTTGAGGGTTAGGATTAGGGTTAGGGTGACAGGTTTAGTTATAGGGTGAGGATTAGGGTTAGAGTTACGGTTATGGTGAGATTTAGGCTGAGGGTTAGGTTTAGGGTGAGGGTTAGGGTTAGGGTTAGGGTTAGAATTAGGGTGAGGGTGAGGGTGAGGACTAGGGTTAGGATTAGTGCTAGGTTTAGGGTTAGGCTGAGGGTGAGGGTGAGGGTGAGTGTTAGGTTTAGGATTAGGGTTAGGGTTAGTGTTAGGCTTAGGGTGAGAGTGAGGGTGAAGGTTAGGGTGAGGGTGAGGGTGAGGGTGAGGGTTAATGTGATGTTTAGGGTGAGGGTGAGGGTGAAGGTTATGGTTATGGTTAGGGTTAGGGTTAGGGTGAGAGTAAGGGTTAGGTTGAGGGTTAGGGTGAGGGTGAGGGTAAGGTTAGTGTTTGTGTGAGGTTTAGGATTCGAGTGAGGGTTAGGTTTAGGGTTAGGATTAGGGTGAGGGTGAGGGTGAGGGTTAGGGTTAGAATTAGGGTGAGGGTGAGGTTGAGGACTAGGGTTAGGATTAGTGTTAGGGTTAGGCTTAGGCTGAGGGTGAGGGTGAGGGTGAGTGTTAGATTTAGGATTAGGGTTAGGGTTTGTGTTATGCTTAGGGTGAGGGTGAGGGTGAGGGTGAGGGTTAGGGTGAGGGTTAGGGTGAGGGTTAGGGTTAGTGTGATATTTAGGGTGAGGGTGAGGGTTAGGGTGAGGGTGAGGGTGAGGGTTAGGGTTAGATTTAGGGTTAGGGTGAGAGTAAGGGTTATGTTGAGGGTTAGCGTGAGTGTGAGTGTTAGGGTTAGCGTTTGCCTGAGGTTTAGGGTTAGGGTGAGGGTTAGATTTAGGGTTAGGGTTAGGGTGAGGGTGAGGGTTAGGGTTAGGGTTAGGGTTAGGGTTAGAGTTAGGGTGAGGGTGAGGGTGAGGGCTAGGGTTAGGATTAAGTTTAGGATTAGGGTTAGGCTGAGGGTGAGGTTGAGGGTGAGGGTGAGGGTGAGGTTTAGGGTGAGGGTAAGGTTTAGAGTTAGGGTGATGGTTAGGGTTAGTGTGATGTTTAGAGTGAGGGTGAGGTTTAAGGTGAGATTGAAGGTTCGGGTGAGTGTGAGGATTAGGGTGTGGGTGAGAGTTTGTGTTAGGTTTAGGGTTAGGGTGAGCGTTAGGGTTCGTTTGAGGGTTAGGGTGAGGGTGAGGGTTAGGGTTAGGGTTAGGGTTAGAATTAGGGTGAGGGTGAGTGTAAGGACTAGGGTTAGGATTAGGGTTAGGGTTAGGCTGAGGCTGAGGCTGAGGTTGAGGGTGAGTGTTAGGTTTAGAATTAGGGTTACGTGTAGTGTTAGGATTAGGGTGAGGGTGATGGAGAGGGTGATGGTGAGGTTAAGGGTTAGGGTGAGGGTTAGAGTTAGGGTTAGGGTGAGGGTTAGGGTTAGTGTGATGTTTAGGGTGAGGGTGAGTGTTAGGGTAAGGGTGATGGTGAGGGTATGGGCTAGGGTTAGGATTAAGGTTAGGGTTAGGGTTAGGCTGAGGGTGAGGTTGAGAGTGAGGACTAGGGTTAGGATTAGTGTTAGGGTTAGGGTTAGGGTGAGGGTTAGGGTGAGGATTAGGGTTAGGGTTTGCATTAGGGTTAGGGTGAGGGTTAGGGTGAGTTTGAGGGTTAGGGTTAGGGTGAGGGTTACGGTTAGGGTTAGGATTAGGGTGAGGGTGTGTGTTGGGGTTAGGGTTAGGGTGAGGGTTAGGTTTAGGGTTAGTGTTAGGGTGAGGTTGAGGGTTAGGGTTAGGTTTAAGTTTATGGTGAGGTTGAGGGAGAGCGTTAGGTTTAGTAGTAGGTTTAGGGTTAGTGTTAGGCTTAGGGTGAGGGTGAGAGTGAGGACTAGGGTTAGGATTAGTGTTAGGGTTAGGGTTAGGCTGAGGGTGAGGGTGAGGGTGAGTGTTAGGTTTAGGATTAGGATAATGTTTAGTGTTATTCTGAGGGTGAGGGTGAGTGTGAGTGTGAGGGTTAGGGTTAGGGTGAGGGTGAGGGTTAGGGTTAGTGTGATGTTTAGGGTGAGGGTGAGGGTTAGGGTGAGGGTGAGGGTGAAGGTGAGGGTTAGGGTTAGGGTTAGAGTTAAGGTTAGGGTGAGAGTAAGGGTTAGGGTGAGGGTTAGAGTGAGGGTGAGGGTTAAGGTGAGGGTGAAGTTTAGGTTTATTTTTAGGGTAAGGTTTAGGGTGAGAGTAAGGATTAGGGTGAGGGGCAGGGTTAGTGTTAGTGTTTGTGTGAGGTTGAGGATTAGGTTGAGGGTTAGGTTTAGGATTAGGGTTAGGGTTAGGGTGAGGGTTAGGGTTACGGTGAGGGTTAGAGTAAGGGTGAAGTTTAGGGTTATGGTTAGGGTTAGGGTTAGGGTGAGAGTAAGGGTTAGGGCGAGAGTTAGGGTGAGGGTGAGGGTTAGGGTTAGCATTTGCAAGAGGTTTAGGATTAGGGTGAGTGTTAGGTTTAGGGTTAGGGTGAGGGTGAGGTTGAGCGCTAGGGTTAGGATTATGGTTAGAATTAGGGTGAGGGTGAGGACTAGGGTTAGGATTAGTGTTAGGGTTAGGGTTAGGCTGAGGGTGAGGGTGAGGGTGAGTGTTAGGTTTAGGATTAGGGTTAGGGTTAGTGTTCGGCTTAGGGTGAGGGTGAGGGTGAGGGTGAGGGTTAGGATGAGGGTTAGGGTTAGGGTGAGGGTGAGGATTAGGGTGAGGGTGAGGTTGAGGGTTAGGGCTAGGGTTAAGGTGAGAGTAAGGGTTAGTGTGAGGTTTAGGGTTAGAGTGGGGTTTAGGGTGTGGGTGAAGTTTAGGGTTATGGTTAGGGTAAGGGTTAGGGTGAGAGTAAGGGTTAGGGTGAGGGTTAGGGTGAGGGTGAGGGTTATGGTTAGGGTTATGGTTAGAATTAGCGTGAGGGTGAGGGTTCGGACTATGGTTAGGATTAGTGTTAGGGTTATGGTTAGGCTGAGGGTGAGGGTGAGGGTGAGCGTGAGTGTTAGGTTTAGGATTAGTTTTAGGATTAGTGTTAGGCTTAGGGTGAGGGTAAGGGTGAGGGTGAGGTTGAGGGTTAGGGTGAAGGTTAGGGTTAGAGTGAGGGTTAGGGTTAGTTTGATGTTTAGGGAGAGGGTGAGGGTTAGGTTGAGGGTGAGGGTGAGGGTGAGGGTTAGGGTTAGGGTTAGGGTGAGAGTAAGGGTTAGGATGAGGGTTAGCCTGAGGGTGAGGGTTAGGGTTAGCGTTTGCGTGAGATTTAGGCTTAGGGTGAGTTTTAGGTTTAGGGTTAGTGTTAGGGTGAGGGTGAGGGTTAGTGTTAGGGTTAGGGTTAGAGTTAGGGTGAGGGTGAGGGTGAGGGTGAGGGTGAGTGTTAGGGTAAGGGTTAGGGTTAGGGTTATGGTTAGTGTTAGGTTTAGGGTGAAGCTGAGGGTGAAGGTGAGGGTTAGGGTGTAGGTTAGGTTTAGGGTTAGGTGAGGTTACAGTTAGTGTGATGTTTAGAGTGAGGGTGAGGCTGTGGATGAGGGTTAGGGTGAGGGTTATGCTTAGGGTGAGGGTGAGGGTTAGGGTTAATGTGATGTTTAGCGTGAGGGAGAGGGTGTGGATGAGGGTTAGGGTGAGAGTGAGGGTTCAGGTGAGGGTGAGGGTTAGGGTGTGTGTGAGGTTTAGCGTTAGGGTGATGGTTAGGTTGACAGTGAGGGTTAGGGTTAGGGTTAGCGTTAGGGTGATGGTTAGGGTTAGGGTTAGGGTGATGGTTAGGGTTCAGGTTAGGGTTAGGGTTAAGGTTGGTGTGAGGATTAGGGTTAGGGTTAGGGTTAGGGTGAGGGTAAGGTTTAGGGTGAGGTTTAGGTTGAGGGTTAGGTTTAGCATTAGGGTTAGGGGGTGGGTTAGAGTGAGGGTTAGGGTTAGTGTTAGGGTTAGGGTGAGGGTGACGGTTAGGGTGAGGGTTACGGTTAGGGTTAGGGTTAGGTTAGGGTGAGGGTGAGGGTTAGGGTTAGGGTTAGCGTGAGGGTTAGGGTTAGTGTTAGGGTTAGGGTGAGGGTGAGGATTAGGGTGAGGGTAAGGGTTAGGGTGAGTGTTAGTGTTAGGGTTAGGGTGAAGGGTAGGTGAGTGTTATGTTAGTGTTAGGCTTAGGGTTAGTGTGAGAGTTAGGGTGAGGATTAGGGTTAGGGTTTGCATTAGGGTTAGGGTGAGGTTGTGAGTTAGGGTTAGGGTGAGGGTTATGGTTAGTGTTAGGGTTAGGGTTAGGGTGTGGGTGAGTCTTAGGGTTAGTGTTAGGGTGAGGGTGAGGGTTAGGGTTACGTTTAGGGTGAGGGTGAGGGTGAGGGTGAGGGAGAGCATTAGGTTTAGGAATAGGGTTAGGGTTAGTGATAGGCTTAGCGTGAGTGTGAGGGTGAGGGTGAGGGTTAGGTTTAGGGTGGGTGTTAGGGTTAGGGTTAGGGTTAATGTTAGGGTGATGTTTAGGGTGAGGGTGAGGATTAGGGTGAGGGTGAGGTTTAGGGTTAGGGTGAGGGTGAGGGTTAGGGTGAGGGTTAGGGTTAGGGTGCGGGTGAGGGGTAGGGTTAGGGTGAGGGTTTGGGTGACAGTGATAATTAGGGTGAGTTTGATGGTTAGGGTTAGGTTTATCGTTAGTGTGAAATTTAGGGGGAGTGTTAGGTTTAGGGTGAGTGTTAGGTTGAGGTTCACAGTTATTGTTAGTGTGAGGCTTAGGGTTATGGTTAGGTTTAGGGTTAGGGTGAGGGTAAGAGTTAGGGTGAGGTTTAGAGTGAGGGTGAAGTTTAGGGTTAGCGTTAGGGTTAGGATGAGGGTTAGGTTTAGAGTTAAGTTTAAGTTAAGGGTTACGGTTAGAGTTAGGGTTAGAGTTAGGGTGAGGGTGAGGGTGAGGGTTAGCGTGAATGTGAGGTTTAGGTTTAGGGTTAGGGTGAGGTTTAGGGTGAGGGTGATATTTAGAGTGAGGGTGTGGGTTCGGGTGAGGGTTAGTTTTAGGGTGTGGGTGAGGCTTAGGGTTAGGGTGAGGGTTAGGGTGACGGTGAGTGTTAGGGTGAGGGTGAGGGTTAGGGTGAGATTTAAGGTGAAGGTTAGGGTTAGGGTTAGGGTTAGTGTGAGCTTTAGGGTTAGGGTTAGGATGAGGGTTAGGGTGAGGGGTAAGGTTAGGGTTAGGGTGAGGGGTAGGGTTAGTGTGAGGGTTAGGGTTAGGGTTAGGTTGAGGGTTAGGGTGAGGGTGAGGGTTAGGGTTAGGGTTAGGGTGAGGGTGAGTGTCAGGGTTAGGGTTAACTTTAGGGTTAAGTTGAGGGATAGGGTGAGGGTGAGATTTAGCTTTAGGATTAGGGTTTGGGTTAGGATTATGCTTAGGGTGAGAGTTAGTGTTAGGATGAGGGCTAGGGTGAGGGTGAGGGTTAGGGTTAGTGTTACTGATAGGGTGAGGATTAGGGTTAGAGTTAGGGTTAGGGTGAGATTTAGGCTGAGGGGTAGAGTTAAGGTTAGGGTGAGGGTAAGATTAGTGTGAGCGTGAGGGTAAGGTTAGTGTGAGGGATAGGATTAGGGTTAGGGTGAGGGTGAGGGTGAGGATGAGGGTGAGGGTAAGGGTTAGGGTGAGGTTTTCGGTGAGGGTTAAGGTTAGTGTTAGTGTTAGGGTTAGGGTGAGGGTGAGTGTTAGGGTTAGGGTTAGGGTGAGGGTTAGGGTTAGGGTTAGTGTTAGGGTGAGGGTGAGGGTGAGGGTTAGGCTTAAATTTAGGGTGAGGTTGAGGGAGAGAGTTAGGTTTAGGATTAGGGTTAGGGTTGGTGTTAGGCTTAGGGTGAGTTTGAGGGTGAGAGGGAGGACTAGGGTTAGGATTAGTGTTAAGGTTAGGGTTAGGCTGAGAGTGAGGGTGAGGGTGAGTGTTATGTTTAGGATTAGGGTTAGGGTTAGTGTCAGGTTTAGGGTGAGGGTGAGGGTGAGGGTTAGGGTTAGGGTGATGGTTAGGATGACGGTGAGGTTTAGGGTTTGGGTTAGGGTTAGCGTTAGGGTGATGGTTAGGGTTAGGGTTATGGTTAGGGTTAGGGTGATGGTTAGGGTTCGGGTTCGGATTAGAGTTATGGTTAGTGTGATGTTTAGGGTGAGTGTGAGGGTTAGGGTGAGGGTGAGGGTGAGGGTGAGGGTTAGGTTTTGGGTTTGGGTTAGGGTGAGAGTAAGGGTTAGAGTGAGGGTTAGGTTTAGGATTAGGGTTAGTTTGAGGGTGAGGGTTTGGGTTAGGGTTAGGGTTAGAGTTACGGTGAGGGTGAGGGTGAAGGCTAGGGTTAAGATTAAGTTTAGGGTTAGGGTTAGGTTTAGGCTGAGGCTGAGGGTGAGGGTGAGGGTGAAATTTAGATTTAGGATTAGGGTTAGGTTTAGTGTTAAGCTTAGGGTGAGGGTGAGAGTGAAGGTGAGGGTTAGGGTGGGGTTTAGGGTTAGGGTTAGGGTGAGGGTTAGGGTTAGTGTGATGTTTAGAGTGAGAGTGAGGGTGTGGATGAGGGTTAGGGTGAGAGTGAGGGTTCAGGTGAGGGTGAGGGTTAGGGTGTGTGTGAGGGTTAAGGTTAGGGTGATGATTAGGTTGACGGTGAGGTTTAGGGTTTGGGTTAGTGTTAGGGTTAGGGTAATGGTTAGGGTTAGGGTTAGGGTTAGGGTGATGGTTAGGGTTTGGGTTCAGGTTAGGGTTAGGGTTATTGTGAGGATTAGGGTTAGGGTTAGGGTTAGGGTTAGAGTGAGGTTAAGGGTTAGGTTGAGGTTTAGGGTAAGGGTTAAGGTTAGGGTTAGGTTTAGGGTGTTGGTTAGGGTGAGGGTTAAGGTTAGTGTTAGGGTTAGGGTTAGGGTGAGGGTAAGGATTAGGGTTAGGTTTAGGGTGAGGGTGAGGGTGAGGGTGAGGGTTAGGGTTAGGGTGATGGTGAGGTTGAGGGTGAAAGTGAGGGTTAGGTTTAGGGTTAGAGTTAGGGTGAGGGTGAGGGTGACGGTTAGGGTTAGGATTAGGGTTACCCTTAGGGTTAGGCTGAGGGTGAGGGTGAGGGTGAAGGTTAGGGTTAGGGTTAGAATGAGTGTTAGGGAGCGGGGTAGGTTTAGGTTTAAGGTCAGGTTTAGGGTTAGGGTGAGGGTTAGGGTTAGGTTGAGGGTGAGGGTGAGGGTGAGTTTTAAGATTAGTGTTACGGTTAAGGTGAAGGTGATAGAGAGCTTTAGGTTTAGCATTAGGGTTAGGGTTAGTGTTAGGCTTAGGGTGAGTGTGACGGTGAAGGTGAGGGTTAGGGTTAGGGTGAGGGTTAGGTTTAGAGTTAGGGTCAGGGTTAAGGTTAGGGTGATGTTTAGGGTGCAGGTGAGGGTTAGGGTGAGGGTGAATGTTCGGGTGAGTTTGAGGCCTAGGGTGTGGGTGAGGGGTAGGTTTAGGATGAGGGTTTGGGTGAGGGTGACTGTTTTGGGTCAGGGTGAAGGTTAGGGTGTGGGTGTGGACACTGTGCTCTATGGGCTGTGGACACCGGCATCTGGGGAATCCTCACATTGCACTCTGGGCACTGTTCACTCCAGATCTGGGCAGTGTGGACAGTGGAATCTATGGAATCTTCCTACTGGGATGTGGGGATTTTGGACACTGTACTCTTTGGAGTGTTGACATTGGGATATGGGGAATGTGGAACCTGGGATTAAAGAAGTGTGGATACAGGACTGTTGGTAATGTTCACACTGGGTTCTGAGGAATGTGGACACTGGGATATGGAGAGTGTGGGCATGGGGTTCTGTGTGTGGACATTTGAATCTGGGGATTTGTACACTGTTATAGGGGGAGTGTGTATACTAGTATCGGGGGAGTGTGGACATTGGGATCTGGGGAGTATGGCCACTGGGATCTGTGTATTGTGCACTTTGGATCAGTGCTTTGTGGGGTGTGGACACAGGCATCTGGGGAATCTGCACACTGTACTATTGGTAGTGTGGACACTGGTATCTGGGGAGTTTGGACACTGTGATTAGTAAGGACACTAAGATCTGGGGAAGGTGGACACGTGAATCCATGCACTGTGGACACTGAAGCGTGGGGAGCATGGTCACTGGGATCTGGGGAGGGTGGACACTGGGATCAGGGTATTGTGGAACCTGGATCTGGACAGTGTATACACTGCAATCTATGGAGTCTGGATGCTGGGATTTTGGGAGTTGGGACACTGTACTCTGCAGTGATGACACTGGGATATGGGGAGTGTGGAACCCGGGATCAGACAAGTGGGCACACTGGACTGTGGGTAGTGTGTACACTGGGACCTGAGAGAGTGGACACTGGGATCTGTGGAGTGTGGACACTGGCATCTGGGAAGTGTGGAGACTGGGAAATGGGGACTGTGGACACTGGGATCTTGGGAGTGTGGTCAATGGAAATGGGGGAGTGTGGACACTGGGATCTGGGGAGTGTGCACAATGGAGTCTATGGAGTCTGGATATTGGGAAGTTGGGAGTTTGGACAGTGTACTACTCTTTGGAGTGTTGACACTGTGATATGGGAAGTGTGGAATGTGGATAGTGTGGACACTGTTTTCTGGGGAGTATGGACACTTGGCTCTGGAGAATGCAGACACTGAGATCAAGGGAGTGTGGACACTGGGTTCTGGGGACTATAGACACTGGAATTTGGGGAGTGTGGACACTGGGATTTAGAGAATGTGGACACTGGACTCTGGGGAGTGTGAACAATGATATCTGGGAAGTGTGGACACTAGGATCTAAGGAATGTAGATACCGAGATCTGGAGAGTGTGGACTCAGGGATCTGGCAAGTAGAAACTGGGATCTTGGGAGTGTGGACACTAGGATAGGGGAATGTGCACACAGGTATCTGGGGAGTGTGGACACTGGAATCTGTGGACTGTGGACACTGGGATCTGGAGAGTGTGGACACTGGGATCTTGGATCTGAGCAATGTGGTTCCTAGGATGTTGGGAGTGTGACACTGGACTCTGTGAATCATGGACACTGGAATCTGGAGAGTATGGACACTGGTATCTGTGGAGTGTGGACACTGGAACTTCTGGATTTTGGACACTGGTTTCTTGGGAGTAAGAGCATTGGACTCTGCTGAATGTGGACACTGTTCTCTGTGGGGAGTGTGGACACTGGGAGTTGGGATGTGTGGAAACTGGGTCTGAGGAATGTGCATCCAGGAATCTGGGGAGTGTGAACTCTGGGATCAGAGGAGTGTGCACAATGGAATCTGGGTAGTGTGCACACTGGGATCTGGGGAGTGTGAACAATGGATCTGGGGAGTGTGCTCTGTGGGATATGGCCACTGGCATCTGGGGAGTCTGTATATTGCAATCTGGGGAGTGTGTACACTGGTATCTGTGAGTGTGGACACTGGTACCTGGGAGTGTGGACATTGGACTGTGATTACTGAGGACATTAAGATCTGGTAATGTGGACATTAGAGTCCATGGACTGTGGACACTGAGGCATGGGGAGTTTGGACACTGGAATCTTGGAAATGTGGACACTGAGTTCATGGGAGTGTGGTCTCTGGATCTGGGCAGTGTGGACACTGGAATCTATGGGAGTCTGGACACTGTGATGTGGGCACAGGGATATGAGAAATGTGGATCCTGGGATAGAGGAATGTACACACTGAATTCTGGGTAATGAGCACACTGGGATCTTGGAAGGTGGACACTGGATTCGGGGTGTGTGGACACTGGGATCTAGGGAGTTTGTACACTGGTATAGGCAGAGTTTGAACACTGGGATCTGGGAAGTATGGACATTTTGATCTGGGGAGTGTGGACACTAGATCTTGGGAGTGTGGTCACTAGGATCTGGGGAGTGTGGACATTGGAATCTTGCGAGTGTTTTCAATGGGATCTGGGGAATGGAGACACTGGGATCAGAGGAGAGTTTACACAGGGATCTGGGAGTGTGGACACTGGGACCTGGGGAGTGTGGATACTGGGAGTGTGGACACTGGGATCAGGGGAATGTGAGCACTGGGATCTGGAGGGTGTGGATACTGGAATCTGGGGAGTGTGGACACTGGCATCTTGGGAGTGTGTACACTGGTATCTGGGAGTGTGGACATCGCACTGTGATTACTGAGGACACTAAGATCTGGTAATATGGTCATTTGAGTCCTGGACTGTGGACACTGAGACATGGGGAATTTGGACACTAGGATCTTGGGAGGGTGGACACTGAAATCGGGGGAGTGTGGAACCTGGATCGGGGGGGGGGTGTAGACACTGGAATTTATGGAGTTTGGATACTAGGATGTTTACACTGGGATTTGAGAAGTGTGGATCCTTGGATAGAGGAGTGGACACACTGAAATCTTGGTATTGTCTAAACTTGGACCTTGGAGGGTGAACACTGGGTTTTGATTGTGTGTATACTGGAATCTGGGGAGTTTGTACACTGGTATAGGGAGAGTTTGAACACTGGGATCTGGGGAGTATGGACATTGGGATCTGGGGAGTGTGGACACTAGATCTTGAGAGTGTGGTCATTAGGATCTGGGGAGTGTGGACACTGGAAACTTGGGAGTGTGGACAGTGGGATCGAGGGAGTGTGTACACTGCGAACAGGGGAGATTGAACATTGGGAACTTGGGAGTGTGCACACTGGAGTCTATGGTGTCTGGATATTGGGAAGTGGGGAGTTTGGACACTGTAACTTTTGGAGTGTTGACACTGAGATATGAGGAGTATGGACCCTGGGATCAGAAGAGAGTGCATATTGGACTCTGAGTAGTGTGCACCCTGGGATCTGAGAGTTTTGACAGTATGATTTGGGGAATGTGGACACTTGGATCTCGGGAGTGAGGACATTGGACTCTGAGGAGTATGCACCCTGGACTCTAAGGAGTGTGCACATTGGGATCTAGGAGTGTGGACACTGGAATCTCTGAATCTATGGAGTCTGGATGCTGGGATATGAGGAGTTTGGACACTCTACTCTTTCAAGTGTGGACACTGTGATATGGGGAGTGTGGACATTGGGATTTGAGGAGTGTGCACACTTGTCTCTGGGTAATGTGCACACTGTGATCTGGGAGTGTGAACACTGGGATCTGGGGAGTGTGGACACTGGGATCTGGGGAGTGTGGACACTGTTATAGGGGGAGTGTGCCCACTTGGATTGGTGTTCTGTGAACACTGGGATCTTGGGAGTGTGGACACTGGTATCTGGGGAATGTGGACAATGGACTCTGTGGATCATAGACACTGGGATCTTGGTAGTGAGGACACTGGACTCTGGTTAGTGTGAACACTGCTCTGTGGGGTGTGGACACTGGGAATTGGGTTGTTTACACAGTAGGTCTGAAGAAAGTGCACCCAGGCATCTGGAGAGTGTGGATCCTAGGATCAAAGAAGTGTGCACACTGGAATCTGGGTACTGTGTTCACTGGTATCTGAGCAGTGTAGCCACTGGGATCTGGGTATTGTGCACATTGGATCTTTGGAGTGTGGACACTGCTCTTTGAGCTGTGGACACTGGCATCTGGGGAGTCTGCACACTACACTCTGGAGAGTGTGGACATTGGGATCTGGGGAGTGTGGGAACTGGGATCTTGGAAAATTGGACACGGGGAAATGTGACTGTGGACACTGGGATCTTGGGAGTGTGGTCAATGGGAAAGGGGAATGTGGACACTGGGATCTGGGTAGTGTGCACAATGGAATCTATGGAGTCTGGATACTGGAAGGTGGGGAGTTTGGACACTGTAATCTTTGGAGTTTGACACTGAGATATGGGGAGTATGGACCCTGGGATCTGAGGAGTGTGCACATCGGACTCTGAGTTCCCTGTCCCCGTGGGAACTGGGAGTTTGGACACTAGGATCTGGGGAGTGTGGACACACGGATCTTGGGAGTAAGGACATTGGACTCTGAGGAGTGTGCACCCTGGACTCTGAGGATGTACACATTGGTATCTAGGAGGGTGGACACTGGGATCTCTGAATCTATGGAGTCTGGATACTGGGATATGAGGAGTTTGGACACAATATTCTTTTGAGTGCGGACAATGTGATATAAGGAGTGTGGACAATGGAATTTGAGGAGTGTGCACACTGGTGTCTGGGTAATGTGCACACCGTGATCTGGGAGTGTGGACACTGGGATTTGGGGAGTGTGGACACTGGGATCTGGGGAGTGTGCCCACTAGGATCGGGGTTCTGTGAACACTGGGATCTTGGTAGTGTGGACACTGGGATCTTGGAGGTGTGGACACTGGGAACTATGGAGTGTGGATCATGGGATCGGGCAGTTTGGACACTGGTATCAGGGAAGTCTGGACACTTAGATCTGGGGAGTATGGACACTGGGATCTGGGGATTGTGAACACTGGGATCAGGGGAGTGTGAACATTGAGATCCAGGGAGTGTGGACATCGGGATGTGGGGAGTGTGGAGGGTGAACTCTGTGGAGTGTGGACACTGGAATCTGGGTACTGGGGACACTGGGATCTAGGGAGTGTGGACACTGGAGTCTGGGGAATGTTGACAATGGACTCTGTGGATTATGGATAGTGGGATCTTGGTAGTTAGAACACTGGAGTCTAGGGAGTGTAGAAACTGCTCTGTGGAGTTTGGACACTGGGAATTGGGTTGTGTGGACAGTGTGTCTGAGGAAAGTGCACCCATGGATCTAGGGAGTGTGGACCCTAGGATCAGAGGAGTGTGCACACTGGACTCTGTGTAATGTGTACACTGGTATCTGAGCAATGTGGCAACTGGGATCTGGGTATTGTGCACATTGGATCTGGGGAGTGTGGACACTGTGCTCTGTAGGGTGTGGCCACTGTCATCTGGAGAGTCTGCACACTGCACTCTGGGGAGTGTGGACACTGTGATTAGTGAGGACATTAAGATCTTGGGAATGTGGACACGTGATTCCATGCACTGTGGACACTGAAGCTTGGAGAGTGTGGACAATGGGATCTAGGAAGTGTGGACCCTAGATCAGGACATTCTTTACACTGAAATTTATGGACTCTGAAAACTGGGATATAGGGAGTTGGAACACTGTACTATTTGCAGTGTTGACACTGGGATATGGGGACTGTGGGACCTGGGATCAGAGAAGTGGGTACACTGAACTGTGTGCAGTGTGCACACTGAGATGTGAGAGGGTGGACACTGGGATCTGGGGAGTATGTACACTGGGATAGGGGGAATGTGCTCACTGGGATCAAGGGATTGTGAATCCTGAAATCTGAGAAGTGTGGACACTGGTATCTGGGGAGTGTGGACACAGGTGCCTGTGGAGTTTGGACACTGGTAAAGGGGGTGTGTGAAGTCTGGGTTGGGGGGAATATGACCACTGGGATCTGGGAAATTTGGACATTGGGATTTGGGGAATTGGGCACTGGGATCTGGGCAGTGTGGGCACTGGAATCTTTGGAGTCTGGATACTGGGATGTGGGGAGTTTGCACACTGTTTTCTTTGGAGTGTTGACACTTGGATATGGGGAGTGTGGAACCTGGAATTATAGGACTGTGCGCACTGGACTCTGGAATGTGTGGATAAAGGGATCTGGGAGGGTACACCATGGAATCCGGGGAGTTTGGACACTGTGATTTGGAGAGTGTGGACATGGGGATCTGGAAGTGTGGACACAGGGATCTATGGAGTTGGAAACTGGAAGAGGAGGATTGTGCACACTGCGATCTGGGGAGTGTGGACCCTGGAATCTATGGAGTCTGGATATTGGGATGTAGGGAGTTTGGACATTGTACTCTTTTGGGTGTTAACATTTGGATATAGGGAGTATGGAACCTGGGATCAGAGGAGTTTGCACACTGGACTCTGGGTAGTGTACTCATGGGATCTGGCTTGGTGGACACTGGGATCTGAGGAGTGTGGACACTGGGATCGGGAAAGTGTGGACATAGGAATCTGGGATTGTGGACACTGTGATAGCGGGAGCGTGAACAATGGGATTGGGGATTATGTTCTCTGGGGTCGGGGGAATGTGAACACTGGGATATGTGGTGTGGGGATATTGGCATCTGGGGAATGTGGACACTGTTATCTGGGCACTGTAGACACTGGAATCTATGGAGTCAGGATATTGGGATGTGGGGTGTTTGGACACTTCAGTCTTTGGGGTGTTAACATTGGGATATGGGGAGTGTGGAACCTGGGATCAGAGGAGTGTGCACACTGGACTCTGGGTAGAATGCACACTGGGATCTGGGTTGGTGGACACTGGGATCTGGGGAGTGTGGACATTGGGATCTGGAGCTGGTGGATCCAGGAATCTAGGAGTGTGGACAGTGAGTTCTATGGAGTTTGGAAACTGAAATAGGGGGATTGTGCACACTGGGATCTGGAGAGTGAGAATACAGAGATCTGGGAGTGTGGACACTGGGATCTGGGGATTGTGGACACTGGCATCTGGGGAGTGTGGACACTTGCAATTGAGTAATGTTGACACTGGGATCTTGGGAGTCTGAACACTAGGATCTTGGGATTGTGGACATTTGGATCTGGGGAGTGTGGACACTGGGATCTCGGGAGTGGGGACACTGGGATCTTGGGAATGGGGACGGTGATATGTGGGGAGTGTGGATACTGGGATCTGGAAAGTGTGGACTCCGGGATCTGGGAGTGTGGATACTGGGATCAGGGCAGTGGGGACACTGGGATAGAGGGAGAATGCACAGTGGGATCTGGTAATTTGGACACTGGGATAAGGGGAGTATTAACTCTGGGTGTGGGAGTATGAACACTGGGATCTGGGGAGTGTGGAGATTGAAATCTGGAGAGTGTGGACACTGGAATCTATGGAATCTGGGGTGTGGGGATTATGGACACTAGGATCTGGGCAGTTTGGACACTGGAATCTATGGATTCTGGATACTGGGCTGTGGGATTTTATACACTGTACTACTCTGGATTTTTGACACTGGGATATGGGGAGTGTGGAACCTGGGATTACAGGAGTGTACACACTGAACTCTGGGTAGTATGGACACTGGGATCTGGGTGAGTGGACAATGGGATCTGGGGAGATTGGAAACTGTGATTTGGCAAGTGTGGACACAGGAGTCTGGGAGTGTGGACACTGGCATCTGGGTAGTTTGGACACTGTTTTCTGGGGAGTATGGACACTGGGCTCTGAAGACCGTGGACACAGAGATCTGGGGAGTGTGGACATTAGGTTCTGGGGAGTATAGACAATGGAATCTGGGGAGTGTGGACACTGGCATCTAGGGAATGTGGACACTGGACCCTGTGGAGTGTGAACAATGATATCTGGGAAGTGTAGACACTGGGATCTGGGGAGTGTGGAAACTGGGGTCTTGGGAGTGAGGACACTTGGATCTGTGCAGTGTGGATCCTAGGATGTTGGGAGTGTAGACACAGGACTCTATGAATCGTGGACACTGGAATCTGGAGAGTTTTCACATTGGTATCTGGTGAGTATGGACACTGGACTTTGTGGATTTTGAGCACTGGGATCTTGAGAGTAAGAACATTGGACTCTGCTGAGTGTGGACACATCTCTGTGGTGTGGACACTATGCTCTGTGGGGTGTGGACACTGGCATCTGGGGAGTCTTCATACTGCACTCTGGAGAGTGTTGATTCCGGATCTGGGAAGTGTGGACAGTGGAATCTATGGAGTTTGGATACTATGATGTGGGGAGTTTGGAAACTGAACTCTTTGGAGTGTTGACACTGGGATATGGGGAGTGTGGAACCGGGGATCAGAGAAGTGTGCACACTGGACTGTCGGTAGCATGCACACTGGGATCTGAGGAGTGTGGACACTGGGATCTGGAGAGTGTGGACATGGGGTTCTGGGAGTTTGGACATTGGGATCTGGAGATTTGTACACTGGTATGTTGGGAGTGTGGACACTAGTATCAGGGGAGTGTAGACTTTGGGATCTGGGGAGTGTGGACACTGGGATCTTGGAAATTAGACACTGGGAAATGGGGACTGTGGACACTGGGATCTTCGGAGTGTGGTCAATGGGAATGGGTTAGTTTGGACACTGGGATCTGGGGAGTGTGCTCATTGGAGTCTATGTAGACTGAATACTGAGAATTGCGGAATTTGAACACTGTAACCTTTGGAATGTTGACACTGAGATATAGGGAGTATGGACCCTGGGATCTGAGGAGTGTGTACATTGGACTCTGAGTAGTGTGCACCCTGGGATCTGCTTGTTTGGACACTAGGATCTGGGGAGTGTGAACACTGTGATCTTGGGACTGAGGACATTGGACTCTGAGGAGTGTGCACCCTGGACTCTGAGGAATATGCACTTTGGGATCTAGGAGTGTGGACACTGGGATCTCTGAATCTATGGATTCTGGATACTGGGATATGAGGAGTTTGGACACTCTATTCTTTCGACTGTGGACACTGTGATATGGGGAGTGTGGACCATGAGATTTGAGGAGTGTGCACACTGATCTAGGAGTGTGGACACAGGGATCTGGGGAGTGTGGACACTGGGATCTGGGGAGTGTGGACACTGGGATTAGGGGAAATGTGCCCACTTGGAAGGGGGTTCTTTGAACACTGGTATCTTGGGAGTGTGGACACTGGAATCTTGGGAATGTGGACACTGGGATCTTGGGAGTATGGCCACTGAGATGTTGGGAATGTCCACACTGGGATCTTGGGTGTGTGGACACTGGGATCTGGGTAGTGTAGACACTGGGATCTGGCAGTGTGGAAACTGGGATCAGGGAAGTCTGGACACGTAGATCTGGGGAGTATGGACACTGGGATCTGAGGATGGTGAACACTGGGATCGAGGGAGTGTGAACATTGGGATCGGGGAGTGTGGACACCGGGATGTGGGGAGTGTGGAGAGTGTACTCTGTGGAGTGTGGACAGTGGAGTCTGGGAACTGTGCACAATGGAATCTAGGGAGTGTGGACAGTGGTATCTGGGGAATGTGGACAATGGACTCTGGATTATGGACACTGAGATCTTGGTAGTGAGGACACTGGACTCTGGGGAGTGTGGACACTGCTCTGTTGGGTGTGGACACTGGGAATTGGGTTGTATGGACAATGGGTGTGAGGAAAGTGCACCCAGGGATCTGGAGAATGTGGACCCTAGGATCAGAGGAGTGTGCACACTGGACTCTGAGTAGTGTGTACCCTGGTATCTGAGCAGTGTGGCGACTGGGATCTGGGTATTGTACACATTGGATTCTGGGACTGTGGACACTGTGCTCTGTGGGGTGTGGCCACTGGCATCTAGGAAGTCTGCACACTGTACTCTCAGGAGTGTGGACACTGGTATCTGAGGAGTGTGGACATTGCGATTAGTGCAGACACTAAGATCTGGGGAATGTGGACACTATGAACACTGAAGCATGGGGTGTGTGGACACTGGGATCGGGGGAGTGTGGAACCTGGATCTGGGTAGTGTATACACTGCAATCTATGGAGTCTGGATACTGGGATATGGGGAGTTGGGACACTGTACTCTTTGCAGTTTTGCACTTGGATATGGGGAGTGTTGAACCTGGGATCAGAGAAGTGGGCACACTGGACTGTAGGTAGTGTGCACACTGTGATCTGGGAGGGTGGACACTGGTATCTGTGGAGTGTGGACACTGGCATATGGGCAGTGCGTACACTGGGATAGGGGGAATGTGATCCCTGGGATGGAATCCTGAAATCTAAGCAGTGTGGTCACAGGTATCTGGGGAGTATGGACACTGGTATAGGGGATGTATGAACTCGGATTTGGGGGGAGGATGAACAGAGGGATCTGGGGAATGTGGATATTGGGATCTGGGGAATTGGACACTGGGATCTGGGCAGTGTGGGCACTGGAATCTTTGGAGTCTGGATACTGGGATGTGGGGAGTTTGCACCCTGGTTTCCTTGGAGTTTGACACTTGGATATGGGGAGTGTGGAACCTGGGATTATAGGAGTGTGCACACTGGACTCTAGATAGTGTGGATACAGGGATATGGGAGGGTACACAATGGGATCCGGGGAGTTTGGACACTGTGAATTAGAGAGTGTGGACATGGGAATATGGGAGTGTGGACACTGGAATCTGTGGAGTTGGAAACTGGAATATTGGTGTTGTGCACACTGGGATCTGGGGAGTTTAGACACTGGTTTCTGGGCAGTGTGGACACTGGAATCTATGGAGTCTGGATACAGGGATATGGGGAGTTTGGACACTTTACGCTTTGGAGTGTTGACACGGGGATACGGGGAGTGTGGAACCTGGGATCAGAGGAGTGTGCACACTGGACTCTGGATAGTGTGCCTACTGGGATCTGGGTTGGTGGACATTGAGATCTGAAGAGTGTGGAAACTGAGATGTAGAGAGTGTGGTCATGGGGGTCTGGGAGTGTGAACACTGGGATAGAGGGAGTATGAACAATGGGAACTGGCGAGTGTGTACCCTGGGATCAGGGAAATGTGAACACTGGGATCTGTAGTGTGAGGTCATTGTCATCTGGGGAGTGTGGACACTGTGGACACTGGAATCTATGGAGTCTGTATATTGGGCTGTGGGTAGTTTGGACACTGTACTCTTTTGGGTGTTAACATTGTGATATGGGGGGTGTGGAACCTGGGATCACAGGAGTGTGCACACTGGACTCTGGGTAGTATGCACACTGGGAATTGGGTTGTGTGTAAACTGGATCTGAGGAGTGTGCACCCTGGGATCTTGGTAGTGTGGACCCTGGGTTCAGAAGAGTGTGCACACTGGACTCTGGAAAATGTGCAGATTGGGATCTGAGCAGTGTGGACACTGGGATATGGGAAGTGTGAACATTAGATCTGGGGAGTATGTACACTGTGCTCGATGGGGTGTGGACACCAGCATCTGGGGATTCTGCACACTGAAGTCTGGGTAGTGTGGATAATGTTATCAGGGGAGTGAAGACACTGTGATTAGTGAGGTCACTAAGATCTGGGGAATGTGGACACTTGAGTACATGCACTGTGGACATTGAAGCATGGAGAGTGTGGACACTGGGATCTTGGGAGGGTGGACACTGGGATTTGGGCAGTGTGGACACTGGAATCTAGGGAGTGTAGATACTGGGATGTGGGGGGTTTGGACACTATATTCTTTGGAATGTTGACACTGGGATATGGGGACTATGGATCCTGGGATCAGAGGAGGGTGCACACTGGCCTCTGGGTCGTGGGAACACTGGGATGTAGGAGGGTGAGCACTGGGATATGGAGAGGGTGGACACGGGTAACTGGGAGTGTGTACAGTGGGATCTATGGAGTTTGGAAACTGGAATAGGGGGATTGTGCACACTGGGATCTGGGGAGTGTGGACACTGGGATCTGGAGAGTGAGAACATGGAGATCTAGGAGTGTGGACACTGGTATCTGGGGAGTGTGGACACTTGGAATTGGGTAATGTGGACAATGGGATCATGGGTGTGTGAAAACTAGGATCTTGGGATTATGGACACTGGGATCTAGGGAGTGTGGACACTGGGATCTCGGGAGTGGGGACACTGGGATCTTGGGAATGGTGACACTGATATCTGGGGAATGTGGATACTGGGAAAGAGGAGTATTAACTCTGGATGTGGGGAGTATGTGCACTGGGATCTTGGGAGTGTGCACATTGAGATCTGGAGAGTGTGGACACTAGAATCTATGGAATCTGGGGTGTAAGGAGTATGGACGCTGGGATCTGGGCAGTGTGGACACTGGAATCCTTGGATTCAGGACACTGGAATGTGGGGATTTTATACACTGTACTACTATTTGTAGTGTTGACACTGGGATATGGGGAGTGTGGAACCTGTTACAGGAGTGTGCACACTGAAATCTGGGTAGTTTGGACACTGGGATCTGGGTGGGTGGAAAATGGGATCTGGGGAGATTAGACAGTGTGGTTTGGAGAGTGTGGACACAGAGGTCTGGGAATGTGGACACTGGGAACTGGGGCATGTGCACACTGGACTCTATGGAGTCTGGATACTGGAAAGTGGGGAGTTTGGACACTGTAACCTTTGGAGTGTTGACACTGAGATATGGGAAGTATAGACCCTGGGATCTTAGGACAGTGCACATTGGACTCCGAGTACTGTGCTCCTTGTTATCTAGCAGTTTGGACACTAGGACCTGGGGAGTGTAGACACTGGGTTCTGGTGAGTACAGACACTGTAATCTGGGGAGTGTGGGCACTGGTATCAGGCAATGTGAACACTGGACTCTGGGGAGTGTGAACAATGATATCTTGGAAGTGTGGACACTGGGATCTGGGGAGTGTGGATACTGAGATCTGGAGAGTGTGGACTTGGGGATCTAGCAGTGTGGATACTGGGATCTTGGGAATGTGGATACTGGGATAGGGGAGTGCACACAATGGGATCTGGGCAGTGTGGTCACTGGGCTCTGTGGACTGTGGACACTTGTATCTGGGCAATGTGGATCCTAGGCTGTTGGGAGTGTAGACACCGGACTCTGTGAATCGTGGACACTGGGATCTGGAGAGTTTGAACACTGGAATCGGGGTAGTGTGTACACTGAATCTTTTGGATTGTGGACACTGGGATCTTGGGAGTAAGAACATTGAACTCTGCTGAGTGCGGAGACTGTGCTCTGTGGTGTGTGGACACTGGGAATTGGGTTGTGTGGAAACTGGGTCTGAGGAATGTGCACCCAAGAATCTGGGGAGTGTAGACTCTGGGATCAGAGAAGTGTGCACACTGGACTCTGGGTAGTGTGCACATTGGGATCTAGGGAGTGTGAACATTGGATCTGGGGAAAGTGGACATTGTGCTCTGTGAGATATGGCCACTGGCATCTGGGGAGTCTGAACACTGCACTGGGGAGTGTCTACACTGGTATTGGGGAGTGTGGACACTGATATCTGGGAGTGTGATCGCCGGACTCTGATTACTGAGGACACTAAGATCTGGTAATGTGGACACTTGAGTCCAAGGACTGTGGACACTGAGACATGGGGAATTTGGACACTGGGGTTTTGGGAGGGTGGACACTGAGATCGGTGGAGTGTGAAACCTGGATCTGGGGGGTGGAGACACAGGAATCTATGGAGTCTGGATACTTTGATGTGGACACTGAGATATGAGAAGTGTGGATCCTGGGATAGAAGAGTGTACACTCTGAACTCTTTGTATTGTCTATACTGGCACCTTGGAGGGTGGACACTGGGTTTGGGGTGTGTGGACACTTGGGGCTGGGTAGTTTGTACACTGGTATAGGGAGAGAGTGAACACTGGGATCTGGGGAGTGTGGACATTGGGATCTGGGGAATGTGGACACTGGGATAGGGGGAATGTACCCACTTGGATCGGGGTGTTGTGAACACTGGAATCTTGGTAGTGTGGACACTGGGATCTTGGGGGTGTGGACACTGGGAACTAGGGAGTATGGACACTGGGATTGGGCAGTTTGGACACTGGTATCAGGGAAGTCTGGACACTTAGATCTGGGGAGTATGGACACTGGGATCTGGGGAGTTTGGACACTGGGATCTGGGAAGTGTGGACACTGGGATCTTGGGAGTGTGGACACGGATTGGGGGAGTGCTCCCACTTGGATCGGGGTTCTGTGAATACTGGGATCTTGGTAGTATGGACACTGGGATCTTGGCGGTGTGGACACTGGGAACTAGGGAGTATGAACACTGGGATCGGGCAGTTTGGACACTGGGCTCAGGGAAGTCTGCACACTTAGATCTGGGGAGTATGGACACTGGGATCTGGGAATTGTGAACACTGGGATCAGGGGAGTGTGAACATTGAGATCCATGGAGTGTGGGCACCGGGATGTGGGGAGAGTGGAGGGTGTACTCTTTGGAGTGTG
Source organism: Dipodomys merriami (assembly GCF_024711535.1). Classification (NCBI taxonomy): domain Eukaryota; kingdom Metazoa; phylum Chordata; class Mammalia; order Rodentia; family Heteromyidae; genus Dipodomys; species Dipodomys merriami. Next base: position 3,896,793 of record NW_027206513.1, on the reverse strand, counting down.
GACACTGGAGTCTGGGGACTGTGCACAATGGGATCTAGGGAGTGTGTATATTGGCATCTGGGGAATGTGGACAATGGACTCTGTGGATTATGGACAGTGGGATCTTGGTAGTGAATACACTGGAGTCTGGGAAGTGTTGACATTGCTTGGTGGAGTTTGGACACTGGGAATTGGGATCTATGGACAGTGGGTCTGAGGAAAGTGCACCTAGGGATCTGGGGAGTGTGGACCCTAAGATCAGAGACGTGTACACACTGGACTCTGGGTAGTGTGTACACTGGTATCGGAGCAGTGTGGCCACTGGATCTGGGTATTATGCACATTGGATCTGGGGAGTGTGGACACTGTGCTCTGTTGGGTGTGGCCACTGGCATCTGGGGCGTCTGAACACTACACTCTGCGGAGTGTGGACACTGGTGTCTGGGATGTGTGGACACTGTGATTAGTGAAGACACTAAGATCTTGAGAATGTGGGCACCTGAGTCCATGCACTGTGGACACTGAAGCATGGGGAGTGTGGACAATGGGATGTAGGGAGTGTGGACACTGGAATCTGGGGAGTATGGACCCTAGATCAGGATTTTGTATACACTGCAATTTATGGAGTCTGGATACTGGGGTGTGGGGAGTTGGGACACTGTACTATTTGCCGTGTTGACACTGGGATATGGGGAGTGTGGGACCTGGGATCAGAGAAGTGGGCACACTGGACTGTGGGTAGTGTGCACACTGTGATCTGAGAGGGTGGACACTAGGATCTGAGAGGGTGGACACTGGAATTGGAGGAATGTGCTCACTGAGATTGAGGGAGTGTGAATCCTGAAATCTGAGTGTGGACACTGGGATCTGGGGAGAGTGGACACTGGTACCAGTGGAGTTTGGACACTGGTATAAGGGGTTGTGAACTCTGGGTTGGGGGAAGTTTGAACACTGGGATCTGGGGAATGTGGACATTGGGTTCTGGGAAATTGGACACTGGGATCTGGGCAGTGGGGCACTGGAATCTTTGGAGTCTGGATGCTGGGATGTTGGGAGTTTGCACACTGTTTTCTTTGGAGTGTTGACACTTGGATATGGAGAGTGTGGAAAAAGGAATTATAGGACTGTGCACACTGGACTCTGGATTGTGTGGATACAGGGATCTGGGAAGGTACACCATGGGATCCTGAGTAGTTTGGACACTGTGATTTGGAGTGTGTGGACATGGGGATCTGGGAGTGTGGACACTGGGAACTCTGGAGTTGGAAACTGGATGGGGGATTGTTCACACTGGGATATGGTGAGTGTGGACACTGTGATCTGGGCAGTGTGGACACTGAAACCTATGGAGTCTGGATATTCGGGTGTAGGGAGTTTGGACATTGTACTCTTTTGGGTCTAACATTTGATATGGGGAGTGTGGAACCTGGGATCAGAGGAGTGTGCACGCTGGACTCTGGGTAGTGTGCTCACTGGGATCTGGCTTGGTGGACACTGGGATCTGAGGAGTGTGGACACTGGGATCGGGAAAGTGTGGACACAGGAATCTGGGATTGTGGAAACGGATAAGCGGGAGTGTGAACAATGGGATTGGGGAGTATGTACCCTGGGATGGGGGAATGTGAACACTAGGATTTGTGGTGTGGGGATATTGGCATCTGGGGAGTGTGGACACTGTGATCTGGGCATTGTGGACACTGGAATCTATGGAGTCAGGATATTGGGGTGTGGGGTGTTTGGACACTGTACTCTTTTGGTTGTTAACATTGGGATATAGGGAGTGTGGAACCTGGGCTCAGAGGAGTGTGCACACTGGGATCTGAGGAGTGTGGACACTGAGATCTGGAGAGTGTGGACACAGGAATCTAGTAGTGTGGACAATGAGTTCTATGGAGTTTGGAAACTGGAATAGGGGGATTGTGCACACTGGGATCTGAGGACTGTGGACATTAGGATCTAAAGAGTGAGAAGAAAGAGATCTGGGAGTGTGGACACAGGGATCTGGGGATTGTGGACACTGGGAACTGGGTAGTGTGGACACTTGCAATTGACTAATATGGACACTGAGATCTTGGGAGTGTGAACACTAGGATCTTGGGATTGTGGACACTGGGATCTAGGGAGTGTGGGATCTCGGGAGTGGGGACACTGGGATCTTGGGAATGTGGACACTGATAGCTGGGGAGTGTGGATACTGGGATCTGGAATGTGTGGACTAGAAGATCTGTGAGTGTGGATACTGGGATCAGGCCAGAGTGGACCCTGGGATAGGGGGAGAGTGCACAATGGGATCTGGGGAGTTTGAACACTGGGATAGGGGGAGTATTAATTCTGGATTGGGGAGTATGAACACTGGCATCTTGAGAGTGTGCACATTGAGATCTGGGGAGTGTGGACATTGGAATCTATGGAATCTAGAGTGTGAAGTTTATGGACACTGGGATCTGGGCAGTGTGGACACTGGAATCTATGGATTCTGGATATTGGGATGTGGGGATTTTATACACTGTACTACTCTTTGGCATTTTGACACTGGGATATGGGGAGTGTGGAACCTGGTATTACAGGATTGTGCACACTGAACTCTGGGTAGTATGGACACTGGGATCTGGGTGAGTGGGCAATGGGATCTGGGGAGTTTTGACACTGTGATCTGGAAAGTGTAGACACGGGGGTCTGGGAGTGTGGACAGTGGCATCTGGGTAGTGTGGACACTGTTTTCTGGGGAGTATGGACCTGGACACAGAGATCTCGGGAGCATGGACACTGCACTCTGGGGAGTGTGAACAATGATATCTGGGAGGTGTGGACACTGGGATCTGGGGAGTTTGGATACTGACATCTGGAAAGTATGGACTGGGGGATCTGGCAGTGTGGATACTGGGATATTCGGAGTGTGGACACTGGGATAGAGGAGTGTGCACACTGGGATCTGGGTGGTGTGGACACGGATCTGTGGACTGTAGAGACTGGGATCTGAGAGAGTGTGGACACTGGGATCTAGAGAATGTGGACACTTGGATCTGGGCAATGTGGATCCTAGTGTGTTGGGAGTGTAGACACTGGACTCTGTGAATCCTCTGCACTGGATCTGGAGAGTTTGGACACAGGTATCAGGAGTGTGTGGACACTGGACCTTGTTTATTGTGGACACTTGGATCTTGGGAGTAAGAACATTGGATTCTGCTGAGTGAAGACACTGTGCTCTGTGGCGTGTGGACACTGGGAATTGGGTTGTGTGGAAAGTGGGTCTAAGGAATATGCACCCAGGAATCTGGGGAGTGTGGGCTCTGGGATCAGCGGAATGTGCACACTGGATTCTGGGTAGTGTGTACACTGGGATCTGGGGAATGTGAACATTGGATCTGGGGAGAGTGGACATTGTGCTCTGTGTGATATGGCCACTAGCATCTGGGGAGTCGGCACACTGCACTCTGGGGGTGTCTACACTGGTATCTGGGAGTGTGGACACTGGTATCTGGGAGTGTGAACACCAGGCTGTGATTACTGAGGACACTTAAGATCTGGTAATGTGGACACTTGAGTCCATGGGCTGTGGACGCTGAGAGATGGGGAGTGTGGACACTGGGATCTTGGCAGGGTGGACACTGAGATTGGGGGAGTGTGGACCCTGGATCTGGGCAGTGTGGACAGTGGGATCTATGGAGTCTGGATACTGGGATGAGGACACTGGGATATGACAAGTGTGGATCCTGGGATAGAAGAGTGTACATACTCAACTCTGGGTAATGTGCACACTGGGACTTTGGAGGGTGGACACTAGATTTGGGGTGTGTGGGCACTGGGATCTGGGGAGTTTGTACACTGGTATAGGGAGTGTGTGAACACTGGGATCTGGGGAGTATGGACCTTGGGATCTGGGGAGTATGGATACTAGATCTTTGGAATGTGGTCACTAGGATCTGGGGAGTGTGGACACTAGGATCTTGGGAGTGTGGTCAATGAGATCTGGGCAGGGGGGGACACTGGGATCTGAGGAGTGTGCACATTGGACTCTGAGTAGTGTGCACCCTGGTATCTGCTTGTTTGGACACTAGGATCTGGGGAGTGTGGACACTGGGATCTCGAGAGTGAGGTCATTGGAGTCTGAGGGGTGTGCACCCAGGACTTTGAGGAGTGTGCACATTGGAATCTAGGAGTGTGGACACTGGGATCTCTGAATCTATGGAGTCTGGATACTGGGATATGAAGAGTTTGAACAAGCTACTATTTCGAGTATGGACACTGTGATATGGAGAGTGTGGACCATGGGATTTGAGGAATGTGCACACTGGTCACTGGGTAATGTGCACACTGTGATCTGGAGTGTGGACACTGGAATCTGGGGAGTGTGGACACTGGGATAGGGGGAGTGTGCCTACTTGGATTGGGGTTCAGTGAACACTGGGATCTTGGGAGTGTGGACACTGGGATGTTGGGAGTTTGGACACTGGGATTTTGGAGGTGCGGACACTGGGATCTGGGGAGGATAGACACTGGGATCTGGCAGTTTGGACACTTGGATCATGGAAGTCTGGACACTTGGATCTGGGGAGTATGGACACTGGGATCTGGGGATTGTGGACACTGGGATCAGGGGAGTGTGTACATTGGGATCCGGGGAGTGTGGACACTGGGATGTGGGGAGTGTGGAGGGTGTACTCTGTGGAGTGTGGACACTGGAGTCTGGGGACTGTGCACACTGGAATCTAGGAAGTGTGGACACTGTTCTGTGGGGTGGACACTGGGAATTTGGTTGTGTGGACAGTGGGTCTGAGGAAAGTACACCCAGTGATCTGGGGAGTGTGGACACTGTGCCCTGTGGGATGTGTCCACTGGCATCTGGGAAGTCAGCACACTGCACTCTAGGGAGTGTGTACCCTGGTATCTGGGGAGTGTGGGCACTTTGATTAGTGAGGACACTAAGATCTGGGGAATGTGGACACTTGTGTCTATGCACTGTGGACACTGAAGCATGAGGAGTGTGGACACTGGGATCTGGGGAATTTGGACTCGGGATTTGGGCAGTGTATACACTGCAATCTATGGAGTCTGGATACTAGGATATGGGGAGATGGGACACTGTACTGTTTGCAGTGTTGACACTGGGATATGGGGAGTGTGGAACCTGGGAACAGAGAAGTGGGCACACTGAACTGTGGGTAGTGTGCAAACTGGGATCTAGGTTGGTGGACACTGGGATGTGAGGAGTGTGGACACTGGGATTTGGAGAGTGTGGACACAGGAATCTGGGAGTGTGGACACTGGGATAGGAGAAGTGTGAATAATCTGAACAAGGGAGTGTGTGCCCTGGGATCAGGGGAATGTGAACACTGGGATGTGTGGTGTGGGGACATTGGCATCTGTTGATTGTGGACAATGTGATCTGGGCAGTTTGGAAACTAGAATCTATGTAATCTGGATATTGGAATATGAGGAGTTGGACACTGTACTCTTTTGGGTGTTAACCTTGGGATCTGGGGAGTGTGAACATTGGATCTGGGGAGTGTGGACATTCTGCTCTGTGGGATATGGCCACTGCCATCTGGGGAGTCTGCACACTGCACTCTGGGGAGTGTCTACACTGGGATCGGGAGTGTGAACACCGGGCTGTGATTACTGAGGACACTAAGATCTGGTAATGTGAACACTTGAGTCCATGGGCTGTGGACGCTGAGAGATGGGGAGTGTGGACACTGGGATCTTGGGAGGGTGGACACTGAGATTGGGGGAGTATGGACCCTGGATCTGGGCAATGTGGACACTGGAATCTATGGAGTCTGGATACTGGTATGTGGACACTGGGATATGAGAAGTGTGGATCCTGGGATAAAGGAGTGTACACACTGAACTCTGGGTAATGTGCACACTGGGATCTTGGAGAGTGGACACTGTATTGGGGTTTGTGGACCCTGGGATCTGGGGATTTTGTACACTGGTATAGGGAGAGTGTGAATACTGGGATCTGGGGAGTATGGACATTGGGATCTGGGGACTGTGGACACTAGATCTTGGGAGTGTGGTCAGTAGGATCTGGGGAGTATGGACACCGGGATCAGAGGAGAGTGTACACAGGGATCTGGGAGTGTGGACACTGGGACCTGGGGAGTGTGGACACTGGGAGTATGGGCACTGGGATCAGGGGAATGTGAATACTGGGATCTGGAGAGTGTGGATAATGGGATCTGGGATATGTGGACACAGGGATCTTGGAGTGTGGACACTGGGAGTGTGGAAACTGGGATCAAGGGAATGTGACTGGGATATAGAGAGTGTGGATACTCTGATCTGGGAAGTGTGGACACTGGGATCTTGAGAGTGTGGACTCGGTTATAGGGAGGGTGGACACTGAAATATTAGCAATGTGGACAGTGTGTTGTTGGGAGTGTGGACACTTGGATGTGGGCAATGTGGATCCTGGGTTGTTGGGAATGTGGACACTGGACTCTGTGTATTGTGGACACTGGGATCTGGCGAGTGTGGACACATGGATCTGGGAGTGTGGACATGGGATCTGGGAAGTTTTACACTGATATACGAGGAGTTTGAACATTGGAATGTGGGGAGTGTGGACATTGGGATCTGTGGAGTGTGTACACTGTTATCTTAGGAGTGTGTACTCTTGGATATGGGGAGTGTAGACACTGGGATCGGGAGATGTGTACACTGGGATAGGGGAGTGTGAACATTGGGATCAGGAGAATACGGACATTGTGATCTAGGGAGTGTGGACACTGCTCTGTGGGGTGTGGACACTGTGCTCTGTCGGGTTTGGACACTGGAATCTGGGGAGTCTTCACACTGCACTCTGGGGAATGTGTACAGTGGAATCTATGGATTCTGGATACTGGGATGTGGAGAGTTTGGACACTGTACTCTTTGGACTGTTGACACTGGGATCGAGCGAGTGTGGACCCTGGATCTGGGAAGTGTATACACTGCAATCTGTGGAGTCTGGATACTTGGATATGGGGAGTTGGGACACTAATCTTTGCAGAGTGACACTGGGATATGGGGAGTGTAAAACCTAGGATCAGAGAAGTGGGCACACTAGAATGTGGGTAGTGTGCATACAGGTATCTGAGAGCGTGGACAATGGGATCTGGGGAGAGTGGACACTGCTACCTGGAGAGTTTGTACACTGGTATACTTGATGTATGAACTCTGGGTTGGGGGGTTTATGAACAGTGGGATCTGGGGAATGTGGACATTGGGGGATAATTGGACACTGGGATCTGGGCAGTATGGGCACTGGAATCTTTGGAGTCTGGATACTGGGATGTGGAGAGTTTGCACCCTATTTCCTTTGGAGTGTTGACACTTGAATATGGGGAGTGTGGAACCTGGGATTATAGGAGTGTGCACACTGGACTCTGGATAGTGTGTAAACAGGAAACTGGGAGAGTACACAATGGGATCCGGGGAGTATGGACACTGATTTGGAGAGTGTGGACATGGGGATCTGGGAGTGTGAGCACTCGGATCTATGGAGTTGGAAACTGGAATAGGGGGATTGTGCACAATGGGATGTGGGGAGTGTGGACACTGGGACCTGGGTAGTGTGGACACTGTAATCTATGGAGTCTGAATATCTGAATATGGGGAGTTTTGACACTGTACTCTTTGTGATATTGACACGGGGATATGGGGTGTGTGGAGCCTGGAATCAGAGGAGTGTGCACACTGTACTATGGGTAGTGTGCACACTGGGATCTGGGTTGTTGGACACTAGCATCTGAGAAGTGTGGACACTGGGATCTGGAGTGTGTGGCCACAGGAATCTGGGAGTGTGTTACTGGGATTGGGGGAGTGTAAACAATGGGAACTGGGGAGTGTGTAACCTGGGATGGGGTAATGTGAACATTGGGAACTGTGCTGTGGGAACATTGGCATCTGGGGTGTGTGGACACTTCAATCTGGTCAGTGTGGACACTGGAATCTATGGAGTCTGGATATTGGGATGTGGGGAGTTTGGACACTGTTCTATTTGGGTGTTAACCTTGGGATATGGAGAGTTTGGACCTGGGATCAGAGGAGTGTACACACTGGACTCTGGGTAGTATGCACACTGGGAATTGGGTTGTGTGGACGCTGGAATCTGGTGAGTGTGCACCCATGGATCTGGGTAGTGTGGACCCTAGATTCAGAAGAGTGTGCATACTGGACTCTGAGTAATGTGCACACTGGTATCTGAGCAATGTGGACACTGGGATTTGGGGAGTGTGGACTCGGGTATCTGGGAGTGTGGATACTGGGGTCAGGACAATGTGGACACTGGGATAGGGTGAGTGTGCACACTGGGATCTGGGGATTGTGAACACTAGGAGATGGAGAGTGTGAACATTGGATCTGGGGAGTATGGGCACTGTGCTCAGTGGGGTGTGGACACTGGCATCTGGGTAGTCTACACACTGAACTGGATAATGGTATCAGGGGAGTGAAGACACTGATTATTAAGGACACTAAGATCTGGGGAATGTGGACACTTAAGTCCATGGACTGTGGACACTGAAGTGTGGGGAGTGTGGACACTGGGATCTTGGGTGAGTGGACACTGGGATTTGGGCAGTGTAGACACTGGAATCTATGGAGTATGCATACTGGAATGTGGGGAGTTTGGACACTATTCTTTGGAATGGTGACACTGGGATTTGGGGGAGTTTGGATCCTGGGATCATAGGATGGTTCACACTGGACTCTGGGTAGTGTGCACACTGGGATCTGTGTTGGTGGACACTGGGATCGGAGGAGTGTGGACACTGGGATCTGGAGAGTGTGGACACAGGGGTCTGGGAGTGTGGACAATGGTATAGAGGGAGTATGAACAATGGGAACTGGGGAGTGTGTACCCTGGGATCAGGGAAATGTGAACAATGGGATCTGTGGTGTGGGGTCATTGTCATCTGGAGAGTGTGGATACTGTGGTCTTGGCAGTGTAGACACTGGAATCTATGGAGTCTGTATATTGGGCTGTGGGTAGTCTGGACACTCTACTCTTTTGGTTGTTAACATTGGGATATGGAGAGTGTGGAACCTGGGATTACAGGAGTGTGCGCACTGGACTCTGGGTAGTATGCACACCGGAAATTGGGTTGTGTGTAAACTGCGATCTAGGGAGTGTGCACCCTGGGATCTTGGTAGTGTGGACTCTGGGTTCAGAAGAGTGTGCACACTGGACTCTGGGAAGTGTGCAGATTGGGGTCTGAGCAGTGTGGACACTGGGATACGGGGAGTGTGAACATTGGATCTGGGGAGTACGTACTCTGTGCTCGGCGGGGTGTGGACACAGGCATCTGGGGATTCTGCATACTGAACTCTGCGTAGTGTGGATAATGGCATCGGGGAGTGAAGACACTGTGATTAGTGAGGTCACTAATATCTAGGGAATGTGGACACTTGAGTGCATGGACTGTGGACACTGAAGTGTGGAGAGTGTGGACACTGGGATCTTGGGAGGGTGGACACTGGGATTTGGGCAGTATGGACACTGGAATCTATAGAGTGTGGATACTGAGATGTGGGGAGTTTGCACACTGTATTCTTTGGAATGTTGACACTGGGATATGGGGAATGTGGATCCTGGGATCAGAGGAGGGTGCACACTGGACTCTGTGAATTGTGGACACCGGGATCTGGAGAGTTTGGACACTGGTATCTAGTTGGAGTGTGGATACTGGACCTTGTGGATTGTGGACACTGGGATCTTGCGAGTAAGAACATTGGACTCTGCTGAGTGTGGACACTTTGTTCTGTGGGGTGTGCACACTTGGAATTGGGTTGTGTGGAAACTGGGTCTGAGGAATGTGCACCCAGGAATCTGGGGAGTGTGGACTCTGGGATCAGAGGAGTGTGCACACTGGACTCGGGGTGGTGTGCACAGTGGGATCTGGGGAGTGTGATCATTGGATCTGTGGAGTGTGGACATTGTGCTCTGTGATATATGGCCACTGGCATGTGGGGAGTCTGCACACTGTACTCTGGGCAGTGTGTACACTTGTATCTGGGAGTGTGGACACTAGGATCTTGGGATTGTGGACACTGGGATCTCGGGTGTGGACACTGGCATCTCGGGTGTATGGACACTGGGATCTTGGGAATGTGTTCACTGATATCTGGGGAATGTGGATACCGTGATCTGGAAAGTGTGGACTAGGGGATCTGTGAGTGTGGATACTGGGATCAGGGCAGTGTGGATACTGGGATCAGGGCAGTGTGGACACTGGGATAGTGGGAGCATGCACACTGGGATCTGGGGAGTGTGGACACTGGAATCTATGGATTCTGGGGTGTCAGGAGTATGGACACTGGGATCTGAGCAGTGTGGACACTGTAATGAATGGATTCTGGATACTAGGATATGGGGATTTGGGACACTGTACTGTTTTCAGTGATGACACTGGGATATGGGGAGTGTGGAACCTGGGATCAGAGAAGTATTCACACTCAACTGTGGGTAGTGTGCACACTGGAATCTGAGACGGTGGACACTGGGAATGGGGAGTGTGGACACTGGCATCTGAGGAGTGTGTGCACTGGGATAGGGGGAATGTGCTCACTGGGATGGAGGGAGTGTGAATCCTGAAATCTGAGGAGTGTGGACACTGGTATCTGGGGAGAGTGGACCCAGGGACATGGGGGGTTTGGACACTGGTATAGGGGATGTATGAACTCTGGGTTTGGGGAAGTATGAACACTGGGATCCTGGGAATGTGGACATAGAGATCTGGGGAATTGGACACTGGGATCTGGGCAGTGTGGGCACTGGTTTTGGGTGTTAACATTGGGATATGGGGAGTTTGGATCCTGGGATCAGAGGAAGGTGCACACTGGACTCTGAGTTGTGGGAACACTGGAATATGGGAGTGTGGTCACTGTGATCTGGAGAGGTTGGACTCGGGGAACTGGGAGTGTGAACACTGGGATCTATGGAGTTTGGAAACAGGAATAGTGGAATTGTGCACCCTGGGATCTGGGGAATGTGGACACTGGAATCTGGAGAGTGAGAAGACGGAGATCTGGGAGTGTGAACACTAGGATCTTGGGATTGTGGACACTGGGATCTAGGGAGAGTAGACACTGTGATCTGGGGAGTGGGGACACTGGGATTTGGGGAATGTGGACACTGATATCTGGGGAGTGTGGATACTGGGATCTGAAAGTGTGGACTCGTGGATCTGGGAGTGTGGATACTGGGATCAGGGAAGTGTGGACACTGGGATAGGGGGGAGTGTGCACATTGGGGTCTGGGTAGTGTGGACACTGGGATCTTAGGAGTGTGGACATTGAGTTCTGGGTAGTGTGGACATTGGAATCTATGGATTCTGGATACTGGGATGTGGAGAGTTTGGACACTGTACTATTTTTGGAGTGTTGACACTGGGATATGGGGAGTTTGGAACCTGGAATTACAGAAGTGTGCACACTGAACTCTGGGTAGTATGGACACTGGGATCTGGGTGGGTGGACAATGGGATCTGGGGAGATTGGACACTGTGATCTGGAGAGTTTGGACATGGGGTTCTGGGAGTGTGGACACTGGGTTTGGGGAGTATAGACACTGGATTCTGGGGCATGTGGACACTAGGATCTAGGGAACTTTGATACTGGACTCTGGTGAGTGTGAATAATGATATCTGAGAAGTGTGGACACTGTGATCTGGGGAGTGTGGATACTGACATCTGAAGAGTGTGATCTCGGGGATCTGGCAGTGTGGATACTGGGATCTCGGGATTGTGGACACTGGGATTGGGGAGTGTGCACACTGGTATCTGAGGAGTATGGACACTAGGATCTGTAGACTGTGGACACTTGGATCTGGGCAATGTGGATACAAGGATGTTGGGAGGGTAGACACCGGACCCTGAATCATGGACACTGGGATCTGGAGAGTTTGGACAGTGGTATCTGGGGAGTATGTACACTGGACCTTGTGGATTGTTGACACTGGGATCTTAGGAGTAAGAACATTGGACTCTGCTGAGTGTGGACACTGTGCTCTGTTGGGTGTGGACACTGGGAATTGGATTGTGTGGAAACTGGGTCGGAGGAATGTGCATCCAGGAATCTGCACATTGGACTCTGGGTAGTGTGCACACTGGGATCTGAGGAGTGTGAACATTTGATCTGGGGAGTGTGGACATTGTGCTCTGTGAGATATCGTCACTGGCATCTTGGGAATCTGCACACAGCACTCTGGGAAGTGTGTACATTGCTATCTGGAAGTATGGACCCTGGTATCTGGAAGTGTGGACACTAGACTGTGATTACTGAGGACACTAAGATCTGATAATATGGACACTTGAGACCATTTACTTTGGACACTGAGACATGGGATGTGTGGACAATGGGATTGTGTGTGGGTGGACACTGAGATCGGGGGAGTGTGGACCCTGGATCTGGGCAGTGTGGACACCGGAATCTATGGAGTCTGAATACTGGGATGTGGACACTGGGATATGAGAAGTATGGATCCTGGGATATAGGAGTGTACACACTGATCTCTGGGTAATGTGCACACTGGTATCTTTGAGGGTGGACACTGGATTTGAGGCATATCAACACTGAGGTCTGGGGAGTTTGTACACTGGTATAGGGAGAGTGTGAATACTGGTATCTGGTCTTTTTTTTTTTTTTGTCGGTCGTGGGGCTTGAACTCTGAGCCTGGGCGCTGTCCCTCAGCTCTTCAGCTCAAGGCTAGCGCTCTACCACTTGAGCTACAGCGCCACTTCCGGTTTTCTGGTGGTTTATTGGAGATAGGAGTCTCACGGTCTCTCCTGCCCGGGCTGGCTTTGAACCGCGATCCTCAGATCCCAGCCTCCTGAGTAGCTAGGATTACAGGCGTGAGCCACCAGTGCCCGGCTTGGTATCTGGTCTTATGAACATTGGGATCGGGAGATTGTGGACACTAGAACTTGGGGTGTGGTCACTAGTATCTGGGGAGTGTGGACACTGGGATATTGGGAGTGTGGTCGATGGGATCTGGGAAGTGGGGACACTGGGAACAGAGGAGAGTGTACACAGGGATCTGGGAGTGTGGACACTGGTACCTGGGGAGTGTGGACACTGGCAGTGTGGACACTGGGATCAGGGGAATGTGAACACTGGGATCTGAGAGTTTGTATACTGGGATCTGGGGAGTGTGGACACTTGGTTCTAGGGAGTGTGGACACGAATATTAGGAATGTGGACACTGGGTTGTTGGGATTGTGGACACTGGGATCTGGGCAATGTGGATCCTAGGATGTTGGGAATGTGGACACTGGATTCTGTGTATTGTGGACACTTGGATCTGGGGAGTATGTACACTGGGATCAGGGGAGTATGAACATTGGTTTCATGTGGAGTATGGATACTGGGAAGTGGAGAGGTTGGACACTGTAACCTTTGGAGTGTTGACACTGAGTTATGGGGAGTATGGACCCTGGGATCCGAGGAATGTGCACATTGTACTCTGAGTTGTGTGCACCCTACGATCTGGGGTTTTGGACACGAGAATCTTGGGAGTGTGGACACTGGCATATCAGGAGTGAGGACATTGGACTCTGAGGAGTGTGCACCCTGGATGATGAGGAGTGTGCACAGTGGCATCTAGGAGTTGTGGACACTGGGATCTCTGAATCTATGGAGTCTGGATACTGGGATATGAGGAGTTTGGACAGTCTACTCTTTCGAGTGTGGACATTATATGGGACTGTGGACCATGGGATTTGAGGAGTGTGCACACTGATCTCTGGATAATTGCACACTGTGATGGAGTGTGGACACTGGGATCTGGGGAGTGTGGACACTGGGAAAGGGGTTGTGTAGCCACTTGGATTGGGGTTCTGTGAACACTGAGATCTTGGGAGTGTGGACACTGGGATCTTGGGAGTGTGGACACTTGGATCTTGGGAGTGTGGACACTGAGCTGTTGGGAGTATGGACACTAGACTCTGCATAGTGTGTACACTGTTATCAGAGCAGTGTAGCCATTGGGATATGGGTATTGTGAACATTGGTTCCTGGGAATATGGACAGTATGCTCAGTGGGGTGTGGCCACAGGCATCTGGGGAGTCTGCGCACTGCATTCTGTGGAGTGTGTATCTGGGGAGTGTGGACACTGTGATTAGTGAGGACACTAAGATCTGGAGAATATGTACACTTGAGTCCATGCACTGTGGACACTGAAGCATGGGGAGTGTGGACACTGGGATCTGGGGAGTGTGGACACTGGGATCTAGGTAGTGTGGAAACTGGGAACGGGGGAGTATAGACCCTGGATCTGGGCAAGGTAGACATTGCAATCTATGGAGTCTGGATACTGGGATATGGGGAGTTGGGACACTGCACTCTTTGCAGTGCTGACACTAGGATATGGAGAGTGTGGAACCTGGGATGAGAGAAGTGTGTGCACTCGACTGTGGGTAGTGTAGACACTGGGATCTGAGAGGGTGGACGCTGGGATCTGGGGAGTATAGACACTGGCATCTGGGAAATTTGGACACTGGGATAGGGGGAATGTGCTCACTGGGATGGAGGGAGTGTGAATCCTGAAATCTGAGGAGTGTGGACACTAGTATCTTGGGAGTGTGGACACTGGTACCTGGGGAGTTTGGACACTGGTATAGGGGATATATACTCCCCTAAACCCAGGGGAGTATGAACACTGGGATCTAGGAAATGTGGAGATTGGGATCTGGGGAATTGGACACTATGAGATGGGCAGTGTGGGCACTGGAATTTTTGAAGTCTGGATACTGGGATGTAGGGAGTTTGCACACTGTTTTCTTGGGAGTGTTGACACTTGGATATGGGGAGTGTGGAACCTGGGATTATAGGAGTGTGCACACTGGACTCTGGTTAGGGTGGATACAGGGATCTGGGAGTGTACACCATGGGATCCAGGGATTTGGACACTGTGATTTGGAGAGTGTGAACATGGGGATCTGGGAGTGTGGACACTGGGATCTATGGAGTTGGAAACTGGAATATTGGGATTGTGCACACTGGGATCTGGGGAGTGTGGACACTGGGATCTGGGCCGTGTGGACATTGGAATTTATGGAGTCTGGATACTCAGATATGGGGAGTTTGGACACTGTACTCTTTGGAGTGTTGACACTAGGATATGGGGAGTGTGGAACCTGGGATCAGAGGAGTGTGCACACTGGATTCTGAGTAGTATGCACACTGAGAATTGTGTTGTGTGGACACTGGGATCAGGGGAGTGTGCACCCAGGCATCTGGATAGTGTGGACCCTGGGTTCAGAAAAGAATGCATACTGGACTCTGGGTAGTGTGCACACTGGTATCTGAGCAGTATGGACACTGGGAGATGAAGAGTGTGAACATTGGATCTGTGGATTATGGACACTGAGCTCAGTGGGGTGTGGACACCGGCATCTGGGGAGTCTGCAATTGAACTCTAGGTAGTATGGATAATGGTTTCAAGGGAATGAAGACACTGTGATTACTGAGGACACAAAGCTCTGGGGAATTTAACACTTGAGTCCATGGACTGTGGAGACTGAAGCATGGGGAGTGTGGACACTGGGATCTTGGGTGCATGGACACTGGGATTTGGGCAGTGTGGACACTAGAATCTATGGAGTCTGGATACTGGGCTGTGGGGAGGAGGTTGGACACTGTACTCTTTTGGGTGTTAACATTGGGATATGGAGAGTTTGGAACCTTGATCAGAGGAGTGTGCACACTGGACTCTGTGTAGTGTGCACAGTGGGATCTGAGCAGTGTGGACACTGGGATGTGGGGAGTGTGAACACTGGATCTGGGGATTATGGAGACTGTGCTCAGTGGGGTGTGAACACTGGCATCTGGGGATTCTGCACACTGAACTCTGGGTAGTGTGGATAATGGTATCAGGGGAGTGAAGACACTGATTAGTGAGGTCACTAAGACCTGGGGAATGTGGTCATTTGAGTCCATGAACTGTGGACACTGAAGCGTGGAGAGTGTGGACACTGGGATCTTGGGAGGGTGGACACTGGGATTTGGGCAGTGTGGACACTGGAATCTATGGAGTGTGGTTACTGGGATGTGGGGAGTTTGGACACTGTATTCTTTGGAATGTTGACACTGGGATAGGAGGAGTGGATCCTGGGGTCAGAGGAGGGTGCACACTGGACTCTGAGTCGTGTGAACACTTGGATGTAGGAGGGTGGGCACTGGGATCTGAAGAGGGTGGACACAGGGAACTGGGAGTGTGTACACTCACATCTGGGGATTGTGAACACTGAGATCTGGGAACTGTGGACACTTGGAATTGGGTAATGTGGACAATGGGATCTTAGGAGTGTGAAAACTAGGATCTTGGGATTGTGCATACTGGGATCTAGGGAGTGTGGACACTGGGATCTCAGGAATGGGGACACTGAGATCTTAGGAAGGTGGACACTGATATCTGGGAGTGTGGATACTGGGATCTGGAAAGTGTGTTCTCAGGGAACTGGGAGTGTGGATACTAGGATTAGGACAGTGTGGATACTGGGATAGGGGGAGTGTGGACACTTGGAATGGGGTAATGTGGACACTGGGATCTTGGGAGTGTGAAGACTAGGATCTTGGTATTGTGGACACTGGGATCTAGGGAGTGTGGACACTGAGATCTCGGGAGTAGGGACACTGGAATCTTGGGCATGTGGACACTGATATCTGGGGAGTGTGGATACTGGGATCTGGAAAGTGTGGACTCGGGGATCTGAGAGTGTGGATACTGGGATCAGGGCAGTGTGGACACTGGGATGGGGGAGTGTGCACACTGGGATCTGAGGAGTGTGGACACTGGGATAGGGGAATATTAACTTTGAATGGAGGGAATATGAACCCTGGGATCTTGGGAGTGTGCACATTGAAAACTGGGGAGTGTGGACACTGGAATCTATGGGATCTGGGGTGTGGGGAGTATGGACACTGGGATCTGGGCAGTGTGAACACTGGAATCTATGGACTCTGGATAATGGGATGTAGGGAGTTTGGACACTACTACTTTTTGGAGTATTGACACTGGGATTTGGTGAGTGTAGAACCTGGGATTACAGGAGTGTGCACACTGAACTCTGGTAGTTTGGACACTGAGATCTGGATGGGTGGACAATGGGATCTGGGGATATTGGACACTGGCATCTGGAGAGCGTGGACATGGGGATCTGGGAGTGTGGACACTGGGATCTGGGGAGTGTGCACACTGGACTCTATGGAGTCTAGATACTGGTAAGTGGGGAGTTTGGACACTATAACCTTTGGAGTGTTGCCACTGAGATATGGGAAATATGGACCCTGGAATCTGAGGACTGTGCAGATTGAACTCTGAGTAGTGTGCCCCCTGGGATCTGGGAGTTTAGACACCGGGATCTGGGGAGTGTTGACACTGGGTTCTGTGGAGTATAGACACTGGAATCTGGGGAATGTGGGCACTGGGATCTAGTCAATGTGGACACTGGACTCGGGAGTGTGAACAATGATATCTTGGAAGTGTGTGTGGACACTGGGATCTGGGGAGTGTGGATATAGACATCTGGAGAGTGTGGACTTGGGGATCTAGCAGTGTGGACACTGGGATCTTGGGAGTGTGGACACTGGGATAGGGGAGTGTGTACACTAGGATCTGAGGAGTGTGGACACTGGGATCTGTGGACTGTGAACACTGGATCTAGAGAGTGTGGACACTGGGATCTTGGGAGTGTGGACACTTGGAGCTGGACAATGTGGATCTTAGGATGTTGGGAGTGTAGATACCAGACTCTGTGAATCGTGGACACTGGCATCTCGAGAGTTTGGACACTGGTATCTGGGGAGTGTGTACACTGGACTTTGTGGATTGTGGACACTGGGATCTTGGGAGTAAGAACACTGGACTCTGCTGAGTGTGGACACTGTGCTCTGTGGATTGTGAACACTGGGAATTGTGTTGTGTGCAAACTGGGTCTGAGGCATCTGGGGAATGTGGACTTTCTCCCCAGGAATCTGGTGAGTGTGGACTCTGGGATAGAGGAGTATGCACACTGGACTCTGGGTAGTGTGCAAACTGGGATCTGGGGAGTGTGAATATTGGATCTGGGGAGTATGGACATTGTGGTCTGTGAGATATGGCCACCGGCATCTGAGGAGTCTACACACTGAATTCTGGGAAGTGTGTACACTGGTATCTGGGAGTGTGGACACTCATATCGGGGAGTGTGGACATCAGACTGTGATTACTGAGGACACTAAGATCTAGTAATATGAACACTTGAGTTCATGGACTGTGGACACTGAGACATGGGGAATTTGGACACTGGGATCTTGGGAGGCTGGACACTGAAATCGGGGGAGTGTGGAACCTGGATCTGGAGGGTGTGGACACTGGAATCTATGGAGTCTGGATACTAGGATATGGACACTGGGATATGAGAAGTGTTGATCATGGAATAGAGGAGTGTACACACTGAACTCTTGGTATTGTCTAAACTTGGACCTTGGAGGGTAGACACTGGGTTTGGGGTGTGTGGACACTGGGATCTAGGGGGTTTGTACATTGGTATAGGGAGACTGTGACCACTGGGATCTTGGGAGTATGGACATTGGGATCTGGGAAGTGTAGACACTAGATTTTGGGAGTGTGGTCACTAGGATCTGGAGAGTGTTGACACAGGAACTTGGGAGTGTGTACACTGGGATATGGGGATTGTGGACAGTGGGGTCAGGGGAGTGTGTACACTGCGAACGGGGGAGATTGAACATTTGGAACTTGGGGTGTGCACACTGGAGTCTATGGTGTCTGGATACTGGAAAGTGGGGAGTTTGGACACTGTAACCTTTGGTGTGTTAACACTGAGATATGAGGAGTATGGACCCTGGGATCTGAGGAGTGTGCACTTTGGACTCTGAGTAGTGTGCACCCTGGGATCTGCTTGTTTGGACACTAGGATCTGGGGAGTGTGGACACTGGGATCTCGGGAGTGAGGACGTTGGACCCTGAGGAGTGTGCACCATGGACTCTGAGGAGTGTGCACATTGGGATCTAGTAGTATGGACACTGGGATCTCTGAATCAATGGATTCTGGATACTGGGATATGAGGAGTTTGGACATGCTACTCTTTCGACTGTGGACACTGTGATATGGGGAGTGTGGAGCATGGGATTTGAGGAGTGTGCATACTTGTCTCTGGGTAATGTGCACACTGTGACCTGGGAGTGTGGACACTGGGATCTGGGGAGTGTGGACACTAGGATTTGGGGAGTGTGGACTCTGGGATAAGGGGAGTGTGCCCACTTGGAAGGGGGTTATTTGAACACTGGTATCTTGGGAGTGTGGACACTGGGATCTTGGGATTGTGGACACTGGGATGTTGGGAGTGTCGAGACTGGGATCGGGGAAGTGTGGACACTGGGATTTGTCAGTGTGGACACCGGTATCAGGGAAGTCTGGACCCTTGTATCTAGGGAGTATGGACACTGGAATCTGGGAATTGTGAACACTTGGATCGGGGTAGTGTGAATATTGGGATCCAGGGAGTGTGGACACCAGCATGTGAGGAGTGTGGACGGTGTACTCTTTGGAGTGTGGACACTGGAGTCTGGGGACTGTGCACACTGGGATATAGGGAGTGTGGACATTGATATCTGGGGAATGTGGACAATGGATTCTGTGGATCATAGATACTGGGATCTTGGTAGTGAGGACACTGGACTCTGGGGAGTGTGGACACTGCTCTGTGGGGTGTGTACACTGGGAATTGGGTTGAATGGACAGTAGGTCTGAGGAAAGTGCAACCAGGGATCTGGGGAGTGTGGATCCTAGGATCAAAGGAGTGTGCACACTGGAATCTGGGTAGTGTGTCCACTGGTATCTGAGCAGTGTGGCCACTGGGATCTGGATATTATGCACATTGGATCTTTGGAGTGTGGACACTGTGCTCTGTGGGGTGTGGCTACAGGCATCTGGGAAGTCTGCACACTGAAATCTGGATAGTGTGGATATTGGGATCTGGGGAGTGTGGACACTGGGATCTTGCAAATTTGGACACTGGGAAATGGGGACTGTGGACACTGGGATCTTGGAAGTGTGGTCAATGAGAATGGGGAAGTGTGGACACTGGGATCTGGGTAGTGTGCACACTGGAGTCTATGGAGTGTCGATACTGGGAAGTGGGGAGTTTCGACACTGTAAGCTTTGGAGTGTTGACACTGAGATATGGTGAATACGGACCCTGGGATCTAAGGAGTGTGCACATTGGACTCTGATTAGTGTGCATCCTGGGATCTGGGAATTTGGACACTAAAATCTGGGGAGTAAGGACACTGGGATCTCGGGAGTGAGGACATTGGACTCTGAGGAGTGTGCACCATGGACTCTGAGGAGTGTGCACATTGGGATCTAGGAATGTGGACACTGGGATCTCTGAATCTATGGAGTCGGGATACTGGGATCTGAGGAGTTTGGACAAGCTACTCTTTCGAGTGTGGACACTGTGGTAGGGGGAGTGTGGACCATGGGAATTGAGGAGTGTGCACACTGGTCACTGGGTAATGTGCACACTGTGACCTGGGAGTGTGGACACTGGGATCTGGAGGGTGTGGACACTGGGACCTGGGGAATATGGACACTGGGATAAGGGGAATGTGCCTACTTAGATTGGGGTTCAGTGAACACTGGTATCTTGGGAGTGTGGACACTGGGATCTTGGGAGTGTGGACACTGGGATCTTGGGAGTTTGGACAATGGAATGTTGGAAGTGTCGACACTGGGATCTGGGGAGTGTGGACACTGGGATCTGGCAGTTTGGACACTTGGATCAGGGAAGTCTGGATACTTGGATCTCGGGAGTATGGACATTGGGATCTGGGGATTGTGAACACTGGGATCAGGGGAGTGTGAACATTGGGATATGACAAGTGTGGACACCTGGATGTTGGAGTGTGGAGGGTGTACTCTGTGGAGTGTGGACACTGGAGTCTGTGGACTGTACACACTGGGATCTAGGGAGTGTGCACGATGGACTCTGGATTATGGACACAGGTATCTTGGTAGTGAGGACACTTGACTCTGGGGAGTGTGGACACTGCTCGGTGGGTTATGGACACTGGGAATTGGGTTGTTTGGACTGTGCATCTGAGGAAAGTGCACCCAGAAATCTGGGGATTTTGGACACTAGGATCAGAGGAGTGTGCACACGGGACTCTGGGTAGTGTGTACACTGGTATCTGAGCAGTGTGGCCACTGGGATCTGGTTATTATGCACATTGGATCTGGGTTTTGTGGATACTGTGTTCTGTGGGGTGTGGCCACTGGCATCTGGGGAGTCTGCATACTGTACTCTCGGGAGTGTGGACTCTGGTATCTGAAGAGTGAGGACACTGCGATTAGTGCAAACACTAAGATCTGGGGAATGTGGACTTGAGTCCATGCACTGTGAACACTAAAGCGTGGGGAGTAGGGACACTAGGATCTAAGGAGGGTAGACGCTGGGATCGGGGCATTGTGGACCCTGGATCTGGGCAGTGTAGACACTGCAATCTATGGAGTCTGGATACTGGGATGTGGGGAGTTGGGACACTGTACTGTTTCCAGTTTTGCACTGGGATATGGGGAGTGTTGAACCTGGGATCAGAGAAGTGGGCACACTGTACTGTGGGTAGTGTGCACACTGGGATCTGAGAGAGTGGACACTGTGATCTGGGGAGTGAGGAAACTAGCATCTGGGCAGTGTGTACACTGGGTTAGGAGGAATGTGCTCCCTGGAATCGAGGGAATGTGAATCTTGAAATCTACGGAGTGTGGACACTGGTACCTGGGGAGTTTGCACACTGGTATAGGGGATGTATGAACTCGGAGTTGGGGGGAGGATGAACAGAGGGATCTGGGGAATGTGGATATTGGGATCTGGGGAATTGGACACTGGGATCTGGGCAGTGTGGGCACTGGAATCTTTGGAGTCTGGATACTGGGATGTGGGGAGTTTGCACTCTGTTTTCCTTGCAGTGTTGGCACTTGGATATGGGGAGTGTGGAACCTGGGATTATAGGAGTGTGCACACTGGACTCTAGATAGTGTGGATACAGGGATATGGGAGGGTACACAATGGGATCCAGGGAGTTTGGACACTGTGAATTAGAGAGTGTGAACATGGGAATATGGGAGTGTGGACACTGGGATCTATGGAGATGGAAACTGGACTAGTGGGATTGTGCACACTGGGATCTGGGGAGTGTAGACACTGGTGTTTGGGCAGTGTGGACACTGGAATCTACGGAGTCTGGACACAGGGATATGGATGTTTGGACACTGTACACTTTAGAATGTTGACACGGGGATATGGGGAGTGTGGAACCTGGTAACAGAGGAGTGTACACACTGGACTTTGGGTAGTGTGCACAATGGGATCTGTGTTGGTGGACACTGGGATCTGAGGAGTGTGGAAACAGGTACATGCAGAGTGTGGACATGGGGGTCTGGGAGTGTGGACACTGGGATAGAGGGAGTATGAACAATGGGAACTGGGGAGTGTGTACTGAGGGATCAGGGGAATGTGAACATTGGGATCTGTGGTGTGGGGACATTGTCATCTGGGGAGTGTGGACACTGTGATCTGGACAGTGTGGACACTGGAATCTATAGAGTCTGGATAGTGGGCTGTGGGTAGTTTGGACACTGTACTCTTTTGGGTGTTAAGATTTGGATATGGGGAGTTTGGAACTTGGGATCACAGGAGTGTGCACACTGGACTCTGGGTAGTATGCACACTGGGAATTGGGTTGTGTGAACACTGGGATCTGGGGAGTGTGCACCCTGGGATCTTGGAAGTGTGTACCCTGGGTTCAGAAGAGTGTGCACAGTGGACTCTGGGAATTGTGGACAATGGGATCTGAGCAGTGTGGACACTGGGATATGGGGAATGTGAACATTGGATCTGGGGATTATGGACATTGTTCTCGGTGGGGTGTGGACACCGATATCTGGGGATTCTGCACACTGAACTCTGGGTAGTGTGGATAAAGGTATCAGGGGAGTAAAGACACTGTGATTAGTGAGGTCAATAATATTGGGAGAATGTGGACACTTGAGTCCATGGACTGTGGACACTGAAGCTTGGAGAGTGTGGACAATGGGATCTAGGAAGGGTGGACACTGGGATCAGGGGAGTGGACCCTAGATCAGGACATTGTATACACTGCAATTTATGGAGTCTGGATACTAGGATGTGGGGAGTTGGGACACTGTTCTCTTTGCAGTGTTGACACTGGGATATGGGGAGTGTGGGAACTGGGATCAGAGAAGTGGGCACAATGGATTGTATGTAGTGTGCACACTGGAATCTGAGAGGGTGGACACAGGGATCTGGGGAGTGTGTACACTGGGATAGGGGGGAATGTGCTCACTGAGATCTAGGGAG
Source organism: Dipodomys merriami (assembly GCF_024711535.1). NCBI lineage: Eukaryota > Metazoa > Chordata > Mammalia > Rodentia > Heteromyidae > Dipodomys > Dipodomys merriami. Next base: position 3,873,442 of record NW_027206513.1, on the reverse strand, counting down.
TGCGAATCCTGAAATCTGAGGACTGTGGACACTGAGATCTGGGGAGAGTGGACACTGGTACCTGTAAAGTTTGGACACTGATATAAGGGGTGTGTGAACTCTGGGTTGAGGGGAGTATGAACACTTGGCTCTGGGGAATCTGGACAATGGGATCTGGGGATTGTACACTGGAATCTGGGCACTGTACACTGGGCAGGGTGGGCACTGGAATATTTGGAGTCTGGATACTGGGATGTGAGGAGTTTGCACACTGTTTTCTTTAGAGTGTTGACACTTGGATATGGGAAGTGTGGAATCTGGAATTATGGGACTGTGCTCACTGGACTCTGCATTGTGTGGATACAAGGATCTGTGAGGGTACACCAGGGGATCCATGGCGTTTGGACACTGTGATTTGGAGAGTGTAGACACGGGGATCTGGGAATTGGGCACTGGGATCTATGGAGTTGGAAACTGGAATAGGGAGATTGTGCACACTGGGATCTGGGGAGTGTGAACACTGATCTGGGCAGTGTGGACACTGGAATCTGTGGAGTCTGGATATTGGGATGTAGGGAGTTTGGACATTGTACTCTTTGGGGTGTTAACATTTGGATATGGGGAGCATGGAACCTGGGATCAGAGGAGTGTGCACACTGGACTCTGGGTAGTGTGCTCACTGGGATTTAGCTTGGTGGACACTGAGATCTGAGGAGTGTGGACACTGGGATTGGGAGTGTGTGGACACATGAATCTGGGATTGTGGACACTGGGATAGCGGGAGTGTGAACAATCAGATTGGGGAGTACGTACCCTGGGAGCGGGGAAATGGGAACACTGGGATTTGTGGTGTGAGGATATTGGCATCTGGGGAGTGTGGACACTGTGATCTGGCCATGTGTGGACACTGGAATCTATGGAGTCAGGATATTGCAATATGGGCAGTTTGGACACTGTACTCTTTTGGGTGTTAACTTTGGGATATGGGTAGTGTGGAACCTGGGATCAGAGGGGTGTGCACACTGGACTCTGGGTAGAATGCACAATGGGATCTGGGTTGGTGCACGCTGGGATGTGGAGAGTATGGACACAGGAATCTAGGAGTGTGGACAATGGGATCTATGGAGTTTAGAAACTGGAATAGGGGGATTATGCACACTGGGGTCTGGGAAATGTGGACATTGGGATCTGGAGAGTGAGAACATGGAGATCTTGGAGTGTGGACACTGGGATGTGGGGAGTGTGGACGCTTGCAATTGAATAATGTGAACACTGGGATCTTGGGAGTGTGAACACTAGGATCTTGGGATTGTGGACATGGTATCTAGGGAGTGTGGATACTGAGATCTTGTGAGTGGGGACACTTTGATCTTGGGAATGTGGAAACTGATATCTGGGGAGTGTGGATACTGGGATCTGGAATGTGTGGATTCAGGTATCTGGGAGCGGGGATTCTGGGATCAGGCCATTGTAGACACTAGGATAGGTGGAGAGTGCACAGTGGGATCTAGGAAGTATGGACACTGGAGGAGGGGGAGTATTAACTCTGGATATGGGAACTATGAATACTGGGATCTTGGGAATGTGCACATTGAGATCTGGGGAGTGTGGACACTGTAATCTATGGAATCTGGGGTGTGTGGAGTATGGATACTGGGATCTGGGCAGTGTAGACACTGGAATCTATGGATTCTGGATACTGGGATGAGGGGATTTTATACACTGTATTGTCTTTGGAGTTTTGACATGGGATACGGGGAGTGTGGAACCTGGTATTACAGGATTGTGCACACTGAACTCTGGGTAGTATGGACACTGGGATCTGGGTGAGTGGGCAATGGGATCTGGGGAGTTTTGACACTGTGATCTGGAAAGTGTTGACACGGGGGTCTTGGAGTGTGGACAGTGGCATCTGGGTAGTGTGGACACTGTTTTCTGGGGAGTATGGACACTGGGCTCTGGAGAGTGTGGACACAGAAATCTGGGGAGTGTGGACACTGGTCCCTGTGGAGTGTGAACAATGATATCTGGGAAGTGTGGACACTGGGATCTGGGGAGTGTGGATACTGATAACTGGAGAGTGTGGACTCAGGGATCTGGAGGTGTGGATACTGGGATCTTGGGAGTATGAACACTGGTATAAGGGAGTGTGCACACTGGGATCCTGGGAGTGGAGTGTGGACACTGGGAACAGTGGACTGTGGACACTGGGATCTGGAGAATGTGGACACTGGGATCTTGAGAATGAGGACACTTGGATTTGGGTAGTGTGAATCCTAGAATGTTGGCAGTGTAGACACCGGACTCTATGAATTGTGGACACTGGGATCTGGAGAGTTTGGACATTGGTATCTGGGGAGTGTGGGCACTGGAACTTGTACATTGTGAACACTGGGTTATTGGGAGTAAGAACATTGGACTCTGCTGAGTGTGGACACTGTGCTCTCTGGGGTATGGACACTGTGCTCTGTGGGGTGTGGACACTGGCATCTGGGGAGTCTTCACACTGCACTCTGGGGAGTGTTGATTCTGGATCTGGGCAGTTTGGACAGTGGAATCTATGGACTCTGGATACTGGGATGTGGGGAGTTTGGACACTACTCATTGAAGTGTTGACGCTGGGATACGGGGAGTGTGGAACCTGGGATTAGAGAAGTGTGCACACTCGACTGTCGGTAGTGTGCACACCAGGATCTGAGGAGTGTGGACACTGGGATATGGAGAGTGGGGACATGGGGTTCTGGGAGTTTGGACATTAGGATCTGCGGATTCGTACACTGGTGTAGTGGGAGTGTGTACACTAGTATCAGGGGAGTGTGGACATTGGGATCTGGGCAGTGTGGACACTGGGATCTTGCAAATTTGGACACTGGGAAATAGGGACTGTGGACACTGGGATCTTGGAGTGTGGTCAATGTGAATGGAGGAGTGTGGACACTGGGATCTGGGGAGTGTGCACACTGGAGTCTATGGATACAGGGAAGTGGGGAGTTTGGACACTGTAACCTTTGGAGTGCTGTCACTGAGATATGGGGAGTATGGGCCCTGGGAGCTGAGGAGTGTGCACATTGGACTCTGAGTAGTGTGCACCCTGAGATCTGCTTGTTTGGACACTAGGATCTGGGGAGTGAAGACACTGGGATCTCGGGAGTGAGGATATTGGACTCTGAGGAGTGTGCACCCTGGACTCTGAGGAGTGTGCACATTGGGATCAAGGATTGTGGACACTGGGATGCTGAAACTATGGAATCTGGATACTGGGATATGAGGAGTTTCGACGCTCTACTCTTTGGAATGGGGACCATGGGATTTGAGGAGTGTGCACACTGGTCACTGGGTATTGTGAACACTGTGATCTGGGGAGTGTGGACACTGGGATAGGGGGAGTGTGCCCACTTGGATCAGGGTTCTGCAAATACAGGGATCTTGGGAGTGTGGACACTGGGATGGTGGGAGTGTGGACACTGGGATCTGGCAGTGTGGACACTGGGATAAGGGAAATCTGGACACCTGGATCTGGGGAGCATGGACACTGGGATCTGGGGATTGTGAAAACTGGGATCGGGGGAGTGTGAACATTGGTATCTGGGGAGTGTGGACACCATGATGGGAGGAGTGTGGAGGGTGTATTCTGTGGAGATTGGACACTGGAGTCTGGGGACTGTGCACACTGGGATGTAGAGAGTGTGGACACTGGTATCTGGGAAATGTGAACAATGAACTCTGGGGAGTGTGGACACTGCTCTGTGAGGTGTGGACACTGCGAATTGTGTTGTGTGGACAGTGGGTCTGAGGAAAGTGCACCCTGGGATCCTGGGAGTGTGGACCCTAAGATCAGAGGAGTGTGCACAGTGGACTCAAGGTAGTGTTTACACTGGTATCTGAGCAGTTTGGCCGCTGGGATCTGGGTATTGTGCACATTGGATCTGGAGAGTGTGGACACTTTGCTCTGTGGGTTGTGGCCACTGTCATCTGGGGAGTCTGCACATGCACTCTGGGGAGTGTGAACATTGGTATCTGGGGAGTGTGGACACTGTGATTAGTGAGGACGCTAAGATATGGGGAATGTGGACACTTGAGTCCATGCACTGTGGACATTGAAGCTTTGGGAATGTGGAGACTGGGACCTAGGGAGAGTAGACACTGAGATCTGGGGAGTGTGGACCCTGGATCTGGGCAGTGTATACACTACAATCTAAGGAGTCTGGTTACTGGGATATGGAGACTTGGGACACTGTACTCTTTGTATTGTTGACACTGGGATATGTGGAGTGTGGAACCTGGGATCTGAGAAGTGGGCACATTGGACTGTTGGTAATGTGCACACTTGGATCTGGGTTGGCAGACACTGGCATCTGAGGAGTGTGGACACTGGGATTGGGAGAGTGTGGGCACAGGAATCTGGGAGTGTGGACACTGGGATAGGGGCAGTGTGAACAATGGGAACTGGGGAGTGTCTACCCTGTGATTGGGGGAATGTGAACATTGGGATCTGTGGTGTGGGGACATTGGCATCTGGGGAGTGTGGACACTGCACTGTGATCTAGGCAGTGTTGAATCTATGGAGTCGGGATATTGGGATGTGGGGAGTTTGGACACTGTACTCTTTTGGATGTTAACATTGGGATATGGGGAGTGTGGAACCTGGGATCAGAGGAATGTGTACACTGGACTCTGGGTAGTGTGCACACTGGGAATTGGGTTGTGTGAACCCAGGGATCTTGGTAGTGTGGACACTGGGTTCAAAAGAGTGAGCACACTGGACTCTGGGTCGTCCAGTGCACACTGAATCTGAGCAGTGTGGACACAGGGATACGGTTAGTTTGAACATTGGATCTGTGGAGTATGGACACTGTAATGGGTGGGGTGTGGACACCGGCATCTGGGGAGTCTGCACACTGAACTCGGTAGTGTGGATAAGGGTATCAGGGGAGTGAAGACACTGTGATTAGTGAGCACACTAAGATCTGGGGAATGTGGACACTTGAGTCCATGGACTGTGGACACTAACGAGTGGGGAGTGTGGACCCTCCTCTGATCCCAGGATCCACACGCCCCATATCCCAGTGTCAACATTCCAAAGAATGCAGTGTCCGAACTCCCCATATCCCAGTATCCACACTCTATAGATTCCAGTGTCCACACTGCCCAAATCCCAATATCCACCGTCAAATGATCCCAGTATCTTGGGAGTGGGGACACTGGGATCTTGGGAATGTGGACACTGATATCTGGGGAGTGTGGATACTGGGATCTGGAAAGCGTATACTGGTGATCTGAAAATGTGGATACTGGGATTAGGGCCATATGGACACTGGTTTAGGGAAGTGTGCCCACCGGTATCTGCATAATGTGGACACTGGGATAGGGGGAGTTTTAATTCTGGATCGTGGGAGTATGAACACTGGGAACTTGTGAGTGTGGACATTGAGATCTGGGAAGTGTGGACACTGGAATCTATGGACTCTGGGGTTGGGGAGTATGGACAATGGGATCTTGGCAGTGTGGACACTGGAATCTCTGGATTCTGGAGGCTGGGATGTTGGAAGTTTGGACACTGTACTACTCTTTGGAGTGTTAACACTCGGATATGGGGAGTGTGGACATTAGGATCTGTGGAGTTTGGAGACTGGGATCTGGAGAGTGTGGACACTGGGATCTTGGGAGTGTAGACACTTTGATCTGGGCAATGTGGATCCTAGGCTGTTGGGAGTGTGGACACCAGACTCTGTGAATCGTGGACACTGGGATCTGTCGAGTTTGGAAATGGTACCTGCATAGTGTGGACACTGGGCCTTGTGGATTGTGGACACTGGTACCTTTGGAATAAGAACATTGGACTCTGCTGAGTGTGGACACTGTGATCTATGGGGTGCGGACACTAGGAATTTGGATGTGTGGAAACTGGGTCTGAGGAATGTGCACCCAGGAATCTGTGGAGTGTGGAATCTGGGATCATAGGAGTGTGCACACTGGACTCTGTGTAATGTGTACACTGGAATCTTGGAGGGTGAACACTGGATTTGGGGTGTATGGACACTGGGATCTGGGGAGTTTGTACACTGGTATAGGGAGAGTGTGAAAACTGGGATCTGGGGAGTATGAACATTGGGATCTAGGGAGTGTGGTCAATGGGATCTGGGGAGTGGGAACACTGGGATCAGAGGAGAGTGTACACAGGGATCTGTGAGTGTGGACACTGGGACCTGGCGAGTGTGGACACTGAGAGTGTTGCCACTGGGATCAGGAAAATGTGAACCCTAGGATCTGGGAAGTGTGGACACTGGGATCTTGGGAGTGTGGACACTGGGTTCTAGGGAGTGTGGACACTGGAATATTAGGATTGTGGTCACTCGGTTTTTGGGAGTGTGGACACTGGGATCTGGGCAATGTGGATCCTGGGATTTGGGGAATGTGAACACTGGACTCTTTGTATTGTGCACACTAGGATCTGGGGAGTGTAGACACGTGAAAATGGGAAAGTAGACACCAGATTTGGGAAGTTTGTACACTGATATACGAGGAGTTTGTACATTGGAATCTGGGGAGTGTGGACATTGGATCTGTTGATTGTGTACACTGGGATCATGGGAGTTTGTACAATGGTATATGGGGAGTGTGGACATTGGGATCGGGGGAGTGTGTACACTCGGATCAGGGGAGTGTGTACCCTGGGATCGGGGGAGTATGAACATTGGGATCTGGGGAATATGGACATTGGGATCTAGGGAGTGTGAACACTGGGATCTTGGCAGTGAGGACATTGGACTCTGAGGAATGTGCAACCTGGACTCTGAGGAGTGTGCATATTGGGATCTAGGAGTGTGGCAGGATCTCTGAATCTATGGAGTCTGGACACTAGAATATGAGGAGTTTGGACACTCTATCAACTGGACACTGTGATATGGGGAGTGTGGACCATGGAATTTGAGGTGTGTGCACACTGTTCTCTGGGTAATGTGCACACTGAGATCTGGGAATGTGGACACTGGGATCTGGGGAGTGTGGACACTGGTATAGGGGGAGTGTGCCCACTTGGATCGGGGTTCTGTGAACACTGGGATGTTGGGAGTGTGGACACTGGGAAGTTGGGAGTGTGGACACTGGGATGTTGGGAGTATGGACACTGGGATCTGAGGAATGTTGACACTGGGATCTGGCAGTTTGGACACTGGGATCAGGGAAGTCTGGAAGCTTGGATCTGGGGACTATGAACACTGGAGTCTGGGGAATGTGCACACTGGGACCTAGGGAGAGTGGACACTGATATCTGGGAAATGTACTCTGTGGATTATGGACACTGGGATCTTAGTAGTGAGGACACTGGACTCTGGAGAGTGTGGACACTGCTCTGTGGGGGGGGTGGACACTGGGAATTGTATTGTGTGGACAGTGGGTCTGAGGAAAGTGCACCCAGGGATCTGGGGAGTGTGGATCCTAAGATCAGAGGAGTGTGCACTCTGGACTGTGGGTAGTGTGTACACTGATATCTGAGCAATGAGGCCACTGGGATCTGGGTATTATGCACATTGTATCTTTGGAGTGTGGACACTGTTCTCTGTGGGGTGTGGCCACTGGCATCTGGGGAGTCTGCACATTGCACTCTGGGAAGTGTGGAAACTGGTATCTGTGGAGTGTGGACACTGTGATTATTGAGGACACTAAGATCTGAGGAATGTGGACACTTGAGTCCATGCACTATAGACATTGAAGAGTGGAGAGTGTGTACACTGGGATCTTGGGAGGATAGACACTGGGATTTAGGCAGTGTGGACACTGGAATCTATGAAGTCTGTACACTGGGGTGTGGGGAGTTTGAACACTGTATTCTTTGGAATGTTGACACTGGGATATGGGGAGTGTGGATCCTAGGATTAGAGGAGGGTGCATACTGGATTCTGGGTCATGTGAACACTGGGATGTGGGAGGGTGTGCACTGGGATATGGAGAGGGAGTACACAGGAACCTGGCACTTTGGGCACTGGAATCTTTGGTGTTTGGAAACTAGAATAAGGGGAATGTGCACACTGGGATCTGGAGAGTGAGACCACGGAGATCTGGGAGTGTGGACACTGGGATCTGGGGATTGTGGACACTGGGATCTTGGGAATGTGAACACTAGGATCTTGGGATTGTGGACACTGGGATCAAGGGAGTGTGGACACTGGGATCTTGTAAGTGGGGACACTGGGATATTGAGAATGTGGACACTGATATCTGGCGAGTGTGGGATCTGGAATTGTGGACTCGGGATTCTGGGAGTGTGGACACTGGGGTCAGGGCAGTTTGGACACTGGGATGGGGGAGCATGGACATTGAGACGTGGGGAGTGTGGACACCGGAACCTATGGATTCTGGGGTGTGGGAAATATTGACACAGGGATCTGGGCAGTGTGGACCCTGGAATCTATGGATTCTGGATACTGGGTTGTGGGAAGTTTGGACACTGTACTACTCTTTGGAGTGTTGACACTGGGATATGGTGAGTATGGAACCTGGGATTACAGGAGTGTGCACACTGAACTCTGGGCACTATGGACACTGGGATCTGGGTGGGTGGACAATGGGATTTGGGACATTGGACACTGTGATCAGGAGAGTGTGGTCACTGATGTCTGGGAGTGTGGACACTGGCTTCTGTGTATTGTGGACACTATTTTCTGGGGATTCTGTGTATTGTGGTCACTGGGATATGGGGAGTGTGGACACTGGGATCGGGGGAATGTGTACACTGGGATTGGGGGAGTGTGGACACTGGGTTCTGGGGAGAATGGACACTGGAATCTGGGGAGTGTGGACACTGGGATTTAGGGAATTTGCACACTGGACTCTGGGGAGTGTGAACAATAATATCTGGGAAGTGTGGACACTGGGATCTGTGGAGTGTGGAGACTGACATCTGGAGAGTGTGGACTCGGCATCTGGCAGTGTGGATACTGGGATCTTGGGAGTGTGGACACTTGGATAAGGGAGTGTGCACACTGGGATCTGGGGATTGTGGACACTGTGATCTGTGGACTGTGGACACTGGGATCTGGAGAGTGTAGATACTGGGATCTTAGGAGTGTGGACACTTGGATCTGGACAATGTGGATCCTAGGATGTTTTGAGTGTAGACACTGGACTCTGTGAATCATGGACACTGGGATCTGGAGAGTGTGGACACTGGTATCTGGGGAGTGGACACTGGACCTTATGAATTGTGGACACTGGGATCTTGGGACTAAGAAAATGGGACTCTGCTGAGTGTAGACACTATGCTCTGTGGGAAGACTTGAAAGCAGTGAAATGTTCTTATGTTGCGATGACTCAGAACGTGATTCTGAGTGTTCCTGGCAGAGGTCATTCGGCTCAACACAACCGTGGAGTATTTAGAGGCTGATATGTCTGTTGCCTTCCATAGAAATGCATGGAAATAGGTCGCGTCCAAAACAACGGATGTCTGGTTCTCAAATCTTCAACATAGTGCTCTTAGTAGACATTCAACTTACTCCTCAGGTTGAGGAGAGTGTAGCAGTAAAAGCTCTAATCAGCAGGACTCAGGTGAGAGGAAGGAGAAGGAGATATTCCCAGTCAGCTGGCAGTCCCCTATGGGGACAAGCCCAACTGAACACAATGTCTGAATGCTTGCAACCGCTGCAGAGCTCTGCAGGCGCAATCGTGCAGCAATACAAACTGAGTAACCTTGCAAAACTTCAGCTGTATAGAAGAAACCACGTAGAATTTAGAAGGAGATATTAACCCGTAACACCTGTAGGCCTACAGGCTGCAAGATTCTGGAATTCTTCCTAAGAAGCTTTGAAAGCAGTGAAATGCTCTTATGTTGTGGTGACTAGGAACCTCATTCTGTGTGTTCCCAGCAGAGGTCATTCGGCTCAACACAACCATGGAGTATTTAGAGATTGATATTTCTGGTGCCATCCATAGCAATGGATAGCAGAGGTCGCATCCAAAAGAATGGAAAGCTAGTTCTCAAATGCTGAACACAGTGCCCTAAGTAAAGGATCAACCTACTCCTCAGGTTGAGGAGAGTGTAGTGGTAAAAGCTCTAATAAGCTGGACTCAGGTGGGAGGAAGGAGAAGGGGATATTCTCAATAAGCTGGCAGTGTCTTACAGGACAAGCACAATTGAACACCACCTCTGAATGCTTGCAACTGCTGCAGAGCTCTGCAGGTGCACTTGTGCAGCAACGCAAACTGAGTAACCTGGCAAAACTTCAGGTGTATAGAAAAATCCATATAGGGTTTAGACGGACATATGAACCTGGAACACCTGTGGTCCTGCCGGCTGCAAGAATCTGGAATTCTTCCTAAGAAGCCTTGAAAGCAGTGAAATACTCTTCTGCTGCAATGATTCAGAACCTCATTCTGAGTGATCCCGGCAGAGCTCATTCGGCTCAACACCACCCTGGAGTATTTAGAGGCTGATATTCCGGTGCCATCCATAGTAATGGATGGACATAGCTCGCATCCAAAACAACAGAAGTCTGGTTTTCAAATCTTCAACTCAGTTCCCTGAGTAGAGGAACAACTTACTACTAAAGTTGAGGAGAGTGTAGCCATAAAAGCTCTAATCAGCAGGAATCAAGTGGGAGGAATGAGAAGCAGATATTCCCAGTGTGCTGGCACCAATTTCGGCAACGAGTACAACAGAGCGCCACATTTGAATGCTTGCAATTCATGCAGAGCGCTGCAGGAGCAATTGTGCAGCAATACAAACTGAGTAACCTTGCTAAACTTCATCTGTGTAGAAGAAACCACATAGGATTTAGAGGGAGATATGAACCCAAAACACCTGAGGGCCTGCTGGTTGCAAGAGTCTGGAATTCTTCCTAAAAAGCATTGAAAGCAGTGAAATGCTCTTATGTTGCCATGACTATGAACCTCATTCTGAGTGTTCACGGCAGAGGCAATTCGGTTCAACACAACCGTGGAGTATTTAGAAGTTGATCTTTCCAGTGCCGTCCATAGCAATGGAAGAACATAGGTCGCATCCAAACAATGGAAGTCTGTTTCTCAAGTCTTCAACACAGTGCTCTAAGTAGAGGTTCAACTTACTGCTCAGCTGGAGGAGAGTGTAGCGGTAAAAGCTGTAATCAGCAGGACTCAGGTGGGAGGAAGGAGAAGCAGATATTCTCAGTCAGCTGGCAGTGTCCTATGGGGACAGGCCCAACTGAACACAACGTCTGAATGCTTGCAACCACTGCAGAGCTCTGCAGGTGCAATCGTGCAGCAATGCAAACTGAGTAACCTTGCAAAACTTCATCTGTGTAGAAGAAACCACATAGGATTTAGAAGGAGATATTAACCCGTAACACCTGTGGGTCTACAGGCTGCAAGAGTCTGGAATTCTTCCTAAGAAGCCTTGAAAGCAGTGAAATGCTCTTATGATGCGGTGACTCAGAGCCTCATTCTGTGTGTTCCAGTAGAGGTCTTTCGTCTCCACACAACCATGGAGTATTTAGATGCTGATATTTCCAGTGCCTTCCATAGCAATGGATGGACATAGGTCGTGTCCAAAACAATGGAATTCTGGTTCTCAAATCTGCAACACAGTGTCATAAGTAGAGGTTCAACTTACTCCTCAACTTGAAGAGAGTGTAACATAAAAGCTCTAATCAGCAAGCCTCAGGTGGGAGGAAGGAGAAGCAGATATTCCCCAGTCAGCAGGCAGCGTCCTATGGGGACAAGCACAATTGAGTGCCAAGTCTGAATATTTGCAACTGCTGCAAAGCTCTGCAAGCACAAGTGTGCAGCAATGCAAACTGAGAAACCTTGCAAAACTTCAGCTGTGTAGAAGAAACTACGAAGGATTTAACGGAGATATGAACCCGGAACACCTGTGAGCCTGCTGGTTGCAAGAATCTGTAATACTTCTAAAGAACCCTTGAAAGCAGTGAAATGATCTTATGTTGCGATGACTCAGACCTCATTCTGAGTGTTCCCAGCTGAGGTCATTTGGCTCAACAGCAACCTGGAATATTTAGAGGCTGATATTACCAGTGCTGTCCATAGCAGTGGATGGACATAGGTTGTGTCCAAAACAATGAAAGTCTGGTTCCCAAAACTTCAACACAGTGCCCTAAGTAGAGATTCAACTTACTCCTCAGGTTGGGGAGCATGTAGAAATAAAAGCTCTAATTAGCAGGACTGAAGTGGGAGGAACAAGAAGCAGATATTCCCAGTCAGCTGGCAGCATCTACGAGGACAAGCACAACTGAACACCATGTCTGAATGCATGCAACCACTGCAGAGCACAGCAGGTGCAGTTGTACAGCAATGCAAACTGAGTAACCTTGAAAACTTCAGCTGTGTAGAAGAAACCACGTAGGATTTGGAAGGAAATATGAACACGGAACTCCTGTGGACCTGCCTTCTGCAAGAGTCTGGAATTCTTCCTTAAAAGCCTTGAAAGCAGTGAAATGCTCTTATGTTTTGGTGACTCGGAACCTCATTCTGAGTGCTCCTGGCAGAGGTCATTCGGCTCAAAACAACCATGGAGTATTTAGAAGCTGATATTTCCCGTGTTTTCCATAGCCATGGATGGACATAGGTCGCATCCAAAACAAAGGAATTCTGGTTCTCAAATCTTCAACACAGTGCCCTAAGTCGAGGTTCAACTTTCTTCTTAGTTTGAGGAGAGTGTATCAGGAAACGCTCTAATAAGCAAGACTCCGGTGGTAGGAAGGAGAAGCAGATATTCCCAGTCAGCAGGTAGAGTCCTATGGGGACAAGCACAACTGAATGCCAAGTCTGAATATTTGCAACCACTGCAAAGTTATGCAGGCACAATTGTGCAGCAATGCAAACTGAGAAACCTTGCAAAACTTCAGATGTGTAGAAGAAACCATGAAGGATTTAACGGAGATATGAACCTGGAACACCTGTGAGCCTGCCAACTGCAAGAATCTGGAATACTTCTAAAGAACCCTCGAAAGCAGTGAAATGCTCTTATGTTGCGATAACTCAGACCTCATTCTGAGTGTTCCCGGCAGAGGTCAATTGGCTCAACACCACCCTGGAATATTTAGAGGCTGATATTACTGGTGCTGTCCATAGCAATGGATGGACATAGGTCGTGTCCAAAACAACAGAAATCTGGTTCTCAAAACTTCAACACAGTGCCCTAAGTAGAGATTCAACTTACTCCTCAGGCTGGGGAGTGTGTAGAGATTAAAAACTCTAATTAGCAGGACTCAGGTGGGAGGAATGAGAAGCGGATATTCCCAGTCAGCTGGCAGCGTCCTACTGATAAAAGAACAACTGAAAGCCAAGTCTGAATGCTTGCAACCGCAGCAGAGCTCTGCAGGTGCAATTATAAGCAATGCACACTGAGTAACCTTGCAAAACTTCAGGTGTGTAGAAGAAAACACATAGGATTTAGAAGGAGTTATGAACCCGGAACAACTGTGGCCCTGCTGGCTGCAAGAATCTGGAATTCTTCTTAAGAAGCCTTGAAAGCAGTGAAATGCTCTTATGTTGTGGTGAATTGGAACCTCATTCTGTGTGTTCCCAGCAGAGCTCATTCGGCTCAACACAACCATGGAGTATTTAGACGTTGATATTTCTGGTGCCGTTCATAGGTATGGATGGACATAAGTCACATCCAAAACAACAGAAGTCTGGTTCTCAAATCTTCAACACAGTGCACTAAGTAGAGGTTCAAATTACTTCTCAGGTTGCAGAGAGTATAGGTGTAAAAGCTCTAATCAGCAGGACTCAGGTGGGAGGAACAAGAAGGGGATATTCCCAGTAAGCTGGCAGCGTCTTACGAGGACAAGCACAACTGAAGAGCACCTCTGAATACTTGCAACTGCTGCAGAGCTCTGGAGGTGCAATTGTACAGCAATGCAAACTGAGTAACCTTGTAAATCTTCAGGTGTGTAGAAGAAACCATATAGGGTTTAGGCAAACATATGAATCCGGAACACCTGTGCGCCATCCGGCTGCAAGAATCTGGAATTCTTTCTAAGAAGCATTGAAAGCTCTTCTGCTGCGATGATTCAGAACCTCATTCTGAGTGTTCCCAGCAGAAGTCATTCGGCTCAACACCACCCTGGATTACTTAAAGGCTGACAATTGGGGTGCCATCCATAGCAATGGATGGAAATATCTCGCGTCCAATCAATGGAAGTCTGGTTCTAAAACCTTCAACTCAGTGCCCTGAGTAGAGAATCAACTTACTCCTCAGGTTGAGGAGAGTGTATCAGTAAAAGCTCTAATCAGCAGGAGTCAGGTGGGAGGAATGAGAAATGGATACTCCCAGTAATTTGCAATAGTCTATATCAGCCTCTAAATACGGTTGTGTTGAGCCGAATGACCTCTGCCGGGAACACTCAGAATAAGGTTCTGAGTCATCACAACATAAGAGCATTTCATTGCTTTCAAGGCTTCTCAGGAAGTTTTCCAGATTCTTGTGGCCGGCAGGCCCCCAGGTGTTACAGGTTAATATCTCCTTCTAAATCCTACATGGTTTCTTCTACACCCTGAAGTTTAGCAAGGTTCATCATTTTGCATTGCTTCACAATTGTGCCTGCAGAGATCTGCTGCAGTTGCAAGCATTCAGGCATAGCAGTCAGTTGTGTTGGTACCAGTACAACACTGCCATCTGACTGGGAGCATGCACTTCCTGTTCCTCCCACCTGTGTCCTGCTGATTACAACTTTTACCGCTACACTCTCCTCAACCTGAGGAGTAAGGTGAACCTCTCCTTATGACACGGTGTTGAACATTTGAGAACCAGATTTCTGTTGTTTGCAACACGAACTTTGTCCATCCATTGCAATGGACGGCACCGGAACTATCAGTCTCTAAAAGCTCCACCGTTGTGTTGAGCCAAATGACCTCTGCTGAGAACACACCAAATGAGGCTCTGAGTCATCACAACATAACAGCATTTCTTAGCTTTCAAAGCTTCTTAGGAAGAATTGGAAAGGTTACTCAGTTTGCATTGCTGCACAATTGTGCCTGCAGAGCTCTGCAGTGGTTGCAAGCATTCAGTGGCAGCCAGTTGGGCTTCTCCCCGTAGGAAGCTGGCAGATGACTGGGAATATTCACTTCCCAATCCTCCCACTGGAGTCCTCCTGATTACAGCTTTTACCAGTACAATCTCCTCACCCTGAGGTATAAGTTGAACCTCTATTTATGGCACTGTGTTGAAGATTTGAAAACCAGACCTCAGTTGTTTGGGATGCAATCTATGTCCATGCAATTCTATGGATGGCCCCGGAAATATCAGCCTATAAATATTCCATCGTTGTGTTGAGCCGAATGACCTCTGACAGCAAAACTCAGAATGAACTTCTGAGTCATTGCAACATAAGAGCATTTCACTGCTTTCAAGGTTTCTTAGGAAGAATGCCAGATTCTTGCTGCCGGTAGGCCCCCCAGGTGTTCCAGGTAAATATCTCCTTGTAAATCCTATGTGGTTTTTTCTACCCCCCTGAAGTTTGGCAAGGATGCTGAGTTTGCATTGCTGCACGATTGCACCTGCAGTACTCTGCATCAGTTGCAAGCATTCAGACCTGGCAGCCAGTTCTGGTTCTCCCTGTAGGACACTGCCAGCTGAATGGAAATATCGTCTTCTTGTTCCTCGCACCTGAGTCCTCTTGCATACAGCTATTACCGCTATACTCGCCTCAACTTGAGGAGGAAGTTGAACTTCTACTTATGGCACTGTGTTGAAGATTTGAGAACCAGACTTCCATTGTTTAGGACGCAACCTATGTCCATCCATTGCTATGGATGGCAGCGAAACATCAGCCTCTAAATGCTCCATGGTATTATTGAGCCAAATAACTTCTGCCGGGACAGAATGAGATCCTGAGTCATCACAATATAGAGCATTTCACGACTTTCTAGGCTTCTTAAGAAGAATGCCAGATTGTTGCAGGTGGCAGGCACCCCAGGCATTCCGGGTTAATATCTCCTTCTAAATCTTACTTGATTTCTTCTACACCCCTGAAATTTGGCGAGGTTACTCAGTTTGCATTGCTGCACACTTGTGCCTGCAGAGCTCTGCAGCAGTTGCAAGCATTCAGATGTGTCAGCAAGTTGTGCTTGTCCCCGTAGGATGCTGCAAGTTAACTGGGAATAACCGCTTCCAGTTCCTCCCACCTGAGTCCTGCTGAATAGAGCTTTTACCATTACACTCTCCTCAACCTGAGGAGGAAGTTGTACCTACACTTATGACACTGTGTTGAAGATTTAACAACCAGTCTTCAGTTGTTTGGGATGCGACCTATGTCCATGCATTGGTATAGACAGAAACGGAAATATCAGTCCTTCATTGGTCCACGGTTGTGTTAGGCCAAATTACCTCTGCCAGGAGCACTCAGAATGACGTTCTGAGTCATCATAACATAAGAGCATTTCACTGCTTTCAAGGCTTTTTAGGAAGAATGCCAGAGTCTTGCGACCCGAAGGACCAGACGTGTTCCAGGTAAATATCTCCTTGTACATCAGACGTGGTTTCTTTTATATCCCTGAAGTTTGGCAAGGTTATTCAGTTTGCATTGCTTCACAATTGCACCTGCAGAGCTCTTCATCGGTTGCAAGCATTCAGACTTGGCAGCCAGTTTTGCTTGTCCCCGTAGGACACTGCCAGCTGACTGATAATATCCACTTCCAGTTCATCCCACCTGAGTCCTGCTGATTATAGCTTTTACCATTACACTCCCCTCAACCTGAGAAGGAAGTTGTACCTCTACTTATGGCATTGTGTTGAAGATTTGACAACAAGTCTTCCATTGTATGTGATGCGACCTATGTCCATCCATTGGTATGGACGGCAATGGAAATATCAGCCTTAATTGGTCCACAGTTGTGTTAAGCCAATGTACCTCTGACGGGAGCACTCAGAATGAGGTTCTGAGTCATGGCAAAATAAGAGCATTTCACTGCTTTCAAGGCTTTTTAGGAAGAATGCCAGATTCTTATTGCCGGAATGCCCAGATGTGTTCCGGGTAAATATCTCCTTGTAAATCTGACGTGGTTTCTTTTATACCCCTGAAGTTTGGCAAGGTTATTCAGTATGAATTGCTGCACAATTGCACCTGCAGAGCTCTTCAGAGGTTGCAAGCATTGAGACTTGCCAGCCAGTTGAGCTTGTCCCCATAGGACACTGCCAGCTGACTGATAATATCTGCTTCCAGTTCCTCCCACCTGAATCCTGCTGATTACAGCTTTAACGGCTACACTCTCCTCAAGCTGAGGACTAAGTTGAACCTCTACTTATGGCACTGTGTTGAGATTCTAGAAACAGACTTCCATTGTATGGGATGCAACCTATATCCATGCATTGCTATGGATGGCACCGGAAATATTAACCTCTAAATACTCCAGGGTTGTGTTGAGCCAAATGACGTCTGCCAGGAATACTCAGAAGGAGGTTCCGAGTCATTGCAACATAAGAGCATTTCTCTGCTTTCAAGACTTCTTAGGAAGAATTCCAGATTCTTGGGGCCATCAGACTCCCAAGTGTTCCGTGATAATATCTACTTGAAAATCCTACATGGTTTCTTCTACATCCCTGAAGTTTGGCAAGGTTACTCATTTTGATCTCCTGCACAATTGTTCCTGCAGAGCTATGCAGCTATTGCAAGCATTCAGAGGTGTCAGCCAGTTGGGCTTGTCCCTGTTGGACACTGCCAGCTGACTGGGAATATCCACTTCACGTTCTTCCCAACTGAATCCTGCTGATTACAGCATTTAGAGCTACATTCTCCTCAACCTGAGGAGTAAGTTAAACCTCTGCTTATGGTACTGTGTTGAAGATTTCAGAACCAGTCTTTCCTTGTTTGGGATGCAACTTTTGTTTATCAATTGCTATGGATGGAACCAGAAATAGCAGGCTCTAAATAATCCATGGTTGTGCTGAGTCGAATGAACTCTGCCAGGAACACTCAAAATCAGGTTCTGAGTAATTGGAATATAAAATCATTTCACTGCTGTCAAGGCTTCTTAGGAAGTATTCCAGATCCTTGCAGCTGGCAGCCCCCATGGGTTCTGGGTTAATATCTCCTGGTAAATCCTACATGTTTTCTTCTATACCCCTGAAGTTTGGCAAGATTACTCAGTTTGCATTGCTGCACAATTGTGCCTGCAGAGCTTTGCAGCGTTTGCAAGCATTCACACATGGCAACAAGTTGTGCTTGTCCCCGTTGGACACTGCCAGCTGACTGAGAATATGTGCTTCCCGGTCCTCCCAACTGTGTCCTGCTGATTACAGCACAATTGCGCCTGCAGAGCTCTGCAGAGGTTGCAAACATTCAGATGTGCCAGCTGGTTGTGATTGTCCTGGTAGGACACTGCCAGCAGACTGGGAAGATCGGCTTCTGGTACCTCCCACCTGAGTCCTGCCTATGTCCATCCATTGCTATGGACGGCACCAGAAATATCAGCCACTAAAATCTCCAAGGCTGTGTTGAGCCAAATGAACTCTGCCGGAAATACTTGGAATGAGGTTCTGAGTCAACACAACATGAAAGCATTTCACTACTCTCAAGGCTTCTTAGGAAGAATTCCAGATCCTTGCAGCCGGCAGGCCCTCAGGGGTTCCAAGTTAATATCTTCTTTTAAATCCTCCATGGTTTCTTCTACAGGCCTGAAGTTTGGCAAGATTACTCAGATTGCATTGCTTTCCACTTGCGCCTGCAGAGCTCTGCAGCGGTTGCAAGCATTCAGAAGTGGCAGCCAGTTGTGCTAGTCCTGGTAGGACGTTGCCAGCTGACTGGGAAAATCCGGTTCCCGTTCCTCCCACCTGAGTCCTGCTGATTACAGCTTTTACTACACTCTCCTCAACCTGATGAGTAGGTTGAACCTCTACTTTTGACACTGTTTTAAGATTTGAGAACCAGTCCTCAGTTGTTTGGGATGCAACCTATGTCCAACCATTGCTGTGGACAGCACAGGCGATATCAGCCTCTAAATACTCTATGGTAGTGTTGAGCGGAATGAACTCTGCTGGGAACACTCAGAATGAGGTTCTGAGTCATCACAACATAAGAGCATTTCACTGCTTTCAAGGCTTCTTAGGAAGAATTCCAGATGCTTGAAGTCAGCAGGCCCCCAGGGGTTCTGGTGAATATCTTCTTGTAAATCCGCCGTGGTATCTTCTATATGCCTGAAGTTTGGCAAGGGTACTCAGATTGCATTGCTTTCCACTTGCGCCTGCAGAGCTCTATAGCGGTTGCAAGAATGCAGACATGGCAGCCAGTTGTGCTTGTCCCCTTAGGATGCTGCCAGCTGACTGGTCGTATCCATTACCCATTCCTCCCCCCTGAGTCCTGCTGATTAGAGCTTTTATGGCTACATTCTTCTCAACCTGAGGAGTAAATTGAAACTCTACTTATCACTTTGTGTTGAAGAGTTGAGAACCAGACCTCAGATGTTTGGGACGGGACCTATGTCCATACATTGCTATGGACGGCACCGGAAATATCAGCCTCTAAATACTCCAGGGTTGTGTTGAGCTGAATGACCTATTCCGGGAACACTCCTAAGAGCACTTCACTGCTTTTAAGGCTTCTCAGGAGTAATTCCAGATACTTGCAGCTGGCATGCCCCTAGGTGGTCCGGGTTAAGGTCTCCTTGTAAATCCTCCGTGTTTTCTTCTGCACCCCTGAAATTTGGCAAGGTTACTCAGTTTGCATTGCTGCACAATTGCACCTGAAGAGCACTGCAGTGTTTACAAGCATTCAGAGTTGGCAGCTAGTTGTGCTTGTCCCTGCAGGATGCTTCCAGATGACTGGGAATATCTGCTTCCTGTTCTTCCCACCAGATTCCTGCTGATTACACCTTTTCCAGCTTTACTCTCCTCAACATGAGGAGTAAGTTGAACCTGTACCTATGGCACTGTGATGAAGATTTGAGAACCAGACCTCAGTTTTTTCGGACTCGACCTTTGTCCATCCATTGCTATGAACGGCACCGGAAATATCAGCCTCTAAATAGTCCAAAGTTGTCTTAAGCCGAATGACCTCTGCTGGGAACTCTCAGAATGAGGTTCTGAGTCATCACAGCATTTCAGTGCTTTCAAGGCTTCTTAGGAAGAATTCCAGATTCTTGCAGCTGACAGGCCTCCAGGTGTTCCGGGTTAATATCTCCTCGTAAATCCATCATGGTTTCTTCTACACCCATGAAGTTTGGCAAGGTTACTCAGATTGCATTGCTGCACAATTGCGCCTGCAGAGCTCTGCAGCGATTGCAAGCATTCAGAGGTGCCAGCCAGTTGTGCTTGTCCTCTAGGGCTCTGCCAGCTGACTGGGAAGATCTGCTTCGGGTACCTCACACCTGAGTCCTGCTGATTACAGCTTATATGGCTACTCGCTCCTCAACCTGAAGAGTAAGTTGAACCTCTACTTATGGGCAGTGTTGAAGATTTGAGAACCAGACCTCAGTTGTTTGGGACAAGACCTAAGTCTATCCATTGCTCTGGACGGCACCAGAAATATCACCTCTTAAATACTCCAAGGTAGTGTTGAGCTGAATGACCTCTGCTGGGAACTATCAGAATGAGGTTCTGAGCCATCGCAACATAAGAGCATCTCATTGCTTTCAGGACTTTCTAGGAGAATTCCAGATTCTTGAGGCCCAGGTGTTTTGGGTTAATATCTCCTTGTAAATCTTACGTGGTTTCTTCTACACTCCTGAAGTTTGGCAAGGTTACTCAGTTTGCATTGCTGCACAATTGTGATTGTAGAGCTCTGAAGTGCTTGCAAGCATTCAGACATGGCAGCCGTTTATGCTTGTCTTCATAGGACACTGCCAGCTGACTGGGAACATCCGTTTCCCATTCTTCCCACCTGAGTTCTACTGATTACAGCTTTTACAGCTACACTCTCCTTACCTGAGGAGTAAGTTGAACCTCTACCTATGGCCCTGTATTGAAGATTTGAGAACCAGACCTCAGGTGTTTGGGAGGCAATCTTTGCCTCTCCATTGCTATAGACAGCCCAGAAATATCAGCCTCTAAATATTCCACGGTTGTGTTGAGCCGAATGACCTCTGCCTGGAACACTCAGAATGAGGTTCTGAGAAATTGCAACATTAAAGCATTTCACTGTTTTCAAGGCTTCTTAGGAAGAATTCCAGATTCTTACGGATGGCAGGCCTCCTGTTGTTCTGGGTTAATATCTCCTTGTAAATCCTCTCTTTTTCCTTGTACACCCCTGAAGTTTGGTAAGGTTACTCAGTTTGTGTTGCTGCACAAGTGTGCCTGCAGGCTTCTGCAACAGTTTCAAGCATTCAGACGTGTCAGCCAGTTGTACTTGTCACCGTAGGATGCTAACAGCTGACTGGGAAGATCCGCTTAGCATACCTCCCACCTGCGTCTGGTTGATTACAGCTTTTACCGCTACACTCTCCTCAACCTGAGGGATAAGTTGAACCTCTACTTATGGCACTGTGTTGAAAATTTGAGAACCAGACTTTAGTTGATAGGGACGCATCCTATGTCGATCCATTGCTATGGATGGCACCACAAATACCAGACTCTAATTAGTCCACATTTTTGTTGAGCCGAATGACCTCTGCCAAGAACACTCAGATTAAGGTTCTGAGTCATGGTAACATAAGATAATTTCAGTGCTTTCAAAGGTTCCTAGGAAGAATTCCAGATTCTTGCAGCTGGAAGGCCCCAGGTGTTCTGAGTAAATATCTCCTTGTAAATCCTACCTGGTTTCTTATACACCCCTGAAGTTTGGCAAGGTGACTCAGTTTGCATTGCTGCACAATTGTACCTGCAGAGCTCTGCAGTGGTTGCAAGCATTCAGATGTGGCAGCCACTTGTGCTTGTTCATGGTGGACACTGCCAGCTGACTGGGAATATCTGCTTCCGGTTCTTCCCAACTGAGTCCTGCTAATTACACCTTTTACGGCTACACTCTCCTCAACCTGAGGAGTAAGTTCAACCTCCACTTATGGCACAGTGTTGAAGATTTGAGAACCAGAACTCTGTTGTTTGGGACATGACCTATGTCCATCCATTGCTATGGACATCACTGGAAATATCAGCCTCTAAATACTCCATGACCACTGCCGGGAACACTCAGCATGAGGTTCTGAGTCATCACAACATAAGAGCATTTCACAGCTTTCAAGGCTTCTTAGGAAGAATTCCATGTTCTTGCGGCCAGCAGACCTCCAGGTATTCCGGGTTAATATCTTTTTATAAATCCTCCGAGGTTTCTTCTATACCCTGGAAGCTTGGCAAGGATACTCATTTTGCATTGCTGCACAATTGCGCCTGTAGAGCTCTGCAGCAGTTGCAAGCATTCAGACATGGCAGCTGGTTGTGCTTGAACCCAAAGGATGCTGCCAACTGACTGGGAATGTCTGTTTCCCATTCTTCTCATCAGAGTCCTGCAGATTACAACTTTTATGGCTACACTCTCTTTAACCTGAGGAGTAATTTGAACTTATATTTATGGCACTGTGTTGAAAATGTGAGAACCAGACCTCAGTTGTTTGGGACGCAACCTATGTCCATCCATTGCTATGGACAGCACCGGAAATATCAGCCTCTAAAAACTCCACTGTTGAAAAGGGGGGACCAAGATGGTGACGGGGCAGTAGGGAAACGCCACAGCTCTCCCCAACCAAAAAGAGAGTTCGAGTTCCAATGCTCATTTCCCCAAGAGACCGACAACAACAAAAAGATGAACATTCAGAGAAAAAATGAGGTGGAAAATAACAAAAAAAAGAAAGAGAGGAAAAGAAGAATTTCAGAACAGAAGAGTGAAGACCCCTCCCCCAACCTTTACTGGCCGCTCGGCAGTGCGCCAAGCTGCCGGCCAGTTGGCCCGGCGGGGGCTGCCGGAGCCCCAGATACACAGGGGGCCGCCTGCAGATCACCCACCTGAGGTACCGGCTTGCAGAACAACTGATCGCCAGGAACAGAGAAACCTACAAGCCGGGAGTCTCCACGAGGATCCCACCCCCACCCATCACTCCCCACCCAAGCAGAGAGGCTCCATCCCGCCAAAGCTGCCCGGCACCGGCAACTCGACAAAGGGACCTGTCTGCAGATCACCCGCACAGAGGCTGCCTGAGGTTACCAGACCTGCCCAATAGCGATCGCAATACCCGGCGGGGGGCCGTCCGGGTCCCAGAGGCACAGGGGGCTGCCTGCAGATCACCCACGCCTGAGGCACCGGACCTGCCCGATCGCCAACGCAATGACCCGGCGGGGCCGCCCAGGTCCCAGAGGCACAGGGGGCTGCCTGCAGACCACCCGAGCAGAAGCCGCCTCAAGCACTGCCATCAGACCCACCGGATCTCTACAACCAGCGAAGAAGCCGCCTGAGCATGGACACTGTGGACCCGACAGCTTCGATAGAGGCAGAGACAGAAAAGAATCACACAGAGCCACCACCGCCCAACCCAGCCCTCAATCACCCCAACTGAACTCGGATTGCAACAACAACTGACGATCTACACCACACAGAAACAACCAGCTCCAGGGTGAGTACCCCACAGGGGACAGTGTATCCCTCAAGGGAGACCAGAGCTGGAGGGAATCCCCAGACCCTGACCTAGACTCCCTACCCCAACATCCGGATCACAGAACCCACTAAAACTGGGAACTGTTTGAGAGCTCCACCAGCCAATGGAGCACACTCCGCTGGCCAGGCCAGAGCAAGAGTGCCCCTGGAAGGGAGCTTAAATGCCCAATCCAGGAACAACCCCCCTGGGTCAAGACTACCAACAGTAGAAGAAATTTGAACTGTGTCCCCCAGGCTGCATGACCTAGGTGGTATACACATCGGCACAGGCCTAAAGAGCGCGCCCCAGGCTGGGGCCAGAACCAGGCCCGGGGATTGGGTGCCTGAACACAACCAACTCCTCCCAACTGAAGTAAAAAGCTGAGCATATGCCTCAACAGAGGGGAGAAAAACAGGGAACAGCACTCCCCGGGAAGCACGCCTGTGACAACAAAAGACCTGGAGTCTCAGGACAAGAGAAGCCCAAACCCCACCAAAACTCCACCCATATACCCTAGGCTGGAAATTGGGCAACACAGGCTGCCAGCACCTGATAGTAAGCAGGAGCTCAGGCGGATAAAGCGGCTCAGCAGTAGAGTGAGAGTCTTGGATGTATGAGGCCCTGGATCTGATTCCTCAGCATCACAAAAGCAAAAAGGGTCAGAAGTGGTGCTCTGGCTCAAATGGTAGGGTGCCAGCCTTGAGTTGAAGAGCTTAGGGACAGCACCCAAACCTAGAGTTCAAGCCCACAACCAGCCCAAAACATACAAACAAACAAAAACACACCAGGAGCCCATAGCAGACTCCAGTATTTGGGAGAGTGCATCCAGAGCATCTGATCTTCCCAAGAGCACCCATAGGAGCAAACACAAGCAGTCTAGGCTGCTCAACCCTTCCAAAGGCGGGAATTGCCAGCAATCTACAGCAGAGAGCTGAGAATCCTAAGTAGGTCAGAATAGCAGCTGGAAATAGGCTCCCAACAGAACACGGATCAGGCACAGACTCTCTCTACCAATACAGAATTAGCAACCAAGCAAAGAGAGACACACCAAAACAAAATTGCAGAGCAGTCTCCTGAACTCCCATGCGAAAATCACAGAGAAAAATCACAATGTTTACCACCACCCAGGACAGCAAGCTCACCTCAAAAGCCAGCAGCCACGCAGGGGAGAGCCCCAGTGGGAGCAAAGCAGGAATGGAAGACAAAAGCTACATCCAAGGGTTGCTGGAGGCAATGACTCAAGAAATAAAGTGAGAAATTGATCAGAAATTGAAAGAGCACAAGGATGAACTATCAAAAGAGATACAGGATATCAAACAAGAGTTGGATGCAAAAATAGAAGCTGCACAAACCTCAGTAAGAAGTGAGATAAACGCCAAATTAGAGGTAATGCATACCTCATTGAGAGGTGAGATCAGTACTCTGAGAACCAACATTGAATCCATAAAGGGATCCATTTCCTCCATGCAAACCACAATAGAAGCCACGGTCAACAGAGTGAATGAAATGGAAGGTAGAGTGTCAGATACAGAAGACAGAATACACCAACTGGACCAAAAAGTGACAGATATGGAAAAATCACTCAAATTAAACCAAAGGGAAATTCAAGAGCAAGCAGATAATGCTAAGAAATTTAACCTTCGCATAATCGAAGTGGATGAAGGTGAGGAATTCCAGAGCAAGGGAATGCAACACCTATTTATTAAGATAATCAGCGAAAATTTTCCCCACCTCAAAAACGACCATCTTAACTACATCACAAAAGCTTATCGAACACCCAACAAGCAAGACCCCAGGAGAAATACTTCTAGACACATTATAGCAAAAATGATAGATCTGAATAATAAGGAAACAATCCTGCATGCAGCAAAAATGAAGAAGGAGCTATACTACAACGGGAAAAAAAATTAGAATCACTGCAGATCTCTCCACACAAACAATGAATGCATCATACGAGCCCTGAAAGCCAATAAATGCCAACCCAGACTGATATATCCGGCAAAGCTAGCATTCACATTCGATGGAGAACTGAAAACTTTTAATAGCAAAGAAAAACTAAATGAATACATAAACATTAAGCCAGCACTACAAAGAATTCTAAGAGGGGGGACACAACCTGAAGAAAGCAACCAGGAATTGGGACCTGCCCCAAACAGGCATTACTCAAAGTCCAACTGAGCAAGCACAGGAGGAAAGGAAAGAAGAAAAACTTAGGAAAACGGAATGGCAGGGACAACAATGCATCTCTCTATACTTTCTCTTAATATAAATGGGCTGAATTCGCCAATTAAAAGAAAACGAACTGAGGACTGGATCAGAAAACAAAACCCATCCATCTGTTGCCTTCAGGAGACCCACCTCTCAGCCAAACATACAAACAAACTCAGAGTGAAGGGGTGGAAAAGGATCTACCAATCAAATGCCCCCAGTAAGAAAGCAGGTGTAGCTATCCTGATATCTGACAAAATAAACTTTTCATTAAAATCAATACAGAAAGACAAGGACGGACACTACATTGTAATACAGGGAACAATCCAAGAGGAGGATATAACCATCATCAACTTATATGCCCCAAATATTGGTGCACCCAGATACGTTAAACAAATGCTCTCAAACTTACAGAATAAAATAGATCCCAATACGATAATACTAGGAGACTTTAACACACCACTCTCACCAAAGGACAGGTCTACCAACCAGAGGATTGGCAAAGAAGCTACCGAATTAAGTGAGGCAATACTTCAAGCGGAATTAACTGACATCTACCGAGTATTTCACCCTAAAACAACACAGTACACATTCTTCTCAGCAGCTCATGGAACTTTCTCCAAAATAGACCATATCATAGTTCATGCAAGGAACTTAAGCAAATACAAAGGGATCGACATAATCCCCTGTATCCTATCTGACCACAGTGGAATCAAGCTAGCTCTCAATAACAAAGCATACCTCAGAAATTTCTCTAATACATGGAAATTGAACAGCACACTCCTTAACAATGCCTGGGTAAAGGAAGAGATCAGAGAAGAAATAAAGCATTTCCTACAACTCAATGAAAATGAAAACACCTCACAAAGAAACTTGTGGGACACAGCAAAAGCAGTCCTGAGGGGCAAATTTATTGCCCTCAGTGCCCACATCAAGAGAATGGAGACAGACCAAGTAAATAATCTCATGTTGCAATTAAAACAGCTGGAAAAACAAGAAAAAATGGGACCTAAAGTTACTAGACGAAGCCAGATAACCAAATTAAGAGCAGAGATTAACCAATTAGAAAATCAGAAAACCATAACCAAAGTAAACCAAACAAAAAGCTGGTTCTTTGAAAAAATAAACAAAATTGATGGTCCATTGGCTAGATTAATTAAAAAAAGAAGAGAGGAAACCCATATTAATAGGATTAGGGATGCCACGGGAAACATCACAACACGTACCCAAGATATCCAAACAATTTCTGACAGACTACTTTCAAAAGCTATACTCTCAAAAGGAAGAAAATCTGGCAGAAATGGATGCATTTTTAGAGAAATACAAGTTGCCCAAACTGAGCAAAGAAGAAGTTAACCAATTAAATAAGCCAATATCCTATAACGAGATACAGGAAGCTATTAAAAGTCTTCCAACAAAAAAAAGCCCAGGACCAGATGGATTTACAGCAGAATTTTATAAGACCTTTAAACAAGAACTAATACCCATACTCCTCAAGCTCTTCAGAGAAACAGAGAAGGAGGGAGCTATCCCAAACTCATTCTAGGAAGCCAATATCACACTCATCCCCAAACCAGGCAAAGACCCAACCAAAAAGGAGAATTACAGGCCAATCTCCTTGATGAACACAGATGCAAAGATCCTTAACAAGATTCTAGCTAACAGAATCCAGAAACACATTAAAAAATTATACATTATGACCAGGTAGGCTTCATCCCAGAGACACAGGGATGGTTTAACATACGTAAGTCAATAAATGTAATCCAACATATCAACAGAGCCAAGGTCAAGAATCACATGATTATCGCCACAGATGCAGAAAAGGCCTTTGATAAAATTCAACATTCATTCATGCTAAAAGCTCTGGAGAAAATAGGAATAGAAGGAACATTTCTAAAAAACAATAAAAGCCGTTTATGACAGACCAATAGCCAATATTATACTTAATGGGGAAAAGCTACAACCAATTCTCCTAAAATCAGGAACAAGGCAAGGATGCCCACTGTCTCCACTCTTCTTCAATATAGTCCTGGAACCCTTAGCCAGGGCAATAAGGCAAGAAAAAGACATTAAAGGGATCCGCATAGGGAAAGAAGAAGTTAAACTATCCCTTTTTGCAGACGACATGATACTATACCTTCACTATCCCAAAAACTCCATCCCCAAACTCTTAGAAATCATAAATCACTTCGGCAAAATAGCAGGATACAAAATAAACCCACAAAAATCAGTTGCCTTCCTGTACACTGACAATGTACAAGAAGAGAGGGAAATAAAGGGAGCAATAACCTCCCAAAAAATAAAATATTTAGGAATTAACCTAACCAAAGATGTAAAAGAACTATTTAATGAGAACTATAAAAAGTTAAAGAAAGAAATTGCAGAAGACACTAGGAAATGGAAAGACCTCCCATGCCCCTGGATAGGCCGACTTAATATAGTAAAGATGGTAATACTTCCAAAACTAATATACAAATTCAATGCAATTCCTATTAAAATCCCAATGACGTACATCACTGAAATACAGAAAACAGTCCAAAAATTTATATGGAACAACAAAAGACCTAGAATAGCCAAAACAATTCTAGGGGATAAAGACAATATGGGAGGGCTATCCATGCCGAACTTCAAACTCTACTACAGAGCTATAATAACAAAGACAGCATGGTACTGGCACAAAAACAGACCCGAAGACCAATGGAACAGAATAGAAGACCCAGAAATAAATCCACAAGCCTACAGCCAGCTGGTATTCGATAAAGGAGCCAAAGACATACAATGGAAGAAACACAGCCTCTTCAACTGCTGGTGCTGGGAAAACTGGGCAGCCACATGCAGAAAATTAAAAGTGGACCCCAGCCTATCACCATGCACCAACATCAACTCAAAATGGATTAAAGACCTTAACATTAAACCTGAATCTCTGAAACTACTGCAGGACAGGGTAGGAGAGACACTTGAACTAATAGGCACAGGAAGGAACTTCCTGAACAAAGTCCCAGGGTCACAACAAGTTGGAGAGAGACTCGACAAATGGGACTACCTTAAAATAAAAAGCTTCTGCACAGCTAAATCTATCGCAACTAAGCTAGAAAGACAACCAACTAATTGGGAAAAATATTTACCAGCAATATATCAGACAAGGGGTTAACATCCTGTATATACAGGGAGCTCAAGAAACTAATCCCTCCCAAACCTAACAAACCAATTAATAACTGGGCAAGGGAACTAAAGAGGGACTTCTCAAATGAAGAAATAAAAATGGCAAAGAAACACATGAGGAAATGTTCATCATCCCTGATGGTGAAGGAAATGCAAATAAAGACAACCCTGAGATACCACCTTACCCCAGTCAGAATGTCCCACATCCACAAATCAGCCAACGACAAATGCTGGAGGGGATGTGGAGAAAGAGGAACCCTATTACACTGCTGGTGGGAATGTACACTTATACAACCACTTTGGAAAGCAGTCTGGAGGGTCCTTAGAAAGCTAAAGATTGACCTCCCTTACGACCAAGTCATACCACTTCTAGGCATTTACCCTGAACAACAGGAACCAATATACAAGGACACGTGCACCTCCATGTTTATTGCAGCACTGTTTGCAATAGCTAGGATATGGAAACAACCTAGATGCCCCACCACAGATGAATGGATCCAAAAATTGTGGTATCTATACACAATGGAATATTATGCAGCCATTAGAAATGACAAAATAATGGCATTTGCAGGGAAATGGATGGAGCTAGAAGGAATCATGTTGAGCGAGGTAAGCCAAGAAAGAAGAGACAAATGGTACATGGTCTCCCTGAAAAGCGGATGCTAAATCCAAAATGTTAGGCGATACGACAAAACTAACAGGACTTAAGAAACAAAGAACTCCCACTCATCTGGTTGAACCGCTACTAAATATCCCCATGCTGCTGATCACATATATGGTATATAACATGTGAACACCGTTATATGTTACAGACTGTGATAGACAATTTGCTCCAGGAAAGTTAGAATGAACTTGTGACTTTAAATGAACATCATTATTCCACAATACTGTGAAATTCCAGAAATTATGTAATCACTTAATCACAATTAAAAAAAAAAACCTTGGGGAAGGGAGGGAGGGGGAGATGGTAGGGGGAAAACAGTGGAGGGGGTAACAATGTTCAAGAGGAAGTGTACTCAATACCTCACTCATGTAACTGTAACTCTCTGTATAGTACCTTTACAATTAAAAAAAAAAGCTTATTTAAAAAATAAAAAAAAACTCCACTGTTGTGTTGAGCCAAATGACATCTGCCGGAAAAACTCAAAATGAGGTTCTGAGTCATCACAACATAAGAGCATTTCACTGCTTTCAAGGCTTCTTAGAAAGAATGCAAGATGCTTGCGGCCGGCAGGCCGCCAGGTCTTTTGGGTCAATATCTCCTAATAAATCCTACGTGGTTTCTTCTACACCCCTGATGTTTGGTAAGGTTACTCAGTTTTCATTGCTGCACAATTGCGCCTGCAGTGTTCTGCAGTGGTTGCAAGCATTCAGACATGGCAGCCGGTTGTGCTTGACCCCGAAGGATGCTGCCAGCTGACTGGGAATATATGATTCCCATTCTTCCCTCCTGAGTCCTGCTGATTACAGCTTTTACCGCTACACTCTCCTCAACCTGAGGAGTAAGTTGAACCTATACCTATGGTACTGTGTTGAAGATTTGAGAACCAGACCTCAGTTGTTTGGGTCACAACCTATGCCCATCCATAGCTATGGATGGCACTGGAAATATCAGCCACTAAATACTCCACGATTGTGTTGCGCCGAATGATTTTGCCGGGAATACTCAGAATGAGGTTCTGAGTCATCGCAACATAAGAGCATTTCACTGTTTTCAAAGCTTTCTAGTAAAATTTAATATTCTTGCGGCCGGCATGCCCACAGGTGTACTGGGTTAATATCTCCTTGTAAATCTTACGTGGTTTCAAATACACCCCTGACGATTGGCCAAGTTACTCAGTTTTCATTGCTGCACAATTGCAAGTGCAGAGCTATGCAGCGGTTACAAGCATTCAGACTTGGCAGCCAGTTGTGCTTGTTCCCAAAGGACACTGCCAGCTGACTGGGAATATCTGCTTCCTCTTCTTCCCAACTGAGTCCTGCTGATTACAAATTTTACAGCTACACTCTCCTCAACCTGAGGAATATGTTGAACCTCAATTTATGACACTGTGTTGAAGATTTGAGAACCAGACCTGAGATGTGTGGGATGCGACCTATGTCCATCCATTGCTATGGCTGGCACCGGAATTATACGCCTCTAAATACTCCATTGTTGGGTTGAGTCGAATGACATCTGCCGTGAACAATCAGAATGAGGATCTGAGTCATCACAACATAAGAACATTTCGCTGCTTTCAAGTCTTTAAAGGAAAATTCCAGATTCTTGTTGCCGGCAGGCCCTCAGAAGTTCCAGGTTAATATCTCCTTGTAAATCCTACGTGGTTTCTTCTACATGCCTGAAATTTGTCAAGGTTACTGAGTGCATTGTTACCCAGTTGTGCTTGCAGAATTCTGCAGCTGTTTCCAGAATTCAGACGTGGCAGCCAGTTGTGCTTGTCCCCGTAGGACGCTGCCAGCTAATGGAATATCCGTTTGCCTTTCATCCCACCTAAGTCCTGCTGATCCCAGCTTTTACGTCTACACTCTCCTCAACGTGAGGAGTAGGTTGAACCTCTACTTCTGGCACTCGGTTGAAGATTTGAGAACCATACCTCAGTTGTTTGGGACAAGATCTATGCCCATCCATTGCTATGGACAGCACCGGAAATATCAGCCTCTAAATTCTCCACTGTAGTGTTGAGCCAAATGACCTCTGCTGGGAACACTCAGAATGAGGTTGTGAGTCATCATAACATAAGAACATTTCACTGCTTTCAAGGCTTCTGAGGGAGAATTCCAGATTCTTGCTGCCTGAAGGCCCCCCAGGTGTTCCGAGTTAATTTCTCCTTGTAAATCCTACCTGGTTTCTTCTACACACTTCACTCTTGGCAAGGTTACTCAGTTTTCATTGCTACACAATTGCACCTGCAGAGCTCTGCAGCTGTTGCAAGCATTCTGACTTTGCAGCCGGATGTGCTTGTTCCTGTAGGACACTGACAGCTGACTGGGAATATCCATTTCCCTTTCTTCCCACCTGAGCTGTGCTAATTACAGCTTTTACAGCTACATTCTCCTCAACCTGAGGAGTAAGTTGAACCTATACCTATGGCACTGTGTTGTTGATTTGATAACCAGACCTTAGTTGTTTGGTATGAGACCTATGTCGATCCATTTGTATGGAGGGCACCTGAAATATCAGCCTCTAAATAGTCCAGAGTTGTGTTGAGCCGAATGATCTCTGCCGGGAACACTTAGAATGAGATTCTGAGTCACCGCAACATAAGAGCATTTCACTGCTTTCAAGGCTTCTTAGGAAGAGTACCAGAATCTTGGGACCGGCAGGCCTCCAGGGGTTACAGGTTAATAATTCCTTGTAAATCCTCCGTGGTCTCTTCTATACCCATGAAATTTGGCAAGGTTACTCAGTTTGCATTTCAGCACAATTGCGCCTGCAGAGCTCTGTAGCATTTGCAAGCATTCAGACATGGCAGCTGATTGTGCTTGTCCCCTTAGGACACTGTCGGGTTACTGGGAAGATCTGCTTCCCTTTCATCCCACCTGAGTCCTGGTAATTACAGCTTTTACGGCTACACTCTCCTCAACCTGATGAGTAAATTGAAGCTCTACTTATGGTACTGTGTTAAAGATTTGTGAACCAGACCTCAATTGTTTGGGATGCCACATATGCCCATCCATTGCTATGGACAGCACTGGAAATATCAGCCTCTAAATACTCCATGGTTGTGTTGAGCTGAATGACCTCTACCGGGAACACTCAGAATGAGGTTCTGAGTCATCGCAACATAAGAACATTTCAATGCTTTCAAGTCTTTGTAGGAAGAATTCCAGATTCTTGTGGCGGGCAGGCCCCCAGATATTCCGGGTTAATATGTCTTTGTAAATCCTTCGAGGTTTCTTCTGCACCCCTGAAGTTTGGCAAGGTGACTCATTTTGCATTGCTGTACAATTGCACCTGCAGAGGTATGCAGCAGTTGCAAGCATTCAGACATGGCAGCCAGTTGTGCTTGTCCTCGTAGGATGCTGCCAGCCTACTGGGAATATCCGTTTCTGGTTCTTCCAACCTGAGTCCTGCAGATTTCAGCTCTTACTGTTACAATGTCCTCATCCAGAGGAGTAAGGTCAACCTCTACTTAGGGCACTGTGTTGAAGATTTGAGACCCAGACCTCAGTTGTTTGGGACCCGACCTATGTCCATCCATTGCTATGGATGGCTCCGGAAATATCAGCCTCTAAATACTCCATGGTTGTGTTGAGCCGAATGACCTCTGCCAGGAACACTCAGAATGAGGTTCTGATTCATCCCAACATAAGAGCATTTCACTGCTTTCAAAGCTTCTTAGGAAGAAATCCAGATTCTTGAGGCCGGCGTGCCCCCAGATGTTCCGGGTAATATCTCCTTTTAAATCCTCCGTTTTTTTTCTACACCCCTGAAGTTTGGCAAGGTTACTCATTTTGCATTGCTGCACACTTGTGCCTGCAGAGCTCTGCCGTGGTTGCAAGCATTCGGATGTGGCAGCCGGTTGTTCTTTTCCCCGTAAGATGCTGCAAGCTGACTGGGACTATCTGCTTCTCCTTCTTCCCACCAGAGTGCTGCTTATTACAGCTTTTATGCCTACACTCTCCTCAACCTTAGGAGTAAGGTGAACCTCTACTTATGGCACTGTGTTGAAGATTTGACCACCAGACCTCAGTTGTTTGAGACGCGACCTCTGTCCATCCATTGCTTTGGACGGCACCGGAAATATCAGCCTCTACATACTCCTTGGTTGTGTTGAGCCGAACGACCTCTGCAGGGATCACTCAGAATGAGTTTCTGAGCCATCCCAACATAAGAGCATTTCACTGCTTTCAAGGCTTCTTAGGAAGAAATCCAGATTCTTGCGGGTGGAAGGCCCCCAGGTGTTCTGGGTTAATATTTCCTTGTAAATCTTCCTTGATTTCTTCTACACCCCTGAAGTTTGGCAAAGTTACTCAGTTTTCATTGCTACACAATTGCGCCTGCAGAGCTCTGCAGCAGTTGCAAGCATTCTGACATGGCAAAATGTTGTGCTTATGTCCGAAGGATGCTGCTAAGTGACTGGGAATATTTGCTTTCTCGTTCTTCCCACCTGAATCCTGCTGATTATAGCTTTTACGGCTACACTCTCCCTAACCTGAGGAGTAAGTTATAACTCTACTTATGGCACTGGGTTGAAGATTTGAGAGCCAGACCTCAGTTGATTGGGATGCAACCTATGTCCATCCATTGCTATGGACAGCACTGGAAAGGTCAGCCGCTAAATACTGCATGGTTGTGTTGAGTCGAATGACCTCTGTTCTGAACACTCAGAATGAGGTTCTGAGTCATTGCACCATAAGAGCATTTCACTGCTTTCAAGGCTTCTTAGGAAGAATTCCAGAATCTTGCAACAGGTAGGCACCCAGGTGTTCCAGGAAAATATGTATTTGTAAGTCCTCCATGGTTTCTTCTACATCCCTGATGTTTGGCAAGGTTACTCAGTTTGCATTGCTGCACAATTGTGCCTGCAGAGCACTGTAGCGTTTGCAAGTATTCAGACTTGGTAGCCAGTTGTGCTTGTCCATGCAGGATGCTGCCAGGTGACTGGAAATATCTGCTTCTGGTTCTTCCCACCTGATTCCCACTGATTACAGCTTTTAAGGCTACATTCTCCTCAAGTTGAGGAATAAGTTGAACCGATACTTATGTCACTGTGTTGACGATTTGATAACCAGACCTTAGTTGTTTGGTATGCGACTTATGTCTATCCATTGCTATGGACAGCACCTGAAATATCAGCCCCTAAATAGTCCAGAGTTGTGTTGAGCTTAATGACCTCTGCCAGGAACACTAAGAATGAGGTTCTGAGTCACGGCAACATAATAGCATTTCAATGCTTTCAAGGCTTCTTAGAAAGAGTACCAGATTCTTGGGGCCAGAAGGCCTCCAGGTATTCCAGGTTAATATCTCCTTGTAAATCCTACGTGGTTTCTTTTACACCACTGAAGGTTGGCATGGTTACTCAGTTTGCATTTCTGCACAATTCCACCTGCAGAGCTCTGCAACAGTTGCAAGCATTCAGAAGTTGCATACTGTTGTGCTTGTCCCCGAAGGACACTGAGAGCTGACAGGGAAGATCAGCTTCCCTTTCATCCTACCTAAGTCCTGGTAATTACAGCTTTTACGGCTACACTCTCCTCAATGTGATGAGTAAGTTGAAGCTCCACTTATGGTACTGTGTTTAAGATTTGTGAACCAGAACTCAATTGTTTAGGACACCACATATGCCCATCCATTGCTATGGATGGCATTGGAAATATTAGCCTCTAAATACTCCATATTTGTGTTGAGCTGAATGACCTCTGCCGGAATCACTCAAAATGAGGTTCTGAGTCATCGCAACATGAGAGCATTTCACTGCTTTCAAGGCTTCTTAGGAAGAATTCCTGAATATTGCTGCCAGAAGGGCCCAGGTGTTCCGGGAAAATATCTCCCTGTAAATCCTACATGGTTTCTTCTACACCCCTGAAGTTTGGCAAGGTTACTCAGTTTGCATTGCTGAACATTTGCGCCTGCAGAGCTCTGCAGCAGTTGTAAGCATTCAGATGTAGCAGCCACTTGTGCTTGTCCCCATTGGATGCTGCCTGCTGACTGGGAATATCTGCTTCCCCATCCTCACAACTGAATCCTGCAGATTACAGCTTTTAGAGCTACACTCTCCTCAATGGGAGGAGCAAGTTCAAACTCTACTTATGGCACTGTGTCGAAGATTTGAGAAACAGTCTTCCCTTGTTTGGGATGCAACCTATATATATCCATTGTTATGGAGAGCATTGGAAATATCAGCCTCTAAATTCACCAAGGTTGTCTTTACCTGAATGACCTCTGCCAGGAACACTCAGAATGAGGTTCTGAGTTATTGCAACATAAGATCATTTCATTACTTTCAAAGCTTCTTAGGAAGAATTCCTGATTCTTGTGGGGACAGGCCCCATTTATTCTGGGTTTATATCTCCTTATAAATCCTACATGGTTTCTTCTACACCCCTGAATTTTGGCATGATTACTCAGTTTGCATTGCTTCACAATTGGGCATGCAGAGCTCTGCAGTGGTTGCAAGCATTCATATGTGGCAGCCAGTTGTCCTTGTACCCGTAGGACGCTGCCAGCTGACCGGAAATATCCTATTCCAACTCCTCCCACCTGAATCCTGCTGACTACAAGTTTTAGACTACACTCTACTCAACCTGTGGAGAAAGCTGAACCTCAACTTATAGCACTGTATTGAAGATTTGAGAATCATTCTTCCATTGTTTTGGACACAACTGATAACTATCCATCGATATGGACGACACCAAAAATATCAGCCTCTAAATATTTTACTGTTGTGATTATTGAATGATCTCTGACTTGTATACTCAGAATGAGGTTCTGAGTCATCGCAACATAAGAGCATTTCACTGCTTTCAAGGCTTCTTAGGAAGGATTCCAGAATCTTGTTGCCAATAGGCCCCCATTTATTCCAGGTTAATATCTCCTTGTAAATCCTATGCAGTTTCTTCTACATGCTTGAAGTTTGGCAAGGTTACTCAGTTTGCATTGCTGAACAATTGCGCCTGCAGAGCTGCTCTACAGCAGTTGCAAGCATTCCGACGTGGTAGCCAGTTGTGCTTGTCCCCGTTGGATGCTGCCAGCTGACTGGGAATATCCGCTTCCCGTTCCACCAACCTGAGTACTGTTGATTAGAGCTTTTAGAG
Source organism: Dipodomys merriami (assembly GCF_024711535.1). Taxonomy (NCBI): domain Eukaryota; kingdom Metazoa; phylum Chordata; class Mammalia; order Rodentia; family Heteromyidae; genus Dipodomys; species Dipodomys merriami. The sequence goes on along the minus strand of NW_027206513.1, from coordinate 3,836,851 downwards.
CTACACTCTCTTCAACCTAAGGAGTAAGTTTGAGACTCTACTTATGGCACTGTGTTGAAGATTTGAGAACCAGACTTCCGTTGTTTGGGATGCAACCCTTATATATCCATTGCTATGGACGGCAACCAGCCTCTAAATTCACCAAAGTTGTCTTTACCCAATTCACCAAAGTTGTCTTTACCCGATTGACCTCTGCCAGGAACACTCAGAATGAGGTTTTGAGTTATCGCAACATAAGAGCATTTCATTACTTTCAAGGTTTCTTAGGAAGAATTCCTGATACTTGTTGCCAGCAGGCCACCAGGTTTACTGGGTTAATATCTCCTTGTAAATCCTACATGGTTTCTTCTACACCCCTGAAGTTTGACTACGTTACTCAGTTTGCATTGCTGCAGAATTGGGCCTGCAGAGCTCTGCAGCAGTTGCAAGCATTCAGATGTGGCAGCCAGTAGTGCTTGTACCCAAAGGACGCTGCCAGCTGACTGGAATTCCAATTCTAATTCCTCCCTACGGAATTCTGCTGATTACAGGTTTTGCCACTACACTCTCCTCAACCTGAGGAGTAAGTTGAACCTCTACTTATGGCACTTTGTTCAAGATTTGAAAACCAGTGTTTCATTGTTTGGGATGCTACCTATTTCTATCCACTGCTATGGACGACACCGGTAAAATCAGCCTCTAAATATGTCACAGTTATGCTGAGGCAAATGACCTCTGCCTTGTACACTCAGAATGAGGTTCTGAGTCATTGCAACATAAGAGAATTTCACTGCTTTCAAAGCTTCATAGGAAGAATTCCTGAATATTTTACCAGAATGGCCCAGGTGTTCCGGATAAATATCTCCTTGTAAATCCTACATTGTTTCTTCTACAACCTTGAAGTTGGCAAGGTTACTCAGTTTACATTGCTGCACAATTGTGCCTTCAGAGCTCTCCAGCTGTTGCAAGCATGCAGACGTGGCAGCCAGTTGTGGTTGTCCCCATTGGACGCTGCCAGCTGACTGGGAATATCCGCTTCCCATTCCTCCCAACTGAATCCTGCTAAATACAGCTTTTAGAGCTACACTCTCCTCAACCTGAGGAGTAAGTTGAACCTCTACTTATAGCACTGTGTTGAAGATTTAAGAACCAGACTTCCTTTGTTAGGGACGCGACAGATGCCTATCCATTGGTATGGATGGCACAGGAAATATCAGCCTCTATGTATTTGACGGTTGTGCTGAGTCGAATGACTTCTGCAGTGTACACTCAGAATGAGGTTCTGAGTCATCGCAACATAAGAGCATTCCACTGCTTTCAAGTCTTCTTAGGAAGAATTCCTGCTTCTTGTTGCCAGCAGGCTCCAGGTGTTCCAGGTTAATATCTCCTTGTAAATCCTACATGATTTCTTCTACACCCCTGAAGTTTGGCAAGGTTACTCAGTTTGCATTGTTGTACAATGGGGCCTGCAGAGCTCTGCAGTAGTTGCAAGCATTCAGATGTGGCAGCCAGTTGTGCTTGTACCCATAGGACGCTGCCAGTTGACTGGGAATATCTGCTTCCAGTTCCTCCCAAATGAATCTTGCTGGTTACAGATTTTACAACTTCACTCTCCTCAACGTGAGGAGTAAGTTGAAACTCTACTTATGGCACTGTGTTGAAGATTTGAGAACCAGTCTTCCTTTGTTTGGAATGTGCCGGTGTCTATCCTTTGCTATGGATGACACCGGAAATATCAGACTCTAAATATTTCATGGTTGTGCTTAGTCGAATGACCTTTGCGGTGTACAATCAGAATGAGGTTCTGAATCATCACAAAATAAGAGCATTTCACAGCTTTCAAGACTTCTTAGGAATAAGTCCAGATTCTTGTTGCCAACAGGCCCTCATTTGTTCCAGGTTAATATCTCCTTGTAAATTGTACGTGTTTCTTCTACACGCCTGAGGTTTGGCAAGGTTACTCAGTTTGCATTGCTGCACAATTGGGCCTGCAGAGCTCTGCATCGGTTGCAAGCACTCAGACTTGGCAGCCAGTTGTGTTTATCCCCGTTGGATGCTGCTGCTGACTGGGAATATCTGCTTCCCGTTCCGCCCACTTGAGTACTGTTGATTACAGCTTTTAGAGCTACACTCTCCTCAACCTGAGGAGTAAGTTGAACCTCTACTTATGGCACTGTGTTGAACCAGTCTTCCTTTGTTTGAGACACGACCAATATCTATCCAGTGCAATGGACAGCACCAGAAATGTCAGCCTCTAAATATTGGAGGGTTGTGCTGAGTCGAATGACCTCTGCCGTGTACACTCAGAATAAGGTTCTGAGTCGTCACAACATAGGAGCATTTTACTGCTTTAAAGGCTTCTTAGGAATAATTCCAGATTCTTGTTGCCGAAAGGCCCCCAGTAATTCCTGGTTAATATCTCCTTGTAAATCCTACATGGTTTCTTCTATGCCCCTGAAGTTTAGCAAGGTTACTCCGTTTGCATTGCTGCACAATTGCACCTGCAGAGCTCTGCAGCGGTTGCAAGCATTCAGACATGGCAGCCAGTTGTGCTTGTCCCCGTTGGATGCTGCCAGCTGACTATGAATATCCACTTCCCTTCCTGCCCACCTGAGTCCAGCTGATTACAGCTTTTAAAGCTACACTCCCCTCAACCTGGTACTTTGTTGAAGAATTGAGAACCAGTCTTCCTTTGTTTAGTACGTGACTGATGTCTATCCATTTCTGTGGAGGGCATCGGAAATATCAGCCTCTAAATATTTCAAGGTTACTCAGTTTGCATTGCTGCACAATTGGCCTGCAGAGCTCTGCAGAGGTAGCAAGCATTCAGATGTGGCAGCCAGTTGTGCTTGTCCACGTTGGAGGTTGCCAGCTGACTGGGAATATTTGCTTCCCATTTCTCCCAACTGAATCCTGCTGAATACAGCTTTTAGAGCTACACTCTCCTCAACCTGAAGAGTAAGTTGAACCTCTACTTATGATACTGTGTTGAAGATTCCTGAACCAATCTTCCCTTGTTTTGGACACAACATATATATATATATATATATATATATATATATATATATATATATATATATATATATATATATATATATCTCCTTTGCTATGGACAAAAACAGAAATATCAGCTGCTAAATTCACGAAGGTTGTCTTTACCCGAATGACCTCTGCCAGGAACACTCAGAATGAGGTTCTTAGTAATCGCAATTTAAGAGCATATAATTACTTTCAAGGCTTCTTTGGAAGAATTCCTGAATCTTGTTGCCAATAGGGCCCAGGTGTTCCGGGTAAATATCTCCTTGTAAATTCTACATAGTTTCTTCTATACCCCTGAAGTTTGGCAAGGTTACTCCATTTGCATTGCTGCACAATTGTGCCTGCAGAGCTCTGAAGGGGTTGCAAGCATTCAGACATGGCAGTCAGTTGTACTTGTCCCTTTTGGATGGTGCCAGCTGACTGGGAATATCTGCTTCCCTTTCCTCCCAACTGAATCCTGCTGATTACAGCTTTTAGAGCTACACTCTCCTCCACCTGAGGACTAAGTTGAAACTCTACATATGGCACTGTGTTGAAGATTTGAGAACCAGTCTTCCTTTATTTGGGACGCAACCTCTGTATATCCCGTGCTATGGCCGGCAAAGGAAAGAGAAGCCTCTAAGTTCACCAAGGTTGCTTTACCCGATTGACCTCTGACTTGTACACTCAGAATGAGGTTCTGAGTTATTGCAACATAAAAGCATTTCATTACTTTCAAGGTTTCATAGGAAGAATTCCTGATTCTTGTTGCCAGCAGGCCTCCAGGTGTTCCGGGTTAATCTGTCCTTGTAAATCCTACATCGTTTCGTCTACACCCCTGACGTTTGGCAAGGTTACTCAGTTTGTATTGCTGCACAATTGCGCCTGCAGAGCTCTGCAGCAGTTGCATGCATTCAGATGTGGCAGCCAGTTATACTTGTACCCCTCAGACGCTGCCAGATGACTAGGAATATCCCCTTCCTGTTCCTCCCAACTGAATCCTGCTGATTACAGCTGTTAGAGCTACACTCTCCTCAACCTGAGGAGTAAGTTGAACCTCTACTTACAGCACTGTGGTGCAGATTTGTGAACAAGGTGTCTTTTGTTTGGGATTCGACCGATATATATCCATTGCTATGTATGACACCGGAAATATCAGCCTCTAAATATTTCACAGTTGTGGGGAGTCGAATGACCTCTGCCTTGTACACTCAGAATGAGGTTCTGAGTCATCGCAACATAAGAGCATTTCAATGTTTTCAAGGCTTCTTAGAAATAACTCCATATTCTTGTTGCCAAAAGGCCCCCATTTATTCCGGGTTAATATCTCCTTGTAAATCCTACATGGTTTCTTCTACACCCCTGAAGTTTGGCAAGGTTACTCCATTTGCATTGCTGCACAATTTCACCTGCAGAGCTCTGCATTGGTTACAAGCATTCAGACGTGGCAGCCAGTTGTGCTTGTCTGCGTTGGTCGCTGCCAGCTGACTGCAAATATCTGATTCCAATTCCTCCTACCTGAATCCTGCTGATTACAGGTTTTACCACTACACTGTCCTCAACCTAAGGAGTAAGTTGAACCTCTACTTATGGCACTGTATTGAATATTTGAGAACCAGTCTTCTATTGGTTGGGATGCAACCTATGTCTATCCATTTCTATGGACGGCATTGGAAATATCCTCTAAATACTTCACAGTTGTGCTGAGTCAAATGACCTCTTCAGTGTACACTCAGATTGAGGTTCTGAGTCATCATGACATAAGAACATTTCACTGCTTTCAAGGCTTCTTAGGAAGAATTCCTGAATCTTGTTGCGAAAAGGGCCTAGTTGTTCCATGTAATTATCTCCTTGTAAATCCTACATGGTTTCTTCTACACCCCTGAAGTTTGGCAAGGTAACTCAGTTTGCATTGCTGCACAATTGGGTCTGCAGAGCTCTGCAGCGGTTGCAAGCATTCAGACGTAGCAGCCTGTTGTCTTGTCCCCGTTGGACGCTTCCAGCTGACTGGAAATATCCGCATCCTGTTCCTCCCACCTGAATCCTGCTGATTACAGCTTTTAGAGCTGCACTCTCCTCAACTTGAGGAGTAAGTTGCAGCTCTATTTATGGCACTGTGGTGAAGATTTGAGAACCAGATCTCAGTTTTTGGGACTCGACATTTGTCCATCCATTGCTATGAATGGCACCGGAAATATCAGCCTCAAAATACTCCACAGTTGTATTGGGCCAAATGACTTTGCTGGGACACTCAGAATGAGGTCTGAGACATGCAACATAAGAGCATTTCACTGCTTTCAAAGCTTTCAAGGAAAATTTAAGATTCTTGCAGCCAGCATGCCCACAGGCTTATCAGGTTAATATCTCCTTGTAAATCTTACGTGGTTTCATATACACCCCTGTCGTTTGGGAAGGTTACTCAGTTTTCACTGATGCACAATTGTGCCTGCAGAGCTATGCAGAGGTTACAAGCATTCAGACGTGGCAGCCAGTTGTGCTTATTCCCGAAGGACACTGCCAGCTAACTGGGAATATACACTTCTGGTTCTTCCCATATGAGTTCTGCTTATTACAACTTTTACGGCTACACTCTCCTCAACCTGAGGAGTATGTTGAACCTCAACTTATGGCACTGTGTTGAAGATTTGAGAACCAGACTTGAAATATGTGGGACGCAACCTATGTCCATCCATTGATATAGCCGGCACCAGAAATATAGACCTCTAAATACTCCATGGTTGTGTTGAGCCGAATGACCTCTGCCAGGAACACTCAGAATGAGGATCTGAGTCATCACAACATAAGAGCAATTGGCTGCTTTCAAGTCTTTCAAGGAAAATTCCAGATTCTTGTTGCCGGCAGGCCCCCAGGTATTCCAGGTTAATATCTCCTTGTAAATCCTACATGGAATCTTCTACACCCCTGAAATTTGTCAAGGTTACTGAGTGCATTGGTGCCCAGTTGGGCCTGCAGAATTCTGCAGCTGTTGCCAGAATTCAGACGTGGCAGCCAATTGTGCTTGTCCCCGTAGGATGCTGCAGGCTGACTGGGAGTATCCTCTTCTCTTTCATCCCACCTGAGTCCTGCTGATCACAGCTTTTACAACTAAACTCTCCTCAACATGAGGAGTAAGATGAACATCTACTTATTGCACTCAGTTGAAGATTTGAGAACCAGACCTCAGTTGTTTGGGACAAGATCTATGCCCATCCATTGCTAAGCATGGCACTGGAAATATCAGCCTCTAAATTCTCCACGGTTGTATTGAGCCTAATGACCTCTGCCGGGAACACTCAGAAAGAGATCCTGAGTCATCACAACATAATAGCATACCCCTGCTTTCAAGGCCTTCTTGAAAAATTCCAGATTATTGATACCAGCAGGCCCCCAAGTGTTCTGGGTTAACATCTTCTTGCAAATCCTACGGTTTCTTCTACACCCCTGAAGTTTGGCAAGTTTACTCAGTTTGCAATGCTGCACAATTGGGCCTGAAGAGCTCTGCAGCGGTTGCAAGTATTCAAAGGTGGCAGCTGGTTGTGCTTGTCCCCTTAGGACAATGCCAGATAACTGGGAATATCTGCTTCCCGTCTTTCCCACCTGAATCCTGCTGATTACAGCTTTTACGGCTACACTCTCCTCAATCTGAGGAGTAAGTTAAACCTCTAATTATGGCACTATGTTGAAGATTTGAGAACCAGCCTACAGTTTTTTGGACACGACCTATGTCCATCCATTGCTATGGACGACACCAGAAATATCAGCCTCTAAATACTTCACGGTTGTGTGGAGCCCAATGACCTCTGCCGGGAACACTCAGAATGAGGTTCTGAGTCATTGCAACATAAGAGCATTTCACTGCTTTCAAGGCTTTCTAGGAAAATTCTAGATTATTGACACCAATAGGCCTCCAAGTGTCCGGGTTAATATCTCCTTGTAATTCCTACATGGTTTCTTCTACACCCCTGATGTTTGGCAAGGTTACTCAGTTTGCATTGCTGCACAATTGTGTCTGCAGAGCTCTGCAGCGGTTGCAAGTATTCAGACTTGGCAGCCGGTTGTGCTGGTCCTCGAAGGACACTGCCAGGCGACTGGGAATATCCTCTTCCCATTCTTTCCGCCTGAGTCCTGCTGATTACAGCTTTTAGAGCTCCACTCTCCTCAACCTGAGGAGTAAGTTAAACCTCTACTTATGGCACTGTGTTGAAGATTTGAGAACAAGACCTCAGTTGTTTGGGACGCAACCTATGTACATCAATTGCTATGGGCGGCACTGGAAATATCACCCTCTAAATAGTCCACAGTTATGTTGAGCTGAATGATCTCTGCTGAGAACACTCAGAATGAGATTCTGAGTCAATGCCACATAAGAGCCTTTCACTGCTTTCAAATCTTCTTAGGAAGAATTCCAGATCCTTGGGGCCAGCAAGTCCCCAAGTGTTCCCTGGGTAATATCTCCTTGGAAATCCTCTGAGTTTTCCTGTACACTCCTGAAGTATGGCAAGGTCATTCAATTTGCATTGCTGCACAATTGCACCTGCAGAGCTTTGCAGCTGTTGCAAGCATTCAGATGTCGCAGCGGGTTGTGCTTGTCCCCGTAGAATGCAGCCAGCTGACTAGGAATATCTGCTTCCTGTTCTTCCCACCTGAGTCCTACTGATTACACCTTTTATGGCTACACTCTCCCCAACCTGAGGAGTAACTTGAACCTGTACATATGGCATTCTGTTGAAGATTTGAGGACGAGACCTCAGTTTATTGGGACTCGACCTTTGTCCATCCATTGCTATTGACGGCACCAGAAATATCAGCCTGTAAATACTCCAGGGTTGTGTTGAGCTGAATGACCTCTGCCGGGAACACTCAGAATGAGGTTCTGAGTCATCACAACATAAGAGCATTTCACTGCTTTCAAGGCTTCTTAGGAAGAATTCCAGATTCTTACAGCTGGAATGCCCCCAGGTGTTCCAGGTTAATATCTCCTTGTAAATCCTACATGGTTTCTTCTACACCCCTCACATTTGGCAAAGTTATTTAGTTTGCATTGCTGTACAATTGTCCCTGCAGAGCTCTGCCGTGGTTGCAAGCATTCAGACGTGGCAGCCAATTGTGCTTCTCCCTGTAGGACACTGCCAGCTGACTGGGAATATCCACTTCCAGTTCTGACCACCTGAGTCCTGTGAATTACAGCTTTCACAGCTCCACTATCCTCATCCTGAGGAGTAAGTTGAACCTCTACTATGGCAAAATGTTGAAGATTTTAGAACCAGACCTCAGTTGTTTGGGACGCGACCTGTGTCCATCCATTGCTATGGACAGCACAGGAAATACCAGCCCTTAAATACTCCAGGGTGTGTTGAGGGGAATGACCTCTTCCGGGAACACTCAGAATGAGGTTCTGAGTCATCGCAACATAAAAGCATTTCACTGCTTTCAAGCCTGTCTAGGAAAATTCCAGATTCTTGAGGCCAGCAGGCCACAATGTGTTTTGGGTTCATATCTCCTTGTAAATCCAACGTGGTTTATTCTACACCCCTTACGTTTGGCAAGGTTTCTCAGTTTGCATTGCTGTACAATTGCACCTGTAGAGCTATGCAGCTGTTGCAAGCATTCAGACATGGCATCCTGTTGTGCTTGTCACTGTAGGACCCTGCCAGCTGATTGGGAATATCTGTTTACCGTTCTTCCCAACTGAATCCCACTGATTACAGCTTTTACAGCTACACTCTCCTCAATCTGAGGAGTAAGTTGAACCTCTACTTATGGCAGTGTGTTGAAGATTTGAGAACCAGACCTCAGTTGTTTGGGACTCGATCTATGTCCATCCATTGTTATGGACTGCACCTGAAATATGAGCCTCTAAATATTCCACGGTTGTCTTGAGCCGAATGACCTCTGCCGGGAATACTCAGAATGAGGTTCTGCGTCATTGTAACATAAGAGCATTTCACTGCTTTCAAGTCTTCTTAGGAAGAATTCCAGATTCTTGCCACTGGCAGGCCCCCATGTATTCCAGGTTAATATCTCCATGTAAATCTTCGTGGTTTCATCTACACCCCTGATGTTTGGCAAGGTTACTCAGTATACATTTCTGCACAATTGCACCTGCAGAGCTCTGAAGCTGTTGCAAGCATTCAGAAGTGGCAGCCGGTTGTGCTTGACCCCAAAGGATGCTGCCACCTGACTGGAAATATCCATTTTCCTTTCTTCCCATCTGAATCCTGCTAATTACAGCTTTTAAGGCTACACTCTCCTCGCCCTGAGGAGTAAGTTGAAGCTCTTCTTATGGTGCTGTGTTTTAGATTTGTGAACCAGACCTCAATTGTTTGGGATGATACATATGCCCATCCATTGCTATTCAAGACTTGGCTGACAGTTGTGCTTGTCCCTGCAGGTATGTGCAAGGTGACAGGGAATATCTGCTTCCCATTCTTCCCCCGTGAGTCCCGCTGCTTACAGCTTTTATGGCTACACTCTCCTCAACCTGAGGAGTTGGTTGAACCTATCTGTTGAAGATTTGATAACCAGACCTTAGTTGTTTGGGACAGGACCTATGTCGATCCATTGCTATGCACAGCATCTGAAATATCAGCAGTTTTGTTGAGTCGAATGACCAATGCCGGGATCACTCAGAATGAGGTTCTGGGTCATTGCAACATAAGAGCATTTCACTGCTTTAAACGCCTCTTAGGAAGAATACCAGATTCTCGGGGCCGGCAGGCCCCCAGGTGTTCTGGGTTAATATGTAAATCTTCCGAGATTTCTTCTACACCCTTGAAGTTTGGCAAGGTTACTCAGTTTGCATTGCTGCACAATTGCGCCTGCAGAACTCTGCAGCGGTTGCAAGCATTCAGATGTGGCAGCCAGTTGTGCTTCTCTCCGTGGGACACTGTCAACTGACTGGGAAGATCCGATTCCTGTTCTTCCCACCTGAGTCTTGGTAATTACAGCTTTAACTGTTACAATCTCCTTATCCAGAGGAGTATGTTGAACCTCTACTTATGGTGGTGTGTTTAAGATTTGAGAACCAGATCTCATTTTTTAGGGATGTGATGTATGTCCAACCATTGCTATGGAAGGCACGGGAAACATCAGGCGCTAAATACTGCTCGGTAGTGTTGAGCTGAATGACCTCTTTCAGGAACACTGAGAAAGAGGTTCTGAGTCATCACAACATAAGAGCATTTCACTGCTTTCAAGGATTCGTAGGAAGAATGCCAGGTCAGCCAGCAGACCCCAGGTGTTCCGGGTTAATATCTCTGTGTAAATCCTCCATCGTTGCTTCTAAACCCCTGAAGTTTGGCAAGGTTACTCATTATGAATTGCTACAGAGTTGCCCTTGCAGAGCTCTGAAAGCTGTTGTAAGCATTCAGATGTCCAAGCAGGTTGTGCTTGTCCCCAGAGGACACTGCCAGCTGACTGGGAATATCCACTTCTGGTTCTTCCCACCTGTGTCCTGCTAATTACAGCTTTTATGGCTACATTCTCCTCAACCTGAGGAGTAAGTTGAACCTCTACTTATGGTACTATGTTGAAGATTTGAGAACCAGGCCTCAATTGTTGAGACACAACATATGCCCACCCATTGCTATGGACAGCCTCAGAAATATCAGCCTCTAAATACTCCATGCTTGTGTTGAACCAAATGACCTCTGCCGGGAACACTCAGAATGAGGTCCTGAGTCATCGGAACATAAGAGCATTTCACTGCTTTCAAGGCTTCTTAGGAAGAATTCCAGATTCTTGCGGATGGCAGACCCCCAGGTATTCCAGGTTAATATCTCCTTGTAAATCCTCCATGGTTTCTTTTACATCCCTGATGTTTGGAAATGTTACTCAGCTTTCATTGCTGCACAATTGTGCCTGCAGAGTCCTGCAGGGGTTGTAAGCATTCAGACATGGCAGCCAGTTGTGCTTAACCCCGTAGGACACTGCCAGCTGACTGGGAACATGGGCTTCTTTTTCTTCCCACCAGAGTCCTGCTGATTACAGCTTTTACAGATACACTCTCCTCAAACTGAGGAGTAAGTTGAACCTCTACTTATGGCACTCGTTGAAGATTTGAGAACCAGACCTCAGTTGTTTGGGACATGATCTTTGCCCCTCCATTGCTATGGACGGCACTGGAAATATAGTCTCTAAATACTCCACTGTTGTGTTGAGCCCAATGACCTCTGCCAGGAACACCCAGAATGAGGTTCTTAGTCATGGCAACAGAAGAGCATTCCACTGTTTTCAAGGCTTTCTTGGAAAATTCCAGATTCTTAACCCTGGCAGGCCGCTAGGTGTTCTGGGTTAATATCTCTTGTAAATCCTATATGGTTTCTTCTACACCCGTGAAGTTTGGCAAGGGTAGGCAGTTTGCATTGCTGCACAATTGCGCCTGCAGAGCTCTGCCACGGTTGCAAACATTCAGACGTGGCAGCCATATAGGCTTGTCCCCGTAGGACACTGCCAGCTGACTGGGTATATCTGCTTCCCATTCTTCTCACCTGAGTGCTACTGATTACAGCTTTGACGGCTACACTCTACTCAACCTGAGGAGTAAGTTCAACCTCTACTTATGGCACTCTGTGAAAGTTTAGAGAACTAGACCTCAGTTGTTTGGCACGCGACCACTCTCCATCCAGCACTATGGACGGCACTGGCTATATCTGGCTCTAATTAGTCCACGGTTGTGTTCAGTCGAATGACCTCTGCCAGGAACACTCAGAATGAGGTTCTGAGTAATCGCAACATAAGAACATTTAATTGCTTTCAAGGCTTCTTAGGAAGATTTCCTGAATGTTTTTGCCAGAAGGGCCCAGGTGTTCCGGGTAAATTTCTCCTTGTAAATCCTACCAGTTTCTTCTACACTCCTGAACTTTGGCAAGGTTACTCAGTTTGCATTGCTGCACAATTTCGCTTGCAGAGCTCTGCAGTGGTTGCAAGCAAGCAGACGTGGCAGCCAGTTGTGCTTGTTCCCGGAGGACACTGCCAGCTGACTGGGAATATCTGCTTCTGGTTCATCCCACCTGAGTCCTGCTAATTACAGCGTTTATGGCTACACTCTCCTCAACCTGCGGAGTAAGTTGAACCTCTACTTATCATCCTGTGTTGAAGATTTATGAACTAGGCCTCAATTGTTTGGGACCCGACATATGCCCATCCATTGCTATAGATGGCAACGGAAATATCAGGCTCTAAATACTCCATGGTTGTGTTGAGCCGAATGACCTCTTCTGGGAACACTCAGAAAGAGGTTCTGAGTCATTGCAACATAAGAGGATTTCACTGCTTTCAAGGGTTCTTAGGAAGAATTCCAGATTCTTGAGGCTGGCAAGCCCCCAGGTATTCCTGGTTAATATCTCTTTATAAATCCTCCCAGATTTCTTCTACACCCATGAAGCTTGGCAAGGTTACTCATTTTGCATTGCTGCACAATTGCGCCTGCAGAGGTCTGCAGCATTTGCAAGCATTCAGACTGGCAGCTGGTTGTGCTTGTCCCCGTAGGACGCTGCAGCCTATTGGGATTATCCGTTTCTTGTTCTTCCCTCCAGAGTCCTGGAGATTACAGCTTTTACTGTTACCATCTCCTCATCCAGCGAGTAAGTTGAATCTCTGCTTATGGCACTCTGTGGAAGATTTGAGAACCAGACCTCAGTTGTTTGGGACGCATCCTATGCCCATCCATTGCTATGGATGGCACCGGAAATATCAGCCACTAAATATTCCACAGTTGTGTTGCGCTGAATGACTTTGCTGGGAACACTCAGAATGAGGTTCTGAGTCATGGAAACAAAGAGCATTTCACTGCTTTCAGGGCTTCTTAGGAAGAATTCCTGAATCTTGTTGCCAGAAGGGCCCTAGTGTTCCCGGTAAATACCTCTGTGTAAATCCTACATGGATTCTTCTACAGCCCTGAAATTTGATAAAGGCACTCAGTTTGCATTGCTGCACTGTTAAGCCTGCAGAGCTTTGCAGCGGTTGCAAGCATTCAGACATGGCAGTATATTGTGCTTGTCCCCTTAGGACACTGCCAGCTGACTGGGAATACCCGCTTCTGATTCTTCCCACCTGTGTCCTGCTAATTACAGCTTTTATGGCTACACTCTCCTCAACCTGAGGAGAAAGTTGAACCTCTACTTATGGTACTGTGTTGAAGATTTGAGAACCAGACCTCAATTGTTGGGATGCGACATATGCCCATCCATTGCTATGGACAGCCTCAGAAATATCAGCCTCTAAATACTCCATGGTTGTGTTGAACCAAATGATCTCTGCTGGGAACACTCAGAATGAGGTTCTGAGTCATTGGAACATAAGAGCATTTCACTGCTTTCAAGACTTCTTAGGAAGATTTCCAGATTCTTGCGGACGGCAGGCCCCCAGGTATCTGGGTTAATATCTCTTTATAAATCCTCCGAGGTTGCTTCTCCACCCCTGAATCTTGTCAAGGTTACTCATTTTGCATGGTTGCACAATTGCACATGCAGAGCTTTGCAGTGGTTGCAAGCATTCAGTCATGGCATCTAGTTGTGCTAGTACACGTAGGTCACTGCCAGCCTAATAGAAATATCCATTTCCAGTTTTTCCCTCCAGAGTCCTACAGATTACAGCATTTACTGTTATCCTCTCCTCATCCAGAGGAGTAAGTTGAACCTCTACTTATTGCACTCAGTTGAAGATTGAGAACCAGACCTCAGTTTTTTAGGACATGACCTGTGTCCATCCATTGCTATGGCGGAAACCAGAAATATCAGCCTCTAAATACTCCATGGTTGTGTGTAGCCGAATGACCTCTGCGGGAACACTCAGAATGCATTCCTGAGTCATCCAAACAGAAGAGCATTTCAATACTTTCAAGGCTTCTTAGGAAGCATTCCAGATATTTTTGGCCTTCTGGCCTCCAGGTGATCCAGGTTAATATCTCCTTGTAAATCCTCCATGGTTTCTTTTAAACCCCTGATGATTGGAAAGGTTACTCAGTTTTCATTGCTGCAAATTGTGCCTGCAGAGTTCTATAGTGGTTGCAAGCATTCAGACGTGGCAGCCAGTTGTGCTTGTCCCTGTAGGACACTGCCAGCTGACTGGGAACATCGGCTTCCCTTTCTTCCCACCTGAGTCCTGCTGATTACAGCTTTTACAGATACACTCTCCTCAAACTGAGGAGTAAGTTGAACCTCTACTTATGGCACTCGGTTGAAGATTTGAGAACCAGACCTCAGTTGTTTGGGACGCGATCTTTGCCCATCTGTTGCTCTGGATGGCACCGGAAATATCAGCCTCTAAATACTCCACTGTTGTTTTGAGCTCATTGACCTCTGCCGGGAACACTCAGAATGAGGTTCTTAGTCATGGCAACAGAAAAGCATTCCACTGTTTTCAAGGCTTTCTTGGAAAATTCCAGATTCTTAACCCTGGCAGGCCACTAGGTGTTCTAGGTTAATATTCCCTTTTAAATCCTACGTGGTTTCTTCTACACCCCTGATGTTTGGCAAGATTACTCAATTTGCATTGCTGCACAATTGTGCCTGTAGAGTTCTGCAGTGTTTGCAAGCATTCAGACGTGGCAGCATGTTGTGCTTGTCCCCGTAGGACACTGCCTGCTGATTGGGAATATCTACTTCACGTTCTTCCAACCTCAGTCCTGTAGATTACAGTTTTATGGATACACTCTATTCAAACTGAGGAGTAAATTGAACCTCTAATTATGGCACTCGGTTGAAGATTTTGGAAACAGACCTCAGTTGTTTGGAATGCGATCTTTGCCCAACCATTGCTATGGATGGCACCAGAAATATCAGCCTCTAAATACTCCACGGTTGTGGTGAGCCTAATGACCTCTTCTGGGAACGCTCATAATGAGGTTTTGAGTCATCACAACAGAAGAGCATTTCATTGCTTTCAAGGCTTTTTAGGAAGATTTCCTGAAACTTTTTGCCAGAAGGGCCCAGGTGTTCCGGGCCCTACATGGTTTCTTCTACACCCCTGAAGTTTGGCAAGGTTACTCAGTTTGCATTGCTGCACAATTTCACCTACAGAGCTCTGCAGTGGTTGCAAGCATTCAGTCGTGGCAACCAGTTGTGGTTGTCCCCGATGGAAGCTGCCAGCTGACTGGGAATATCCCCTTCCCGTTCCTCTCAACTGAATCCTGCTGAAGACAGCTTTTAGAGCTACACTCTCCTCAACCTGAGGAGTAAGTTGAACCTCTACTTATGGCACTGTGTTGAAGATTTGAGAACCAGTCTTCCTTTGTTTGGGCCACGACCGATGTCTATCCATTGCTACAGACGGCACCGGAAATATCAAACTCTAAATATTTCACAGTTGTGCGGAAAAAGCAGTCTCTAAATTCACCAAGGTTGTCTTTACCCGAATGACCTCTGCCAGGAACACTCAGAATGAGATTCTGAGTAATCGCAACATAAGAGCATTTCATTACTTTCAAAGCTTCTTAGGAAGAATTCCGGATTCTTGTAGCCAGCAGGCCCCCAGGTATTCCGGGTTAATATCTCCTTGTAAATCCTATATGGTTTCTTCTACACCCCTGAAGTTTGGCAAGATTACTCAGTTTGCATTGCTGCACAATTGCTCCTGCATATTTCTAAAGCATGGCAGCCAGTTGTGCTTGTCCCCGTTGGATGCTGCCAGCTGACTGGGAATATCCCCTGCCCGTTCCTTCCAACTGAATCCTGCTGCTTACAGCTTTTAGGGAAATACTCTCCTGGGGCTGGGGATTTAGCCCAGTGGAAGGGCGCCTGCCCAGCATGCGCAAGGCCCTGGGTTTGGTCCTCAGCCCTGGAAAAAAAGAGAAATACTCTCCTGAACCTGAGAAGTAAGTAGAGCCTCTACTTATCGCACTGTGTTAAAAATTTGAGAATCAGTGTTCCATTGTTTGGGACACAACCTATATCTTTCCATTGCTATGGACAGCACAGGAAATATCAGGCTCTAAATATTTCACGGTTGTGCTGAGTCAAATGACCTCTTCAGTGTACACTCAGAATGAGGTTCTGAGTCACCGCAACATAAGAGCATTTCACTGCTTTCAAGGCTTCTTAGGAAGAATTCCTGAATCTTGTTGCCAGAAGGGCCCAGGTGTTCCGGGTAAATATCTCCTTGTAAATCCTACCTTGGTTCTTCTACACCCTGAAGTTTGGCAAGGTTACTCAGTTTGCATTGCTGCACAATTGCGCCTGCATATTTCTAAAGTGTGGCAGACAGTTGTGTTTGTCCCCGTTGGACGCTGCCAGCTGACTGGGAATATCCCCTGCCCGTTCCTCCCAACTGAATCCTACTGCTTACAGCTTTTAGAGCAACACTCTCCTGAACCTGAGAAGTAAGTTGAACCTCTACTTATGGCACTGTGTTAAAGATTTGAGAACCAGTGTTCCGTTGTTTGAAACACAACCTATATCTTTCCATTGCTATGGATGGCACCAGAAATATCAGCCTCTAAATATTTCATGGTTGTGCTGAGTCGAATGACCTCTGCCGTGTACACTCAGAATGAGGTTCTGAGTCAGTGCAACATAAGAGCATTTCACTGCTTTCAAGGCTTATTAGGAAGAATTCCTGAATCTTGTTGCCAGAAGGGCCCAGGTGTTCCGGGTAAATATCTCCCTGTAAATCCTACATTGTTTGTTCTACACCCCTGAAGTTTGGCAAGGTTACTCAGTTTGAATTCCTGCACAATTGAGCTTGCAGAGGTCTGCAGTGGTTGCAACCATTCAGACTTGGCAGCTAGTTGTGCTTGTTCCCTTTGGATGCTTCCAGCTGATTGGGAATATCAACTTCCCCTTTTTCCCACCTGAATCCTGCTGATTACAGCTTTTAGAGCAACACTTTCCTCAACTTTAGGAATAAGGTGAAACTCTACTTATGGCACAGTGTTGAGATTTGAAAACCAATTTCCGTTGTTTGGGACGAAACCTATATATATATCCATTGATATGGATGGAAATGGAAATATCAGCATCTAAATTCCCCTAGGTTGTCTTTACTTGAATGAACTCTGCCGTGTACACTCAGAATGAGCTTCTGAGCAATAGCAACATAAGAGCATTTCATTACTTTCACGGCTTCTTAGGAAGAATTCCTGAATCCTGTTGCTAGAAGGGGCCAGATGTTCCTGGAAAATATCACCTTGTAAATCCAACATGGTTTCTTGTACACACCAGGAGTTTGGCAAGGTTACTCAGTTTGCATTGCTGCACAATTGCACCTGCAGAGCTTTGCAGCAGTTGTAAGCATTCAGACGTGGAAGCCAGTTGTGCTTGTCCCCATTGAACACTGACAGCTGACTGGGAATATCTGCTTCCCGTATGTAACATATGAATCCTGCTGATTACAGGTCTTAGAGCTACACTCTCCTCAAATGGAGGAATAAGTTGAACCTCTACTTATGGCACTGTGTTGATTTGCAATCCAGTCTTCCTTTGTTTGGGATGAGACCGATGACAATCCATTGCTATGGATGGCACTGGAAATATCAGCCTCTAAATACTTCACGGTTGTGCTGAGTTGAATGACCTCTACTGTGTACACTCAGAATGAGTATCTGAGTCATTGCAACATAAGAGCATTTCACTGCTTTCAAGGCTTCTTAGGAAGAATTCCTGAATCTTGGTGCCAAAGGACCCAGGTGTTCCCGGTAAATATCTCCTTTAAATCCTACATGGTTTCTTCTACACCCCTGAAGTTTGGCAAGGATAATCATTTTTCATTGCTTCACAATTTTGCCTGTGAACTCTGCAGCAGTTGCAAGCATTCAGAAGTGGCAGCCACTTGTGCTTGTCCCCGATGGACACTGCCAGCTGACTGAGAATATCCACTTCCCGTTCCTCCCAACTGAATCCTACTGATTACAGCTTTTACAGCTACACTCTCCTCAACGGGAGGAGTAAGTTGAAACTCTACTTAAGGCACTGTGTTGAATATTTGAGAACCAGTCTTCCTTTGTTTCGGACGTGACCCATGTCCATTATTTGCTATGGACCACACTGGAAATATCAGTCTCTAAATATTTCACAGTTGTACTGCATCGAATGACCTCTGTCGTGTATACTCAGAATGAGGTACTTAGTCATTGCAACATAAGAGCATTTCACTGCTTTTAAGGCTTCTTAGGAAGAATTCCTGAATCTTGTTGCCAGAAGGGCCCATATGTTCCGGGTAAATATCACCTTGTAAATCCTACATGTTTTCTTCTACAACCCTGAAGTGTGGCAAGGTTAATCAGTTTGCCATCCTGCACAATTGTGCTTGCAGTGATCTACAGTGGTTGCAAGCATTCAGTCATGACAGCCTGTGGTGCTTGTCCCCAGTGGACTCTGTCAGCTGACTGGGAAATCCGAGTCCCGTTCCTCTCATCTGAATCCTGCTAATTACACATTTTGAGATACACTCTCCTCAACCTGAGGAGTAATTTGAACCTCTACTTATGGAACTGTGTTGAAGATTTGAGACCCAGTATTCCTGTGTTTGGGACGCGACCCATTTCTCTCCATTGATTTGGACAGCACGGAAATATCAGACTCTAAATATTTCATAGTTGTGCTGAGTCGAATGACCTCTGCCATGTACACTCAGAATGAGGTTGTGAGTCATTGCAACCTAAGAGCATTTCACTGCTTTCAAGGAGTCTTAGGAAGAATTCCTGAATCTTGGTGCCAAAGGACACAGGTGTTCCGGGTAAATATCTCCTTTAAACCCTACATGGTTTCTTCTATGTCCCTGAAGTTTGGCCAGGTTACTCAGTTTGCATTGCTACACAAGTGTGCCAGCAGAGCTGTACAGAGGTTGCAAGAATTAAGACATGTCAGCCAGTTGTGCATGTCCCCGTTGGATGTTGCCAGCTGACAGGAAATATCCACTTACCGTTCCTCACTACTGAAACCTGCTGATTACAGCTTTTAGAGTTACACTCTCCTCAACCTGAGGAGGAATTTGAACCTCGACTTATGGAACTTTGTTGAGGATTTGAGTACCAGTTTTCCTTTGTTTGGGCTGCGTCCAATGTCCGTCCATTGCAATCGACGCCACCTGAAATATCCGCCTATAAATATTTCACGGTTGTGCTGAGTTGAATGACCTCTGCCGTGTACACTCAGAATGAGGTTCTGAGTCATCACAACATAAGAGCATTTCACTGCTTTCAAGGCTTATTAGGAAGAATTCCTGAATCTTGTTGCCAGAAGGACCCAGGTGTTCCAGGAAAATATCTCCTTGTAAATCCAACATGGTTTCTCCTACACCCCTGAAGTTTGGAAAGGTTACTCAGTTTGCATTGCTGCACAATTACGGCTGCAGTGATCTGCAGCAGTTTCAACCATTCAGACTTGGCAGCCAGTTGTGCTTGTCCCCGTTGGAAGCTGCCAGCCTACTGGGAAAATCTGCTTCCCGATCCTCCCAACTGAACCCTGCTGATTTCAGCTTTTGAGTTTCATGCTCCTCAACTTGAGGAGTAAGTTGCACCTCTACTTATGGCACTGCGTTGAAGATTTGAGAACCAGTCTTCCCTTGTTTGGGACACGACCGATGTCTATCCATTACTATGGACGGCACTAGAAATATCAGCCTCTAAATATTTCACAGTTGTGCTGAGTCGAATGACCTCTGCCCTGTACAGTCAGAATGAGGTTCTGAGTCATCTCAACATAAGATCATTTCATAATTTTCAAGGCTTCTTAGGAAGAATTACTGAATCATGTTGCCAGAATGGTCCAGCTGTTAACAGGTAAATATCTCTTTGTAAAACCTACATGGTTTCACCTGGCAAGGTTACTCAGTTTGCATTGCTGCAAATTGTGCCTGCAGAGCTCTGCAGCAGTTGCAACCATTCAGACGTGGCAGCCAGTTGTGCTTGTCCCCTTTGGAAGCTGCCAGCTGACTAGGAATATTCCCTTCCCGTTCCTCCCAACTGAATCCTGCTGATTACAGATTTTAGAGCTACAATCTCCTCAACCTGAGGAGTAAGATGAATCTCTACTTATAGCACTGTGTTGAAGATTTGAGAACCAGTCTTCCTTTGTTTGGGACGGGACCGATGTCTATCCATTGCTATGGACGGCTCCGAAAATATTGGCCTCTAAATATTTAATGGTTGTGTTGAGTCGAATAACCTCTGCCGTGTACCCTCAGAATGTGGTTCTGAGTCATTGCAACATAAGATCATTTCATTGCTTTCAAGGCTTCTTAGGAAGAATTACTGAATCTTGTTGCCAGACGGTGAAGGTGGTAAACAATAAATATCTCTTTGTAAAACCTACATGGTTTCATCTGGCAAGGTTACCAAGTTTGCATTGCTGCACAATTGCACCATCAGAGCTCTGTAGTGGTTGCAAGTATTCAGATGTTTCAGCCAGTTGTGCTTTCCCCGTTGGATGTTGCCAGCTGACAGGGAATATCCGCTACCCATTCCTTCCAACTGAATCCTGCTGATTACACCTTTTAGAGCTACAATCTCCTCAACCTGAGGAGTAAGATGAACCTCTACTTATGCCACTGTGTTGAAGATTTGAGAACCAGTCTGCCTTTGTTTGGGAGGCAACTGATGTCTATCCATTGCAACGGACAGCACCTGAAATATCCACCACTAAATATTTCTTGGTTGTGTGCAGTTGAATGACCTCTGCCGTGTACACTCAGAATGAGGTTCTGAGTCATCCCAACAAAAAAGCATTTCACTGCTTTTAAGTCTTATTAGGAAGAATTCCTGAATCATGTTGCTAGAAGGGCCCAGGTGCTCTGGATAAATATCTCCCTGTAAATCCTACAGGGTTTCTTCTACACCCGTGAAGTTTGGCAAGGTTACTCAGGTAGCATTGCTGCACAATTGTGCCTGCAGAGCTCTACAGCGGTTGCAAGCATTCAGACATGGCAGCCAGTTCTGCTTGTCCCCGTTGGACGCTGCCAGCTCACTGGGAATATCTGCTTCTCGTTCCTCCCAACTGAAGCCTGTTGATTACAGCTTTTAGAGCTAAACTCTCCTCAACCTGAGGAGTAAGTTGAACCTCTACTTATGGCACTATGCTGAAGATATTAGAAACAGTCTTCCGTGGTTGGGTCGCGACCTATATATATATCCATTGTGTTGGACTGGAACAGAAATATCAACCTCTAAATTCCAATGACCACTGCGAGAAACCCTCAAAATGAGGTTCAGAGTCATTGCAACATAGGACCATTTCACTGCTTTCAAGGCTTATTAGGAAGAATTCCTGAATCTGGGTGCCAGAAGGGCCCAGGTGTTCCAGGTAAATATCTCCTTGTAAATCCTACATGGTTTCTCCTACACCCCTGAAGTTTGGCAAGGTTACTCAGTTTGCATTGCTGCACAATTGTGCCTGCATAGTTCTGCAGCTGTTGCAAGAATTCAGACATATCAGCCAGTGTGCTTGTCCCCATTGGACCCTGCCAGCTGACAGGAAATATCTGATTCTGGTTCCTCCGAAATGAAATCTGCTGATTATAGCTTTTAGATTTACACTCTCCTCAACCTCAGGAGTATGTTGAACTTCTATTTATGGCACTGTGTTGAAGAGTTGAGAAGCAGTATTGTTTTGTTTGGGACACGACCAATGTCTATCCATTGCTATGGACAGCTCCGGAAATTTCAGAGTCTAAACACTTCACGGTTATGCTGAGTCGAATGACCTCTTGCCGTGTACACTCAGAATGAGGTTCTGAGTCATCACAACATAAGAGCATTTGAATGCTTTAAAAGTTTCTTAGGAAGAATTCCTGAATGTTGTTCCTAGAAGGGCCCAGGTGTTCCGGGTAAATATCTCCTTGTAAATCCTACATGGTTTCTTCAACACCCCTGAAGTCTGGCAAGGTTACTCTGTTTGCACTGCTGCACAATTGCTCCTGCAGAGCTCTGCAGCGGTCGCAACCATTCAGATGTGGCAGACAATTGTGCCTTTCCCCATAGGATGCTGCCAGCTGACTGGGAATATCTGCTTCCCGTTCCTCCCAACTGAATCCTGCTGATTACAGATTTTAGAGCTACCCTCTCCTTAACCTGAGGAGTAAGTTGAACCTCTACTTATGGCACTGTGTTGAAGATTTGAGAACCAGTCTTCCTTTGTTTGGGACGGGACAGATGTCTGTCCATTGCTATGGACGGCTCTGGAAATATCAGCCTCTAAATATTTAACAGTTATGCTGAGTTGAATGACCTCTGCCATATACACTCAGAATGAGGTTGTGAGTCATCACAACATAGGAGCATTTCACTGCTTTCAAGGCTTATTAGGAAGAATTACTGAATCTTGTTGCCAGAAGGGCCCAGATGTTCCAGGAAAGTATCTCCTTGTAAATCCAACATGGTTTCTTCTACAACCTTGAAGTTTGGCAAGGTTACTCAATTTGCATTGCTGCACAATTTTGCCTGCAGTGATCTACAGCGGTTTCAACCATTCAGACTTGGCAGCCAGTTGTGCTTGTCCCCCTTGGAAACTGCCAGCCTACTGGGAAAATCTGCTTCCCGATCCTCCCAACTGAACCCTGCTGATTTCAGCTTTTAAGATACACTCTCTTCAACCTGAGGAGTAATTTGAACCTCTACTTATGACACTAAGTTGAAGATCTGAGAACCAGCCTTCCTGTGTTTGGGACACGACCGATGTCTATCCATTGCTATGGACGGCACCAGAAATATCAGCCTCTAAATATTTCAGGGTTGTGCTGAGTCGAATGACCTCTGCCCTGTACACTCAGAATGAGGTTCTGAGTCATCGCAACCTAAGAGCCTATCACTGCTTTCAAGGCTTCTTAGGAAGAATTCCTGAATAATGTTGCCAGAAGGGCCCAGGTGTTCTGGGTAAATATCTCCCTGTAAATCCTGCAGGGTTTCTTCTACACCCCTGAAGTTTGGCAAGGTTATTCAGGTAGCATTGCTGCACAATTGCGCCTGCAGAGCTCTACAGCGGTTGCAAGCATTCAGACATGGCATCCCGTTCTGCTTGTCCCCGTTGGATGCTGCCAGCTGATTGGGAATATCTGCTTCTCGTTCCTCCCAACTGAAGTCTGCTGATTACACCTTTTAGAGCTACATTCTCCTCAACCTGAGGAGTAAGTTGAACCTCTACTTATGGCACTGTGCTGAAGATATTAGAAACAGTCTTCCTTGGTTGGGTCGCGATATATGTGTATATATATATATATACATATATATATATATGTATATATATACATATATATGTATGTATGTATATATTGTTTTGGTGGGGAACAGAAATATCAACTTCTAAATTCACCAAGGTTGTCTTTACCAGAATGACCACTGCCAGGAACCCTCAGAATGAGCTTCAGAGTCATTGCAACATAAGACCATTTCACTGCTTTCAAGGCTTATTAGGAAGAATTCCTGAATCTTGGTGCCAGAAGAGCCCAGGTGTTCTGGGTAAATATCTCCTTATAAATCCTACATTGGTTCTTCTACATCCCTGAAGTTTGGCAAGGTTAACTCAGTTTGCACTGCTGCACAATTGAGCCTGCAGAGCTCTGCAGTGGTTGCAAGAATTCAGACATGTCAGCCAGTTGTGCTTGTCCCTGTTGGACGCTGCCAGCTGACAGGAAATATCCAATTCTGGTTCCTACAATCTGAAACCTGCTGATTACAGCTTTTAGAATTACACTCTCCTAGAGTTCCAGGAAGATGGTGAAGGAGAAGCTGGAGGCTAAAAAAGCTCTCTCATAGAAAGCAGTTTTAGAGTTTCAGTGAACAGTCCTAAGCCAGAGAATCACACCAAGTGTGCCATCACAGGACAGAGAGTTAAAATCTAGGCAAGGAGACAGCTCTGAACACTTGTCAGCAGCCGCCTCTGCGGCGGCAGCGGTGGCGGCTGTGGCCACCGCAGTCGCCATACCTGAAAAACAGAGAGTCCGGGATGAAGGAGCCAGACACGGCGAGTGAGCGGATTCTACTCAACACCAGCAAGAATGGACAAGGAGTGGACATCTTCATCCTGCAGTTTGCAGACCAGAGACGACCCAGGAACCAAGACTCGGCGTGAGTAGAAGCCTAACATCCTCACTCCTTCTCAGGGAGCAGAGGAGGGAAGGCCACCCCTACCCCCTCCCCCAGTACTGGAGATCTCCATCTTGGATACTGACAAAGCTCGGCAGAGCTGCTAGCTCCAACTCAGGCCTTGGAAGAAAACTAGAATCATTTAGCTGGTCACAAGAACTTAAACTGACCTGCCAGAACAGCTCCACCCAGGGAAAAGTCACCCAGCTCGGGCGCTAGCCCCAGGAGTGGCTTCCTTCATTGGGTAATCAGAGCCAGAGGCTGCAACTCCCTTTAGCAGTCTTGACAATCAATTGAAATTCAGTAAACATAAATCCTGAGAATGGCTCCAGGCTGGGCTCTGTGAGTTTCTCACAAACTAGCCCCCGGGAAAAACTACTGTTTGCTGAAAGGCCTCAACTCTATCTAGAACCTAGCCTCATCACAGCATCTCCAAACATGAAGAAAAAGCCATCTCTCTTATTTGTGACACTCAAAGCAGATCTCCCTCCCATTGAACTAACCTGGGAGAAGGATCGCAAAATCCTGGGTAAAGCAGAGCATTTTTCTGCCTGTTCAAACAAACTGATTTAAGAAACCAACCAAGCCACAGGACTACAACAGACCAGAGACTCTAACAAGAGGCTGGTTAAGGACACAAGGGAGATACAGGATATTTCCCACCCCTCCCAAAAAAAATCAAAGAAATTTTTTTCTTTTTTGTTGTACCTTTTATATAAAAAATTTCTTTCCTAAACCTTTTTTTAATTGTTAATTTTTACCTTTTTTGAAAAAAATTGTTTTATAGTAACTTATTTTTCCTCTTATAATTTTTATTTTACGGGTATATGTGTGTGTGCGTTTATCTTTTTTTTCTCTTTCGTTTTTTAAAAAAATCTTTTTGTTTTTTGTTTAGCTCTCCTGAACTTTTGATCTTTTTTTCTTTCTTTCTTATCCTTTTCACCTTTTCTTCTCTTTCATTCTTCTTTATGTAACTTAATTGTTGTTCTGCACATCCTCAGATAAACCCGTAGTTGACTATTAGACCCTATCCCCCATTGTGTACACACTTAATCCATTAATTTATTACCTCTGAGACAAATCCCTTATTAGCAGTACTACCTCTTTATACCTATAATATATTTTAAGTATTTTTATTTTTAAGTTTTTCACATCTCCTTTATATCCCTCTCCTTCTCTCATTATATTCACGTTCTTCTCTGAATAGTTTGTATTCGATTCTGCATAATTTGTTTAATTTTTACTTTTCTATTTTCTCTGGTCTTTCTTTTTCCCTTTCTCTTTCTTCTTTTTTTCTCTCTCTCTACTTTCATCCTATCCAACCTATTTCCTGCTTTGAGATTAGGACTTAGTTAAGTTAACTCTCCCTGTGCCTTCCCGCATCACTCTATTTCTATTTTTTACCCACATCTCTCCCTAAACCTAATAATTTCTGGTTTAACAAATTCTTCTTTGTGGTTCATAGCCCATTAATATAGTTGTTTAATGTTGAATAGATGTATCTGTTGAACTAGATTGTATCTGCAGACTATTGACTGTGCATATACAGACTGTGGTTGATGCTTGCCTTAAGATAGTGTTCTAGCACAAAACCGGTGTTATTTTCATCCCAAATGGGCAGAGTAAGCCGGAAAAAAAACACAAGAAAAATGGCAAGTCCGTGTATCTCAACTCTCACTCGTGATAATCAGGGGACAGAATAGATAATGAATAATCCAGAGGAGAGTTCCCAAATAGCTCTACAAACACTGCTGGTGAAAGACCCCCGGCGTGGGGTGTCCTTCGATCTAAAGAGACCCTTCCCCAAGGAACAACGAGACCACTTGTACGGATGCAAACAGCACGAGGTTTATTCGGGCATGCCTCGGCTCCCAGGTGCACTTAACCACGAGATCCACAAGGTTCGGGTCAAGTGTCTGGGAACCGGTTACACGGGTACCCGGGGCGACAAAGTCTATCGGGAGACTTGCGCGCCGAGTGCTTGAAAGCACCCTCTTTTTATGGACAGCAGAAGCAAGGTTACAGAAGCGAGATGCTTGGTTACAGAGTATTGATTGGTTAATTTCAAATTATGCTCAGGGTGGGGATTGGTCAGGTTAAGCTGGCCAGATGGGGCAGGTGGGGTTGGGGGAAAGCTGACGTGTCGGTACTTGCCCCGGCAGGTCTGTGCTGGTCGTCATGCACCGAAACTGTTCGTTCCCTAATTTTGACAAGTGATTTATTACCTCCTGACCTACCCTGCCATTATAGCTAAGTTTTACAGGAAGGGACGGGAGGGTCGGCTATTTTTCAGGAATGCCTGGTTTTAGGGCATGTGTTAGAGTCATGCTGAGGTCTGCAGGCGGTGACTCAGTGGTTAATGACTTGCCTGCGTCCTGCTTTGCTCTCTTAGCTATGTAGGGGAAGGGGCAGTGGTTTTTCTTAAAGAGCTCAATGGATGAACGTATTCTGGGGTCTGGGGTCTTTTCATTCCCCCATCTTCTTTTTGCCTGAATGAAATCCTTCATTCAACTGGAGATTCCTCCGTTAATTTAAGTTGATGATATTGTTGGGTTAATACTAGGGCCTGCACGACCGATAGGCGGTCCTTACAAATTGTATTAGGCGATTTACGATGCAGGGGCCCACAGTAAGGATTAACATGAGGAGTATTAGGGGTCCCATTAAGGATGATATTAGGGTAGTAAACCATGGAGTCCACAACCCTTCATACCAAGTTTGTTGAGACTCAAATTCTCGCTGTCTATTGTTTAATCTTTCTTCCAGTTTGTCTAGGGTCCTGATTACCACTCCTGTTTTGTTAGCATAAAAACAACATTCTTTCTTTAAGGCTGCACATAGGCCCCCTTCCTTTAGAAAAAGCAAGTCTAACCCCCTTCGATTTTGGAATGCTGAGTGCGATTTTACGGAGTTTGTCAGCGCCCAGACAGACTAATGTAGAGGAAAACAAACTTTTATCAGCAAAAGGTTATACAGTCTTGCTGCAAGGCTTCGTTCTTGGATGGTCACCAGCTGGTCGCCTGATATACCAGCTGTACTTGTAAGCTCCAATTTTAAGACATACTCATACCATTTGCGACATACTTAAACTTTCTGAGGTTTGTCTTAAAGACAATCCTTACTTTTTAAATTTCCCCAATTCCCTTTTCAAGGCTTTCTTTACTTCTTTCTTTACAATTTCTTTCCCAAGGCTTTCATTACCACCCTCTTTTTTTACAATTTCTTGACCATCTTTGTGGCTGTAGTTTAAAACTGCCCAATTTTTCCTTTGGCTTGCGGAACCTTTATCTTAGAACAGCCTTAAGGCACCACCGTGATGCAGAAGCTTGCTAGATTTTAAGGCTAAGAGTATTACCTCTATTGATAACACACTCAGGTTATTACCATATCAGAGTCAAACTAGGCTGTGAACATAGAGTGGATTTCCAGTTACTATGCACTGAAGTGCCTAAGACAAGCAGGCCAGTGATATCCTTGTCCCCAATATCCACTGTGGGAAGAGAGGGTTTCTGGATATCACCCAAAAGAATGTCCCACAAGATCTTAGATTTAGCAGCTTTCAACCAGGAAGCCGACTCAGGTGATGGAATCAAGCAGGAGTTCCTCCAGGTGACTGTCAGGCCGTCGTTGAACTTTACCCATTACGGTGTACAGCAGCAGCAGCAGCAACCGGAACAGCAGGGTCTCTCAGTGGCTCCAAGGGACTGTCGTCACACCTCATGCTGGGCTGTAAATTCCTACACAGACTGGTTAAAGATACATTGCCTAGGCTTGGCAGGCTTTGATCCTGCTGGTTTTTAAGATCTTTTAAACAATAGCTCAGGACAATTTACCAAAATCACAACTTTTTACTAACCAGATATTTTTGTAAATAGACACAGAAGGCTTAGTCTTGTAACCATCTCTGACAAATGCAGTCTCCACACCTTGCACACCTACAACAGTTAACACTATTTTTTATGCCCTTATTAAAAATTATTTTATCTATTTTGCCTCATTTTTCCAAAACTGACTCTGGACTCTTGATCTTAAAATGGGGGTAGAAGGGCGAAGGTCCATCTTCTGTAACTTCTTCAAGCTGACTTTAGGGGCGTTGATCTTACCTAGCCAGGAGCCTATAACCTTACAAAGAGGCCATCAGGGTTAGAAGTCATTAAGAACAATATTTAACTTTTGACAACTGCACAGACCTTTTCTCCAGCTATAGCAGTATAGCTTGTTTAGCACTCTGGTTTGTAAAAGCATCTTTCTGGATGACTTAGGAATGTGATCTCTAGTAACCCTAACACAATGCCTGAGTTACCTTTGCAGGCCTTTAGACAGATATCAATAGAAACACACTCTCAGGTTTACAAACTTTTTCCTGAGAAGATGAATTTCATGTAACTGGTGTCAGCTCAATATTACCGCCAATTAGAGCTTTTGGCACATAAAGGGGTTAAGATTTAAACTACCCCCCACATTTTATAACATTAGCTTTTTACTATCACAGAGGACTGGCAAGTTCCTGTCCCTTACAAGGTAGTCATGAACATTAGGCATGCTTCCAAACTATCTTCCTATGACCTCCCGGCTCTGACCAGTTTTGAAGGGCCACACACAAATGACTCTAGGATCTGACATTTCTGCCATCCAAGCAGTGGCTTACTGCCTCTGGATGCTCCACCATTGCTTTTGTCCCAGGAGTGTCTTCTCTACATTGGGATAAATGCCTCATTGGCATTTTCCTTAGCTGGTTGCTGGACTTGAACTCAGGGCCTGAGCACTGTCCCTCAGCTCTACAGCTCAAGGCTAGCACTCTGCCACTTTGAGTCCCAGACTCGGGGCTTGAATGCTGTCCCTTAACTCTTCAGTCCAGGGCTAGTACTCTGCCACTGTGAGTCCCAAAGCATTTCTGCTTGCTTTTTCAGCACTCTGCTGGCTGAGTAGAGGTGACAGTCTCACAGGGACCTTTTTGTGCCCGGGCTGGCTTTGAACCAGTTTGCAGATCAATGAGTCTTACAAAAGGCCATTTTACTCCAATTAAAAGCAACAAGGTGGTCAACATAGAAGTAGCTTTTAAGCATGCTCTTACCTGAAACTCATTAAGAGTCAAAGTTACATCTGACAACTTGTAAGAATTCTCTGTGCTTTGCTTTGGGCTTGCTGGAAACTCGAAAAACCTATAAGAGCAAACTAGAATAGCAATTATTTTGGTAATCCTAATTTTTCCTTTGTGCACATTGAGGCCAATGTCAAGAACAATTTTACATTTAAATTTTATATCCAAAAATTCATTCCCTATATTTTTTTTAACCTCTTATTAATCACCTTTAATATTTTATACTTTGGTTATTATTTGCGTTTTGAAAAGATCCCTTGAAATCTTGAGGCCAAGTGTTACTCATTGCCTCTTGGCTGCTTGTTTTAAAACAGACACACATTAAGATTTTTAAACTCAAATGACAATTTTCCTTAATGCAAGAATTACAGTCATCTTTACTATACCACAAAGCTAGATTTAACATCTTTATAACTTTTAAAAACATCCTAATTGTAAAACATAATTGAAAGTAAGCCACATTATACAAATAACTTTTTACCCTCTTTTTAAGGCCTTCCTAATTTTAATGTTAACACATCCAAGGGAAAGTTTTAGCAATACTAATCAGATCATCACATCATTCATTTTAACCATCATGTTTTCAGTGCCTATCTGCAGGGAAAAGAGACAGAACAACGATGGGCCACTTGGCCCCTCCTATGGAATAGGCAGGCACACACCCAATCTGACTCTTTAGGGTTAGATGAACTGCGTTTGTGCCAGTTTGCCTCATCATGCTTGGACTCCTCCCAGGGCCTGTCCCACTGCATGACCAGCTGAACTGCACTTCTGCTTGTTCACCCTTCACCCCTAAAGATAGGTCTTCTGTTGGTTTCTAAGTTTTTCCCCGTCTCTTCTCTTGGTTCTCAAATGAAATACAGTTTTAGATAGAACAGGTAACATCTTTGACAGTGTTAAACTAACCTTTACATTTAAATTTCTAATTTTTATCCCCAAATTTTAGCCAAGGGAATTAGACCCCAAACAGCCAATGCATTTTTGTTAAGCCAGATAACTTGATTACAGTATAAACAGACTTATGCATTTTAAAATATTAGTTTTTAAAATACCAGATTTTCTAATTTGCAAGTTAAAGAACCTTTTAAAAAGCCATTTAAAACAATGTGAAGATTTTTAAAAATTTTTGGTAATGTCCAAACCTCATAACCTTTTGAAATTTAAATTTAAATCACCCAATTGTTACAGCATGCTGACAATTTTTTTTTCTTTGAACACGTTCACAGACACACACAAAACACACAGATCTTAAAGCGCGCAAAAATCAAAATCAGTTGTACGTACACTTTCTAAAGGTTTTAAACAAAAAAATTTAAGACAGTATTTCTTTTAGAACTAGGTACCTTTGTTGTGCTTCATTTTCACAGAGCTTGCTTGTTAGCAAGGCTTATGAATCTCTTCTGAGTTGGAGGAGGGCTGAGGGAGGGAGTCACCTAAGACTAAACTGGCCTGATTTTTTTTTTAACCCAATTTTAGACAGAACTAGCTGAAAAGTCCAATCCAGGTACACAGCCTTCTACGCCCTCACCTGTCCTCCAGCAGCCTCCACTGGGAGAAGGTGCAGCCTGAGGCTTGAAGGGAACCAAACTAGCCCAGTAACCCTTCATGCCTCGCGGGGAGGGTGGGCATAGCAGGTCTGTGACTAGGCCCAGCTGGAACTTTTATTCCCTCAGAGATATTTAAATAAATAAATAACAAAAACACAGATAAACACAAAAACCAAGGATCCACATTTAAAACTGGTACCAATTCTAAAAACAGAACTAGACAAGAACTGAAGGCTGAGTTGGGGACTAATGGGCCCCAGTTTATCCCTACCGGAACTCTGTGCTGTTCCCACTCAGCAAGCTGAATCCAGAGTCTGCTGGGTGAGCCTGCCACACTCACCCAGAACTTTCCTACCCCATAAAACAAACACACTAAAGTTAACAAGACAAACATGTGGCCACAAAGACAGAATCAAGTCTCAGTGAATAGGGCGACATCTCACCACCATTCACTTACCAGGGGACTCAACCCCCCTACTCACCTCCGGAGGATTTTTCTCTTAGAGTCCTGCAGACGTTGACCCGGGGGTCTTCCAAGGCAGAGGCGAATTCCCAGTCATCTTGGGGCAAGGGAAGGAGGTCCCTAGCGGCCGTTCCCTCAGACTGACAGGTTCTCCCCCACGCTCAGACCCCCCGAGCCAAGGCCCGAGGCTGAGATCTAACTGAGGCCACCTGCAGATGGTCAGTGGCAATTTCATAATTGACAAACAAGCAAGTTCCCAAAACCTGACAATCTCGGCTCAGGCTGTGACTTCCAGTGATCTATAGTCAGACTTAAGGGGGTTGTTAGTTGCTGCCCCATCCCTTTAAGGACAACAAAACAGACAACAGAAACAATTAACACTAAACAGAAACACAAAAACAGACAGGCGCCAAACAGAAAAAGCGACTTCAGATGGGAGTGGCCGACCATGGCTAAACTCCCCGGGAAGGAGAGAGAGCTGAGGTTGGGAAATTGAAGAGGGAAGGAGTGGGGGAGAGAGCTGAGGGGCAGATGGAAGGGTTAAGGGGGTAGGGATTGGGGGGTCCGGGGTTGGTATGAAGGGTCTTATCCACGGGGGTGGATCTGAGATAAGCACTTCCCAGGTGACAATATAGGGAACCTGGTCTGGATGCCCGTGAGGTCCTGGGTCCATTATCCTAGCTTTAACCTGTAAGGCAATGGTTAGGTTAAAGGTTCCTTCCCGTGGCCATCCACAGTTGAAAGTGGGCCATTCTGATGAACAAAAAGTTACCCATTTTCTTTTCTTTACCTCTACTGAGAGATTGTGAGCTGACATTCGCACCTCTTTCCAATGGTGTAGAGTGAGGGAGAGAGGGGTCGTGACAGTTTGTCCCATGGTAAAATTTTTAACGAACACAGACACAAAACAGTCCACAAAACAGACAACACTTAACTTCGCCGCGCTCTGTTGTTCAAACTGAAAGTGAAACCTGACGGAGGCTTACTTTAGGTTTAACTGAAGGAGTGACACAATACTATTAGCAGTCACACACTCTCCCAGATTCACCACAGCGAAGGCAAGAGCAGCAAACTAGCAGAGAAACAAACCATAAGGGTAGAAGCAATGCAAGCAGCCAAAACTCTACAGCAAACAACATCACAAATCAGTCACAGTCACACTACTTTTCCGCTGCGCTGTTTCGGCAACCAACCGAAGGCAAGAACCAGACGGAGACTGTTTTGAGAGTCCAAGCCTCTCGTCTCCCAGTGAAATCCCGCGTCTAAAAGGATTGAGTTTCAGAGAAACAGGTGGGCCACTGTTTCAGGCCCCGGACGAGCCACTGTTTCAGGCTCCGGACGGGCCACTGTTTCAGGCCCCGGACGAGCCACTGTTTCAGGCTCCGGACGGGTCACTTTTAAGTCTGCTGAGTGAGCCTGCCACGCTCACCCAGAACTTTCAGACCCCGGATGAGCCACTTTTTCAGGCTCCGGACACCCCCAAGACGTCTCCTGGGGGCTGCGGTCGGGAGTACGAGCTCGTCAGCTCCTCCACGGGTCCGCCAGATACAGACGAGTACGGCCGAACTCACAGAATCGCAAGCGCACAGTAATTGGACACACAGATTGACTTTAAACAGCACACAGACAATACACAGACAATACACAGACGCTGGCCAGCTTACCTCCCGAAAATGGGTCGGTGGTCCCTGGGTGAGGGTCTCTATCCCGGACGAGCCCCCAAGATGAAAGACCCCCCGGCGTGGGGTGTCCTTCGATCTAAAGAGACCCTTCCCCAAGGAACAACGAGACCACTTGTACGGATGCAAACAGCACGAGGTTTATTCGGGCATGCCTCGGCTCCCAGGTGCACTTAACCACGAGATCCACAAGGTTCGGGTCAAGTGTCTGGGAACCGGTTACACGGGTACCCGGGGCGACAAAGTCTATCGGGAGACTTGCGCGCCGAGTGCTTGAAAGCACCCTCTTTTTATGGACAGCAGAAGCAAGGTTACAGAAGCGAGATGCTTGGTTACAGAGTATTGATTGGTTAATTTCAAATTATGCTCAGGGTGGGGATTGGTCAGGTTAAGCTGGCCAGATGGGGCAGGTGGGGTTGGGGGAAAGCTGACGTGTCGGTACTTGCCCCGGCAGGTCTGTGCTGGTCGTCATGCACCGAAACTGTTCGTTCCCTAATTTTGACAAGTGATTTATTACCTCCTGACCTACCCTGCCATTATAGCTAAGTTTTACAGGAAGGGACGGGAGGGTCGGCTATTTTTCAGGAATGCCTGGTTTTAGGGCATGTGTTAGAGTCATGCTGAGGTCTGCAGGCGGTGACTCAGTGGTTAATGACTTGCCTGCGTCCTGCTTTGCTCTCTTAGCTATGTAGGGGAAGGGGCAGTGGTTTTTCTTAAAGAGCTCAATGGATGAACGTATTCTGGGGTCTGGGGTCTTTTCACTGGCAAACATGACAAATGAAAAGATTGAAAACATACAAAGGACTCTGTATGAGCATGAGAGGAAGAGAGAGGAGGCAATCCAAAGGTTTATACAGGAATATCATGAGTGTGAAGAAGTTAATCAAAAACTGATACAGGATTTGTGTGAGCAGCTTGAGAATACTCAAAGAGAAAGGCAGGAATGGCATGAACAGGCTGAGAACACTCAAAGAGAACTACAGGAATGGCACAAACGGGAGGAAGCTAAGCAAAGAGTAATACAGGAATTGAGAGAGCAGGATGAGAATACACAAAGATCACTAAAGGCATTCATGGGATCCATTAACAAAGAGCTGAAGGAAGTCAGGGAGACCACAAAGGGAATGCTGAATGGAACCCAACAGAAGGAATGGGAGTCCAATGAAAAAATAACCAATCAACGAAGTGATCTGAGAATAAACACTGAACACCAAATTAAGGAAGTAAAGAAGTTCATACAAGATCTAAAACAAAGCTTCAACAAAGAACTTGAAGCCATCAAAGCAGACCAATTAGAAGGAAAAGAAATAAAAAACAAAGTAGAAAGTCTTGACGGCAGGTTAGACCAGGCAGAAGATCGAATCTCGGGGATTGAAGACAGCCTAGATATTATAGAGAAAGAACATACAACCATCCAAGAAAAGTCCAAGAAATATGATAGATCTATCCAACACTTGGAAGACACCATCAGAAGGCTTAATCTAAGGATAATGGGTGTAGAGGAGCACCTAGAAACAGAAGTGAATGGTCTAGGAAATGTGTTTAACAGGATCCTAGCAGAGAACTTCCCAAACATGCAAAAAGATAGGCCTATTCAGATACAAGAAGCTTTTAGAACTCCAAGTAGACCAAACCAGAATAGGACATCCCACCGTCACAGTATAATCCACACAGGATCAACTCAGACCAAGGAAAAGATCCTTAAAGCTGTCAAGGAGAAAAGATTAATCACCTATAAAGGGAAACCAATTAGAATCACCTCAGATTTCTCAGCAGAGACAATCAAAGCAAGAAGAGCCTGGAATGATGTATGCCATGCCCTAAAAACAAACAACTATCAACCAAGAATACTGTACCCAGCTAAACTCTCCTTCATAACTGCAGACCAAATAAAAACCTTCCATAGCAAAGAAAAATTGAAACAATACATCTCCACCAAACCAGCCCTACAAAAGATTTTTAAAGATGTCCTACACATAGAAAACCAACAAGACCACAATAAAGGCCAAGAAACTGCACCCAAACTGAGAATCCAAGAACCATAGGAAGAACCCAGTTTTCACAGCCCCAAGAAGGTGGATAATATGGCAGGAACTCCCAAATACCTCTCAGTCCTATCTCTTAACATTAACGGACTTAACTCTCTAATTAAGCGACATAGACTGCCTAGTTGGATTAAAAAACAAGATCCTTCTATCTGCTGCCTTCAGGAGTCGCATCTTGCCCATAAAAACAAACACATTTTCAATATTAAAGGCTGGAACAAAATCTACCAAGCACACAGCCTCCATAAACAGGCAGGAGTTGCAATCCTAATATCAGAAAAAATAGACTTCCAATTAAAATTCATGAGAAGACATAAAGAAAGTCGCTACATACTAATTAAGGGATCTCTCTTTCAGGAGGATATTACAATTCTAAATATCTATTCGCCACACAACGAAGCACCCAAATGTATCCAAGAAACAGTACTTTCCTTCAAATTCCACATAGATCCAAAAACATTAATTGTAGGGGATTTTGACACACGACTCTCCCCACTAGATAGATCAACTTGGCAAAAACTCAACAGAGAAACCGCAGATCTAAACAGCTGCATAGATCAACTAGATTTAACAGATATCTACCGAACATTTCACCCAGCAGCATCAGAATACACGTTTTTCTCAACAGCACATGGAACATTTTCTAAAATAGACCACATTTTAGGCCACAAAACAAACTTGTCTAAATTCAGAAACATTGAAGTTATACCTTGCATTCTCTCAGACCACAAGGGAATAAAATTAGAACTCAACACCAAAAGCCACCAAAGAAAGTCCGGTAACATATGGAGGTTGAACAACTCTCTGCTGAATCATGAGTGGGTCATGAAAGAGATTAGAAAGGAAATTCAAATGTTCATGCTATTCAACAAAAATGAGCACACAAATTACCAGCCCCTCTGGAACACAGCAAAGGCAATATGCAGAGGCACGTTTATATCTCTGAGTTCCTACATCAACATATTGGAGGGATCTGAAACCAACAATTTAATGAAATATCTGAACCTCCTTGAAAAAGAGCAGCAAGATAAACCCCAATCCATAGACAGAAAGAAATAATTAAAATTAAATCAGAATTAAATGAATTAGAATCCAAAAAAACTATAGAAAGAATCAACAAAACAAAGAGTTGGTTCTTAAAAAAAAATTAACAAAATTGACAGACCCTTAGCAAATCTTATCAGAAAAAGAAGAGAACACACCCAAATAAATAAACTAGGAGATGAGAATGGAAGCATCACCACAGAAATAACCAAGATTCAGAACCCTGTAAGGGAATAATTCTCAAAACTTTATGCTAATAAGTTTGAGAACTTGACAGAAATGGACCTGTTCCTAGCAAATATTGACATGCCAAAACTAAACCAAGATGAGTTAAACCAGCTTAACAGGCCCATATCAAGCATTGAAATAGAAACAGCAATAAGAGACCTTCCAGCTAAGAAAAGTCCAGGACCAGATGGTTTTACAGCGGAATTTACAAAGCCTTCAAAGCAGAGCTCACACCAATACTCCTCCAACTCTTCAATGAAATTGAAAGAGAAAGTTCACTACCGAACACATTCTATGAAGCCATCATAACCCTCATCCCGAAACCTGGCAGGAACTCATCAAAGAAAGAGAACTATAGACCCATTTCTTTGATGAACATTGATGCAAAACTTCTCAACAAAATATTGGCCAACCGACTTCAACAATTCATCCAAAAAATCATACACCATGATCAAACAGGATTCATTTCAGGGATGCCAAGCTGGTTCAACATATGCAAATCAATTTACATAATTCATCACATCAACAAGTGCAAGGATAAGAACCACATGGTTATCTCAATAGATGCAGAAAAAGCATTCGACAAGATCCAACACCCGTTTATGATGAAGGTTTTGGAAAAATTAGGAATCCATGGAACATTCCTCAATACAATAAAGGCTGTATATGACAAACCTACAGCCAGCATTATACTTAATGGTGAAAAACTAAAGCCATTTCCTCTTAACTCAGGAACAAGACAAGGATGTCCACTCTCTCCACTTCTCTTCAATCTAGTATTAGAATGCCTAGCTACAGCAATAAGACAAGATGCAAACATAAAGGGGATCCAAATAGGGAAGGAAGAAATAAAACTCTCCCTCTTTGCAGATGACATGATCTTGTATTTAAAGAATTCCATAGACTCCACTCCCAAATTACTCAAGCTGATTCAAAACTTTGGCAAAGTAGCAGGGTATAAAATTAACCCCCCAAAATCAATGGCCTTTCTGTATGACAACAATGAGAAAAGTGTGGCTGAAATTAGGAAAACAACTCCATTTGTAATAGCCCCACAAAAAATAAAATACCTAGGAATTAACTTAACCAAAGAAGTGAAGGACCTCTATGATGAAAACTTCAAAATCTTGAAAAAGGAAATCAACAAAGAACATAAAAAATGGCAAAACCTCCCATGCTCCTGGATTGGAAAGATTAACATCATGAAAATGGCAATACTTCCCAAGGCTATCTACAAATTCAACGCGATACCTATCAAAATTCCAACCTCATTCTTCAAGGAAATAGAAGAGACAATCCAAAAATTCATATGGAACAATAAAAGACCCCAAATATCAAAAACGCTCCTCAACGGAAAGAGCACTGCTGGAGGAATATCAATACCAAATTTCAAACTCTACTATAAAGCCATAGTAATCAAAACAGCTTGGTATTGGCATAAGAATAGACCTCAGGACCAATGAAATAGAATTGAAAACCCAGAAATGAACCTACAGGCCTATAGCCATCTAATCTTCAATAAGGGAGCTAAAACAATAGAATGGAAGAAAGACAGCCTCTTCAGTAAATGGTGCTGGCAAAATTGGTTAACTACTTGTAGAAAACTAAAGCTAGATTCTTATATATCACCCTGCACCAGAATCAACTCCAAATGGATCTAAGACCTCGAAGTCAAAGCAGACACTCTGAAAACATTACAGGATGGAATAGGAGAAACCCTAGGTCTCCTTGGCTCAGGCCGAAATTTCTGAATAGAGACCCGGAAACACAACAAATCAAAGATAGGTTGGACAAATGGGATCGCATAAAGTTGCAGAGCTTCTGCATGGCAAAGGACATAGCTAGCAAGATCAATAGAAAGCCCACGGATTGGGAAAAGATCTTTACTAGCCATACAACGGACAAGGGTCTCATATCTACAATATACTTGGAACTCAAAAAATTAAACCCCCCAACAACAAATCCTCAAAGAAACAACTGCCCAATAAACAAGTGGGCGAAAGACTTAAAGAGAAACTTCTCTGAAGAAGAAAGAAGGATGGCCTATAGACACATGAAGAAATGCTCAACCTCCCAGGCCTAAAAGAAATGCAAATCAAAACAACATTGAGATACCACCTCACTCCAGTTAGAATGGCAAAAATCAAGAACTCTAACAACAACAGATGCTGGAGGGGATGTGGACAGAAAGGAACCTTACTTCATTGTTGGTGGGAATGTAAACTTGTTCAACCACTTTGGAAAGCAGTGTGGAGGTTCCTCAAAAGACTCCACATAGAACTCCCCTATGACCCAGCAATCCCACATTTGGGCATTTACCCAAATGTTTACAAACAAGACCACACTAAAGCTACCAGCACAACTATGTTTATTGCAGCATTATTCACCATAGCTAAGATCTGGAACCAACCCAGATGCCCCTCAGTAGATGAATGGATCAAGAAAATGTGGTATATATACACAATGGAATTCTAAGCCTCCATCAGAAAGTGTGACATTGCCCCATTTGTTAGGAAATGGAAAGGCTTAGAAAAAATTATATTAAGTGAAGTAAGCCAAACGCAAAGAAACATAGGTCCCATGGTTTCCCTCATTTGCAATAGTTAGTATATGTATGAGTCAAGCAGAAAAGGTCAGATAAGGTGATGTTAGGAAAATGAACCCTAAGATATGTATTTTAATGTTTTTTTTTCTTTCATGCATTTGTTTCTAACGCATTTATAAGATTATTTCTTTGTTGCTTTGTATGTCCCTCCCCCACAGTGTAACCCCTGCTTTCACTATATTTGATGTCAGTATAACATGTGGAGGAGATGGGGACAAACAAGTCGTTTAAGGATTCAGGTGGACCTGTTGCAACAATGAGAAGTACAAAATATCATGTCAAAACCAGCTTTACAATGTCGGTGTGGGGGGGTGAGGGGGGTATGATAGGTTGGGGGGGAGGGGGGAGGCTGGGAAGGGAGGTGAAGGGTAAACAAAGGAGGAGGCTGCAAT
Source organism: Dipodomys merriami (assembly GCF_024711535.1). NCBI lineage: Eukaryota > Metazoa > Chordata > Mammalia > Rodentia > Heteromyidae > Dipodomys > Dipodomys merriami. The sequence continues at coordinate 3,797,737 of NW_027206513.1, read as the reverse complement.
GCTTGGTAAGAAATGTACTCATTATCCTGCCCATGTAATTGTAACCCCTCTGTACAGTATGTTCTCAAATAAAATAAAATAATATATATATATATATATATATATATATAAATAGATTATTTCTTTGTTGCTTTGTATGTCCCTCCCCCACAGTATAACCCCTGCTTTCACTGTATTTGATGTCGGTATAATTTGTGGAGGGGAAGGGGAAAAGAAGTCGTTTAAATAAGGATACAGGTGGACCTGTTGCAACAATGAGAAGTACAAGTTGTCATGTCGAAAACGAACTTTACAACTTTGCTGGGGGTTTGGGGGGAGGATTGGGTGGGGAGGGAGGCTTGGAAGGGATGGGAAGGGGAAACAAAGGAGGAGGCTACAATGTTTGATAAGAAATGTATGTACTCATTATCTTGCCCATGTAATTGTAACCCCTCTGTACAGTTTTTTCACAATAAAAAAAAAAAAACAATAAAAAAAAGAGTTACACTCTCTTCAACCTGAGGAGTATGTTGAACCTCTACTTATGGCACTGTGTTGAAGATTTGAGAACCAGCCTTGTTTTGTTTGGGACACGACCAATGTCTATCCATTGCTATGGACAGCTCCGGAAATTTCAGCGTTTAAATACTTCACTGTTGTGTTGAGTCCAATGACCTCTGCCGTGTACACTCAGAATGAGGTTCTGAGTCATCACAACATAAGAGCATTTGAATGCTTTCAAGGTTTCTTAGGAAGAATTCCTGAATCTTGTTCCTAGAAGGGCCCAGGTGTTCTGGGTAAATATCTCCTTGTAAATCCTACATGGTTTCTTCAACACCCCTGAAGTCTGGCAAGGTTACTCTGTTTGCATTGCTGCAAAATTGCTCCTGCAGAGCTCTGCAGCGGTTGCAACCATTCAGATGTGGCAGCCAGTTGTGTTTTTCCCCATAGGACGCTGCCAGCTGACTGGGAATATCCGCTTCCTGTTCCTCCCAACTGAATCCTGCTGATTACAGCTTTTGGAGCTACCCTCTCCTTAACCTGAGGAGTAAGTTGAACCTCTACTTATGGCACTGTGTTGAAGATTTGAGAACCAGTCTTCCTTTGTTTGGGATGGTACCGATGTCTATCCATTGCTATGGATGGCTCTGGAAATATCAGCCTCTAAATATTTAATGGTTGTGCTGAGTCGAATAACCTCTGCTGTGTACACTCAGAATGAGGTTCTGAGTCATTGCAACATGAGAGCATTTCACTGCTTTCAAGGCTTATTAGGAAGAATTTCTAAATCTTGTTGCCAGAAGGTCCCAGGTGTTCTGGATAAATATCTCCTTGTAAATCCTACATGATTTCTTCTACACCCCTGAAGTTTGGCAAGGTTACTCAGATTGTATTGCTGCATAATTGCGCCTGAGGAGCTCTCCAGCGGTTGCATGCATTCAAATGTTGCAGCCAGTTGTGCTTGTCTCCGTTGGACGCTGCCAGCTGACTGGGAATATCCGCTTCCCATTCCTCCCAACTGAATCCTGCTGAATACAGCTTTTACAGCTACACTCTCCTCAACCTGAGGAATAAGTTGAACCTCTACTTATGGCACTGTGCTGAAGATATTAGAAACAGTCTTCCGCTGTTGGTTTGCAACCTATATTTCCATTGTTTTGGACGGGAACAGAAATATCAACCTCTACATTCACCACTCTCGAATTCATTCTATGAAGCTATAATAACCCTCATCCCAAAACCAGGCAGGAACTCATCAAAGAAAGAGAACTATAGACCCATTTCTTTGATGAACATTGATGTAAAACTTCTCAACAAAATTTTGACCAATCGACTTCAACAATTCATCCAAAAAATCATACACCACGATGAAACAGGATTAATTTCAGGGACGCAAAGCTGGTTCAACATATGCAAATCAATTTACATAATAATCACATCAACAAGTGCAAGGATAAGAACCACATGGTTATGTCAATATATGCAGAAAAAGCATTTGATAAGTTCCAACACCCCTTTATGATGAACGACCTGGAAAAATTAGGAATCCATGGAACCTTTCTCAATACAATAAAGGTGGTGTATGACAAACCTACAGCCAGTATTATACTCATTGGTGAAAAACCAAAGCCATTTCCTCTTAACTCAGGAAGGAGACGAGGATGTCCACTTTCCCCACTGCTCGTCAATGTAGTATTAGAATGCCTAGCTACAGCAATAAGACAAGATGCAAACATAAAGGGGATCCAAATAGGGAAAGAAGAAGTAAAACTCTCCCTCTTTGCAGATGACATGATCTTGTATTTAAAGAATCCCATGGACTCCACTCCCAAATCACTCAAGCTGATTCAAAACTTTGGCAAAGTAGCAGGGTATAAAATTAGCCCTCAAAAATCAATGGTTTTTCTGTATGCCAACAATGAGAAAAGTGTAGCTGAAATCAGGAAAGCAACTCCATTCATAATATCCCCACAAAAAGTAAAATTCCTTGGAATCAACTTAACCAAAGAAGTGAAGGACCTCTATGGAGAAAACTTTATAAACCTGAAAAAGTGAATCAAAACAGAACTTAGAAAGTGGCAATAACTCCCATGCTCCTGGATTGGAAAGATTAACATCATGAAAATGGCAATACTTCCCAAAGCTATCTACAAATTCAATTCTGTACCTATCAATATTCCAACCTCATTCTTCAAGGAAATAGAAGAGGCAATCCAAATATTCATATGGAACAATAAAAGACCCTGAATAGCAAAAACGATCCTTAACAGAAAGAACAGTGCTGGAGGAATAATAATACCAAATTTCAAACTCTACTACAAAGTCATAGTAATCAAAACAGCTTGGTACTGGCACAAGGAGAGACCCTAGGACCCATGGAATAGAATTGAAAACCCAGAAATGAACCTACAGACCTATAGCCATCTAATCTTCGATAAGGGAGCTAAAAAATAGAATGGAAGAAAGACAGCCTCTTCAGTAAATGGTGCTGGCAAAATTGGTTAACTACTTGTAGAAAATTAAAGCTAGATCCTTATATATCACCTTGCACTAGAATCAACTCCAAATGGATCAAAGACCGCGGAGTCAAAGCAGACACAAAACTTTACAGGATGGAATTGGAGAAACTCTAGGTCCTCTTGGCACAGGCTAAAATTTTCGTAATAGAAACCCAGAAATACAACAAATCAAAGAAAGGTTGGACAAATGGGATTTCCTAAAATTTAGAGCTTTTGCATGGCAAAGGACGTAGCTAGCAAGATCAATAGAAAACCCACGGATTGGGAGAAGATCTTCACTAGCCATACAACGGGCAAGGGTCTCATATCTAAAATATACCTGGAGCTCAAATAATTAAATTGCCCAACAACAAATTTTCAAAGAAACAACTGCCCAATAAATAAGTGGGCTAAAGACTTAAAGAGAAACTTCTCTGAAGAGGAAAGAAGGATGGCCAGTAGACACATAAAGAAATGCTCAACCTCCCTAGCCATAAAAGAAATGCAAATCAAAACAACATTGAGATACCACCTCACCCCAGTTAGAATGGCTCTAATAACAACAGATGCCGTAGGGGATGTGGACAGAAGGGAACCTTACTGCATTGTGGTGGGAGTGTAAACTTGTTCAACTACTTTGGAAAACAGTATAGAAGTTCCTCAGAAGACTCCACATAGAGCTCCCCTATGACCCAGCAATCCCACTTTTGGGCATTTACCCAAATGATCATAAACAAGGCCACACTAAAGCTACCAGCACTACTATGTTTATTGCAGACTTATTTACCATAGCTAAGATATGGAACTAACCCAGATGCCCCTCAGAAGATGAATGGATCAAGAAAATGTGGTATGGAAGGGAGGTGAAGGGTAAACAAAGGAGGAGGCTGCAATGCTTGGTAAGAAATGTATGCATTATCCTGCCCATGTAATTGTAGCCCCTCTGTACAGTATGTTCTCAAATAAAATAAAATTAAATTAAAAAAAAAAGAAAATGTGGTATATATACACAATGGAATTCTAAGCCTCCATCAGAAAGAATGACATTGCCCATTTGTTAGGAAATGGATAGGCTTGGAAAAAATTATATTAAGTGAAGTAAGCCAGGCCCACGGAAACATAGGTCCCATTGTTTCCCTTATTTGCAATAACTAGTATATGTCGGAGTCAAGCAGAAAAGGTCAGATAAGTTGATGTTAGGGAAATGAACTCCAAGATATGTATTCAAATGTGTTATTTTCTTTCATGCGATTGTTTCTAACGTATTTATAAGATAATTTCTTTTTTGCTTTGTATGTCCCTCCCCCACAGTATAACCCCTGCTTTCACTGTATTTGATGATGAAATAATTTGTGGAGGGGAGGGGAAAAATAAATCGTTTAAATGGGGATACAGGTGGACCCATTGCAACAATGAGATATTCAAGTCGTTATGTCGAAAAACGAACTTTACAACTTTTGTGGGGGAGGAGGATTGGGTGGGGGGTGGGGGGGTATGGGAAGGGATGGGAAGCGGAAACAAAGGAGGAGGCTACAATGCTTGATAAGAAATGTACTTATTATCTTGCCCATGTAATTTTAACCCCTCTGTATGGTATTTTCATAATTGAAAAAAAAAGCAGGAAAATAAAAGAAACCTCTGCTCAGGGAGAGGCACTCTCCTCTCACTGTCTCCTCAGTGAGAAACACTAAAGGATGCTCATATTTTCAGGCTGTGGGTGTGAAAGTACTAGCAAAGCATCAGAAAGAAGAACTGAGTCTGTGTGTTTGGGGTTGGGGACTAGGCAGGGGGAATGCATGATGCACATTTGAGGGTAGCAGCTTGTTCATATAGTGTTCAGATGCATAGAGAAGAAGGACTCCTGGCCACTCCAGATCCAAAGATGGTTGTAGGAAAACAGACAAAATGTAAGCCTCCAGGGTAGAGTCCCACCAGCAGACAATATTAATCAGAGCATCAGGAAGCCAAACATCTATTTAATTTGCTTGTAATGGTTTTGTTTTATTGGCTTTGGCAAACTCTTGTGAACCGTGTTTTGTTTTGTTTTGTCGTGTTTGGTTTTTTGTTTTGTTTTGTTTGTTTGTTTTGCAAATGAAATTAACCTCTGTGATCTTCAAGATGCCTTTCAGTTCTTTTTAGGAGACTAAAGTCATTACGAGCGCAAATGCTGCTTGTTCCCACTTTTGCCACTAGAGGGAGACGTATGATCGTTACATAGCTGATGATTCGCTTTGTATCTCTTTAGATTTAGCTGTTGGGGAGGTCATTTCCGCGCATTTATATGGGCTCTACCGAAAAGCAAAGTTGTTCTTGGATTTCTTTATTTTCATCCTTACCTGTGTTGGTCAGAAAAAGTCAAGATATAGCCACCCTTTCTTACTTAACAGTAATTTAAGTAATTTTTAAATAAGTTTTTTATTAGGAAAATATTGTACGGAGAAGTTACAGTTACATGAGCAAGGTAGTGAGTACATTTCTTTTTTGGGGGGTCCGGTCGTGGGCCTGAACTCTGGGCCTGGGCGCTGTCCCTCATCTCTTCAGCTCAAGGCTAGCGTTCTACCACTTGAGCCACAGCACCACTTCCAGCTTTTTTCTTTTTGCTTATGTGGTGCTAAGGAATCGAACCCAGGGCCTCATGCATGCAAGGCAAGCGCTCTACCACTGAGCCACCTTCCCAGCCCCGTGAGTACATTTCTTATCAATGCTTGATATGCCTCCTCCTTTGTTTTTCCCCTACCATCTCTTCCCTCCCATTTCCACAACTACATCCCACCACCAACCCCCACCCCCACCTCACCCCCGCCTAAATTGTAAAGTTCTTTTTTTCGACATAGCGTCTTGTACATCTCATTGTTGCAATGGATAAGAGGTTGGAAATGCTTACTGTGTATCTCCTATAGAACATATTTAAGAAAACATTTAAATAACATGTTCAAAGTAAGAAGAGTCTCTAATTATCACTACAACATATTTGTTAGAATTATCGATTTTCACTTTGAAAATGAAATCTACATATTCTATTCATATCAGTGTTATCATCTTAAAGGAAAATTAAACAGTACCCAAGCATTCAAAAACAAGGAACAAACAGTAGGCAGAAAGGATACAGTTGTGTTAAGTAGTAATAGTTACTAAAAATAATAAATAATCACTTAATGGCATGAGGTGTTTATACTCTGATACATGAACCATCAAGATAAATTTTAAATTGTGTTTTAAGCTTAACTGCACTCATTTTAGAAAAAGAAAAAGAAAAGAAAGGTAAGCTGGGCCTCAATTGTTCACAATGGCTCATATATACAGTCCTAGCTATGTGGAAGGCTGAGATGGAGAGGATCATAGGTCCAGGCCAGTCTGAGCAGACTATGTCCATGGAAAGAAGCTAGGCATGGTGGGTCATGCATGTTATCCCAGTGACACCAGGAAAATTTAAAATATGTGGATCATACTCCATGTGCACACACAGGCAGGAAACAAGACCCAATACCAAAAACAGCCCGTGCAAAAAGAGATAGAGTGGGGGCTGGGAAGGTGGCTCAGTGCTAGAGCACTTGCCTTGCATGCTTGAGGCCCTGGGTTCGATCCTCAGCACCACATAAGCAGAAAAAAAGCCAGAAGTGGCTCAAGTGTAGAGTGCTAGCCTTGAGCTGAAGAGCTGAGGGACAGCACCCAGGCCCAGAGTTCAGGCCCCACAACCAGACCCTAAAAATAAAAATAAAAAATAAATTTAAAAAAAGAGATAGAGTGTGTCTTAGTGGCAGATGGCCTGCCTGGCAAGTGAATTCAAACCCAGATCCACAAAAAAGCACAAATAAACAAAATTTTAATGATCATTATTGATAAAGTTCCCACTAGGTACTTTTTTCTTTTTAATGTTATATGATTTTTAAAGATTCTGCACTACAGATGAGTATTTCTTTTGATTTTTAAGTTATTAATATGTATTGATTGTGCACATTAGTGCTTACATAGCCTGTGCACTAAGCAAACTTTTTACACCCTCCCCAACATTCTTCCAAAACATTATCTGCTACTTTCTTTTATAATAAAATGTATTACTGTGGAATTTCTGCTAGAGTTTATTGACCAATCATCTCTGAATTTCTGGCATCAATAAGCATTTAACCCATACCTGACAGCAACTGTATGGCTCCACATGTAGGAAGAAAAGACTTCTTCCTTCCTCATTTCATCTCCAATGTATCTGACTACTTCTGTCTTTGCTGGGGTTGCATTATTATTATTATTATTATTATCATCATCATCATCATCATCATCAATCATTAGTTATACAGGGGGGATTTCATTCTCATATTTTCCCACTTGTTTACAATGTATTCTAATCAATTTCACCTGCTCTATACTTCTGATTTTGTTGTGAGGTTTTCTTAGTAACACTTCTGGTGCAAAGCCAAAATTGGCCTCTAGTATCTGTCAGACCAGTTCTGTCTGTGGCATGGAGCCTGTGCCAGCATTTCAAGAGTTTGTCACTGTGCTGTAAGTATTCTCATCTACAAGTCACATAACCACTATAGATTCATTCTTTCAGTTCACATTTAGGGGATACACCTTGTTCTAGGCCCTGAGATTTGGAAATGAGCAGAGCTCAGATTCCATTAAAGTGACAAGCACAGAAACTAGGCATTGAGCATCCATGATAATGTGTTCTGATGGAAGCCAACAGAGCCTAATATAGCCCAAGGAGGACATTTTCCCAGCTTGAGAGGCAAGAAAAGCTTCTATTGAAGGATAGCTCCTAAATGGTAGGCTGAAAAAGCTTTCCTCGAGGAAGGAAAGTTCTAGCTAGAGATATGAATGTAGAAGGAGCTGGGCTTGAAAGAGTGTTTCACCATCCTGTCTCTGTGAAAACTCTAGCCATCCTGAGCATTGCTCATCATAGATTATTTTAATGATTTTTTTTTCCTCCTTAAGCACCTAGCCCAATGTATGGACCTTAGTACACATTATCTGCCTCGATTTACATAGGAATCTTCAGTTTTCCTTCTGTTACATGAAAGAAGTCAAGACTCAGCAATCTTTCCACTTGCCAACATGTCACAACATATGCACAAAATATGAACCTGGACATGATTTTCACCCTTTGTTACATTATTGGTGTCACCAGCCCATAGTACAATTTTCCACTTTCTTTAATTTATCTCAATTAATTACTTTATATGTCCACATGAAAGGAGCATATGATATAGTAATTCTTACCAGACCCCCCAGGTCCCCTCTCCCTGGTATTAGCCATTGTTGATAATTTTATGAGGATTAGCTATAGTTTGATTGTAGCCTCTCCAGAATTCAAGTGTTGCCCATGTGGTGGTTTTGAAAGCTGAGGCCTTTATAATGCACTTAAACAACAAGGGCTCTATCTTCCTGAGTGTAATAAGGTGCTCTTGTAAAAATAGGCTGAACATACAGAATTCAGTTTTTCTTTTCCCTTTCCACCTTCAGCTATGGGTGGACATGACATCCCTCTCTTCTTGAGCATGTAGCATGCAGGGCGCCATCTTGGAAGCAGAGACTGGATTCTCCCCAGAACTCATGGCTGCCATTGCCTTTAATCTCAAACTTCTCTGACTCCAGAACTATAGAAATAATTTTCTTTTCTTTGTAGGTTATACATTATATAGCATTCTGTGAAAATAGCATAAGTAGTCTGGCTCTGCCCACGCAAACATTTCTATGCGTGCATGGGGGGAGGAGGGGTGAGCCAGGAGGGGAGAGACAAAATGTGAGTTCTGAACATACAGAGCAGTTCCCACACAGGTAAGGTCAGAAAAGGTGGGAGGGTACAGAATAGTACAGAATAGTAAAGGGCAGTGAGCATTCATTTGTGTGTTCCCTGTGATTGTGAGAGAAACAAAGGGTTTGCTCACTTAATGAGCAAATGTTCTAGTTCTGTGTTCAGCAATAGAGAATAGGTTTCTGCATAGCAAATAACATAGTTAACAAGCTAAAAGGATAGCCTATAGAATGGAAGATCTTTGCCAGCTATACATCAGACAATAGCCTAATATCTACAGTATACAAAGAGCTCAAGAAATTGAACTCTCAAAGAATCAACAATTAATAAGTGGGCAAAAGAGATAAATAGAGACTTCTCAGAAAAAAGTAAAAGTTGCCAATAAACATGTGAAGAAATGCTTAATATGTTTGGCCATAAAGGAAATGCAAAAAAAGGGGGGGGATTCTAACTCATCCAAGTTAGAATGGCCATCATCAAGAATGTAAACAACAGAAGCTGGCATGGATGTGAAAGAAAAGAAACCCTAACACGTTCATAATATGAATGGAAATTTGTCCAGCCATTCTGGAAAGCAATTTATAGATTCCTTAAAAAACTAAACATAGAACTACCCTATGATCTAGCAATACCACCCTTGGGCATTTATCCATAATATTACAAATCAAGATACAGTAAAGCCATCTGCCTGGCCATGTTATTGCAGCACTATTTTCCATAGACAAAGCATGGAAATAGTCCAGATACCTCTCAATGAATGAATGGATCAAGAAACTTTGGTATAATAATAGAAATTTACATATCCATTAGAAAGGATGATATTGTGCCATTTTTCAAACATGTATAGACCTTAAAAAATTATATTAAGTGGAGTAAATCAGGCCCAGATAGACAAAGGATGCTAGATTTAGTTATAAATTTATAAGAAAACATATTGGGTGGCATGCAAGTATATGTGGGGGGGGTTGATTAAAATATGGTAGATTCAAGAGAGAACTCAATGTAATTCCTTAGGAAAAGTCAAAGTTGAACAAAATAGGCACTAGGAAGAGGATAAGAATAAGTGGGATCAAGGAAAAAGGGGTAGATAAATGAAGAAGAGAAGATGGGGAGAATATGTCAAGAATCCAATACATAGCCTACAAAATTAAGAAGAGTGAGGGAAATGGTATGTAGGGGCAGAATGGGTGAGAATGTTGAAAGGGGTGAAATTGATCAGGATGCATTGTATTCATAAACTTCTTCATTAAATGCCAACTCCTTAGTATAAACACTTAATGATAACAAAAAATAAATTTAAAACATGTGGTATATGTACACAATGGAATTTTTCTCTTCCATTCAGAAGAACAATATTACACACATTTGCAAAGAAATAGACCTAAAAACACTCTGTTATGTGAAGTAAATCAGGCCCAGAAGACAAAGGATACATATCTCTTTAATACATGGATGCTAGAACTAGTTTATAAATGTATATGTAAACACATATGAGGTTGCAAGTGTACACAAGTATATTAACTGAAATATAGTGTTTCCGTGCTGCAATTCCTTAGAAAAACAAACTCACAGCTCAACAAAATCAATACTAGAAAAGTGGTACTGGAGAATGGAGGAGGAAGGGGAACGTGGGTAGATGGATGAAGAGAGAAAAAGGTAGTTATAATATTTAATGCACATCCTGTTAAACTAGGAAAGTTAAGGGAAGGGATTGGATTGAGAAGGATTGGGGAGAATGATGGAAAGGGTGACACTGATCAAGATGCATTGCATTCATAAACTGATTTATTGAATAGTAACTCCTTTGTACAACTACTTAAATAAAAATACAATTTTCAAAAAATGAAACCCCTCAGAACATGTGCTATGATTTGGATGAGTGTTCCCCCATATATTAAAAGTTTGGTCAGCCTAGAGGTATTACTGGGTAGTGATGGAAGTTGGTAGTGGGACCTCCTGGGAAGTTTGTAAGTCATAGGTACAGGCCCTTGAAAGGACTGTGAGATTCTTGCTTTATGCTTGCTCTCTGATTCCTAGATAATGAGATAAGCAATTTGCTCTGCCATGGTCTCCTGCCATGATGTGCCATTCCCACCAGTCACCCTGAGAGATGGGGCCACTTGATCTTGGACTAGAACTTTCAGAACTGTGCATCAAGATAAGTTAATTGCCTCAGAGGTTTCATTGTAGTACTAGGAAGCTGATTTATATGCAGAGTATCCATAATGCCTAGATCCAGTATAAAACTACCAAACATGCAGAGAAGCTGACAAATATGCCCTACACTCAACATAAAAGATGCTCAATAAAAACATACTCAGAGGTATTGTTGGAATTAGAAAGTGGGGATTTAAAACAGCATAATTAAGTGGGCTAAAGACTTAAAGAGAAACTTCTCTGAAGAAGAAAGAAGGATGGCCAATAGACACATGAAGAAATGCTCAACCTCCCTAGCCATAAAAGAAATGCAAATCAAAATAACATTGAGATACCACCTCACTCCAGATAGAATGGCAAAAATCAAGAACGCTAACAACAACAGATGCTGGAGGGGATGTGGACAGAAGGGAACCTTACTTCATTGTTGGTGGGAGTGTAAACTTGTTCAACCACTTTGGAAAGCAGTATGGAGGTTCCTCAAAAGACTTCACATAGAGCTCCCCTATGACCCAGCAATCCCACTTTTGGGCATTTACCCAAAGTTTACAAACAAGACCACACTAAAGCTACCAGCACAACTATGTTTATTGCAGCATTATTTACCATAGCTAAGATATGGAACCAACCAAGATGCCCCTCAGTAGATGAATGGATCAAGAAAATGTGGTATATATACCCAGTGGAATTCTATGCCTCCATCAGAAAGAATGACATTGCCCCCTTTGTTAGGAAATGGAAAGACTTGGAAAAAATTATATTAAGTGAAGTAAGCCAAGCCCAAAGAAACATAGATCCTATGGTTTCCCTTATTTGCAATATCTAGTATATGTATGAGTCAAGCAGAAAAGGTCAGATAATGTGATGTTAGGAAAATGAACCCTTAGATATGTATTTTAATGTTTTTTTCTTTCATGCATGTGTTTCTAATGCATTTATAAGATTATTTCTTTGTTGCTTTGTATGTCCCTCCCCCACAGTATAACCCCTGCTTTCACTATATTTGATGTCGGTATAATTTGTGGAGGAGATGGGGAAAAATAAGTCGTTTAAATAAGGATACAGGTGGACCTGTTGCAACAATGAGAAGTACAAGTTGTCATGTCGAAAACGAACTTTACAACTTTGTTGCGGGGGGTTTGGGGGGAGGGGAGGATTGGGGGGCGCAGGAGGGCGCGGGGAGGCTGGGAAGGGATGTGAAGCATAAACAAAGGAGGAGGCTGCAATGCTTGATAAGAAATGTACTCATTATCTTGCCCATGTAATTGTAACCCCTCTGTACAGTATGTTCACAAAAAATTAAAATTAAAATTAAAAAAATAAAATTAAATAAAACAGCATAATTAATGTGATTGAGGATATCAAGAGAAGAATGATCATGCCTGAAACTATGAGGTCTTTATGACAAGTAGGAACTATTCAAACAAAAAGAGGAAATTGTATAGCTGAATAACCCAGCATCCAAAACAGAATTTATTGATTGTTCATTTGTATGTTTATTTATTTGCTTGTCTATTTGTCAAAAATAATAAAAAAAAATGCATTAGTCAAAGTGGTTGAACTCTAAACAAGCTCAAAATGAGATACTTAGGCCAGGCATTGGTAGATCACACCTGCAATCCTAGCTACTCTGGAGGCTAAAATCCAAGGATCACACTTCAAAGCCAACCTGGGCAGGAAAATCCATGAGACTCTTACCTCCAATTAACTAGCAAAAAGCTGGAAGTAGAACTGTGCCTCAAACAGTAGAATGCTATCTTTGAGGGAAAAAGCTAAGGGTCAGTGCCCAGGCCCTAAATTCAAGCCTTAGTACTGGTGCACACACACACACACACACACACACACACACACACACACACACACACATTCAAGCCTTAGTACTGGTGCGCAAACACACACACACACACACACACACACAGTACTGGTGCACAAACACACACACACACACACACACACACACACACACACACACACACACACACACACACACACACACACACACACACACCCCAGAACCTTGAGTCAGATTTCAGTGGTTCACACCTGTCATATGGGAGTTAGAGATTTCAAGGATCATGGATCATAGTTGGAGACAGGCCCAGGCAAAAGAGTTCAAGAGACTCCATTCTAAAGGACGAAGCTAGAGTTCAAGCCCCATGACCGACAAAAAAAAAAAAAAAAGAGTACATTTCTTTTTGGACAATGTTCCCCTTTCCCTTGTTCTTGTGTATTCTTTTTATGCTACAATTTGGTATTTTACTCCCTAAAACTTTTGATATTGCATTGAAAAAAGCAAAAGCAGTTGCCCTAGCATCTGCCTATGAGAATTCTCAGCAGGGACTCTCAGAGGAGACAGGCTCATTAGAGCACAGAACTTAGTCCACTATTTGGTGAATACAAGTAAGTGCTGAACATTAAACAGACATATTCCTTTGTCCGTTTGTTGCATACTATCCACAAAGCCAAGATATGGATTCAACTTAGTTGCCTATTGACAGATGAATAGATAAAGGATTTGTGGAACAATTCAGGTGCTGGTGGCTCATACTCATAGTTCCTCAGTAGGCTGAGATCCAGAAGATCTCAGTGAGAAGCTAGCCAGGTAGAAAAGACCACAAGACTCCATCTCCGATTAATCAGTAAAAAGTCATACTTGAGGCATTGCTCAAATGATAGAGTGCCAATGGAGCAAGCAAGCTATGTGAATGTGAGGCCCTGAGTTCAGGCCCTGGTTTGAAGAGAGGAAGGAAAGAAAGAGAGAGGTGGGTAAAGGAAGAAAGGTAGGAAAGAAGGAAGGAGGGAAGGAGAGAGAAAGGGGAAGGAAGGAAGGAGAAGGAAGGAAGGAAGAAAGGAAGGAAGGAGGGAAGGAGGGAGGGAAAGAGAAAGCAAGAAAGTGAGGGAGGGATATACATACAATGGAGTATTATTCAAAGGGCAAAAATAGTACACTCCTATTTTGAATAGCATAAATAAGATTAGAAGATATTGGCTTAAGTGAAGTCAGGTATTGAAAGACAAAACCACATACTCTCACTTACATGTGGAACCTAAAAAGTTGATCTTAAAAAATGGAAAGGATAAGAAGTGGTTGCCAGAGCCTGGGAGAGATGGAGGTGGTTGAGAGAATGGACAAAGAATGGCTAGCAGGCACAGAGGTGCAGCTGTAATAACTTCTAATGTATAATGAAATTGCTACAGTTAACAATAATTAATTTTATAACTCAAAATCGTTAATTCTATTTTGAATAATCTCAACACGGAGCAATAATACACATCTGAGGTGATAGACCTACTAATCAACCTGATCTGATTACATAATGTACACAGGTATTGAAATATCACACTGAATCCTATAAATAAGTATAATTACTATGTGACAACTAAGAGGAGAAACATATTTTTAAAGTTCTAAAAGGAGAGTGCCTCTTCACACATATTGCCACTGAACCCTCAGGAAACCACCAGTGTTCCTGAGCTTGATGAATGTAAATAATAAAGGCTTGGCTCTCTCAGGGATCTAGAAAAGTTCTCAGCTATCAATCCTACCTTTGGGCATTTACCTGAATGATCACAAACAAGACCATAACTAAAGCTACCAGCACAACTATGTTTGTTGCAGCATTATTTACCATAGCTAAGATATGGAACTAACCTAGATGCCCCTCAGTAGATGAATGGATCAAGAAAATGTGGCATATATACACAATGGAATTCTATGCCTCCATCAGAAAGAATGACATTGCCCCATTTGTTAGGAAATAGATAGGCTTGGAAAAAGTTATATTAAGTGAAGTAAGCCAGGCCCAAAGAAACATAGGTCCCATGGTTTCCCTTATTTGCAATAACTAGTATATGTCTGAGACAAGCAGAAAAGTTCAGATAAGTTGCTGTTAGGTGAAATGAACCCCAAGATAAGGACACAAGTGTTTTTTTTTCTTTCTTGCTATTGTTTCTAACATTTTTTTGTTGCTTTGTATGTCCCTCCCCCATGGCATAACCCCTGTTTTCACTGTATTTGATGTTGGTATAATTTGGGGAGGGGAAAGGAAAAAACAAATTGTTTAAATAGGGATACAAGTTGACCCATTGCAACACTGAGATGTATGAACTTTACAACTTTGGTGGGGGAGGGGGGTGCAGTCGTGGAGAGGGGAAGGCAGGGATGGTAGGGGAAAAACAAAGGAGGAGGCAACAATGCTTAATAAGAAATGTACTCATTGCCTTGTTCATGTAATTGTAACCCCTCTGTATGGTATTTTCACAATAAAAAAACTTATTAAAATTTTTTTAAAAAGGAAAAGTTCTCAGATGTCAACACACATTCAATTCACCATATGAGCTTCACAAAAGGTCAGCACCTGGGTCCCACCAGTAAATGATAAATTGAATCTCTGGGGACAGGGCCAGGTTTTCAGATGAGTACCCAGAAGCAAGTTTTGAAAGCCAACAGGCCAATTTTTCAAAATAAATATGTAACAATAAGCTTGCTGGGGGAATCCTTTCTTACAAGAGACATGAAGGGTTGGCCATAGTGGAAATAAACAATGGGGGGGGGGGGGGGAGGAACCATAAAGGATCTTCTGGGAGGGTATGAGGCCAAGTGACAGTAGCCACTGTTGATCAGCTGTAGCTCTATTCTATTGAACTTCTGCCCTTCTGGATAAAAAATAAAATAAAATAATTGTTTCATAAACCTAATTATTTTGCAAAGGGTAGTGTTTTTTTTTTCAGAAACAAAATTACTTTCTCATTCTCTTCTTTATTCTTTTCTCTAGGAATTCTCATGACTTAGGGGTTGTTTCCCCTTGGCAGCCTTACAAGGCTAGCAATCCCTGTGGCTGTCTGAACTAAAGAAATTAAGTTATCTGTTTCTATTCCGTCTCTTTCCCTAATTCTGTAAATCTGTTCACTGTTATTTTTATTCAGCTGTTAATGACTTCTAATTTGTGTTTGAGGTTCTAGTAATAAGTATCTTGTCAACAACTAACCCTTCAGAGCTCTTTGGTAGAAGGGGCACAAAGGCCCTGAGCTGTTGATCTTGTGTTCACTTATCCCTAGTATTCTTGTCCTCCCTCACTCTATGCAGAGCTAGGAGGACATGAGAGGGAGGATCCCATGCTGCCTTTTTCAGTTTTAAAGCATGCACTTCTACATTTAGAAGCCCTTCAATAGAAGCCTTTCTTCATTCCCTGCTTCTCTGATTAACTAATCTCTTTCCTTTTTCCTTTGCCTTTCTTCCTTTCCTTTGCCTTTTTTTCCTTTGCCTTTTGTCTTCCTTTCCTTTGCCTTCTCTTCCTTTCCTTTGCCTTGTCTTTTTTTCTATCCATCTTTCTGCCATTTTCTTTTCTGTGCCTTTTATACTTAGCTTACAAAGTGTCTGCTTATTTGTCTGATCCAGGTTGAAACCTCTCAAAGGTCATTTCTTTCCGTATTCTCTGATAAAAATTTTGGATACACAGTTAAGAGAGGAAAAATGTAGGTATTTTCTTTCTAATTTCAGAGGCATTTCCAAGGAAATCCAGCAATAAGGAATTTGTATGTAATGACAGCTTGAGCCCTTACTAAGTGACAAGCTCTATCTCAGTGTGTCATTAACTCACATCCTCCCCCAGCTCACACCCACAATGATGCTACCTCTGGAAGTTACTCCAAGCTTATGACCTTGACTGTCCTCTCAGCCTAATTATTCTAGTTGCTACCATTGAACTTAATCTTGCTTTCTCTTCTTATTAGTTCTGCATAACACCCTACCAGGAAAAAGGTACTAATTCAACATCCGCAAGTATCTACAT
The DNA here is from genome assembly GCF_024711535.1 of Dipodomys merriami. Classification (NCBI taxonomy): domain Eukaryota; kingdom Metazoa; phylum Chordata; class Mammalia; order Rodentia; family Heteromyidae; genus Dipodomys; species Dipodomys merriami. Next base: position 3,781,058 of record NW_027206513.1, on the reverse strand, counting down.
CAAGAGAATGAAGAAACAAGGCACAGACTGGAAGGAAACGTTTTGCAAAAACATCTCTAATAAAGACTATCAAAAATTTACAAAGAATTCTCAAATTTACCTCAGTAGGAAAAAAACTGACTTGAAAAGTGGGCCAAAGACCTATCTGAGCATAGAGCTCACTAAAAAATGCCAAATGAGGGTAGTAAAAGATGCTTTACATTGTATACCATTAGAACAGCACAATCTAAAACAAAAATTATATACTTAGGAGAATGGCCAAAACCTAGAACATAGATTTTAATAAATGTGTGTGTGTGTGTGTGTGTGTGTGTGTGTGTGTGTGTGTGTGTGTGTGTGTGTGTGTGTGTGTGTGTGTAATAAGGAGGATAAATGGCTGACTTGCTTATGTCTCCCATGCATCCAGCAGCTCCTCAATAGAGAAAATTTCTTTGGGAAAGATAGGCCCATCCACAGTGACATGGAGTGGAGGGGGTGCAATCATCTACCCCACAGAGTAGTTATTATATATACATAAAAAACAATATAAAATTCGGGGGGTGGGGGAGGATAGGAAAGGATGGGAAGGGGAAACAAAGGAGGAGGCTACAATGCTTGATAAGAAATGTACTCATTATCTTGCCCATGTAATTTTAACCCCTCTGTACAGTATTTTCACAATAAAAACAATATAAATACTTGTATATAAAAGATAATATAAAATATGGAGTCGTGTGAACTCTCATACATTTCTGGAGGGGATGCAGATTGGCACAGCCACTTTAGTAGGTGATTGGCAGTTTCTTATAAAACTAAACACAGTCTTACTTAACCCCAAAGGGTTAAGAATGGATAGCCACAAAAACAACCCTATGATGTGCACAGTAGCTTCATTTATAATTGTCAACAATTGAAAACAAGCAAGTTGTCCTTCATTAAGTGAATGAATAAACTATGAGACAATCAGACAACAGGATGTTACTTAGTATCAAAAAGAAATTGGCTATCAGGCCATGAGAAAAGACAGAAGTTTCGATGCATATTTATTAGGTGAAAGGAGCTAGTGTTAAAGGATTATGATGTCAGTTATAGAAAGATTTAGTGGTGGCCAGAGGGGAAGATGTCAAGATTAGGTGAAACATAGAGGACTTAGGAGGCAGTGAGGCTATACCATGTGATTGCCTCAGTTACTATCTATTAGCCCAAACTCATAGAATGCACATCAAGACTGAACTCTGATGAGAACCATAGATGTCAGGTGATAATGCTGTGTCCCCATGGGCTCATCTGATATAGCAATCCAAGTTTCAGTCTGATCAGGAGGTTGAAAGTGGAGAAGTTTGAGAGCAGGGTAATCTCTGTACTTTCTGATCAACTTTGCCAGGGATATAAAACTGTTCTAGGAAAGAGTCTATGAATCACCCCAACCATAGGGTGAGATAGATTAGTGTATCCGACTCCATTCCTTGTTGCTGTGAATGGCTTATCTTTCCCAAAGAAATTTTCTCTATTGGGGAGTTGCTGGACACATAGGGGAAACAAACAAGTCAGCCAGTTTTTCTCTAGTATACATTCAATGCTGAAGAAGAATCAGGTCACCTGACTCACACTATCTCTCAACCGACATTAGATTATGCCTTCAGTCCTCCTAACTATGGTCAAATTTAATCTGTAGCAACTCAAACTGACTACCAGGACAAGCTCCACATTTTTCTTTCCATATTATCAAGCCACTGTAGGGAACTTTAGATTGATAGCTGGAGTCATACAAGCACCCTTACTACTAATTTTAGAATAACAATACCTCAGGATTTTCTTCTAGTTAAGCACTGACTCTCAGCTCCTATCTTCTTATGGAGGTCCTGCCTTCATCCCCTGCCCCAATTGGTTGAGCATAACTCAGGCTTGACCAATCAGAGCCTTTAATCCTTCAACCACAATGATTGATTCTAGGAAGAAGACACACCTGAAAACACACCCCTAAACTCTATGGGCATTTTAGTCCATAAATTTCCTGTGCTTAAGCAGTTTGAGATTGGATTTGCTGTTGCTTGTAGCCATAGTAAATGCTGAAATTCCATCCACCCTAGGCCTGCTATGATTAAAAGTGCTTCTGCAAGACCAGCTAACAGCTAGTGATTCAGAAGCCTCACCTGGCCTTGAGTTGGATTCATTTGCTCTGGCTGGAAGCTTCTGGGACTGAGAAGAAGTATTTAAGAAACAATAGATGTTCTGTGTGGTACAGGAAGTATGTACTAGTGATCACTCAAGTGAGCCTCCCAATGCTCAATTTCCTTCTTCCTTTTCTTGTTTTTGTTTTTGTTTTACAATAAAATATAACCATATGACTATGTGTGTGACTTTTCAAATCCAGCCCCAGACTCAACTAGCCCTTTCTCATTAACACCCAGGGCTCTGCAATTGGCTTTCATCTCCTCAATTCACAGCCCATAAAAGCAATGGTCAGCCCCTTAGTGTCCAAATGCACTGTCTCAGATCTTCCTCAGGAAGTTCTGGAGCCCTAACCTTAACATATTTTCAATGAGCTGAAGCCCAGGGTTTCTGAAGCTACAGAAGAGTAACTAACATGCTGAGGGCCTGGGTGCCATACACAGCTGGTCTGATATAATTGCTCATTAGTGGCTTCCAGGCTTCAGTATTTTGTTGAATTCTCCACATGTTTTTTCTAATGTGCTGATGTATAGCACAATTTTCTTTGTAATGTTTGGGTCACTAATGAAGTGACACAATTCTCTTTGTAGTGTTTGGGTCACTGCTGAAGTGACTCTCTGCACCAGCTTGTTGAATTTAATAACAAATCCAGATAATAATAATAATAATAATAATAATAATAATAATAATAATAATAATAATATAATGAAAATAATTAGAACAAGCCAGACACAAACACACAGAGCCTCAAAGGACATTTTACATACCAGACTAGGTCACTCTTTCCTTACATGTTATATGGAATGGTCCAGAAGATTTTATACGATTTGACCTTTGCCTGTGTGAGTCCCCAGCCTTCCTTCTGTTCCCTCTGCCTGGAGATCTCCCGTCTCAGGCTTCATTTCTGTTCATCAATCAATTCTGGGATTATGACCCTTTCTCAGGGTGCCTTCCATGACTACCTTGGTTGAAGTAGGTTTAGTCCCCAGTCATTGAGTTATCTTGTTTATTTACAAAATATTTTACACTGTCTAAAGTTATCTTGGATTTTTCTGTTTTTATATTCCATTTCATTCATCTATTCCACTCCTGAATATAAGCCCCAAGAGAACAACAATGTGTCACTAACACCTCTTGCCATTACAATTTCAGGTGTTCTGAAAATGCACACTGACTTACTTCAGTATATACATTTCCTTCTAGTGAAGACAGACCAAAGGATATCAGACTTTGCCACAAGGTGGCAGCATACACACAATCAATGGATCAGTCCACTCTCACTGAGAGCAGGCAGAGAATTATCTTCCCTAAGTCACTTCTAGCTTTCTACCTTTACTTATCTAAGGAAGAAACATGCCTACTGTTAAGATCAGCTGACAGACTGATCTATCTATATCTTGCCTCAATTGTTTTCTGAGCACAATGAGCATATTCTTACACTTCTCAAATACTGAATATTTTAACAACTGCAAAATAATTGTTAAAAGGTCTCAGATGTTCCACAAATAAGTTCTTGGAAGATTGTTAAAGAAAGAGTAAAGACATATATTTGTAGTGGAACTCAGCTAAGGCCAAAGAGTTAGAATCTTCTAATTTGCCCACACTTACTAATCAATTAGAGCTAGTATTTCATAATTATGAATTGTAATAGTTGTACCATTTAAATAGGTTTTTCCCATATGTTTTGGAAGAAAAATACATATTCAAATTATACAGAGGTAAAGTGCTAAACTCTGGTAGTTCACACAATTCAGAATTAAGATAGCAGTGGGCTAGGGGTGTATGTAGCTCAGTGGAGTAGTACTTGCCTACTATGTATGATGCCTTGAATTCTACTTCCAGCAGTGCTTTTAAAAATATTCTTTTTATCTTTGAGTAGTTGTACAATGGAGTTGCCATTCAACAAAGTAGCCTATGAATATCATGCATCTTGATTGATGTCACCGCTTCCACCATTCTCACCATCCCTCCCAACCCTAACACTGTTGGCCTAATATCCAGAATATGCAGAGAACTTAAAAAAATTAAACCCTCAAAATACCACCAACTTGATTAATAAATGGGCTAAAGACAGTCTTCTCAGAAGAAGAAATAAAAATTACCAAAATCTCTGGCTATAAAGGAAATACAAATCAAAACAACATTGACATTCCACTTCACTTCAATTAGAATGGCCACTATCAAGAAAATAAATTATAACAGATGCTGATGAGGATGAAGCCAAAAGGGAACTCTAATATACTATTGGTGGGAATGTAAATTTGTTCATCCACTCTGGAAAGCAGTATGTAAGTTCCTCAAAAAATACAACATAGAACTACCCTATGATCCAATAATTCCACTCCTGGACATTTATCCAAAAGATTACAAACCAAGATACACTGAAGCTACCAGCACAATCATGTTCATTGCAGCACTATGGATTCAACTTAGATACCCTTTGATGGATGAATAGATCAAGAAAATGTAGTGTATATACACAACAGAATTTTACTTATTCATAAGAAAGAATAATAGTGTACCATTGTAAAGAAATGGGAAGAATTGAAAGAAAATATTTTCTGTAAAATAAATCAGTACCAGAAAGACAAAGGATGCATGTTTTCCCTTAAATGTAGGAGCTATAAGTAAGTACATTTATAAATAAATACATTGTGGGATATGCAAGTATATGCACATGAATTAACTGAAATGTGGTAGAGTCAGGGGAAAATTCAAATAGTGTAATTCCTTAGAAAGGCAAAGTCAAAGCTCAAAAAATAAGTACCAGGAACTGGGTTCTTGAAAGGGGGCTTCAAGGGGAAAAGGATAGGTAATCGAAGAGGAGAAGGGGAGAGTGCCATCAAGAATCCAATGTGAAAACAAAAGAATCCAAAGTGTATCCTGCAAAATTAAGAAGAGCAAGGGAAATGGTGGATAGGGGATGGACGGGAGACATTGATCAAGGTGCATTGTATTCATAAACTGCTTTGTTAAATGACTACTCCCGTGTACAACAACTTAAAGATAATAAATAATAAATTAGGAAATACAAAAATAAAAGGGGGGCTGAGAAGGTGGCTCAGTGGTAGAGGGCTTGCCTTGCATGCATGAAGCCCTGGGTTCAATTCCTCAGCACCACATAAGCAAAAAGAAAAAAGCCGCAAGTGGTGCTGTGGCACAAGTGGTACAGTGCTAGCCTTGAGCTGAAGAGCTGAGGGACAGCAGCCAAGCCCAGAGTTCAGGCCCCACAACTGGGCCCAAAAAATAAAAAATAAAATAAAATAAGATAAAAGGGAAGGGAAGGGAACAGAAAAGAAGGGCTGTGAAGGGGAAAAGAAGGGAAGAGAAGAAGAGGAGAAGGGATGGGGAGGGGAAAGGGAAGGACAGAAGGAGGGAGGGAGGGGGAAGATTGCCCATAATAATACTTGCCTCTTTAATGGGAAAATTAAAATAACAAATTCAAAGATACTTTGTTATTCATTCAATGCTGTGGCATTGGGAGTATTATTTAAAAGCTAATTGTATGGCCTCAAATTAGAGCTCCTGAGGCAGGATCATTGACTGCCACCTGAAGATCCTTAAAAAGGCTTCTCAAAGATAGGAAGAAAGGCGTTGAAGCATCATTCCACAAAATTAGCAGCCAATATTTACCCAGTAGACATACAGCAGGCAGCCAGAACCTACTTTGCCTCTCTGAGATTACATATGTTCTTTTTTTTATTATTTCTTTTTTTAATTTATTTTTTATTGTGAACATACTGTACAGAGGGGTTACAATTACATGGGCAAGATAATGAGTACATTTCTTATCAAGCATTGCAACCTCCTCCTTTGTTTACCCTTCATATCCCTTCCCAGCCTCCCCCCGCCCCCCCCCCCCACATATGTTCTTATCTAAGGGTTAAAGGCTGGAAATGTGTGTGAATGCATGTGTCTCATCTAGGTTCTCTCCCTATGGCAGGGCATTGTCTTCCAGCCAATGCTATCTAATTGTATTTTTTTTCAAGGAACCCTTCAACCCCCACCCTGTATACATTATCATCTTCAGAAGAAAATCTCTCAATAAGTTCAGAATAATATTATTGACACTATTATTATTATAGTTATGGCCATAACAGTCATTAGATGGGAATTCATCCAAATGTAAGAAGGCAGAGGATGGCAGGACCTGGCTCTAAGCAATGTTAAAAAAGTGAGCATATAGAAACTTCAGCATCCTCTCTGCCAGGCTTCCTCACAGTGTAGAATGCTAGGTGTGTATAGGGGGCAGGGCAAATGTGCTCTGATCAGAGGAAGTCCTTTCAACCACCTCACCACCCAGGATCTATTCATTCTCCTTCTTAGGGTCTTCAGTTCCCTGTTCTTCCTCTCTATCCATCCTGTAAGTGTCCCAGGCTGGACCCTTCTTACATCTTATCTGGATTGCTACAACACCTTCCCCACCTACCTAGTATCCATTCAATCCTTCTAAATCAGCCCTTCAAAGATCTTCCCAAGTAGGTGGGACCATGTCATTTCCCTATTAAAAACCAGCAAGAACTTTGCTGAAAATATAGGTCAAAATCCTCCTCGTGGCCTAAAAACTTCCAACTGATGTTATGATTTAAATGTTTGTCCCACACCCAAATTTATATGTTAAAATCTGAACCCCAAGGTGAAAGTATTAGAAAGTGGGGACTGTGAGAGGTGATTAGATCCTAGATATGGAGCCCTTAAGATAATAATAGCTCCCTTGTAAGACGGCAGAGGGTAACACAAATACTAGCATTAAATTAGGCACCTAGTGATACAAAAGTCAAGCTTTGTGTGATAGGATTAGCACTTGAAACATTGCAAAGCAACACCTGAAAAATTTCCTTTTGTGCCTAGGAATAGGCTAAAGTGCCATGCCAGGAATGGGGAGGAGAAGGAGAAGTAAGAAAAACATCCCCTAGTCATCTGAGCACATTCCCATGATACCAGACCAACCATCAGTATTTTCCAAGCCACATGTCAATGTCCTTTCCTCCCCTATGTCCTGGGAAAGTATACAAATTGAACTCATTCCACTGGCTACTGTCTCCCATTCTCAGCCACAGGTTTTAATTCACTATCTGCTGTTCAAAGAGCTGAGAATAAGCCATAATGGATGTGGTCCTCTGGGTGTTTATAGGCACACAGGAGACAAAGGAGCTTTCCTAGAAAGTTAAGAGTAAGAGCATGAAAAGGAAATCTTCCCCCAACCACATGCTTCTCTGTCTAAAAAGATACAAAGTAAAGGGGAATAGAGTCATCCACATGGAAGACAGAAGACAGTAAAAGAAAGAGACAGAGACAAAGAGAGACAGACAGAGACAGAGAACATTTGATGGTAATTGAGAATCAGGAGAGACTCACTTCCTGAAAAGATGGATATAAAGGCTGAGTTTAGACATAGAGTCAGCCTACTGGATCCAGATTTTTATCCCATCAATGCCTAGATGCTCACAGCTCAGGGAAAGCTATTTAAAGGTTCTCAAATTGAAAGCTTTATTTGTAAATCAAAAGTTCTGCTACATCTGAATTTCAGAAGTATTGTAAGGATGATACAGGCATGATACAGGACCTAGTAAATGCCCACTTGGTTAAGTAGATTGGTAAGTGATAATAATGGTGGTGGTTACAACACTTTACTCTTGACCCAGGCTGGATAAACACTGTATCCCTACTTCACAGTTGAAGAAACTCAGGTTTGAGAAGTGTTGCTCAAAGTTGTGTAGTGGCAGCCCTAACTCAAGTTCCCCTCTGTTTTTGCCTGGGAGTTCAGTGAGCAATTCAAATGCCCAAAGAAGGAAGAACTAGGACTGAGTGACCATTCTTTGGAGGGAATCAGAAGACAAGGAAAATCCAAATAACAAGCTGAGCCTAATAGCCAAGTCAAATATTAAAGCATTTCAAATTAATGCCAAGAACTGAGTAAGAGTGTAACTACTGAGAAAGTCTCTCTCCTCTATTTTCTGATATTTCAAGATTTCAACATCCTACCACTACTGACATTTATCTACATCTGAGGTCTTTTAGTTCATAGAGAGTCTGACAAGGAGAAGTCTGACAAGTAGGAGGTACCTCTTAGAAGGAGTCCTGAGTCAGCAGATTTCATCAGCATAGATAGGGAGTCCCAAGCCTTGCCCCAGCGGGTATTTCAAGAGTTTGGGGTTGCAGAAAAAACCCACTTATGCATGCCTCATCTATGGTCAACTCCAGGTGAGAGCTGCTCAATAGCAACATAAAAGTAGCATGTATTGACCAACTTACTTAATGGCCAAAGGCCAAGAACTAAGCCTGGAAATAAGACCAAAAAGAAAGGTGACTCTACAAGTGACAAATGAGAATTATGAGTGAAGGCATTCATGAGCTTTTGGTTATTTGGCATAGTGTTTCTGGGAGCTTACCTTTGACTTATCCATGCTGAGGTCCCAGTATTCATTCATAGGATGACATGGCTGGTGCAACCTCTTGATTGAATAAGTAAAAGTTATTGTCATTCAAATCAGGTTTGTAACAGTTTCTAGTAGCACCTGCTTCCCTTGGTACTCCAGAATCTTTGAGGGTGAACCTCCATCTGTACACACAGCTTCTGCTTTTAGGAGCATCTCAAAAAGAGACAGCACCCTGAGGATTCTGAGCACAGATCCAGTGCTTCCCATGGCACCACAGTGATTTCAATGCAGAGCACACTGTGCAGTGTCTTCAGAATCAAGGACCAGTTCTCTGCTTCTTTCTTCCTCTTTCTTGAGTACTGGTTTCAGAGAGGACCAGAAATTTGGGCCCCCTCTGGGGTTTCCTGTTTTCAGTTGTTTTGGCTATTGCTCTCTCAAGTTTCTCTGAGCACCAAGAACTGCTAAAACATTTTTGAAAGAGCAGTGGTTTGTTTTTTTTTTGCAACATCTGAGCTATAATTAACCAACAAAATGCTGGAAATTAAGGTATGACTCAAGTGGTAAAATGCCAGCCTTAAGTGAAAAAACTAAGAGACAGTGCCCAGACCCTGAGTTCAAATCCCAGTGTCAGGATTTTTTTTAGGATTCTTTTAATGTAAAATAAATATACTTGTCAATTTCGTGGGGGGGGGGGTGTTGGTGGTGTTGTTTATTTATGACAGCTTTCCTCCATGGGGTTATGTCTATGACACTTATACCAGGAACTCCCACAACCCCACCACAGACCATCTCCCCCCCAGATGTCAAGTGACCATCAACTTTTTATCTGCCTTCACTGGGCTCCCTGACCTCCCTAGGCTTCTCATTTCCCAGTGCATTGGGCTTGAGTCTTGTCCAGCTTGTATCATGGTGTCAGACTGTCTTCATTGACCTGGAAGAAGCCCCTGACTCTCTAAGTTCTTTGTGAAAATTCCAGGCCATTCTGGAGGCCTCTCATGCCTACATTGTCTCATCCACCAGCCAGGGAAAGTTTTTATTTATTTTGGTAGTGGGGTTTGAATTCTGGGGCTGGGTGCTGTCCCTGAGCAATTCAGCTCAATACTAGTGCTCTACCACTTGAACCACAGGGCCACTTCTAGTTTTCTGGTGGTTAATTGGAGATAAGAGTCTCATCATCTTTCCTGCCCAGGCTGGCTTTGAACCACAGTCCTCAGACCTCAGTCTCCTGAGTAACTAGGATTACAGGTGTTAGAAACCAGTGCCTGACCAGGGAAAGTTTAACCATTTTATGTCTATTTTAAGCACCCTTCTTTCCAGCTGTCCAGAAGCATCTCCAATTTCTAGAGTGCCTGATTCCACACTAGTCTTACTTTCAGGTGGGTGGCCATGTCTCCTTATTGTATCTTGGCATAAAAACCTCTCTACCCCCATTAGGGTGAACCAATCAGTCTCATGACATATCTATGGAGCTTTCAAAAATGTAGGGGAGAAATGTTAGTATGAGGACTCATAAAGTCTCATGAGTAGAAATGTACCTGAGAGTGGCACTGCTGACTCATTGGGTTTTCATGTTATATATTTTTGTTGTTGTTTTGTTTTCAAACCCGTAGCAAGAATGCTGGTATTTATGATGCTAGGTTCAAATTGCCTATGATTCTGCTTTCAGTTTGACCAATGCTACCCACTCCTACTTAAAAGACTAGATAGTGATTCAGAGCTATCTGGAGAGGTCTAGATAGGGCAACGAGACTTACTTAATCACATAGATTTATATTCAAGAAGAAAGATCAAAGAATGAATAAGAGGTGAGGAGAAGGGTGTAGTCTGACTTTCAGCAACCATTTTAATTGTAGCTTCCAAATTATCAGCCAGATCTTGCTGCTCACCAGCAAGCCCTGGCCCCTGCTATGGTGGGACATTGGCTATATACTTCAGGTTCATAGTCTGTATCTTCAGATATGGCTTGGAAAATAGTGAAACTGCTTGGGAAGGGGGTCAGCAGAGTGGGGACAGGAAAAGGGATTGAGGATAGGAGCCTAGAAACTGGTTTTCCTTTTGGGCTCTGTGACAGGGAACATGACCCTTCTGTCCATGGAGTCTCAGTTTGAAGTTTGAAACAGATTGAGAGTCTAGATCACTGGTTCTCAAGTGTGGATACTTATCAGTATCACTTGGAAGGTGTGTTAAAATGTTCATAGCAGGGCTGGGAAGGTGGCTCAGTGGTAGAGCCTTGCATGCCTGAGGCCCTGGGTTTGATTCCTCAGCACCACATAAGCAAAATGCAAAAAAAGCTGGAAGTGTCGCTGTGGCTCAAGTGGTAGAGTGCTAGCCTTGAGCTGAAGAGCTGAGGGACAGCACCCAGGCCCAGAGTTCAGGCCCCACAACTAGACCCCCCCCCCAAAAAAAAATGTTCATAGCAGAAAATGTCCCATGAACTTCTAATTCAACAGATCCAAAGTGGGGCCTGAGCCATTCTAACAAATTCCCAAATTGAGCAGATGCTGCTGCCTCTTTGCTCACACTTTGAGAATTACTGACCTAATGATTAGAGCACCTTTCAATGCTGAGATTTTGTTTCTAAAAAGGAACCTAATGCCAGGAGCCATTGGCTCATACCTATAATCTTAGCTACTCAGGAGGTAGAAATCTGAGGATCACAGTTCAAATCCAGCACAGGCAGGAAAGTCTATGAGACTCTTATCTCCAATTAACTACCCAAAGCCAAAAGTAAAGCTGTGGCTCAAGTGGTAGAGTACCAGTCAAGCAAAAATGCTCAGAGACAACATCCAGGTTTTGTGCTGTCATACACACAAAAAAGAGCAACATAATTATGGGCCAAAGAAATGAATAAGCAAAGTAGAAGTTTAGGAGAGGGAAGCAAAGTTTCCAAATATTTCTCTGAACAACAAACAGATGTCTTGTTGTTGCCTAGACCCAGAAACAATGGGACCAGGGCCCTAATGAGCCTGTCCTATTTTCCTTCTGCTCTCAGAGTTTCTATTCATTTGGTTTGCATTGATCTTACATCTGAGGCCATATTTTATGACAGCAGCTGCTTGACTCTGTAATGAAGTACTTTATGGGAAAGCACATTAGAAATATGAAGTGAAAAGCAGGGGGTTATTTTTAACATATGTTTATATTTTCTGTTTTACCTCCTTCAAGAAAACAAAACCCCATAAATTATTACTTCAATAAAAGACAGAGATATAGTTGATGGGAGACAGTTGTGTGGGATGAAATTGAAGTGATGTGAATTAAATAAGAGCTTCATTATCTCTCATAGTAACAAAACTCTGAATGAATATATGGAGGGGAAGTCTGAGTGGTTTCATCAATGAACAAGACAGGATCTCCTCTAGGACTGGAAAATAGCACTGCAAGGCATGCCACAAGGGTACCATGGATGTGTTTCCTGGTGACCCCATAGAGGTGTTGTTTCATACCTGTGACCCTAAACTCTAGCTGTCAAAAATGCTTCAGGCCCTATGGTCAAAACATTCAATGGTCAACTCCCAGAATGAGAATTCAGGCTGTCTGGCCCCTGGCCAGTGTCTCTTCTATCATCTCAATGTACTGGATGATCTTCAAGCCTCTTGTTCATATGTATAACAGAGCTTTTAGACTTGAACTTGATCCTTTTTAATGCAGGCTTTCTGCCTGAGTAAGTTCAACTGCCCCACCCACTAACCACCATACATAGGAGCTTATTAATCTGCAAAGACCAAATGCCTGATTTAATAGTTAACCTATGAGCAATGTCACCTAAGATTCTGGAATAGCCAGGCTTCTTTCTCTAAACCAGGTGACCCTACAGGGCTATTCTGGGCCTCTGCTTTGACTCTTCAGTCACAATTCACCCTTAAAGATGAGAATTCTGGGGAACAAAGAGACAAACACACCTGACCTTATCCCACTTAGCTGTGTTCCAGTACACACATCTATGTGGGGTGGCGGGGGAGGTGACCAAGTGGCTGCTTCAGGGAGAGCTACACAGGAGCCAAGATGTCTACACTTTAAGTGTGCATACCCCCTTAGGGTTCAGCCTGAGCTAGGAATGAGGATAAGGATAAGCCTTAGGACTTGATTTATTCACTTACGATAGGTTCTGCCAATATTCAGACCTGCCTATAAAAGTTAAGTGCCTACTTCACAAAGAAATTACCTTCTATTTGTATAGGGAAAGGGGTTAAAGAGATAGTAAGAGCAAGTCAGATTCCTGGCTGTCTCCAAACTTGCAAATGGGTCTGTCTAGAGAGCCTACCCATGCTAGTACATGGTTTGCAAAACCCAGAAACCCCCACCCACTAGTACTGTCAAACGTCACACAAGAGCCCTTCAGGAGAGTCAGCAGTGCCCTTCATCGGAGTTGTTTCAAGCAATGATCTCAGTGGTTCTTGAGAACATTCTGTAAGTCAACAGCTGGCTGAGGTGGCGCCAGGTAGCCCAACAGCCCCATAACCTTTGGCTGACCTCTGCTCAAGAACAGATTCGGTAAAATTCTCAAGTGTAGGCCATTGGGCAATGGAGTATAGGAACTTACTTGGAACACAAAGAATTTACCTTCAGAAGACATCACCAGCATTTTAACAAACTGGGGCACTCAACTATTATCTATCAGAAAATTATAAGCAAAAGGACAAACTCTAATAACCAAAATATTGAGAACTCAGATTGTCAACACTCCAGAAACTTACAATGAGCCATTTGACTGTTAAAACAAAAACAAACAAATGAATCGTAAATTCATTTACAGAAGCACAACATTCAAACCAAAGACAGTTAGCAGAGAGAGGTGGCACATGCCTCTAATCTATGTACTTATGAGGCTGAACCAAGAGTATCTCAAGTTCAAGGCCAACTTGCTTCATATAGCAAGCCAGCAAGGGCTATATAAAGAGATCATGTATCAAAAAAACAGTCAGATAGATAGATGGATAGATGGATGGATAAATGGATGGATTATTAGATGAGACAAAAATGAATTTGTACACTTTACACAGAATGTGTACACAGTACACATTTATGTGCTGTGTTCTGTTCTAGGAAGCACCTTTTAAAACACATAACTACAAACCATAAACTAGTACTTCAAAGTAGTAGTGAACACTAGTGCTAACCCATGAACTAGCACTTTGAAGAGCTTATAAAGTAGCCTTTGAAGAATTTTTCGGCCTGGAGTGAGTAGAACCCTGAGAGATTTGAAAGCTCCTTCAATATTTGATAGGTGAAATGAATCCCAAGATAGGGACACAAGTGGGTTATTTTTCTTTCTTGCTATTGTTTCTAACATATTTATAAGGTACTATGTGATTTTTTTTTGTGATACATACAATGAATTCTTGACTGCACTTTTCTCTTCCCCCTTCATTCACCTACACTTCTCCCCTTGCCCCCCACCTTGCATATACCCATTTCCTGGTGCTGATCATCTTCATAGTCTACTATACAATTCATTTGTAACCCAGTGTGTTTACTTATAGATTTATAGGTATATTCTATCTACCACAAATGTGGGAAACCATGCAACCTTTGTTTTCTGAGTCAACCTTACTTCATTTAATATAGTTTTCCAACTCTTTCCATTTCCTAATGGATGAGTACAATTTCATTGTGTATATTCACTACACTTTTTGATTCATTTTTCCATTGAGAGGCCCCTGGGTTGATTCCATATCTTGATAATGGTGAATAATGCTGCAATGAACATCATTGTGCTGGTGACTTTACTCTACGCTTGTTTGTGTTCTGTTAGATAAATGTCTATGAGTAGAATTGCTAAATCACAAAGTAGTTCTATGTGAGGTTTGGGGGAGGAGAACCTCACTACTGCTTTCCAGAGTGGTTTTACAAGCTTACATTTCCACCAATAAGTTATTAGACTCCCCTTTTGGCTGCATCCTCACTAGCATTTGTTGTTGTTTGTTTTCTTGATAGTAGCCAGAATGGGTCAAAGACCTCAATGTAAAACCAGGAACCATGAAACTATTACAAGAAGGGATAAGGGGTAAGAGAAACACTAGGACTCCTGGGCACAGGTCAAAACTTTCAAAAATCCAGAAATCCAACTAATCAGAGAAAGACTTGATAAATGGGATTATATCAAAGTTAAAAGTGTCTGGATGGCAAAGGACATAGCTAAAAAACTAAATAGAAAGAAGCCGACAGAATGAGAGATTTTTACCAGCTGTACATTAATCAAGAGCCTAATATCTTGAACATACTCCAAACTCAAAAATCAAATTTTGAAATTAAACCCTCAAAGAAACAACCCAATTAATAAATAACTTAAACAGATGTCTCAGAAGAAGAAGTAAAAATGGCCAATAGCCCAAAGGAAATACAAAACTCTCTACTTCTTAAGCTCACATTTGAAAAAATCTTCTCCCACAGGAGCCAGCCTGTTTATTCTGACCAGCAACCTGTGTGGCTGTTTATGAAGAGACAGAGGCAGAAGATATTACAATCTGTTATGGAGAATTGTCTGCTGACAGATTCGCTTGGCCTTAAGGTAAAAACTTCTCTGGGAGAGGTGTTGCTCAAGGTATGGCTAAAGCAAAGCTAATTCTCAGATTTCAGTGTCCCCACATTACCAAGCATTTTCAGGGCTTCCAACTGATGGACTCATTTTGTCTATACTGGAAGAACAATGCTAACTGCCCTAGAAAGCAAAGCAACCCTCCAGTTTAAAATAGATTGTATTAGCCAGGCACTAGGGGCTCACACATGTAATCCTAGTACTCAGGAGGCTGAGATCTGAGGATTGTGGTTTGAAGCTAGTCTGGGCAGAAAAGTCCCTGTGAGCCTCTTATAGCCAATAAACTAGAAGTGGCACTATGGCTGTAATAGAATGCTAGCCTTGTGCACAAAGAGACCCAGGCACAGCCCTGAGTCCAAGCCCCAGGAAGAGCAAAATAAAAGAAGATTGTACTAACTCCTCACTTTGTTCAGTACCCTCACTTGCAGCCATTTCCCCAAGGTACCAAAAACAGGCAACATAGCTCCCTTCCACAGATGGTAACATTGAGAGCTATGGAGTAAGCTGGTAACCACTGAGCATTCCAGTGGTTAAGCTGAAACAGCAGTATGTGTCTCTTCTACTAAGATTTTTTACTTCTAAGGAGTTACTTAAATGAGCTCTTATTTAAACAAATCACAGATATAATAGTTCTTAGGAGCTTACAAGCACTGATGTAGTCCTGAGCTCCCTCCTCCTTACCAAGCTACTCACACACACACACACACACACACACACACACACACACACACACGCACACACACACACATCCTGCCTGTAAGGGTGTAAGCACCAAGTAATTTGATATTCCTGGCTCTAACCAACAGTGTTTGAAAGTTCAAGATTGTTTGTACCAAAGACTTGCACAAATGTACAACATAAATGTTCTCTGTAGGCAGGCCCAACCAGAGAGACATCACTCCTGAGGGAGATGTACAACCTGCATTCATAGGCTCTAGCTACCAGTGTTATCTTTACAGACTACCAAGAAATAAATGTTTCTCCCACCTCAGAAGTGGGGAGGAGGGCTTAAAGAAGCAGTATGTTTATTGTCTTTTGATTTCCATAAATTTGAACTAGCTTTGAGTTTTCTTATACTGCATTTTCAAATTCTCCCCCATCTGAAATATTTTTAAAGAAAAGATAATTTTGACCATCAGTTCCATATAAAAGAGTCAGAAATGCCTAGCACAGAAACATTTAGCTGCCATACTGCATAATGCTTCCTGAGAATTTAATTATGCACCACTTCCGACAACCCTAATAGCCCTCTTTGAGTCTCTGGTTGGGTGTATGTATGTGGGATGTTATTCAACATCTCTGGTGTCACTATCCTACTCCACAGACTGAGGATACAATTACCAAGATGCTGCTCAGTTGTTGTTTTTTTAGTATTTTTTTATTATAAAGATACTGTACAGAGGAGTTACAATTACATGAGTAAGATGATGAGTACATTTCCTATTAAACATTGTTACCTCCTTTGTTTTTCCCCTACTATCCCTTGTCTTCCCACCTCCCCAATTCCTCCCTCCCTGCCCCAGAAGTTGTAAAGATTATTTTCAACATAGTGTCTTTTACATCTCATTGTTACAATAGGTCATCCTGTATCCTTATTTTAAAATATCTGATTCAGTCCAACTCTGAGTTGCTTTGGACCAAAGGTTAGCAAATTACAACTTATTGATCAAACTGGCCCTGTCTGTTTTTATAACTAAAGTTGTATTGGAACACAAGATTCTAATCTATCTTGTCTATGTATGATGTTGGGCTGCAAAAACAGAGTTGGGCAACAACAACCGAATTGGCCCACAAAGTTAAAAATACTGTCTAATCTTTTACAGAAAACTTTGCTAACTAATTGTTTTGTCCATTAGAAACTCAGGGAGCATCTAAGCTTCTAAGACAATAAGAAACCAGGCATTCTGTAAGTAACTCACAGTAATGAATTCATCCATAGTTGAGAGTCTATTTGTATTTTCAGCCTGTGCCACTTCTTCGGATCACACAGCAGGCAGCAAACTTATGGAACGTGTTAAACAGAACTTCCTTGTCATTGTCCTAAAATGGCTTCCTCTAAGCTCCAGTGGGTGTCCCTTTGGCAGGCACCTCTATCTCTCCCTCTCTGCTCCCTCCTCAGGCCACACAGACTTCCATTATATCTTACTTTTTCAGATTTTATTGCTGTTTATTTTTAGGACTATCCTGAAACAGAAGTCTGTCTCTATTCTTGTGTGTTGAATTGCTCTTCTTCAGCCCATTTCCAGGTTCATCATGTCTTCACAAGCACTAAGGACCAGAACTGCACACACTCCAGGAAGACAGACTATGGTTTCCAGAAAGAAGACTTTGGGCTGTGGGTTCAAGTTGAGGTCAGACATGGTTTGGAATCTTGATTCCTTCTTTCCTTCCTTCCTTCCTTCCTTCCTTCCTTCCTTCCTTCCTTCCTTCCTTCTTTCTTTCCTTCCTTCCTTCCTTTCCTCTCTCCCTCCTTCCTTCCTTTCTTCCTTCCTTCTCTCTTACCTTCCTTCCTTCATTTCTCTCTGTATATACAGTTGCAATACTAGGGTATGAAGTTGGTACCTAATTTGTGCTAGTCAAGTACTTTTCTCTTTTCTTCTAGTTTTATGGTATTTGTCCACAATAGTATCATGGATATGCAGCTGATGAGACACAAATGCTCTCCAGGGCTTGTTAGTCACAGCTTATATACTGTGTGGAGTCTTGTTTTCAGAGAAGCCAGTTGTGATCTTGACCATGTATTTTTTTTTCAGGTAAGGGGTAGGTTTATTCAGTAGACCTGCTGTGATCAGGCAAGGTTGGCACTCCATGTGGCTGGCAAAGGCCTGGGAAAGAGCGAGAGCTGGGAAAGAGAGGAAAGAGAGAGAGAAGAGCTAGAAAAGAGCAGAGAGAGAGCTAGAAAAGAGCAGAGAGAGAAGGGAGCTGGGAAAGAGAAGAGAAGGAAAGAGCTGAGAAAGAACTAGAAAAATAGAGAGAGAGCATCTGGGCCTGGGCTAGGCTTTATCTAGGGTATGGGTGGAGAAAGCCATTGCTACATCAAATTCAGATGTGACCTCAGTGGATGAAGATGTGACCTCTTCCAGGTGTCCCAGTTGCCTAGGTAACGCAGGTACTAGGTGGAGACTTTGCTGCAAGGAGGGTGGAGTCTGCTCACCATCCAGGAGCGGACCTTACATTCCAGCCTTTTAATAATCATGAAATAGGGCATGGATTCTCTCTGGCTACTTCCTGCTGACAAGGGGCGTCGACAATAAGGGTAAAAGACTGGAATTTGGTCCCCTCCCAGAAAGCAGTGAGGAGCAGCTGTCCCTTGGTGGCATGAGTCCTTAGATGAAGTCTGGAGAAGTCTCATGAGCATTGAGGGGCTGGAAAAAAATACTAGAGAGCAAATAAATGGCAAGAGGAAGGACTTGGGGCTGAAAATGTTGGTAGAAATGTCCCTAGCTACTTCTGACATCTGGTGACTAGGTAGAGAAGTCAAGTGACAAAGGCAAGAATATAAATGCCTGTTCAGTTAATAGGTAGACAGGTATAGACATTAGATGGGCAGGCTTCTTACTTCTACTGACCTCCCGGCTCTGGTTAATTTTGAAAGGCAGGCACAAAGTAGCTGTTGTGACATCATCTCCTCTTACTCCTCTCCATATTCCCTTGTTCCCCAGACTGGCTGAGTCTAGGTGCTCGTTGCTGGGATGGCTTGTCCCAGCTGGTATTCAAGGAGGATTGAACTCAAGGCCTGGGTATTGTCCCTGAGCACTTCTGCTCAAGGCCAGCACTGAACCACTTTGAGTTATAGTACCACTTGCAGAGTTTGGCTGGTTAGAGATAAGGGTCTTGAGTCATGCTTCCAGCCTGGCTCTTTGCAGGTTAGTTGGGAGAGGGAGTCTTGGGAATTTTTCAGCCCGGGTTGGCTTTGAACTGCAATCTTTGCCACAAAAGCCCTTTATTATTTCCAATTAAAGCAACAAGGAGATCAAGTAGAATAAGTAGAGCTTACCTGGTTCTTATCAAGAATTGACTGACAATATTCTGGAATGACAAAACTTCTTAGATGTGAGAATCTTAGCACAGATATGCCCAATATTTTAGAACCATCTAGTCAGTAGAATATACAACACAAAACAAAAAAAGGCAAAACTCAAAACCTAAAAGTTTGTCATCAATGTTTAGACATCTTTGCTAACAAAGCACATCAGATGGTTGGGCCTCAGTTACCAGAGCCTGTGAAAAGAGCAACTTGTTAGCAAGGCACCTTAGATGGATGGAGTTGTAAGCTTGGTGGAAGGTTAAGGGTCAGATGGGCCCAAACCCTTAACCCACCAAGTGGCCAAGATGGTGAATTCAAGATGGCGAATTTCTGAAAAAATGCAAAGAAAGCCTGAACAAATAGATCAAGCCTACATTGGCTAGCCTTTGAGAGGGAACCTAGAGGGGGGTCCCTGGGACCCAGCGTGCATCGCCTCTTCAAGGCACAAGCCAAAAAGTTGTAGAAAAAAGGGTAGAAAGTTGGACATGAGTGGCAGAAAGAGAGCAAAGAGAGCCTGAAAGTAAACAGACTTCATTTTTTAAAAGAGGTAGCCAAGTAAGAACTGCACCACACACATGGTATTCAGGTAAGGGGTAGGTTTATTCAGTAGACCTGCTGGAACCAGGCAAAGTTGGCACTCCACGTGGCTGGGAAAGGCCTGGGAAAGAGCGAGAGCTGGGAAAGAGAAGAAAGAGAGAGAGAAAAGAGCTAGAAAAGAGCAGAGAGAGCAGAGAGAGAAGGGAGCTGGGAAAGAGAAGAGAAGGAAAGAGCTGAGAAGGAGCTAGAAAAGAGCAGAGTGAGAGCTAGAAAAGAGAAAGGAGCTGGGAAAGAAAAGAGAAGGAAAGAGCTGAGAAAGAGCAAGAAAAGCAGAGAGAGTTGACCATGTATTTTTATGTTTTCATATACACACATACACATGTGCATACTCACATACATATACAGTTGACTCACAGATGCATTCTTTGAAATTAGTTTTCCGCAAATAAATACACACATATACATATATTTACATGTTGTTAATATATATACAAATAATGTATATATATGCTTGTATATACACATGTACATATTATATTCAAAACTAGTAAAAATTTATCTTCCCAACTAAACACTTAGCTCCTAGAAGTGATTTTGTTTAACCATCTTTTTGCATGCCCAGAGGCTGGTGCAGTATGTGGCCTTCTAGACTAAAGGCCATCTTATAATGAAGGAGGGGAAGAGGGATTCAGTAGAATTCAAAGCTATAAATAAGGAGCTACAATTGTTCTAGAAACAGGAATTCAAGCTTAATGACTCTCAGAGCCTTTGTTAAAAAATTACTTAGCAAGCATTTATTGAACACCTAAAATGAGACAAACCCTTTCCAATAGGTTATGTCCTTTACATTCCTAAGCATCACTTTATTGTTCATGAGCCATGTGATAGGGTAGCTGGGACAGCAGAGGTTACGGGCAAACCTAACTCTGGAGTGTCCCAAGTTTTGTCACCTAGAAGTAATGCACCTCTGTGATGTTCAAGAAAGCTATGAGGTTGCAAGTTTCCATTCACAGGTCCTAATGCAGAGACTAGCATTTAGGAAATACACAACACCTCACTTATTTCTGAGGTGCTATTCTGGAACCCAAAACTCTGAGTACAGTTTATGTAACTTTTCCCTGAATAGGTGACTTGAGATGGGCTCTCAGGTAGTGCACCTGTCCCTTAGCTGCTAGAGTGAGAGTAGCATCCACAACAATAGATATTGACCTAAGAGGCTGTTGTTTTCATCCCAGAGTGGACCTTCCCAAGCACAGATGGCTAAGGAACATCATCTAAAAGCCAAAAGAAGTCTACTGTGTCTCCCTCTCTCAACTCTGATTTGTGCTGGGTGATTCTGGGTGTCTTTTTTTTTAAGTTGCCAAGAGCCTCTGCAGCTCCCATTACCCTGGAGCAGACCCCTATCTCTAATAGGGATCATGCATTAATGACAGAGACAAGTCCTTGGGAAGATTAAAGGCCTTGCATAATTAAAAAGATAAGAGCCAGCCTGGGAAAAGGAAATTGGGATTCAATTAACACGAGGCCTCTCTCTCCCCAGTCACTCGGGTTCTGCTATTGAATGTTCCACTCAGATGTGCCCTCCCCACTTGCCAGAGTGAAAGGCTAAAGGACTCTTATTTATGGCCTGCTTGGAGTTGGGCCTGGGGCCTTGCTTGGCTGGGGAGTTTGTTTACTTAGTGCTTAGAAAGGGAGGGGAAAAGCAACACAAATCCTATAGGAGGGGAAGACAAGGTGCTTTTGACTCCTTTCTCTCCCTCCTCTGGTCCTCTGATCTTCTTGACAGGGGAAGAAAAACACTGAATAGAAGGTCTATTTCCTTCCTCTTTCAGCCTGGGGCTGACAAGACAGGCTAAGGGTCACTGCTGAGAAAGCTTTGTGAGGTAATTTGTGTTGGGAAACCATGCTATTTCCTCTTCTCCATCTTTCTCAGGTTTCTGTGGAGGCAGAAGCAAGAAAAGGTTGGGGAGGCAGCTGTCCAAATGACTGTGGGATTGGATGTAGAGTGCCTGGCTTTCAGAGAACCCCATTTCTGGTGATCTACCAAAAGGTTCTAAATCTGGAGGCAGAGCAGTGTGTACAAGGGCCTGGCCACTGAGCTGGCAGCTCAGGTGGGAGCAGCTTGGTAGGCTCCAGGTCTGCAGGAGTTGGTCTTAAGAAACCTTTAAAGGCAAGCTTCATTACTTCACAGCTAACTATTATAAATGTGAGCTGGATCCCAGGTCCTTACAGAGATAGAATGCAGGGGTCCTTTTGGATAACAGGTTATGTTATAAACACTCTGCTCTCTCTAAAGGATGTCGAAGGGTACCCTGCTGTAGATTCTCTTGGCTTCTATCTTCACAAGAACTTAGAAGCTCAATCAAAATTTTCCCAGTAGACAGCAGTCTTGGTCACTTTGTGGGGCAAGTGAGGCTGATGACACTGTTGCTAAGGATAAGGAGATGGCCTTAAGGAGACTGAACTAGGACATCTGGTTTGAGAAAAAAAGGACACAATACAAGAGTGGAGATAAAGCAAGATAATTTGGATATTAGATCTTGTTCCATACCCAGCTAATCATTTGGAAGCTGTATTCAAGATTGCATACAATAGCACTTAATAGTTCTTCATAGGCACCTCAAGCTCAACAAGGTTGAACCAAACCCTTCCTCATATCTTTTCTTTTTGTGTTCCTTACCCCCACCAAATACCTCAGTGAGGAATTTCTGAGAATTTGTTTTTCAAACACACAATGGTAGGAACAATGCCAGCTCTTTCTACCTCAGCTGACAGAATTAAATATGAGCTCAGCCACAAATGCATGTTGGAAAATATAAATGCAAGACAGATCTCCAAAGCTGGAGACCAGAGTACCATACTTGATCCTCCCTTCCCACATTGGTCACCTCATTATTGATTCTCAAAGCAGAGGCTTGACTTACATAAACCACAATGGATACATACCCTCCCTCCCCTGCAGATGCAATGCACAGCCATTTCTGCAAAATCTTACTAGAGAATAAAGCTGATCAAAGTATAGAAAATAATAGCAGCTAGATCGGAGAGAGGAGTAGGCTTAAGGAGAGTTATTTAGAACTAAAGAGATGTGGTTATAGAATAAAAACCTTAAAAGTAATCAGCTAAATCCTTTGTTTATTAAATGAACTCATTAGAGCAAAAGAAGATATGGATGTCAGCCTCTGTGATGACCCATACTTATGTTACCTCCTAGAATTCACACCTTTGTGTAGTTAGTCCCCTCCAAGAAAAGTCCCTGATAACTTCTGTAAGGATTCCCACTTCTGTGTGAAGCCAGCTGTTTATCCTGAGGACACTCAAGCAGTCCTATGGAGAGGTCTACCTGGTAAGGAATTACAGCTTCCTTACAACAGTCATGTGAGTGAAGTATCTGGGAAGAGGGTTTTCCAACTCCAATCTAGCCATTGGTTAACTGTAGTCCTTGAGCACCTGTGAGAAGATCCATCCAGTCACACCATCAAACTTACACCAGGGTGTAAGGTTACTTGCTATATAGCTATACATACCCAATGTAGTTGGTATATACCAGTTCCAAGTATGTTCTGAATCTTTAAAATGTATCCATAGTTGCTATATCTCATTTTATTCTTCAGCTTATTTATTGCATCTGGCTCAAAGATTGAGAAGTAGGTTTTGAGAGGTTAAGCAGCCTTTCCAAACATTCTGGCTTCTAGAACTCTGAACTGCTGAAGTCACGTTCTATGTCCTTCTGTGGCCTTGGCTATTGCTATGGCCTGCTCTAGCTCCTTAGTGGATATTCTAAGATAGTATCACAGGTGAATTAGAGTTACTTCCTCATTGCTGTAATCTGCTAACCTAGCCTTAGTGTTCCCAGCCACCATCTGACAAACCTCAATTGAGTGCCTGCTGTATGACAAGTGTCAAATAAGTCACATCTACAGGATGCATTTTCTAGAGGCACAGTTCAATAGACAGCCAGGGGTGAAAAATGGGAGAAAGAAAAAAATAAGAAAGCTATAACATTTGAGCTTAAAATGTCACAGGGAACCAAGGAAGTTGTCTGATGGATTGCCCTGTCATCTTCAAGCCAAAAGAAAAAAAACTCAGATCCATCAATTTGTCCCTGCCCTTTTAATCCAAACAATATTTTACAGCATCAGAACATAAAAAATTATTTTCTTACACATTCAACTCTGTGTGAATTGCTGAACACTTAACCAGAAAGTAGTAAGAAGTGTAGCTTGTTCAAGTGTCTGCACATCTGACTGACCCAGATTATGTGTGTAATATACTCAACATATATGAGAAGCTACAGAGTGAAAATGTGCTCATTCATTTACTCATGGGAAGCCTGATGTTTGCACAGTTGCTCTAGACAACAAACATAAGGAAGATTGCATGCATGTATTCCAACTGCCGAAGTAGAAGACCTCTTCTGCCTTCTCTAAGCCTGTTTTCCCTCTGGCTGAATTTTTGGTCAGTGGATGTGTTCTGAATATCCTGACCTCTCCTCAGAGTGTATTATAGGCTTTCATCATCTACCCCTTCAGGATATAGCATGAGTTGCACAGAAGGCTGCTAAGTCTTTTCCCTCACAAAATGACTGGCAACATGAGGTGCATGCTGTAAAGATTTGAGGACAAATCTTCTGATGACTTCACAAAGGTAAGGCTTACAAAGTCAGATGGAATTTGACATGGAGACATTTTAGTCTTCAAATCCTGCTGTATCTTCAGTCTACCTACACTGCTTCTGCCTCATCTAAGTAATCCTTATCCCTTATCAGTATAATCCCCCCTTCTCACCATACTTTTTCCTCCAGCTCAGTTCTCTGCTTTGTGTGTGATTTATCTATATATGAATCTACCTCCCATACTAGGTTGAAATCTCCATAGTCATGATTGAGTCCATACTATTATACAATGTCTAGCTGAGGGAATAATACATCTTTATTGCAAGAACATGAACGAGAATATAGCAACTTAAAGTTTCCTGGATCACTTGTGGAATGATTATATCCATGAAGATCAGAAAATATATTCAATTTTCTTGACATAAGTTGGGAGATGATGAAAGGAGTGAACAGTCATAATATATTCCTTTAAAAGTTAAACACTTAGCACGTCTTCCAGAAATTTTACTTTTAGATAAAAGAAAACATGCTCATATTGCACGTCATGAATGTTTATGGAAGCCATATTCATAATTGTCCCAAATGGGAGTTATGTAAATGTCCACATCGATATAATGGAGTATTGCTCAACAATAAAGGAGTTGCATTCTGCTATATGCAACAACATCCCCTACCCATGAGGGTAAGGATGGGTAGTTGGAAGCACAAAGTCATAGGACAGAAAGAAAACTAGATTGGAATGATGTATGCGTGTGTGCTTCACATATGTTGAATTTTATGATAGCATGGCTACAAAGCCTTCAAAAGACTTTACAATTCCATATTTTCCTGTCTATTATTTCTATCAAATTTCATTTTCTGAAGTGTTCAAAACCAGTAGATTGCAATGAATTTACATCTTTTCAAGTGTTTAAGACAGCAAAGACCATGCTTCTTCTGAATTTTCTCTTCTTTAGGTTAAACATAACCATTTTCTCAAATATTTTATATGGTATGAAACATTTCCTCATATGGTATGAAATTACTCTCTGTGTGGTGTCCTTAAGTTTGAACTAATTCTCACTTAAGGTGAATTTCAAGCATGGTTCAAGTAATGTGAGGTAAAATATGACTATGTTTCCTGGTCTGGGGTAGAAAAAAATGCCAGAAAAGTAGACCTAGTAGAAAAGCCCACATACAAGGAGATGAGGGTAATAATGAATCAGAAAAAGAAGACAAGAAATGGAGGGACAAAGGGTAAACAAATTCAGCAATGATACTCACTGAACACTATGTTGCAAATGAACTATACAACTTGTAGGTGAGGATGGAAGGGAGAAACTGAGAAAGAGTGAGGGAAGGGGTGACATTATCAAAAAAGAAATGTACTCTTTCCCTGACTTATGTAACTGCAACCCATCTGTATATCACCTTTTTAATAACAATAAAATATTTTTTAAAGTAAGGAAAAGAAACAAGCAAAAGAAAAAAGGAAAAGAGACAATGAGTTTGTAAAAGAGGTCATAAGAAAGGCACACATAGTAAAAGTATGAGGTGTCATGAAATCTAAGAGCCGAGGGAGTTTAGGGAGTAATGGGGTGGACTGCAGTGTTGGGTTCCACAAAGGAATTTAAAAGGGTAAGAAACGAGAAGGTAGAAAGCTCTGCTGACTTGGGAAAAATGGGAGAGAAAAAAATGCAAGAGTTATGGAGAGTAGGCAATGAAGCAGCAGGGTAACTGCTTGCTGTCTTCTCTGGTTACAAAAGGAAAGGAAAGAGGACAGTGGTTGAGGGAGGTGGAGCTGGCTGCAGGCTTAAGTAAAATATTTATATGCTAGAGGGTGAGGTATGTCCATTGAGAGATAATTGAAGTTGCTGCAACCATTGTAAAATGGAATGAGCAGGTAGGATGCCAAGTTGCAGAAGTACTGAGGAGGAAGGGATAGAAATATCTGAAGGTATAGGAAAGAAGGGCTCATTATAGCTCTCGTTTAGTACTATATGGCTTAAAAGGTTGTGTTTATTATCCATTGGGTTATCTACAAAGATGGAAGTATTACTATTTTTAGCTTTTGTGTAAAACAATCTTGTACAATAAAAGAGAGTAAGTAAATTTCTCTAACCTAGAACTTAAAGAAGATGGTCTGACTGCTAATCCCTTTCACCTGTGGGTAAAGAATTGTGCACCTGAGAGCACTGTAAAGTGTAAACTAAGGTCATGTCCCAAAATGGCAGCCAGAGAAGTGGGTTATTGAGAAACGCTATGAATCCAGGACAGCTGAGATGACTGAGTACACAGTTATAGAAAAGGGGTCAATATAGAATGAACAGAAAGTTGTCCTGGTAGCCTTGACAGCATCTAGTCTGTGCTAGCCTAAAATAATCTAGCTCCAACCTTGTCCTGCATTATAAGAATCAATATTCCATGGATCCATTTCACTGAATTTAATGCCATCATGTGTTGAGAAACAGTAGGAAACTCTGCAAATGTCTTTGTCCCTGTGGTCAGAAACAAGGAAGAAGTTACTCAATACATAAGAATCAGAACAGTGGTCATGCATGATAAATGTGACCAAAGGATGAAGTTCTTGTACAGAGATTCACAGGAAATGAAGGAATTCCATGAAGGTGGGTAGCCAGAGAAGGTTCTTGGGGAGTACTGTACTCTAAATTCCACAGTTCCTGTGGTGTAAGTCACTACTGAAACTCAGAAACTTTAGCATTAATGTTACTGTGTAAAGTAACATTATTAGAAAGTCTGGAAATCACTCCCAGAAGGGCTAGAAAAGTAAGATATAAACTCTGGCATGAAGTAGGGCATGACAAGTTAGCAGAACACTGAAACGTCCCATGGAAAAGCAGTCAAAAATCAATTGCAATATGTTCTGGAAATCTAGGCCAAGATTCTGGGGCTAAAAATGCAAAGAGATATTGAAGGCAATATGCTTTGGTTACAATAAGATTTGCTACCGAATAAAACATTGAAAGAGAAGGGGGATGAGAACATAACCCTTGACAACCAAAATGGTGAAGACATTGATAGATAAGTTCTAACATATTTATAAGATGATTTCTTTGTTGCTTTGTATGTCCCTCCCCCACAGTATAACCCCTGCTTTCACTGTATTTGATGTTGGTATAATTTGTGGAGGGGAAGGGAAAAAACAAATCATTTAAATAGGGATACAGGTGGATCCGTTGCAACAATGAGATGTACAAGTCGTTATGTTAAAAATGAACTTTACAACTTTGGTGGGAGGGTAGGGAGGGAAGGGAGAATCGGGGGGAGCGGGGTGGGGTATGAGAAGGGATGGGAAGGGGAAACAAAGAAGGAGGCAACAATGCTTGATAAGAAATGTACTCATTATCTTGCCCATGTAATTGTAACCCCTCTGTACTGTATTTTCACAATAGAAAAAGAATTAGAAGCATCATGGTTTATGGTTTTATGTGAATGTCAGATAGCACAGGAACCTGTGTAGCTATCTAGAGCAGAAGCCTGAAGTTCTCATCCATAGGCATATCTCAGAGGTCATCTACATGAAGGAGTTTATGTGACTTCTTGAATATGAGTTACATGGGGAGAGATGCTGAAGGCCTGAGTTTCAAGGCACACCAAGGAAAGACTGTTAAGCCAAAGTAGCATCTCCTAGAGTAATAAGGATCATGTCAATTAGAAGTGGGACAATAATGAAAGATACTGGAGAAAGGAAATGGAGGTACTAAAACTCAGAGATGACAGATAAGGAAGTCCTTGGGGTTGAGCCAGTGCCTAGGATCGGAGCAGAGGGAGCTATATCTATGAGTGTGAAAAGTGACCTGGGGACCCAGGAGCTTGGCATTCTTTCAGTCAGTACCCAGCATCCTTTGTTCCCAGCTCTAAAGGTGCTGCCAGAGTAAGACTAAGCAGGCTACATCTTTGTGGTCACTAAAATCCAGCCTCAACTTCCTAGTGCCAGATTGCTATGTACAAGACGATATCTAATCAGTCTCATCACTGTTCCAAGGCCAATATAAGGCCATATCTGGAAGATGAGGATGAACCCATAAGAAAGTACTTCCATATGTGTACAAGTAATTATTAAAACATTTCTTTCAGTTCTGGGAGTTGAAAGAGTTTGTAAGTCTTCAGAAAAACGTCCAAGGCCAGCTCTACTACAGATCTTTGGTCAATTAGTAACAATGTCCTCTGAAATCCAAACTGAGCTGTGCAATCTGACATTGGCCTAGTATAAAGACCAAATGAGAATGATGGAATAACATATGAAATTACTCCAGCACACTCAGGTAAAGTTATAGGTGTACAGTAAAAGGAAACTGAATTGTCCAACCTGAATCCGAGCCTAGCAACATCACTTACTTGCTCTATAAACATCAACACCTATCAGACTCCCAGAACCAATTTCTAATTTCAGAATGCCTCACAGTGTTAAGAAAATAAAGTAGATAAACTTGTTAAAATTGACTGAATTAGAGCTTGAAATGTGGCTTGCCTAAGCATGCACGAAGCCCTCAGTACTATATAAACAGAAAAAGCTAGAAGAGGTACTTGGCTCAAGTGGCAGAGTACTAGCCTTTAGCAAAAGAACCTCAGGGACAATGCCTAGGCCCTTTGTTCAAACCCCAGAACTGGTTAAAAAAAAATGGGCTGAATGACATAGCAACACTTCATCAGTAATAAAGTGCTATAGTTATATTTTGACATTACCAGTTCTTGATAAGCTAGCCTTTCATAATACCAAACTGCAGAACCTGCAGTTCAAGTGCTTGAAGATGACTGTCCCTGCATAAATTTCTTCTTTATTTGCCATTTCCAACTTAGTAATACATAGCAAATTTCTCTTTGCCAGTTATCCTCAATCATTCGTAGCAGCAAACATCACAGCCCTGTGCCCTTTTAAATGAGTTTGGAACTCAGTCAGGAACTGTGGGTAGAGAGTTTGGTAAACTGAAACAAACAATTCATTAGAGGGGCTTAAGTCTTATTTTCATGTGGGGTAATACTGAGACCTGACTCATTAGACTAGAGCTATTAGAAGATATCCTTATAGCCCTAGGTCCAGGTTGCTAGAAAGTACATCCATCTTCTAGGCTCATTGTAATGCTGGGTTGATGAATGCAGGAACATTCATAGCCTTTAAAATATAAAATTTAAATATAAAATGTAATCCTTTGTACAGACTTTGGGATTTAAATCATTGTCCCCATTTAACAGCTATAGAATCAGGGGCTTATAAAAAATAGAGGGAGGGAAATGTGGCCAATGTCACACAAATAAGTTTCAGAGTAGGACTGTAACCCCTTTCTTCAAGTCCAATATTCTCTTTATCCTTAGACTGCCCCTGTGAAGAACAGTTTTAATGAATAAAATAAATTAATTTGGCTCTACTGCACAGTATTTTGATTCAAGAGCTTCCCTGAACTTGCTGGTCCATTAGCAGAGATAAGATGAGGGATGAGTTATCCAGTGAAACAAATTACAGAATCCAGCGACAGATCCACATATATACAGATACCAGTTAAAAACACATGTGGCAAAAATAAAAATAAAAATAAAAACACATATGGCATTGTGGAAAGAGAAGGCTTC
This sequence comes from Dipodomys merriami, assembly GCF_024711535.1. Lineage (NCBI taxonomy): Eukaryota > Metazoa > Chordata > Mammalia > Rodentia > Heteromyidae > Dipodomys > Dipodomys merriami. Next base: position 3,751,242 of record NW_027206513.1, on the reverse strand, counting down.
TCAACAAATCTTACTGGAAAATTGTCTAACCATAAGGAAATGAAATTCTATTTCACAATACACACAAAATCAGTCCAAGATGGCTCCCTAACATAACGTGAAGGATAAAACTTTAAATGTTAGAAGAAAACAAAAGGAAAGGAAAATCTTTAGGACATCAGAATTAGGAATACATTTATTTGAAAACACAATATATAAAATAAAGCTCATAAAGAAAAGACAAACTTTGGCCGTATTGAAATTATGGATGTGAATTCATCACAGTGTGCTATAAAGGAAATGAAAAGATAAGACACATATTAGAAGGAAATATTTGGAATTCATATAATCAAAACAGAATTTATACAAATCAGTAAAAAGACAAACTCATTTTAGTCCTTGCATACAAAAAGAAACAGCAATTGCCAAAAATCCATTTTATCTCACTAGTAATTGAGAAAATTAAAATTACAATGAGAAAGTTCACATCCCCAAATGTGAAACTCATAATAGCAGGTGTTGGTAAATCAATCTCTCATTGCTGGGAGGAGCATAAAGTAATAAAGCTACACTAGAAAACTTTTCAGTATTACCTAGAAAGTCTGAAGACATGTGTAGCCTGTGACCTCCTATAATACTCCTAGGTATAAACCACAAAAAATAAAAGCCAGAGGCATTGAAAAAGGTGTTCTGCTGGGGGCTGGTAGCTCATGCTAGGAATCCTAGCTCTTCAGGAAGCTGAGATCTGAGGATCATGTTTCAAAGCCAGCCCAGGCAGGAAAGTCCATGAAACTCCTCTAGCTCCAAATAATTACTAAGAAAGCTGGAAGTGGAGCCATGGCTCAAGAGGTAGAGAAGTAACCTGAGCAAATAAAAGCTCAAGAATAGCACCCAGTCCCTGAGTTCAAGCCCCAGGACTGACATTCTTACACACACACACACACACACACACACACACACACACACATACACAAATACACACAGATGTTCTCAATAATATTACTACAACAGAGAAATGCATTGGAAGTATATTATAAATATTTGCAAAGCAAATATTTATTCACAAGGTAACTTATGACATGTACCTACACTGGAATAGCATGCAACCATGAAAAGTGAAGGTGCAAACCTTAGCACACAGGAGTCACCAACACACTTCCTGAACAACACAAGGAACAGTGAGTGGCCCATACAGCATAAACCATTTGGAAAAATTAATAAATCTAAAGTAACAAAATACTATTAGAAATACATAGATATGAGGCCCAACCATGAAAAAAAGTAAAGAAATAATAAAACCAGAATTCAAGATAATGATCAGTCCTACTAGGAGGAAGGAACCTAACACCTCCAATAATTATACAGATAATGTTTATATGGGTGTTAGTATTTATTTTGATTAAATCAGTCTTTGCTCCTTAAATGGACCATATAGGCTATTTTTCCAGTATGAATTTGGTAGAAGGGAAAACCCGGACAAAAATTAATGTTGGCTGGGCACAGTGACTCACGCCTATAATCCTAGCTACTCAGAAGGCTGAGATTGGATAATTGCAGTTCAAAGCCAGCCCAGGCAGAAAAATTCCTGTGAGACTCTTATTTCCAATTAAACACTCAAAAACCAGAAGTGGCACTGGGGTCAAATGGTAGAGTGCTAGCCTTGAGCACAAAGAGGCTCAGGGAAAGCACCCAAGCCCTGAGTTCAAGCCCCACAACCAACTACAAAATAATAATATTTTCATAATGCAGACTAAATAGTCATATTGTACACCAGGCAATGCCAATCCAGTACCAACTTTCAAAGCCAGTCCTACTGGACTCTACAGGTATTGCCTGTCACATTAGCTGAGATATGACAGATGTATGAGAATAATTTACTGAAAGAAGAATAGCAGAGGCTCGGTGAGTTAATGGGGTGACCAGCTCAAAGCCTAAATAATATGATTTAACAGAAACTCTTAATAACTGAGGAAGGGAAGCAGAAGCTAAGGTATAAAATCTGAAACTAGAACCCTCTTCTCCTATCTCACAAATGCACTCAATCAGATAAAAAATAGAATGAGCTAATTGAATTTGTCTTTCTTCAACAGTATATAAATATGTTCATTCTGAATAACCCTTCCCTACCACCTTTTTCTCATAAGTCCACTGGAGCATTTTGTTTCTCATCTACCTAGTACGCTGTTCTGATCCCTGTTGTCCACCTTGCATGACTCAGTTCCTTGAATGCATGTTGCTTGTAAACATTGTTCACTGATTTGCATACTAGATATCTTTCTACAGCCTTCTAGGTTGTACACTGATTTGCATATTAGATACCTTTCTAGAGCCTTCTAGGTTGTACACTTGATGAAGGGAAATACTCATACGCAACTGTTAATCCCGAACTTACTATGGCACTTACAAATCACAGTGTCAACAAACACACTTCTTTTGAAACTAACAGATGCTGAGATGCAGGCCATAAACACAATGAATCGAAAGTCAATAACTCAAAACACAAGAATTACTAGATTAGCAGAGTAAGAAATCTCAAAATCAAAAGAAAGGGCAAAAATACAAAGACTCTAGGCTGATTATAGCTGAGATGTTAAAAAAGAAAAGCAATTTCAACCAAGCCCTGAAGACTCTGCCAAGCCAAGCAAGTCTGATGTACATATGATATCTAGCAGGCCACACATTGCCCAGAGGAAAAAATTGTTTCATAATGTTTGGCCTGGGATAGTTTTGAAAGATGGAATAGAAGTAATTTTGTGAAAACCAGGTATTCCAAACAAAATTTTTTATATTTATCCCTAAAACATAATCATATGAGTGTACCCTGTCAGAGACAGTCAGGAACAAGACCAGAAAGAGATGCAGAAGTACAGGCAGGTGGGTGGAAGGGTGGAGAGCTCATCCTATCTATGGACAGGCAGAAACACTGGAATTGGTGATAATGTTTATCCCACAATCTGCCATGGTCACTAAATCTGGTCTGATAGCCAGAACCCAGTTGAAATTCTTCTAGTAGAAACTGTTAGAAAAACTTCTTCTAAAAGTCTATCCAACATTGTGTGCTTTCCCATCAAAATCAGTGAAGATATATTTTTGTATAATATCCTTGTGTGATAGTTACATGACTGGAAGTGTTATTCTCACTTTCTATGTGAAAAACTGAGATTTTGAGGGATTAAATAGTACTTATTAAAAAATAGCACTGAGATTATTCTTCAGGAATATCTAATTTTTCGTCTTCAGGTTAATAATTATAAAGAGCTACCTATAAGGAACACTGAGCTCTCTTTAAGGTAAAAACTTAATATCCACTTTGAGAAACTTGTAGGCAGGGATCAGCACAGAGCTGGCATCACACAACTCAGTATGACTTCTGACTGAATTTTGATTGGAAGCCACAAGATCATCAGGGATTTGAGATGTTTACTCAATGAAGATATCCATCTTCCAGTGATTTTCTTCTTTCCTGTACCTCTTTTTTTCCTACCCATTCTCCCTCCTTCTTTCCTTCTTCCCTCTTTTCTTTCTTCCTAGCTCTCTTCCTCCCTTCTTTCCTCCTCATTTCACTTCTTTCCTCCCTCCCACTTTTCCTACTGAGCCTTCAAAAGTATTCATTGTACCCCCATGGGCCCATTCTCAGGGACTTAGCATTTACATAGGAGAACACATCACAGCACAATATAAGGAAGCCTGCTCCAGGGAAAGAATGGCCCATAGGTCAAGTACATCCCTTCTCTTTAGAATCATGTTTCCAAAGGTGAAAGAGTCCCAGGTGTGTCTATCAGGAGAGGTCAATACTGCAAGCACTTAACCAGACTGCATAGTCGAAAGACCTAACAATCATAAGAAGAAACAGCCACTGACCTAGGATTGGAGAGAGAGGGCAAAAAACAGAAGACAGATTGCCCAGAGCTCAGGGAAAGAGAGAAAGTGTCTGCAGACTTGGAAACAACTTGGTGATAGCAAAATTCCTTCTGAAGAGGCTTGCTGGGACTCCCATACTCATCCTCACCATTTCCGTAGGAAGAATTTACTTCTCTCCCCTCTATTGTTACTCTTGTAAATAAGAATGGAAAATGTAAATCCTAACAGTCTTGGAGAGGACAGAGTTGGAGCAGACCTGTTAAGTAGAAGGGGAAGATCCATTTCCATGTTTATTTATTAATATTATTTTGAGGATAGAAAAAAATGCCAGAAATATTTTCAAAATGTCAACACTATTAAGGAAATCTGAACACCTTAATCCATTTAAATGTCAGCTAGAAGCAAGCATGGGTTTGAAAGTAAGGAAGGGGCAGAGGGAATTAATGCCAGATTCCACATAATCTATCAAAGTTTCTTTCTTTTCTTAATATATTAAATATTAAATGCTTCTTTGCATCTGAGTGAGAGAGGAGAGAGAGAGGGATCAGGGTGGAACTCATAAATGCCTAGATAATTGGTTTTGAAGGTTTTTTTTCTTCTTCTTCTTTCTTTCTTTCTTCTTGGCGGATTCTCAATTTCCCTATAAAAGAGAAAATTCATTTCCAGCCGCTAATGTAATGTCAGCGTGCTGTTTACTAAGCATGGATGATGTATAGGGGGACACTACTTTCAGAGGACTACTTAATGATGCATAGAATTAAATCCTGAGCTCCTCAGCTGAGCCTCCTCCCTCCCTCCTGGTTCCCAGGCTCTCAGTGCATCCTGGGAGATGTGGGGTTGGCATAACCTGCCTGCCTCCTTGCTAGAGAAGGCTAAAATAGCCTCTTAACCTTACCAGACACATTTGCCCTTGGTATAGCCTGGGATGAGACACTAGGTTTATAACGAGCAGATACACAAGGTCAGGTATGGCCACATAGAAGTTAGGGAGACAGGGGTAGGGAGTTCTTGAAATGTACTATGGTCTTGGAGTGCAGGGGTAAGTGTGAAGAGGGGAGAGCAATTTGGACACTAGGCAAAAGGCTAGCCAGAACGAAAGCAGAGATAAGCTTCTCTGACCTTGTCCTCCCTTCACCCTCTGGAAACACAGCACTCAGCTAAAAAGGGAAACAGACATAAGTGGTTCTGCTGTGTCCCCCACAACAGCGGGGAACTGTGAGACTGTCACAGAAGCACTTTTTCCTTCTAAAATGGTTAGCTGGGTACTGTCAGTTCACTATGGTTTCACAGGTGGTGAGTCTCATCTAACCTCCCACAGGAGCTGTGTCCTGCTTATAGACTCTCCAATACCTCCGTTGGGGAAGGTGACCAAACCATGCCACCTGAGAGATCCACAACTTTGGCTGGTTAGCTTGCTCAGCCCAGGTGAATTGAGAGTGAAGGTAGAAAAGCAAGCAGTTGGGATAGTTGGGCTAAAATAAATGTGACAGTTTTGTTTCGCTGCAAGAGAGGAGGAGATAGAATACCTTTGTGAACCTCCTCTAATATTGCTTTGGCCTGACCAGTCTACTAAAATTAATCTTCCCTGGGTACATCTAGTAGTCTTTTCTTTGTCCTCCTGAGCATTTGATAGCACTGAATACTGCCTCTTTCTGCCTCTTTTCCCTGCTTCTCAGGCATCCTCCAGGCTGCTCCATTTCTGATAGCTCATTGCTATCTCCTTCACAGATCCCTTTGATCTTCAGTCTGAACACTGTGGCCTTTCCATAGGAATTTTCAATAGCCTGTCCCTGCTCTATATCTGCCTTATATTCTTACTTTTTATGATTCCAAAGTCAATAGCTATAATTTAACCACTCCCAGGGCACATGTATAGCAACCTTTAGGAAGAAAGTACACTACAGATGGGTACTCTGTACTCTAGGCAGACTCAGTACTATTCCACATAGCCATCTACCATTTCCTATTAATCTATTCTTTCCCATGCAAATTTCTACTTTCCCAGACTACCAAACTGGAAACTTTAGGGCCCTGGTTGCCTTTTGCTTTTATCAACATTTTCTGTGGCTTCATGGCTTCCTTCATCTCCACTCATCCCCTGACCTGGTATCCATTAGATCCAGGATTTAGTCCCAGTCTCCTGCCAGCATCTTCCAGCTTTCACTGACTCCAGTGAAACCATCACATTCCATGCTGAACTCTGAGACCTTCCTCATTTTTATTTTATTATGTAACAGTCCTGAGTAGATCCTACTTCAAAGAAGGATCAAGTCCCAAGGAAGTACCTTCAAGCATTAGAACACTGGGAAGAAATGCCAGGCCACAACCTCCTTGAAGAGGTATAGCTAGAGAAATTGAGTTTCTAATCTAGAAAAAGAGAAGCTAAAAAGACACAGAGCTTGATTTGAAAGTCAAAAGTCTTCCTGGATGCCTTGTTCTGCAGAAGAAGGTGATAAATGATGGCTGACATCAACTGATACATCTGGAAACAAAAGACCACGAACATAGCAGATTCTTAAAACAGAGACATCTCATTCTGAAAAAAATCGTCATTCCAGCAGACTGATGATCACAAAAAAGGATGTTATAGAATATGTTCATCTGTAGGACTGGAGAGGCAGGGAGTTTTCCTAGAAGAGTTTTAAAGTCCTTCCCACCCAGAGGTCCTAAAATATTCCACCTGACTTTAAAGCCCTTCTTCATCTGGTCTTACCTCATATCCACCTTCTTTCCCAGGATCCTAACATGTATATAGGCAAGCCATGTTTTGCCATGTCCACATAGGTTCAATGAAATTGTCTGTTGACTTCTGTATGAAAAATAGTCTCTCATCAGACCTTTCTTGTCCAAGAAGTCTATTTAGGCTTTTCTGTTCTTCCCATCTTTGAATCACAGCTATTCAACCATGAAGTGCAAGATTTTGTACTGTCCATACCCCCATAATATTTCTTAAGTGTGAATGATTTTGACATTCTATCTTATATGAATTGCAATGCTTATTTTGTAGTCTTACTATAGTTAACAAGACACTAGCACACACTGGCCATTAATAAAAACTTAATGAATTGATTAATTAACCTCTACTACATGCACATTTTCACCAGCCAACTTGAGTATTGCTGTTAGGCTTATCAGCTAAGAAACACTGTCTAAAGAAAGATTCTGGGCATGACTCTCCATTTTAGACTAACAAAACACAAATCCAACAAGACTCTTGCTCTACAGGGAAAATGACAGATCAAAATAACAGACTCCAGCATTAAATTGTGACCCAACCCAAAAGTACAAGGTTCAAATCCTATCTTATCCAGGTCCCAAGCAACCTTTTTATCCTAACTCTGTACTTCAGCCAAATTAAACTTCCTGTCTTGTACCTTTCCCATTGTTCCCCTGCCTGGAATACTTTTCTTGTCTTTGTTCACCTGGGAAATTCCTATTTGCTCATTAAAAGGCAACTCAGAAATTGCCTTCTCAGTGATGCCTTTCCTGGACAGCTCCTTCACTCCCTCCTCTGTGCTCCCATGACACTCTGGGCAGAACTCCATTATATTGCTCACCATATTTTATTATAGTTAATTGTGTACACATCTGCCTTCCCCACTGCATGATGTGCTTGCCCTTCAAGGGCAAGGACAATGTCTTACCCATCCCTCATCCCTCTGGTATCCAGCAGAGTGTGAGGCATAGAGTAAGTAATTGATAGGGAAGGAAAGAAAGGAGGGAGGGAAGAGAAGAAAGGAAGGGAAAATGGCCAAAAAGAAGGAAAGATAGGAGAAGAAATACCATGGGCGGTAGTATTGTTGTGACAAGATCTGATGAGGCACAAAACATCACCTGTCTCATAGGCAATAAGTGATCAAGAAGGCAGTTTAAGAGGGTTTATGAATCAGTGAAAGAGATGTTTGTCTTCTCTTAGGAACATCCATTCTGGTCTAAACAGACTTGGTACATGGTTGCAGTTCTTTACATTATAGTCCTTGCTAATTAAAACATCTTTCCCTCCTGAATCCCTGGTATCTCCCCTTGGACAGCACAGAAGTGGGTAACTATTTCCAGGAATACTGTAGATATTGCACGATGGGCTAACTTGGCTCAGGGAATGAGGGCATACTGGCCCTGAAAATTTGTGGTTTAGTTTTGGTGTGGAGTTAGAAAGTAATCTTAGCCCTCATAGTAGTATCTGGATAAATTAGAATAACTGTCTTTAGTGCCAGTTATCATCAAATTTGGGCTTCAGAAAAGTGCTGTCCTCACAACTATGTTTATTGCAGCATTATTTACCATAGCTAAGATATGGAACCAACCCAGATGCCCCTCAGTAGATGAATGGATCAAGAAAATGTGGTATATATACACAATGGAATTCTATGCCTCCATCAGAAAGAATGACATTTCCCCATTTGTTAGGAAATGGAAAGGTTTGGAAAAAATTATATTAAGTGAAGTAAGCCAGGCCCAAAGAAGCATAGGTCCCATGGTTTCCCTTATTTGCAATATCTAGTATATGTATGAGTCAAGCAGAAAAGGTCAGATAATGTGATGTTAGGAAAATGAACCCTTAGATATGTATTTTAATGCTTTTTCTTTCATGCATGTGTTTCTAACGCATTTATAAGATTATTTCTTTGTTGCTTTGTATGTCCCTCCCCAACAGTATAACCCCTGCTTTTACTATATTTGATGTCAGTATAACTTGTGGAGGAGATGGGGAAAAACAAGTCGTTTAAGGATACAGGTGGACCTGTTGCAACAATGAGAAGTACAAGTTGTCATGTCCAAAACGAGCTTTACAACGTTGGTGCAGGGAGGGGGTGTGGAGTGAGGCTGGGAAGGGATGTGAAGGGTAAACAAAGGAGGAGGCTGCAATGCTTGATAAGAAATGTACGCATTATCCTGCCCATGTAATTGTAACCCCTCTGTACAGTACGTTCACAAAAAAAATTAAATTAAATTAAAAAAAAAGAAAAGTGCTGTCCTGGACTGTCTTCTTTGTCGATGTTGTTAATTGAAATAACGTGTCATAGCTGGGCCAGAGCAGAGATTCCAGGTCCAATCTAGTAGATGGATCTCGAAGTACTTCTGCCTCAAAAAGCTATCTGAATCTTGATTATGGAAGATCTAAGCTACTTGCTAGAAAAATCTTGAAGTGAGTCTACAGGAGTTTTGTACACAAGCAGACACGTGTCATGAGCTCTTTGGAGGATCATCATGGGAGTCCAGTGCGAAAAAATGCAGAATGATCCCATGGAATAATTCACCACAAGTGAGAATGTCTTTCAAGGTGAGGCATGCTCAGCAACAGGGCAATATTTGAGTTATTAAGGTCTTGTCCCAACTCAACTACCCTGAAGACAAAAAAAAAGAGAGTATGTTTGTAAATTGGAAGAGATATTTTACTAAGATGTGATTATGTGGTACAGAAAACCCTAATTTGAGAGTTCCTCCAATGGCGTATGATAGACGATGTACTTACTTTCAATCAGTAGTCAACCAATCAGCAGTTGTTTTTGATGACAGAGCTGCTGGTGGGGTAGCATTTCTCAGATAAGTGAGGACTCTTGCTCAGCAATGGAAATTACAACATAAAATTACAGAAGCCAGCACACATACAGTGGCCCAGACTAAATGCATGCAACAATTACCCAGGGAAGACTAAGAGATTGATGAGCAGGTAGAAGACCTATGTCAAAGTCATAGCCAACATCTGAACTCACAGATTTGGTGAGGCTCAAGATATTAAGAATTTATTGTGTTGAGACTGTAGTTGTTTTTCATTTTTGTTTTGGTTAAAAAAAAATCATACAGGCCAGAAGGAGAGAAATTAAGGTAACAGTGTCAGGATTCCACATACTGGACCAAACCATGACATATAATACATAAGTTAAGCCTTCGTATGTGGAACATATATCCTCTAAAAATAGGAACTTCCATCTGGGAGCTCTAGAATTAGCCCTGAAAGTTCAAGATATGGGGTAGTTCTGAGGATGAGATTGTGAGAGGGGAAAAAGAGCTCAAATCCTACTGTAAGGATGTCAAAACATGTTCTCCCTCCCTTAATGGCTCAGAATATCAAATAAAGGGACATCAAAATAACTCTTATGAGCAGAGAACCTGCCTACTATGCATAAGGCCCTGGGCTATCACATGGCACATATGCGCGCGCGCGCACCCACACACCCACACACACACACACACACACACACACAAAATCTAAGAAGACAGATACAGTGTCACCAATAAGCCAAATATGTCTGGGTGAGGACCCAGTTTTGTGGCTTAAGCACAGCCCTGCATTTCTTTATCTTGTCTTTTCTAGATCTTTTGATTTATCCCATTAAATATTATTTCCCCCAGATTATGCCACTGGATTTTGCCCTTCAACATATTGCCCAATAAATGAAATATTGATTTCTTTCCCTTGTCATCTCCTTCATAATCCAGTTTACTTGCATTACTTTGTCAAAAAAAAATGAAAGTAAATCAGGCAGGAGAAAGCGAAGACCACACATGATATTGCTCATCCAATTGTCCATGTGTTCCTTTCTGCTAGATGTCTCTCTATCTAAACTGTCAACCAGCCATTGTCTCCAAACTTGATCATGGTTTTTCATCCCTTCTCCTCTCTTAGCCCAATCCTTATCTGTGTTGGGGTATAATTTCCTGGATTCACTAAGCCTGGAACTAATATGATATCTCCTTTAGGTCTGAATGTTAATGGATGATAGAACTAAACATTTCTCTGGGATCTTTTCAAGTGGCCATGGCAAGAGATTTTTACTCAAGTCCTGTTTTTTAGAAGGTGACTAAGATATCCATGTTTCAGTTCCGTGAAATGCACCATGATCAAACCCCTGAAAATCTGTGCCATGTATATGACATCCCAACCCCCTCACATTTGTCTCCTGGTCAGTCCCAAGAAGGGTCTGTCTCCCTGATCACAATGATAATGGTCACCAGTCCCATAGAAAAACTGTCTTGAATCCAAAGGGTCTTATTGATCTCCTTAAATCAGCTAAGAAAGAAAGAAATTTCAAAATTTCTCTGTCTCTCTCTGTCTCTTGTCTCTCTCTGTCTCCCTCACTTTCTTTACTGTTCCTTTTCTTTTTCTTCCTTCCTTCCTTCCTTCTTCCTTGCTTCCTTCCTCCTTCTTTCCTTGCTTCCTTCCTTCCTCCCTACCTTCCTTTCTTTCTTTTCTTCTTTTTTGTCTCATATCTCTCATTTGTGCTTACTTAAAGGAGTTCTAGCTGGGTTCTGGTAACTCATGCTTGTAATCTAGCTACTCAGGAGGCTGCATCTGAACATCATGGCTCAAAGCCAGCCTGGGCAGGAAAGTCTATGAGACTCTTAGATCCAATTAACCACCAGAAAACTGGAAGTGGTGCTGTGGCTCAATATCTCAAAGTGGTAGAGTGCTAAGCCTTTAGTGAAAGAGCTCAGGGATAGCACCCAGGCCCCAAGTTCAAGCCCCACTCATTAAAAAATAGTTCCAAAGCTGGGCTCCAGTGGCTCACGCCTGTAATCCTAGCTACTCAGGAGGCTGAAATCTGAGGATTGCAGTACAAAGCCAGCCCTGGCAGGAAAGTCCATGAAACTCTTATCTCCAATAAACCACCAGAAAACTGAAAATGGCACTGTGGCTCAAGTGGTAGAGCACTCACCTTGAGCTGAATAGCTGAAGGACAGTGCCTAGGCCCAGAGTTCAAGCCCCATGACCTCCAAAAACTAAAAAAAAATAGCTCCATGTATTTGTTTTCAAAGTTATGGATTGAAACATTATTTAAAATCCCATTTTGCAGCTATGCCAACATAAAGAAAAATTTTACCTCTGTGTATGACTTTTGCAGCAGCTATAAATTACTAAAATTAGAACTATGAAATGGGAAGAGAGGCCCAACTGTTACTCTCACAGCCGGAAGTAGAAACAAACCCTTTGCAGAGGGAGCAGCAATCAGGGAAAGACACTGAAAAATGAACCTGTCCAACCTGGGAAAAGGAACTCTAGTGGTCTTGCTCAGTCTCTAAAGATTCTTCATGGGTTCTGCAGTGGCACTTCCCACATACATGTATCAATAACAGAAAGGCTTCAGGGAGATGGGCCCTGAGCAGGAGAGGGAGGAGGTATGAACTCTGAGGTTCTCAGTCTAAATTCTGCAGGGGCATTCCTTCCCAGGTTGAACTGGGGAAAGGTATGCCTAAGTTGTCCCATTTGTAAACCATAATACCCAACAGCTCCTGAGCCTTCTCTATGACAAACTGTGCAAAGTTCTTTAAGTAGACTCATGTGTTCCTCACCATGGGATGGACACTCTTATTGGTCCCATTATCCAGATGCATAAACTAAAGCTTGGAAGATTGAGTAATCAACTATGGTCATACAGTATACCCATGATCAAACTCAAGTCCGGATACTTTTTTGTACTGTTTCTCTGGAGGCTTTTATATCCTATCCCTTTGCAATTCAAACATCTTCTCAGACCTTCTCACTACAATGACCTGTTTTCCTAGCAGAAAGAAGGTAAGCAAATCTCCTAATATTAAATTGGCCTGGGGGTCAACTAGAAAGTCAGTGGTAACCACCCACACTCGTGGGCAATACTTTCTGGTGTAGTTTTTCTTAAGACACTATCCATTGACTTTCACAGCAGCCTTAATAAATAAACAGAGCAAGCTTCCCAGCTCCTAGAAAATGATAATGCTGATGCAAGTCAGGATTGAATGTAGTCTTGCAGCTGAAATCCTATCAAGCTAGATTTGTTTTATGCCTCTTCTCTAGGCTACCTTTCTCTCTTTGTATATTGCTTCCTCTCTTCCTACCTCAAATCTTCCATCACTGTAAACCCTACCTAGCATGGTCTTGGGCTCCACAACAAGAAAGTATGAGAAGACCCTATACTTATAATCAATAAGGATTCTTTGAGTAACTGATCTTTGGAAAGGGAAGAACTCAAGAACTCACTGAAAGACACAAATGTAAATGACCACAAGTTGAGCACACATATGTAGCACATGCTACAATGTGTGCACACATGTGTGCATGCACGAAGACATACACACACACACACACACACACACACACACACACACACACACACACACACACCATCGACCCAACAGATTATACCTCTGGTAGCACTGACCTAAGCAAATGGGCCTTTACTTCAGGCAACCTGCTTCTCTACCTTTTTAGGGGCTCTTTTGAGAAGGCTTAGTCTATAGTTAGCAAATATATAGTAAGTCATGTGCTAATGGCTCACTCCTGTAAAGCTAGCTACTCAGGAGGATAATATGTAAAGATCATGATTCAAAACCAGCTGAGACAGGAAAGTCCATGAGATTCTTATCTCCAAGTAACCACAAAAACATTAGAAGTGAATTGTTGATTCAAAGTGGTAGAGTGCTAGCCTTAAGCAAAAAGAAATCTCAAGGACAGGGCCTAGTCTCTGAGTTCAAGCTGTAGGACCTGCACACACAGACAAAAGTAGATACATACATACATACATACATACATACATACATACATACATACATACATACATACGTACATACGTACATACATTCATACATACATATATGCATACATACATACATACAATCGTGCACACAATCATACACATGTATATGTGTGTGTATCTGTCTATCTGTGTGCTCTGGTTGAAATGTGGCCCTGTTTATAAAATATTTGCCCCTTTGTTCTGCTGTGTGTGTGTGTGTGTGTGTGTGTGTGTGTGTGTGTGTGTGTGTGTGTGTGTGTGTGTGTGTGTGTGTGTGTGTGTGTGTGTGTACACATGAATGCCAGTCCTGGAGCTTGAAGACAAGGCCTGGGTGTTGTCCTTTTTTGTGCCCCAAGGCTAGCATTCTACCACTTAAACCATAGTTTCACTTTCAGATTTTGTTTTGTTTGTTTGGAGGGGGGGGATGATTAATTCGAGATAAGAGTCTCACGGACTTTTGGCTTCAAATCAGGATCCTCATATCTCAGCCTACTAAGTTGCTGAGATTCCAGGTGTGAGCCTGATGCTCAGCTGTGTTCTGCCTTTTATTTCCCTGAGCTGCCCTTGAAGCATCTTCATAGTCCCTTGAAGCCCTATGAACCCCTATGTACTACGCTCTGACACAGCCTTAAAACAGCGAAGAAAGAAACACAAGGCTTGGGATTAGGAGACAGTAGGACTGTGATTAACCCTCTGTTCACAAGATGAAGGCAGCTGCCAATACAATTCTGGAGGACAATCAGGCTGAGTCTTCAGAGCATCTCTAACTTTTGTGTTACATACAGGTCAATTTAGGCTCTGTCTGATCCATCACACTATCCATTTTTCTCCTGGTCTACATGACCTCCTCATTTGTTGCTCTCTCCTTCTCTGGGTTACTTTTGCATCATGATAACACTTATTCTCTTCCTTCAAATAAATCACAAATTCAACATGCTTTCCCTCTCTGATTCATCACAGTATTTCCAGTTGTCACATCTATACTTGACACACAGTAGGGACTCAATGAATATTTCTATGATACATAAATGAATGATTTGATCAGCTAGACATTGTTTCCATTACTGATGGCTACTCAGTCTACATCTCCTTTCCTGACCCCTTGCCTTTTGTCTGTCTCATATTTCCTATTGTCTATCAACATTTCTAGTTGGTTCACATTCCAACCTCCAAATGAAACTTGTGCTGAACAGACTTTGTTATCTTCCCTTCCAAACCAGAGCCTCTTCCCACCTTCCCAACTATTGCTGGCAGTACAATTAGCTTTGGAAATGCATAGTCATCAGTCTTCATTTTTCTCCTTTCTCAGCACTTACTCTCTCTTTGAATCACATCTGTTCTTTCTCTGTAAGGTCTTCCAGCATCAGTGCAATCTGACTTAGGCTTACATTCTCTGTGCTGGGACCACTCAGCAGTCTTCTTTCATGCTTTGCACTGATATTAGTCACATGCAGCTATACCAGTCACTGCTGGTAGAGTTGGGATCAAAAGTTAATATGGAGTACCTGTACCATCACAAAAGTGCTCAGTGAGTGTAAGATGAGGGACCAAGGGATGAATGATGATTATGACTCCTGTCTGATGTCTTTCTATATGTGATTAAAGTGGGACAGACTCATCAAGTTCATTGCATCTCCAAATTAATCTAGAAATTATTCTCACTCCCCTACCTCAATACCATTTCTATTTTCTGCCATTTTCCTCATTTTGGTACTGCCTTTCACTGAGTGGCATCCACCTATCAGCTGATAAATGACACATGCTGGAGGATGGCTGGTGAGATAAACAGGCTATGGAGTGGCAGGATGTGGAAATGCCAGGAAAGTGTGCACCAAAAAGGCTTCTCCTACCAAAAAGTCTTCTCCTGCATCTGTGCTCCAGTTTCTTTATTCTCCTCTTTCTAGAAAGTACTTCAAAGCTTCCTGTTACCTTCAGTATTTAGATGCAATCAACCAAATAAATAGATAAATGACAAAAAAGAGAAAGACAAAACAATTCTTTTTGCATATTCATAAGTTTATTTGCTATTGCCTCAAACTAAAGAATAAACAAACATGTACAATATACTACAAGTAATTACTGGTATATACCACATGGAGGAATTCTAAAACCTTGCTGAGAAAGAAGGCAACACTATTCATACCACTTTTCTTACTACTCTCTGTTGCAAACTCTCACCCTGATCCTATGTGAAGAACATGGGAGGATTTAATCATGCTAGTATGTCTGCTGATAACTGTGTATCTCAGATGAGACTTTGGACTTCCTGTATCCTGCATCCCTCCAAATCTATTTGTCATGACTGACTGATGCAGAACTAAAATGCTTTAGGAGAAAATAAATTAGGACTTGAACACATACAGACATGTCTGGTGACATGGACAGGATCCTCATTGAAACCAACTTGCAGCAGAGAACTTTAGGGGAAAATGATCCACTGTTACAGATATAAGTAATAGATAAAAATGAGATGTACAAGACACTATGTTGAAAACAAACTTTACAACTTTGGGAGTTGGGGAGGTGGGGAGGGAAAGGATGGTGGGGGGGAAAACAAAGGAGGAGGTAACAATGCTTGATAGAAAATGTACTCATTACCTTACTCAGGTAACTGTAACCCCTCTATACAGTATCTTTACAATAAACATATATATGTATATTTAATAAAAAATGGCCACGTGTAGAACAAGTATCCTTGTTCTTGAGCGTATTCATCTAGCTGTCCTAGAGACTTGGAGATGCCTCTGCATCTCCAGGAAAGGAAAACCCACAGACATCCTATGCAGGGGTAGATACGGGAGAAAAATGATAACCTCAAGCTCCAAGTTCTGACTTCTTTAGTCCCAGGAATCAAGCTGTAAAATCTGGTGGTCAGGCAACTCTGTTTTTACACAGTGTAAAGGAGTAACAGTGTAGAGGAAGAGAGGAGCCTTTCCCCTCTCATTCTATAGATGTTCAGCTAATCATTGCCCAGACCAAGTATTGTGGGTTACCCTTCAAGAGGCAGCTTGAACAGAATGAGAATAGGGACATAGCCAAAAGTGAGCAGAATTGGCAGAGAAAAGTGAAAATGATTCACAGGAGCATTGTGAAATCCCCAGACACCATCTGAGATGGACTGAGGATGTCATAAGAAGGGGATAGAGTAGAGAGACAGTTATAGCCTCAAGCCCCTAGATGTGATCTCCACAGTTCTGAGAGCCAAGCTCACAGTACCCTATGACCTCATTCTACCCACAGGTGGGAAAGTGAAGGAACACTCAGATTACATAAGTAATCCTTCAGTTCAAGGTACACCAAGTAAGTCCAAAGAATGAAGTGGGGGAGAAAAACAAGAGGACTAGCTTCCAAAGCACTGAGCATTTGAGTGTCATATCACAGAAGCTATGCATACATATCAGCCCACATAATTCTCACAAATATCCTCACAAGAGAGTCCTACCCTTACTCTAAAAGAGATTAGCACTCCACAGAATTAAGAGACCCATGGTCTCTTGGCTCCCTTGTATGCCAGGCTTTGTTAAAGAAAGTAGGAGAGAGAATTAGTGTAGATGACATATTGGAGAACACTGAAATCCATTCAGTATGTATAATACATCAAGAACTTTAATAACTATCATCAAACACAAGTTGTACTGGTCAGGACTGAGAAATTTTGTAAATTGCTGGAAAATATGAGATTCAAGAAAACTTTGGTTATATTTAGCCAGTGTTTTAAAATATTTCTCAAAAATGATAGGTATGCAGACTCCATTCTTAAAGTACTTAATCAAAGTTTTAGCTTTTGTATATTCAACAGGCTACCCAAATGGTTCTCATACATGGGAAAGTTTAAGAACTTAGTTTAATTTATAGTTGTCTGGAAAAATAATTAACTAGTTTGTAAGCAACCACATTCACTGATTCCTATCATATTTGTTTCTGATAACAGTGAATCCTGATAGTATCCATACTCTGCCGTATGTGTATTCAGAGTGAATCTTCATCAAAACTCTGTGGGCTTACATTGTTACCCTTATTTCACAGAAATTCAGAAAGATAAAGTTACTTATTTTAAAACTACTCTGTTAATAAGTGGCTTAGCTGGGGTTTGAACCCAATATACTATTCTGTAAGCTGTGCTCCCTTCTTTGTAACAGCAGATATCTCCTTCTTTGTACAGAGTGGGACCCAGGCTGAGCTGAGAGGTGCAGGAAAAGTCTCTCCTGTCTCCAAAACCAATGAGCACCATTCTCGGACTAAGAATGACCACTTCTCACTGCAGCTATAAATAAAGGCTTTGAAGAAAAAGCTGGTTAGCAAAGGGAGAAATATTCATAGTCTCAACATATTCTAGAAAACGTAGGGAATGTGTCTATAGAAGAATTATCCATGGAAGAATTACAAGAGTTAGAGTGAAGAGGGAGTTATAAAAATAGGAGTAGAATGGGAAGGCGAAACAAAGAAGGAGGCTACAATGCTTGATAAGAAATGTACTCATTATCTTGCCCATGTAATTGTAACCCCTCTGTACAGTATTTTCACAATAAAAAAAGGAAAAAATAGGAGTAGAATAGAGAGGGGGAGGCCAGTGTGAGGAATGTGGGTAGTGAGATTTGAGGTAAGCTAAGAAAGAGTATCAAGCATTGTGGTGGGGAGTACTGAATAAGGGAAGCTGTGTGAGAGGGATAAAAACAAAACTTCCGGGGCTGGGAAGGTGGCTCAGTGGTAGTGCTTGTCTTGCATGTATGAGGCCCTGGGTTTGATTCCTCAGCACCACATAAGCAGAAAAAGCCAATAGTGGCACTGTGGCTCAAGTTGTAGAGCACTAGCCTTGAGCTGAATAGCTGGGGGACAGTGCCCAGTCCCAGAGTTCAGGCCCCACAACCTTAAAAAGAAAAAAAAGGAAATTTCCATAATAAGAGATTCAAGGATAAAGCTGCTGTAAGTGGGGAGGTACGGAGTAGAGATAGTATGGGACAAACAAGAGCAAGGAGAGAGAAAGCAAGTAGAAAGAGAAAATGTGGGAGAAAAAGGGGGGTCATGAGGAGTGGGTTTATTTCTACACCAAATCCAAGCAAACCAGTAGTTTTATAATTAGCAAATTTTTAGAAACCCAGTGAGATCCAACAGTTCTCCAAATTTTTGTCTCAAGACATGGCTTCCTAAAAATTACCCCCCAAAAATGCTTAGCCAGTAGCATTTGTTTATGCGAGTTACACCTATTAAGAATTTATATTATATATAAAGCAAAGCCAGGCACCCATGGCTCACACCTGTAATACTAGCTACTCAGGGGGCTGAGATCTGAGGACTGTGGTTCAAAGCTAGTCTGGGCAGAAAAGCCTCTCTAAGACTCATCTCCAATTAGCTACTCAAAAATGAGAAATAGAGTTGTTAATGGTACAGTGCTAACCTTGAAAATAAAGAGCTCAGGGACAGCACCCAGGCCCTGAGTTCAAGAACTAGGGCCAGCACACACACACACACACACACACACACACACACACACACACACACACACACACAATACATATTTTGAATAGCTTAAAAATAATGGATCCATTCATCGTTGCATAGATAATAACATTTTCATAGAAAAAAATCACTAAATTTTCAACAATAATGATGTGTCATTGTACATGTTTGTACATCTGTTCCCCCCCAATGGAGATAGTTCGATTCTGATATCCAATACACACATACACACATACACACACACACACACACACACACACACACACACACACACACACACACACACACACACACATACACACACACACACATTGTAATACATTGTTTTGGTCAAAGCATATGGAATAAAACCTGACCTTAAACAGATATGTAATTGAAAAAGGGAGGAATATATTAATCACTTCTTCAGATATTCTCGAAAATACTTCAAAATTCAACAAATGGTAGTTTCTTATAAGATAATGGTAATGAGGCATTTATCTTCTCATACTTTCAAATTCATGGCTGTCTGGCACCTTGAGTGGATGTTTCTCCTATGTGTGATTTGTAACTTTATGATTGCTCACTTCAAAAATGCTGGTTCACTGAGTTATATAGATCTTCCAAACGGACAGTAGAGAACACATCAGTCCGTACTCAGGGGTCAATGAGAGAGCATGAATTTGGGGGCAGTGTTGACCTCCCAGAATCCCTGGAAAGGTCTCAGGAAGTCCAAAAGTCCATGTTGCCCTTTGAGAATCACCCCTATGATCTGACCAAAACAGTTCTAAATTGGGAATCAGACAAACGTGGACACTAGCTCTGACTCAACTTTTCATTCACTAATCCATAACTTTGAAATTCTCTGAGCTTCTTTAGCCAGACTGAATCACTCACTTTTTCTTAACAATTCCACATGAATTTCTTTTTTTTCTTTTTTGGTTGGTTGCAGGGCTTGAACTCTGGGCCTGGGCACTGTCCCTGAGCTCTTCAGCTCAAGGCAAGTACTCTACCACTTGAGCCACAGTGCTACTTCCAGTTTTTCTGGTGGTTACTTGGAGGTCAGAGTCTCACTGACTTTCCTGCTCAGACTGGCTTTGAACTGCAATCCTCAGATCTCAGCCTCCTGTGTAGCTAGGATTACAGGCGTGAGCCACCAGCACCCAGCTCCACATGACTTTCTGACCATGCCTTTCTTTGCTTTGTCCCTGATAGACTATTTATTTAATTCACTTATTGCTACTTCTCAGTTGTAGCCCATCCTGCTAACTAGGTGCCTTTTTTCATGATACACACCTGACTTTCATCAAATATATTTCTCATCTATTGCCTCTGTTTAGACCACTTTGGAATCTTTTCCTACCCTGCCTTCCCTGAATTAAAACAACCACAGTCCTTGTCTGGTACCTCCAGTATGTTCACTCCCACCACTCCTTGCCAATTGGCCTCTGAGTCCCTGGACAGCAGAGACCTGGGGGTGCTATTCATGTTAATGCCCACTTCAGTCAGCTACTTTGCCTCACACTGAGATGAAACATGCATTTTCAGGAAGAGCTATCTATCTGTAAGGTTGAATGGATATTTATGAGAGAAGAGGCTAGGTAGAGGTGACTGGGAGGCGAAGGGAGAGGAATGGTAGTAATGGAAATAATGAGAAGACTGATGGAAGGGATGAGAGGTCATGGTGCATACCTATGGGCCACAGAGAAAGATAAAGAAATGGGGGGTGATAGAGCATGGTAAGAAGAAAAGAAGGATATTTTACAATGGATTTAGATGGTGGAGATGCTGGACAAATGGCATTCTGTTGGATTAAGAAACTAATCCAGATACTCAGGATAAAAATCTTGAGATGTTGGTGAGCGGAGAAGCTGAGTACTGACACCACTAAAAGAGTGGTTTGCATGAGGGACATGAATGGGGTAATAGGACACTGATTCTTATGCCCCCAACTACTATACTCTCCCCTCAGCAGCTAAGGACACTGTTGGTTTCTTATTGTAATTTTCCAGGAATCCTCTCCCAGATACCCAGACACCTTTACTGTCTTCCACAGTTTGGTGAGGAATAAGTCTAAATAAGGCCCAAGCAAAAAGAGCAGGACACTCTAAGCCTCTCTTTCTTCTCTTCAAATATTTGCAGAGAGGGAGCATGGCATGAGCTCAGGGAATGCAGTGCTTATTGCTCACACTACATTAAAATTCAGATTGGCTGGTGCAATATCCCCGGCAGAACCGCACTGTGCTGATATTTTTATAACTCTTAATATCAAACAAATTGCCTCTTCACTGAGACAGTTTAATGTGACGGGGGCTGTGCCCGCCAGCTTCCTCACACCAGCCCCATAAAGATCACCGTTGTGTTACTAGGGACAGAGGAACCATGAATTTCCTATCAAAAATATGACTGGATTATGCAGAGTAAATCTTGGACTGTATTAAAAGGATCATGGTGTTTTAATTTCTTTTCTCTCCACTTCCATGCCCACCACCACCTATCCTCTTGCTAATAAAATGAGGTAGGGGTCCACCAGTCTGTGAATCAACTATGAATTATCACTTTTTGGCCCAAATCCCTGTATTGGCTGTACCTATGCACCTTCTCCAGTCATCAGTGGATGTCTTTGGCCCTGCTGCACCTTGAATAGATCTCACTTCTGTCCTTCATAATCTGGGCAGGAAAAAGATTTATATGGATTTTTCTAGAAAATCCCCACCATACTGTGCTTTTCAGAATTACAATGGGCATAAAGAGAACCATAGTTGAACTCTTCTTCCCAAGTTCATTCCATCAAAGATCCTTTGGTTAACCTAATCAGGAATTTAGACTGTGTTTCTTCAATTGGTTCTCGCTTTTCATTTGTGAATCAAACACATTTAGAAAAAGATCAATCAGAGTAATCCATTTGAGATAGTACATCTTCTCATATAGAGCTGGAATTACTCAATCCAAAGCAAGGAAACTTCATTGTTTCCTAGCTCAAGACCCTCTATTGTATACATACACTCATTTCTAAATATTGAAAAATGTATTTTTCATGTACTCTACCCTACAATTCCCCAACATTCAGAGACCCAGGACACTGAAGTTTAGAGTAAGTATTGTTAGCTATCCTCAAAGACTATAAGATGATCAATTGAGAGGGTGAAAGTCAATAGAAATCTCAGTACAATATTAGCACAATTTATGTTCATACAAGTGATGACAGCTGCTTATACAAAGGACAAATGACCAAAGTGTTTTTGTAACATTTTCCAAACTTCTTGAGATACAGACAGGCAGACTGACAGACAGACAGAAGAAACACCAGTCACTTATGCTTGTTCTTTAAGGGAGACAGAGGAACTTCCTTGGCAAAAATTCCAGCCACCTGTGTGAAGTCACAAAATTCTAATTTATTTTCTCCAATATCTTTATACTAAATCCCATTATTTTCTTCTTATTGATATGTTGCTATGCACATTTTATACTAGACCTTTAGGATGATCATAAGTTTTATATTTTAATGTACTTGGAAATTAGCATCAACATAACATGCATAACATCAGTCAGGATAAATCCATCCATGATTATAATTTGGCACGTGTTTAATTAACAAATGCCTTACAAAGATTCAAACTTAATATCCTTTTCTTCAAATATATCTCTTTGAGCTGTTGAAGCCTTATTCACCTTCCTTGCTTCCAGAATATCCTCAGATTAACATGGCTTGCATACTGAGAATGTGTTTGAAAAATCTACAAAGCTGATCTAGATTGGGAACTCCAACCAGGCTAAATAGATTGTCAACTACTGAATTAAAATATGTTACATATCATCTTTATAAAGCCAGGAATGAGTAGAAATCATTGCTTTTATTGCTGACTAAGATTTTAAAAATTAGATAATTTGGCAAATGCTGAAGTTAGCACCTCATTGTAATAGCAAAAAATTAGAAACAAAAGAAATGAAAAGATGTGCCCATTAAAATTAATCATACTCAGAACATACATACACTAAACTCACTTAAAATTTTATTTTAGAAGAAATATATAGTATAGTAAAAAGATTACTCATGATATATTGAGGAACTGAAGCAGGTCAATAATATTTGCAATAGAATCCAGTTTGTAAAATACATATGAAACAATAAATATTAAGCTATAGTAGTACCAGGTAATTTTAATGTTTTTTTCTTTGCTTGTTTATTTTTGTTATTTATGTATTTAGTCCCTAAAGATTAAACCCAGCTTCTTAGTACACATACACATACTCTGCTACTGGGTAACGCTCGTGGCCCCTTTATTTTCTTCTGTCTGTTGTTCTAATGTTTGAAAAAAAATAAAAGTGTTGCCTATAAGATTTTTGGGGGGGGTTGGAGGGTCCGGTCGTGGGGCCTGAACCCTGGGCCTGGGAGCTGTCCCTCAGCTCTTCAGCTCAAGGCTAGCGTTCTACCACTTGAGCCACAGCGCCACTTCCGGCTTTTTTCTTTTTGCTTATGTGGTGCTGAGGAATCGAACCCAGGGCCTCAGGCATGCAAGGCAAGCATTCTACCGCTGAGCCACCTTCCCAGCCCAAGAATTTTTTTAAGATTAAAAAAATGTAGTTGGAAAAATTTGTTTCATTGCAAATCTCACCAGAGTTGAAAGCAGCCTTGAGTTCAGTAGAATGTTTTCTATTGAAGAGTACTCTGACTCCACAATTAATACTTCAGGCCTATGGTGAGCCATCAACTGCTCTGGGATAATTTAGGTGTTCTGCCCCCAGGCAAGCAGCTAAATTCAATCCCTGACTTGGAGGGGAGACTTGAGAGGCTTGCCTTTGCCCAGGGACAGCAAGGCATTAAACAGTTGTATAGACTGAGGCTACATTTGGCAAACTCCCAGCTCCCTGAGTGGTGACTGTGACTAGGTCATGAACCCACTGTGGTCCTATAGAATCAGGGTGTTACTGAAGTATCAGTGGAGTCCGGGGCTTTCCACCCTCTCAACCAACCCCCGCTGCTTTTTGCAGCCTGACTCACCTGCCAGCTCTGGACACACCTACTTAGGCTCTTTGTTTCGTCCCTTTCCCTAGGTTTTCTTTCAGACTACCTCAAGAGGCCCTTATCCCTCACCTCCCCCAGCCCCAGCCCCAGTAGGTGGCTATCACCTTATTAGAGGTCTCTACCCTGTCAGTGCCACATCGGGGAAGAACCACCCTGCGCCCAAAGCTGGAAGATGGGGGGAGGTGAGGTATCCCTGGAGTCCGTGGCAGATGGGGGAGGCCCCAGTGGGGAGCACGTGGATGCCTTTCTGGGAGGAAACCTTGTACCATCCGCTCTTGCTCGCTGCCATCCAATGTTTTCTTCCCCCAGTGAGTCTCTTAATTTTCCTCATTTATCTTAAAGAGCTTGGTAAGCGCCGTGGGCTCCAGCGGGGGCGCCGCACTGGGCTCCGACACCCGACCCCCACGCCTGCCTCCCAGAGGAGCCATCCAGCGCAGACCAAATCTCATTTTCCTACAAATAGTTTGTCAGAAGCAGCAGGGCAAGTAATAAATCACCGGGGGGGGGGGGGGTATGTGGGGCGGGGGAGTGTGAGGGGAGGGCGGGGCGGGGGGAGGGCGGGGCGGAGGGAGGGCTGCCGGCGCAGATGGAGTTAGCTGCGCTGGGGGGATGCGAGGTGGGAGAAAACAGAAAAGGAGGGAAGGAGAAAGAAAGACAAAGAGAAGGAAAACGAAACCAGGGAGGCAGAGAAAGAGGAGGGAAGAGAGGGAGAAAGAAAAGACTGAAGAGAGGAAAGGAACATGCTGGGAAGAAAAGCAAAGCCTGAATCTAGAAACATAGAAGAGAAGAAAAGAGGGGGAGAAATGAATCCACAGTAGGTGGTGTAAAGGAAGAGACTCTGGTAGACAAATAGACCCGAGAGAGGGAGGGGGGAGGAGGACTGGTGATATTCTGCAACCTGCACCTCTATTTGCTGTACACTGCCCCAGCTGCCTGTTTCCTTGTGGGAGGACCCATTCAAGAGGCTGGTAAGGATGAAGTCAGCTTAATGGCTGGGTTAGCCATCCCCACGTACAGGGGAGTTGTATATCCCAACTATTAGGATGACGCTGCTGCACAGTCTTAAACAAGCCTTTGAGCCTGTTTCCTAATCTAGCAAATGGGAATGATAATACCTTAGATCTGCATTAGAGAGGACTGAAGGAGGTGGACCTATGGAAAGACAGCCAGCACACAGGGAAGGCTGTTGATTAGAAGTGAGTGAATTTGGCCCTGGGGCCCTGGGCAGGGTCTAAGCCTTTCCCAGTCTTTCTACTGCCTTGCTGCCCCCGCAATCTGTGATACTAAGCCAGGCACTCTGATCCTGCAGCTGTCATCACCAGCACACTCCAGTGCTTTCTACTCTGCCTTTGACCTCCCTGGGGAAGCTTTGAACACTAGTAAGATCATCACTGTCAGGCTCAAGCTTTCTGGGCTTCTGGTGCAAGAACAGCTCTATGAAGAGGGCTACAAGCTCCCAATCCCTGCTGACTTCCAATTTCTGCTTACTAAGACAAGCAGACTCTGTCTTAAAACAGTGTTAGAGCTTTTACTTTGCTTGGAATTTTTCTGTCCTTCTCCCTGGATGCTGGCATGGAACTGGGCTTTGTAGGAGAGAGTGAGGTCTTTGCAGGTGGGAGGGACACAGTGCATGGAGGAGAAGAATATGTTGAATTGGGCAGAAGGGCAGAGACCATGTCTGCATGGCACACAGAACTATCTTTAGCTTCTATCTTTAGCTAAAGATAGTTCTATGCTAGCATATCACTAGCATGCAGTAAACTCAATAAATGAATGAAATTTATTTAAATTGTGAATATGAATTCCCTCCCTCCACATTAGAGAAAGGGCAACTAAGACACAAATCAAGTCTGAAATCCAGGCCTGTCTGTTCCCAAGGTAAGTGTTCCTTCTACTGCAGCCCCAGGCACCTGAAAGGTTAAGATAGTGGTAAAGGGACCCAAATCTGTAATTCTGCCCTGCCTTGCCCTAACCCTCCAGATTCTGGAAAGAAGACTTGTCAGTGTACTATATTCTAGGTGGCCCATTCCTTTTTAGGATCCTTGCTATTGGCATTGTCCTCTAGCTCTGGGCATCAGAATATACTGACATCAGACAGACCCTTCAGTCTCCAGTCCTCCACTATGTTTGAGGTTTTGAGGACAAGGTCACATGCCTCAGAAACTCTCACCTCAGCTGTGAGGAACTCAACCATACCTTCTTTGTTCCCCTTTACTCTGACCCTCCATCAAAATACTACTGAGGACCCCATGTTCAGTGTTGGCAAGGAGCAGAGCCAACTGCCATATGCCAACTAGATGACGCTGAACAATCCTTTTCCCCTCTCCAAGCCTTGAGATTCTCAACTGGAAAATGGGGATTTAAAAGAAATCTATGGTGAACTCTCAAGGCTGTCATGAGAATCAAGACAAAAGCTGTGAAAGCACTTCACATGTAAGCAGGCCCTTCATTCTTTACTTCCTGGGGGTGGGGAGGCAGGTCCCCAGCTCCCCTTGCTGAGCTTCCTGCTCATTTCATATGATGTGATGTGCAAACCACCAACCTTATTCCCCTCACCAAGAACCATAGCACGCACAGCACCATTTCAAACCCAAGTAAATAGTGAATCAACTTAAGAAAGGCAGAATAAAGCTAAGAGCCCTAGCAGTAGTTTAAAAAAGTCATGTTTCTAAATTCCATCTCCTATAAACATCAATACATTTGAGCAATCATTTGCCTCCTTCTCTCTCTCCTTCCTTCTCCCTCCCTCTCCCTCTTTCCCTCCTTTCTTCCCTCCCCCTATTCCCCTCTCTCTCTCTACCTCTCTCCCTCCCTCCTTCCCCCCCTTCTCTCACATACTTTTCCCCTCCCTCAGTATTGGAGTTTGGACTCAGGGTCTGGGTGCAGTTCTTTAGCTTTTTGCTCAAGGCTGGCTGGCACCCTACCAATTAAGTAACAGTTCCACTTCCAGCTTCTTGGTTCATTGGAAATAAGAGTCTCATGGACTTTTCTGTCAGAGCTAGCTTTGAACCCAGATTCTCAGATCTCAGCCTTCTGGGTAGCTAGGATTACAGGTGTGGGCCTCTGGCTCCTGGCAGTTCCTGGCTCATTTACCTCTCTATGTCTCAGCTTTTCCATCCACTAAAAAAAGGATAGTAACTGTAACAATAATTCTTATCTTCTGTTTAATATGTGCTATGTACATATTAGCAACCAACAATCAGCTGCTATTATTATTTCTCCTTATTTTCATCCTGATCCTGAAAATGGAAAAATTGTAACTTCTCCCTTTTCTTTACAGGTGTCCCAGTGACAATACATTAGCTCACGCCCTTGTCCTTGCCTCCTTCAGTGGCAGCCACAACCTTTTCTTCCTATCACAGGAGGCAAGAAAGAAGACAAGGAAAGGGCATCTGCCTAAAGTAACAGGATGCTGTACAGGCAGAGCTGGTCCTCTGCCGCATCCTCTCATCTGTTAGATTATTCCGTCTGATGAAGCTTTGAATCCCCCACAGCCCTAGTCCAGCAGCACCCTGTTCCTGCCCTTCACCAGTACTTTCTCGCTCTATTTCAGCCCATCTTCTATAGCTCTTTATACATGTAACTGACCTCAGATTATCTTCTGGTGATTCAGTACACTCTGAAATATACTCTTGTCCTTCTAGAAGTCCCAGTATGTTGAGTGCCATGTGTCCAGTACACCTTCAAACCCTTGAGTCCAAACCTTCTTTGCCATCAATCCCCAAAGGCCATCTTCTTCCATGAAGTTCTCTGACACTTTGCAAATGGTATGAAGGCTGCTTTGAAACTTCTCCCAAAGGGTACCATTTTTCTTTGAAAGCTGTATGCATGAGGTATTTTTATCTCCTTTTAAAAACTGTACTTTTCTCTCTGTTTCTATACTATATATGGCTGACATTTTAAAGGCCATTTTCGAAGTGCACGGTATCTTATTTGAGTTTTCTGAATATAGAAATCCACATCACTGCATTGCCTTTTAAACCCCTGGAGGCAGAGCCCAGTGCTCTGTGGGAAGTCTTGAAGAATCAAGTCTCAAAGGCTATCAGCAGGGGAAAAGAAAAGAAATTCTAAAATCCAGATACTGAGCCATACAAATGTCATCAGGGAGAGACAGTAGAGTTCTGTGGACATTGGAGAAAGAAGGGACTATTTCTG
Organism: Dipodomys merriami; assembly: GCF_024711535.1. Lineage (NCBI taxonomy): Eukaryota > Metazoa > Chordata > Mammalia > Rodentia > Heteromyidae > Dipodomys > Dipodomys merriami. The sequence goes on along the minus strand of NW_027206513.1, from coordinate 3,723,294 downwards.
GATGTAGAGAGTCTAGAGACATGCCCATCCTTCCAGGAACCGTTCAAGTGTGATGGATGGATGGTCACATGGTGACTTTGTGACTTTCCAACTACATTCAAGCTTTTTCTAAAGAAATGTCACACTTTGTGTGGACCTTTCTTGGGACACATAGTATGTTTTCTGTGAGAATTTCAGATATCTAGCTACATTCATGTCCAACTTTTCTATTTCTTCACAGCTTAATTGTGCAGATTCTACTTGAACAAAAAATAAATGGCCAGATTACATTTTTGCCTCCTCTCCCTCCATAATTGCGCCCTCCATCAATGTAATGCTTGGTACTTAGTAGATGCTCAATGAATATGTGAGAAAGAGAAAAGAGATAAAGAAAAAAAGCTAGAAGAAGAAAATATGGAGGGGATGGTGGTGAGAAAGAAGGGAAAAGGTTTAAGGAAGTGGTCTCAGGAGGAAATAATACTCTAAACAATGTCGAGAGGCTTTCTCTCCCTGATTTGCCAGTACGATTCACCTCTACCTTTCAGTACCAGGCAGGGGAGCAGACTTGATGTTCCATTTTTGCCATAATGATACAGGCCCTGTCTCCTGAACACACTGTGTGGAAACGAGCATTTTATGGATAACACTGAGTATGTGTTTCTGATGAGAAGTAACAGCTGCAAAGTGATTTGGGTGATTAAGATGGTTGAGATCAACAACCTTGAGTGGGATCCATAAAATATAAGAAATCCATCAGCACTGCCCTTTGCTTTCAGAACAGGAGCTTGCTAGGCTGAAGAGAGGTGCAGAGCCACAGTTCTTTGGCCCAGATGCAACTGAAGCTTCCAGGTGAGAATACAACCACCAGATGGCAGACACATGGTGATAACTGGAAGGGCCAGGCAGGAATTTGGCTCCCACATAGGAGTGGTCCAAATGCAGTCTCCTGGAGTGTGAATTGAGTGCAATTATATTTTCACATATCTTTTTATTTTCTCTAAGAAGTTGGGATGTCAGATTCCCATACCTATTTCTCCTTTGGAAGGGTAGGGATGTGCTGCATAATCCAGAGGTGAGCTACACCCAAGGGCAGTAGCAAGCTGGACCAGGAACTTAAGAATCTACTGCCAGAATTGCCTGGAGCTGCACCATGGCCCTGGGCCACTTGTTTACTTAACCTTGTCTTCATCTGTAAAACTTGTTTCCCCAGCCAAAGTGGTCCCATGTCTCAGTTTGTCTTTGTAGACTCTTCCTAAAAGAAAAAGCATCAATGCAATTTAGATAGATATGTCTTTTCCCCAGAAAACTCGTAGGCTGTAGCTCTCATTATTTCAATACAAACCAAATTTTCAGTATCCCCACTTGTGGCCTTTCTTCAGATGTTGTCAGCCAAACAAGAATCCACCCTGCTCCAAAACTCACTCTGCCTCTAAGCCAGTGCAATGATAGTGATTTTTCACAAAAATCTGAAAAAAGAATCACTTAGCAAAACTTTGTTTGTTCAGTTACTTGTGTTTATTTATTTTTGTGGCGGGGGGGGTCCAGTCGTGGGGTCTGAACTCTGGGCCTGGGCGCTGTCCCTCAGCTCTTCAGCTCAAGGCTAGCGCTCTACCACTTGAGCCACAGCACCACTTCCGGCTGTTTTTCTTTTTTGCTTATGTGGTGCTGAGGAATCGAACCCAGGGCCTCAGGCATGCAAGGCAAGCACTCTACCACTGAGCCAACTTCCCAGCCTATTTTTTATTTTGTTTTTGTTTTTGAGTGTCTCTCTAAGCTGTCCTGGCTAGTCTCAAACTCCCAAACTCAAGTGAGCCTCCCTACCTTAGCCTTCTGAGTTCTGGGTATATTTATACTTGAGTTCAGCAAATCTTTTACTGGACACATACTATAAGGAAAGGTACAGGAGAAATAAAGATGAACAACCCTATCTCTTGTCTTTAAGAACCTTCTATTCAAGAGAAGAACTTAAATAAGTAAGTTATTATACTGTGTAGTATTCATTTATTTCACACAACATAATGCCATAAAATAAAAATGTTCAACAAAATTTTAAAGGTCATCTAGCCTTTAAAATTTCCAGTTCCTCTTATGTTGACCTTATAAATCCAATCACCTAACTTATGGAAGGCCTAAGTTTCATGGTATGACAAAGAAACCAAAGTCTTCTTATTGAGTTACTTAGAAGATAGGTTTTCCCTCCCAGATATTTCTATATCTTCCTCTTTGCTCCAGAGGTTAACCTCTCCAGAACTCAGTTTCTTCCTCTGTTAACAGAGAGGGTTGGACTAGCCTTCCAGTGCTAACATTTTGTGATCTATGATTGACTGAGATGACATTGCTCAGCCTGCTGTCCAGAGGGTGGCCTGCCAACTTTCATAAAAACAATCATCATTAACCTATGCTAATTGGTCAATAAAATCAAAATTTTATAGCATGAAGCTAAGATTAACACTATTGATGAGCCTAGTGGACATTCAGTCTTACAGATGAAATAGCTGACTGGGAAACCCAGTGTCTTATTATCCAAAGTGACATGGACTCAAATTTATTTTGGTTGTATTAAGAACAGCTGATGGGAAAGCCGAAACATATATAAAATAATCTCATGGTTGGAAGAACACAAGTCAGTCAGATTGGGGAAGGTGGGCCTCATGAGTTAGGAATTGGCACAGAAAAGTCCAGAAAGCTTGCTTAATCACAGAACCATGATCCTCTTTCCTTAAATGACCACCACAAATTGGTTGGAGGTGTGGCTCAATTGGTAGAGTGCCAGCCAATGAGTGAAAGCATCAAGTACTGAGTTTGAGTCCTGATCTCCAACAAGAAGAAGAGGAAAATAAGAAAGGGGAGGAGGAGGAAGATGAAGAGGGGGAGGAGGGAAGAAGAGACTACGAGAGCTCTGCTGGCTCATTCCTGTAATCCTAGATACTCAGGAGGCAGGAAAGTCATTAATATTCTTTATCTCCAATTAATCAGCAAAAAGCCAAACTAAAATTGGAAATTGTAGCACAAATTGTAGAACACTAACCTTGAGTGGAGAAAAGCTAAAGGACAGTGACCAGGCCCTGAGTTCAAGCCTTAGTACTAGCACAAACAACAACAATAACAAGAAAACCCCAGAACCCAGGCAACCTGTAGTCAGTGAAGGCTGAAGACTCCCTTCCTCAAACTTAATCAGCTCATTGTTTACTCCTTAAATGTAGTGGTCATCTCTTATTTCTTACTGATAAGCTATTTTCCCTTTAGGGTTTCATGGAATTCCACTGATCTTTTAGACTCACCTTCAAGGTTTTCCTATTTTATATCACTCTGCTCAAAGTAAAATAATCTATCAACTATTATCTACTGTGTGCTAGGAGACCTATGCTTTATCTCAATAAATCCTTTCAAAAGAATTCATGAAACTAGATTTTTGTTGTTTTTACCATTTTTTAGTTAAGGAAATTGAGACTCAGAGAATTTAAATAGCTTACCAAGATTATACACTGGTTATGGATGGAGTCAGGATCCAAACTTAGGTCTGTTTGCTTCTATCATCTAGACCCACTACCCCATTCATCACCTGGACCAAGTCTACCCTAAAGTCCCTCAAGGAAGAATGAGAAAGTGACTTTGGAAAATAATTGATGTCAAGACACAAAATATTGTCAAGAGGAAAGTAGAAGTTGAAAACTGTGAGATACATTTGGATGGCAAGCAAAGGGTCCAGAAAAAAACTACCAGTTTGGAGGTCACAGAGGTAAAAGAATCTGACAGAATTCAGGTAAGGGCAGGAAGGTTTCCAACCAATTGAAGGACATATGAGCCTGCAGTGAGAAGTAGCTTTGGCACAAGGCACAGGGACAAATAAAGTTCATTATGATGCTGCATGTGGCTGAAAGTCAGCCACCCAGCTTCCATCACCCTGAATTATCTATGCCAAGGCTTCCAAATTAAGACAGAAAGCCAAAGTCAGTTAGAGCTATCTACAACATTAGATATAGATCCTAATGTTAACTACCAGATTTTAAAAGAAAAGTATACACATAAATGTACAATCAATATACCAGACATTTTCTCCCATGAAGTTAACAAAAGCATGATTACAATATTCAGAAGTCAGCCCTCAAATGTAAGTTAATAAATAAATACCTTCACAAAGAAATCCCAGAAAGCTCTGGTCTATGAGAAATTGTTACACAACATATAAATAAATGCATCAAAAGTGGTTTTAAAAGAAAGGATTATTTAGGTAAGTAATTACTTATAGATTTCAAGTTGCTTAAATTCAACTTAGAGATGAGCTTGCTAGAATATCCCTATTGTATAAGTGATGGTGATGTGCAAGTATCTGACCCTAAAAAGTCCCACAGTCAGGGACTGTGGTAACCAGCTGGAGTAAATGTCCATGTTCTTCTCAACTCAACACAGCAGCAGTTACCCTTACTGTTTTGATATTCTTAACTGAAAATATTGTAGTAACATATTAGGAAGTCTCACACAAGGTTCTTACTGGTTATTATGCACATTCCTATTAATTGAAGACTTTACATGTTGTCAATGTGTATTCTAGATGCTTGATTAGCAATACATAATACTGTAGATGTTTTAATGAGGGATAATAAGATGGTCTTTTCCAGGTGCACAGTGTATTAGGCACACACAAACACAAAGTGCCTAATATGTGGACAACATCAACCAGGTCCACAGGCTTTCAAGCCATGAGGAATGAATCTGGCTGTTTCCCTTTGGACAGGTGATATTGCTCAAATGATTTAGCTACTCTAAGCTTCAGACTCTTCAATTCAGACTCTTCCCACATTCAACTTCCTTCCTGGAGAGTCTGGCTCTATCCTGCTATATAGCCTCTGTACTTGCTTTCCACTTTGCCAGGCTCTTTTTCTCATATCTCAGTTATGTGACTTCAGCCACCCTTCAAGCATGATTGCCTTGGAGAAACCACCCTACAGAAAGGGACAGATGAAGTCTTTTCATTATAGAGTATATAGATCTGTATCTAATATCTACAGACAAATATATAGATCCTATTTCAACACATTTGTCACTGGCATAGACCCATATATATGTGTGTGTATGGTCATTTTATTTTATTTATTTACTTTTTGTCAATTGTAGGGCTTGAACTCAGGATCTGGGCATTGTCCCTGAGCTATTTAGTTCAAGGCTAATACACTTTGAGCTACAGTGCCACTTCCAGTTTTCTGGTGGTGAATTGTAAGAGTTTAAGGCTTTTCTGCCAGGGCTAGCTTTGAACTGTGATCCTCAGATCCTCCTAAGTAGCTAGGATTACAGGCGAGAGCCACCAGTACCGGGCTCTGGTTATTTTATTTTTGTCTGTGGGACTACAAGCTCCTGAGAAGAAGTATCACATCTGGTTATTCTCATCACTGTGCCCTAGGAACCATTACATAGTCATGGCTTAACTCCTAAGTGACGGATTAAGAAATAAACTCATTTATTGATGTGAGATGACACACAACTAATAAAAAAATATATTATTCTGCTGGATGCCGGTGGCTCACACTTATAATCCTAGCTACTCTGGAGGCTGAGATCTGAGGATCGAGGTTCAAAGCCAGCCTGGCCAGGAAAGTCCTCTAGACTCTTATCTCCAATAAACCACTCAGAAAACTGGAAGTGGCACTGTGGCTTGAGCTGAAGAGCTGAGGGACAGCGGCCAGGCCCAGAGTTCAAGCCCCACAACCAACAACAACAAATAATAATATATTATTATTATTACATATAATAATATATTATATCATTATATATTATATAACATACATTATATATTATATTACATGTCATATAATATATGATATATTATTACATGTTATAATATTATAATAAATATTATAATATAATAAATATTATAATAAAATATTACAATTTTTATAAAAGAAATTTAGCTTACTCCAGTTAGTTTTCTGCCCTTCCCTAATGACCTTACATTCAGGAATATATAATCTCAATTATAAACACTGTCTTTACAAATACCCCACTCCTTCTATCAACTATCTGCCACCCATCACTAAGCTATCCAGCTAGTACTTCAAATAATTCCAATGTCAGGTAGATTTGTTTCCTTTTCCCCTGGGACTGTTGTGTTTTCCTGCTTTCCTCTCTTCTTCCAGATGAAGTACAGCAAAGACCCTAAACTGTTTCAGTTATCACCTCAACAATTGTTTTGTATCTTTAAGGAATCTTCCCTTTTAACCTTTCCCTCTTGCTTCACCTTCCCCCTCTCATCATTCCTTCTCTTCTCTTCTCTTCTCTTCTTTCTCTTTCCTTTTGCCTCTCCCTCCTTTCCCACCCTCCCCCCACTCTCTTTTAGTCATTCTATTTGTGAGCAGGGCTCAAGTGATCTGTCTAAATCAATAAGAAGGAAGGTGGAATTAGATGTTATAAAAAAACAGTGCCACCAACCTGAGAAGTACTTGAACATGCTTATGGCCTCAAGAGCACTCCTACAAGTCTAACCCAACATTTCCTAACAGATCTACTTCTTGAGGGAGTCAATGTTTAAAGTAAGTACAAGAACTAATATATCCAAATACACTCTTTACTTACGCACACAGTAGCATTGTTAGATGCTGGTTCATCTCTTTTAGATGTACAAGGTCTTACCTACATTGATTGGCTAACTTAGGAAGGATATATGTTTTAAGAAGGATATATGTTTCTATGCAGAAGGTCTGCACTTCTGATCTCTTTTGTAACTTTTATTCTCCCTTTTATGACACTACAACATATATGGTAATCATGGGGAAAGGCTCATCTGAGGAAAGATGACTTGATTTTTAAGAGTTCTGGCAATACATTGTATTCATAAGCTGACTTATGGAATTGTAAACCCATTGTACAACGACATCATCATGATGATGATGATGATGATGATGATGATGATGATGATGATGATGATGATGATGATGATGATGATGGTGATGGTGATATAGCTTTGGTAATAGTTTTTTGGTATAGGACTTTTATACAGAGTTCCATAACATTTGACTGAAAGAAGCTCCTAGCAGCACAGGTCCTGGGACCCACAACAAATGAGGTACATGCAAAGTCTACAGCAACAGCCTACAGCAGCACACTTAGCAGCAACAATAATACCTCCCAGAACTCAATCCCCATTGTCCTGAGGCAATCTACTATGCCTGCGTCCTCTGCCTATGTAGGTAGTAGTGGGCTCACTCACCACATCACCTGTCAACCAGTCCTCAAAGAAGCCTGAAGGCATAGGACAATAAAAATCACAGCAGCAGCAACGGTGGCAGCCATCTTTTATGAAGCCTCTTCAGAGAAGGTGCCACACCCTTTGCAAGTATAGCCAAGCAATCCACAAGCAAGAAGGGTCATCTCCACTCAGAGATGTTAAGACTCAAGCTAAATGACAGAGACTGAATCATCTCTGACAGCCTTTCCTCTAAGCCCCTGCAGGTCCTGAGGGCTCACATGAGCCATCTGGGTTTTTGTACAAAAGGATACTTTATGTGGAATCCAGGATAGGAAAAATCAAAATAACAAGTATGATAGGCATACAGAAGGGGCATGAAGATGAATCATGAAAAAAAACAACCAAGATTCAGTAGGGGAGGTAAGAGCAAAGGGAGGTGCAGTTGGGAAATCAGGAAAAATGAGCAACATCAAATGGGTAGAAGGAGATAGAGCCACAGGGGTGAAGGTTAAAGCTCCATAGTGTACCCCTCTTGAGTACCACAGATTTCAGGATGACTGGGACAGCAAAAAAGAAAGGCCTCTGAGGCCCTACCACATAAAGGAACAGCCACTTGTAGAGACTTCAGCCAAATACAACTTCACACAGCAAGTGGGGTTCTAAGATGTTATGTAAATGAACCAAGTGAAATTTTAAATGCACCAAGGAGACTTGCTTGTTAAGAGGTCCCAAAGAGAAATAGAATTCAAGAGGACTAAATAACTAGTCACCCCCAGCTGTCCTGGTAGGCAAGCTTGTTCTCACAAAGCAGGTCTTCCAGAAGTGGGACAGGTGGGATGACCCTGGCCGATATTTTATCAACCCACCCTGGTTTCTGATGAGCAGCGAACCACTGATTATTGCCACTGATGGCTGCTGTGTCCTATTTGTGGTGGTCTCTAGGGAAGATTTACAACTTCCTTCACAAACTCATTTCAACTCTAACTTCTTCCACACTGAGACTTCTCCTCTGTCCCTAGTTCTAACTCTTCTCTTAAGACAAAACAAATTGTTTAAACAGGGATACAGGTGGACCCATTACAACAATGAGATGTACAAGTCATTATGTAGAAAAATGAACTTTACAACTTTGGTGCAGGGGGGGCAATTAGTGGGGAGGATTGGGTAGGGGGGGGCGGGGGAGGAGGATGGGAAGGGATGGGAAGGGGAAACTAAGGAGGAGGCTACAATGCTTGATAAGAAATGTACTCATTGTCTTGCCCATGTAATTGTAACCCCTCTGTACAGTATTTTCACAATAAAAAAAAAAACAGAAGTATAACTCCTGCAGTCCCTATGTGGCTGGAAAACCATTTTAATGTCATATCTTTCTTTTATTTCTTCTTAGGATGCCACAGATCTCCTTTTCCCTCAGGGTAGAGAGCAATGCACTGGCCCTGAGTGATGACCTGAGCCAGATTCCTAGATCAGGTCATAACTCTGCCACTTATCAGAATACCCTTGGTCTTATATCCTGACCACTATGATCACTTGGTCCTCATCTGTATCAGGTAGACAAGAATAATAACTTCCCTGGGGCAGGGGTTCTCAGGATTAATGGAAAACATGTATGAGTTTGAGTATGGCTTATCCGAAATGCTTGAGATAAGTATTTTTGAAAAAAAAATATTTATACAAACACTAGGAGATTCTTGGGGGGAAAATGGGAAAACCTAAGAACAAAATTCATTTAAACACCTTATACACACAACCTAAAGGTAATTTTATGACACGGTTTTTGTAATTTTGCACATGTAACAAAATTCCATGGTGTGGAATATCTTACCTGTGGTACCATGTCAGCACTCAGAAAGTTTTGTGTTGCATATTTTTTACTTCAGATTTTTCAGATGAGAGATGAGGAACTTTTATCTGACACTTGTACCAGGTAGCTGTGACTATTCATGTCAGCTTCAGTCTACTTCCATACACTATAATAATCTTATCTATGATTAGGTTTAAATGATGTTAACAAATATCCTTTGCACTCATCACATTAAGCAAAAGCACTATTTGGCAAATAAGAACTAAATACTAGACATAGTTTCTGTCTTGTAAAGTTGGACACCAACTTACACCTGGCACACACACCTTTCCATCCCGCTGCAGCAGGACAGCCAGGTAGGAATGTCAAGGGAAAGAAGCTGATCCCTGGGCTAGGTCCTTCCTTCTGGTTACCTGATCACCCTGTGAGGTTTGTAGATTCATCCTGTCTGGGTTTACCTGGATAACTGGTCTTTACAGTTTATTTACCCAAGGGTAAGAGATGGGATAAGGAAAAGATTAACATCACCTGGGAATGTTCTATTTCTGGTTCCTGTACTGCCTGTGCATTCCAATTCTTTAACTTAAATCTAAGACAACATTGCAAAGTGCTGTCATTGAACACGGTCCCAAGTTTCCATAATCCATCTTCAGCACTGAAGGATTGACTTCTTAGCTCTCAGACCTCTCTAAAGGTCTTGGATAAAGAGGAATAACTCACCCAAGGCCAGGCCCCCAATCCAATTAGTGACTACTCTAGGGCTTTAAAGGCATGGTCCTTTCACCCCCAAGTCAGGACAACTCTGCAGAGCCATCCAGTTCAGAGTCCTAGATATTCTATATTGCTCTTCCACTTCCCCTGTGGACTACCTCTGCTTCCTTACCAGAAAGCACTTCAGAATAAATATTCTCCATGCTCTAGTGACTTAGAGAGAGTAAGAAACTTTTCCTATATCACACAGCATTTACATAAGACTGGGATCCACTGAGAACAAAATTATTTTTTCCATATATTTCTCCATTTATTAAATTCCTTTAAGAATTTAACATATTCCTTGAGCATCAAAACACATAAAAGAAGTAGGATGTGCACTTCGGGCAGCAAATTCCAAATGAAGTCAGTTCTTATAGTTTAGAATACATTACAAACTCTTAGTAACTTATCTCACCAAAGGGCTGTAACCTTCTCAACAGGATGACTCATGTAACTGGCTAATCTGGATGGTTTGCAACAAAGTCCAAGGAGTTCTTGGGCACCAATGGCCTCCTTACCACCTACTAGATATGGGTCTTAAGACACTCACCATTTCTACCCAGGCTTCATTGTCTTCATTTGTAAGATGGAATTGATGGTTCTTCCCCAAAATTGTTTTTGTGGCAATGGTAAGTGGCGTGATAAATATTCTAAAAACTATTATGAAATGCGCAAAAAAATGCAGTTCCTAGGAAAAGTAGGGATAAAATGGACTTTATCCAGAAACCCAAGACTGGGTCTACCAGCTTCTCAGCCTTGTCTAGATACTCTGAAGCTTCCCAGATTGTTGACGTTCTCAGGGAGCCTCAACTCACTTCATTATCCACCTTGGAGCAGTATAGAACACTTGCATGAGCAGGGGATTGGTGTCAGTGACTTACATTACAGACCTAGTGCTCTGCAAAATTAGCTTTCACTTTACAAGCCACCTTCTTTCTCTGGATCTAGTTTTCTCATTATTAAAATAAGGGATTTGGAATGGGTGCACATCTCAGACACATAGAGAATTAGTTTCTCCTTCCATCCTACTCATGCTAACCAGCCTGCCACCTCCTCCCTTCATCCTGGGAGGAAGATGTCCTTGTACCCCAGGTGGCCAGACAGGAATTACAGGAAATGAAAGGATAAAAAAGAATGGAAAGAAGAGGAAAGGAGAGAAGGAAAGATGAAGATGGCTAGCAAATTCTAGATCAAGTGGAGTGCCCTTGGACAACAATAAACCAATACTTCTGGCTCTTTTAATTATAAATGCTGCTTACCTATATGTCAAGCCCCACCAGGCAGGTTTGAGTTGCACCAATTTAATTGGCTCCTACTTGTCAATTGGTTGCCCATTATATCAAGCCTGACAATACATTCAATTGTCCAACCTATAGAGCATCGTTGACAAAACTGCATGATGATTCACAATGTGTCGAATGCAATTAGGAAGGGAAACATGCTGAAAAGAGTCAAGCAAAGTCACATTAAAGCTAAATAGGTCAAAGATGCTCTGAATGTCAGTTTGTCAAGTTAATAACCAAGATCAAGACACAGCTCAGTAGTAGAGCACTTGCCTAGCATGTCCAAGGCTTTGGGTTCCATTTCCACCACTATAAAAACCAAGCTAATGATCATCACTTTCTGCCCAGGCCAAACCTTCTCATCTCCTCCCCCATTAACTTTGGCACAGGGGAAATAAGGATGAGAGGCAGCTGTAGTTGTTACCCATGGGAAGTTTGGAACACCCCTATTGTAAAAGACAGATGTGATTGCCAGAGAGAGTTCATTTTTTTAGTCCTGGGGAAGGTTTCCACTGCAAAATTTCATTGTCAACATGCTGTGGTTTATAGAGATTACTTTCATTTGAAAAGTGTTTTAAGGTGATGAGAAGAATTACAAAGTATTACTAATTCTCAGGAAAACTAAAAGAGCTTTAATTTCATTCATTTTTTTCACTTGTTCACTCAAAAGTTCTTGATAAGCTCATGCTATATGCCATTTAGTTGACAGTCAACCAAAATTGTATGAATCCCCAGGTGATTTCAAATTGCTCTTTTGGGGAAATTAAGTAGAAAAATGATGATGAGTACCTTTTCGTCATTAATCTCTAAAGAAACATTTGTAAATATTCTTGTGTTTAGTTATTAGGACAATAGAGCCATTCAAAATGTTGCATTATTCATGCAGCTCTTAGAGATGTTCATAGATGACCCTGTGCAGTTGCCAGAGGAAACCTAGCAGATACCTACACCCAAAGTCATTTGCTGGTGTTAGGTTTAACCCTAGTCTAGAGACAGTCAAGGGACTATCTCTTGTATCAGAACTTTTGATTGGGGTGCTTTGTTGAGAAGAATTTTGAGTCCAATCTGAATTAATGGATAATAGTTCATTGGGATTAGGGGGAGTTGCTTAGCATCCTAGCTTCTTCCTCTTGAAAGCTGCATCCTAATATCCTTTAGGGCTGTTCATCAGAAGCACTCCTAGGAATGTGCTCATATGGAGGTTGAAGCTCTTTTTTTCCAGGGATGGCCAGAACAAGGTGCCCACTCTGCCTACCATTCCTTTCTTGGTTCAAGAGAACCAGCCAAAAGAATAAGCTATTCTTTCCTAGCCAAAACAAAAACAAAAAAGCAACTGACAAGTACAGAGAAAAACAATGCAAAACAAGGTGGAAATGGTTAAGGGGGTCAAAGTTGGGGTCATCAGGACTGTGGACCTCCCTCTCCTTGAGACTTGGAAATTCTGTCTTCACCCTGGGCCTGAAGCTGATCACAGAAGTTGCAGCTCCTTGTGAGTTAGCCCTAGGGACAGCCATACTCCTCACCTCCTGTCTGTGTAATTAACCAGCAGTTGTTTCTACTTTGTGGAACATGGACCCAGCAGCCCTGTAAACTCCTGTGGGACATTCTCAGTCTGATTGGCAGACAATTGGCAGGCAGGCCCAGCTTCAAAATGCTTGACTGAGAGACAGAGGACAATCCGATTTTTCCCTGTCTACCTGAAATTGTGCTTATTATCCACCTCTATGCCCTCCCTTGGAGCCTCCCTGGTATAACCATGGCCAGCCCTGATGATGAGTGGTAAGGGGGTGGGGGGGACGGGGTGTAGCACATGACCCTACAATTCTCCTGTGGTGGATTAGTAGATATCAACCTTGATAATCTACTTTTTTGTGGGAATTCAAATTAAATCCCTAAAACCTTAGAATTTGAATCCGAATGTGTCTCTCACCACTAAGCAGAAGAAGCAAAAACTTTCTACTGGTGTACTCCAGGATATATAACTGGTGGGGGCTGGGACTGAGATCTACTCCCAGGACTGCTCTACCATTTGATTGATTCCCAAACCCTACAACAATACAGAACCACATGACCTCCCTACGTAAGTTTCCCTTTATTAGTCTAACTCCTGTTTCTATGTCTCTTATTTAAATGTCAATCTATTTTTTCAGGTACTTAAAGAGCCATTAGATGTAACCTGATAGAATTTTGTTGTCTTTCCTGTATAGTCATCTGCATCTTTGCCTATATCCTTCATATTCTTTATGATTATTTTTACAATTTTTGTATTATCTTTAGATGTACAAAGGTTATCAATTAAACATGTCAGTTTATAAGTACAATCTTTTTTTTTTTTTGGTCGGTCGTGGGGCCTGAATTCTGGGCCTGGGCACTGTCCCTCATCTCTTCAGCTCAAGGCTAATGCTCTACCACTTGAGCCATAGCACCAATTCTGGATTTTTTCTGCTTATGTGGTGCTGAGGAAATAAGTACACTCTTGATCAGTGTGACCCTTTCTATTGTTCTTTCTCATCCCTTCCAACACCCCCATCAGGTTACCCTATTCCATTTTCACGTTTGTACATTTCTTATTATGGCTATATTTGCTTTTCTTTCTCTGTCTTTTCTTCCTTCCTTGACCTTCCTACTTTTGACAACATGTTTTAGCTTCCTGGAATTCATCTTGTTAAACTATGTTAGTTGTTCAAAGGAGTTATACCATTGGAAACCTCCCCTGCTATACCAAACTTTTAGTCAATTTGTTTGTGTATATATGCATATGACGCTATATATGGTTTTCATACATATTTATAGTTTAGATCTATCTTCCACAGATGAAAGCAAACATATGTCCTTTGTCTCTCTCAGCTGACTTACTTCACTTATGTGGACTTACTCAGGAAGGCAAACTAGGAGACTGCTCCTATAGAAAGAAAAGATACCATGTCTCTTAGCTAGTGGGTCACAGGAGAAATTGTTAGGGGCCACAGGTCAGAGATGAGGATGAACATGAGGCCACAAGATTACTCTCCCTAAAAACAAACCATTTAAATAGGGATAAAGGTGGGCCCATTGTAACAATGAGATGTACAAGTTGTTATGTTGAAAAATGAACTTTACAACTTTGACAGGGAGGGGAAATGGGAAGGGATAGGAAGGGAAAACAAAGAAGGAGGCAACAATGCTTGATAAGAAATGTGCTCATTAAATTGGTTAACTACATGTAGAAAACTAAAGCTAGATCCTTATATATCACCCTGCACCAGAATCAACTCCAAATGGATCAAAGACCTTGAACTCAAAGCAGACACTCTGAAAACATTACAGAATGGAATAGGAGAAACCCTAGGTCTCCTTGGCTCAGGCCGAAATTTTCTGAATAGAGACCCGGAAGCACAACAAATCAAAGAAAGGTTGGACAAATGGGATTGCATAAGGTTGCAGAGCTTCTGCAGGGCAAATGACATAGCTAGCAAGATCAATAGAAAGCCCACGGATTGGGAGAAGATCTTTACCAGCCATACAACGGACAAGGGTCTCATATCTAAAATATACTTGGAACTCAAAAAATTAAACCACCCAACAACAAATCCTCAAAGAAACAACTGCCCAATAAATAAGTGGGCGAAAGACTTAAAGAGAAGCTTCTCTGAAGAAGAAAGAAGGATGGCCAATAGACACATGAAGAAATGTTCAACATCCCTAGCCATAAAAGAAATGCAAATCAAAACAACATTGAGATATCACCTCACTCCAGTTAGAACAGCAAAAATCAAGAACTCTAACAACAACAGATGCTGGAGGGGATGTGGACAGAAAGGAACCTTACTTCATTGTTGGTGGGAATGTAAACTTGTTCAACCACTTTGGAAAGCAGTATGGAGGTTCCTCAAAAGACTTCACATAGATCTCCCCTATGATCCAGCAATCCCATTTGGGCATTTACCCAAATGTTTACAAACAAGACCACACTAAAGCTACCAGCACAACTATGTTTATTGCAGCATTATTTACCATAGCTAAGATATGGAACCAACCCAGATGCCCCTCAGTAGATGAATGGATCAAGAAAATGTGGTATATATACACAATGGAATTCTATGCCTCCATCAGAAAGAATGACATTTCCCCATTTGTTAGGAAATGGAAAGGTTTGGAAAAAATTATATTAAGTGAAGTAAGCCAGGCCCAAAGAAGCATAGGTCCCATGGTTTCCCTTATTTGCAATATCTAGTATAGGTATGAGTCAAGCGGAAAAGGTCAGATAATGTGATGTTAGGAAAATGAACCCTTAAATATGTATTTTAATGTTTTCGTTTCTTTCATGCATGTGTTTCTAACGCATTTATAAGATTATTTCTTTGTTGCTTTGTATGTCCCTCCCCCACAGTGTAACCCCTGCTTTCACTATATTTGATGTCAGTATAACATGTGGAGGAGATGGGGACAAACAAGTCGTTTAAGGATTCAGGTGGACCTGTTGCAACAATGAGAAGTACAAAATGTCATGTCAAAACCAACTTTACAATGTCGGTGTGTGGGGGGGAGGGGGGTATAATTGGGTGGGGGGAGGGGGGAGGCTGGGAAGGGAGGTGAAGGGTAAACAAAGGAGGAGGCTGCAATGCTTGGTAAGAAATGTATGCATTATCCTGCCCATGTAATTGTAGCCCCTCTGTACAGTATGTTCTCAAATAAAATAAAATAAAATTTAAAAAAAAAAGAAATGTGCTCATTATCTTGCCCATGTAATTATAACCCCTCTGTACGGTATTTTCACAATTAAAAAAAAAAAAAAGATTACTGTCCCTTCGTGGACTCTCAGTGACTGGACAAGAGAGCTTAGATGTCTTTCATTCATTTGTCCTCACCTAGCCTCAGTTGTCCATATTCAGGGACATTCATGAGGTGGTTGAATGCATTTCCAAGTGAGAAAGGGTGTCTGAATATGAGACATAACCTGGTTCTCTCTAAAATACCATGGCTAATTAAATCTTCCCTCTGACTGCCTTCCCAATTTGTGCATATGATCTCCAATTCCCAGACCAAACATCACTTCTCTAGACTAAGCATGTCCAGGTCCCAGTGTCCACAGGCTAATCCTCAACTACCTTAGATACATTTATATCCCATAGTCATTGTGGCTCTGGATAGAGGAATTCTGAGTCTCTGTGTTCCCCTGGTAAGATCTGTCATGTCAGCAGTCTGAGCAGCCAAGTCCCCAAAACTTATTCCCAGCACCCATGAAAACAGGGCCCTGTTTCCATCAACATAATCTCTTTCCTGCCCCACCCTGATAAGTGCCTGGTCTCCTTACAACCTGTGTAACACATAGTTCAGCAACCTTCTAAAGTCCCTCCTCATTTGTTATACATACCCTATGTCTTTCTCACTGAGATTATTTGCTTCTAAACATTATCTACTGAGTAAGGGAATTAAGCTGAGCAATCCTGTTATTCTATGGCCTTCTCAATTATCTTCTGGTTCACCTTCCCCATCTAGCCTGGTCTGGTACTGTTGTTTAATAAACACTTGCTCACTGAATAGAAAGGAGGAATGCTAAGGAATGGGATGGACAGGAGATGAAGAGAAAAGGAACATGTCACTGAACAACAGGCAGAGTAAGACACGCTTCCCCAAAGGTGACAAAGGTCAAGATAGAACAGGTAGTAATAAGCTGGAAGCCACAAAAAACATTCAGAAAGGAAAGAGGAAATCAAAACTACTTTTATGGTATGTCTCTTGTTTGAGATTTAGGTTTAGAGTGGATATTAGAGACAGAGAGACTGAAAGGCTAAGTGTTGTGATTATCCTAAGTACTGCAGTTTCAAAGCCATAGCTTGTAAATCACCTGCATTAAAACTCTGAGTTCTGTTTCCTCATGTTCAAAAGCAGAGACAGCTTGGCACTGGTGATTCATGTCTATAATCCTAGCTACTCAGGAGGCTGAGATATGAAGATTGTGGTTCAAAGTGAGCCTAGGTAGAAAAGTCCCCATGAGACTCTTATCTCCAATTAACCACAAAAAAAACCTGAAGCGGAGCTTGGGCTCAAAGTGGTAGAGCACTAGCCTTGAGCAAAGAGCTCAGGTACAGTGCCTAGGCCCTGAGTTCAAGCCCCATGACCAAAATAAAGACATGAACCAAATCTTGAGACATGATCAGAGCTGGTTAGGAATACAGAGTACCTGCCCCACAGTAGAGCTGTATGTACATTGGATCACAGATGATGCCACAAGTGTGAGAAGCACTGTTCTGGACAACCTCTGCATTCCCAAAGCAGATGAGATCATTTTAAAAAAGGCTCAGACTGATGCTTGATCACTAGGAAATCTTGATGAAACTTTTGGAGAAGATGGATATTCTATTCTGTCTCTTTTGGAGGGTACTGGTCATCTGTATATAGTTGTCAAAACAGTCAGCCTGAACCCTTTGAAAAGTTCACTAGAGTATGCAAATTATACCTCAGTTGAATTGAGTTTAAAAAGAAAAATATTGTCAAGTGCAAATCACTTACTTAAACTAAAACTGAAATAATAATGTATTCAAGAATATCAAAACTGTACTTTAATGCAATCTATTTCTCCCCTTGAGAAGCACTGTGCTCAATCATAAGTTTGACTTGTCACATTCTCTAATAATATAAATTGTGTTTCTTTACCTATATTTTAAAATATTCTTATTTGTCTCACACACAGTCACACAGAAACATAGTCTTGATGGCATAATCTAGAGCAATTAGATAAAAATTCCTAGATGTTTCTCAAACCTCTCCAGTTAGTCCTAATGAATGGTCTGAGAACGCTCCCTGAAAGACTCCCGCAGGTGTTAGCAATCAATTATGTGGCTTCATCAGGATCCCCTGAATGCCCAGCACTACATAAAGAACACATGATGCAACATTTTCCATCTCTCTGCAATTACTGCAGAGGGAGGTGTGTTAAAACCAAGACAGAGCCACACCCACAATTACAAGAGTCCAAGTCATCTATGTGAGGAAAAAAGGCATAGTAGCTATTAGAGGTCACAGGTCTTCAACTCTGTGGTAACTTTCCAGAGCCTTTGTCCACACATCCATTCCTGGTTTCTCTGGCTAAGTGGAGACTCAGAGAGGTCAAATGGCTTTCCCAAGGTCACAGTGAGGGAAGTTCACAAAGAGATCTTGAATCCATGTTCAAGGTACCTCAAAAGCACAAGCTCTTCCCAGATGCCATATGTACCATATGTGCCCCATATCACAGCTGCCTTGCAGGCTGTGATCCACCCTTTATCATGCCAGAACCAACTGATCACTATACTTTGTGGCTAGTTCCCCAGTACTCAGGAGTTAGAAAAAATGAGCCAAAGTAAGAGTGGAGTATGTTCTGGTTGTAAGTCATTCTCCGGGTGACTCCAAACATGAAACCACAGGGAGAGGCAAAGGGTTGGAGGGCACAGGTGGCTGGTGCCTCCTCAGAAAGAGAAACCACTGTGTGTGAGAGGAATAATTCAACTCCAGGAGGTGAGGGCATGGAGAGCCCCACTGCCCCTCCTCCTTTGCCAGGGCAACCTAGGATATCAGACAACACTGTGGCTGCCTCATTATTGGGCTGTTCCACCATTGTCCCAGGAACAATGGTTTCTGGCTCTGGCTTTGTGTGAGGCTGCCAGCAGAAGTTATTAACCACAGGAGCTGCCTTTGAGGGACATCCGAGGGAGGGGTGAAAGGTCACCAGCAGCAGGGAGGAGAGCGGAAGTGGGAGGGAGAGGCAGCACAAAAGAAAAGGATGAGCCCCTTCCCCCTGCACTTTCCCTCAAGGAACCCCAAACAGAGCTAAACCCAGAGGGAGGAAAGGAGGGCAGGGCTATCTGAGGAAGTCCCTGCTGCTGCTATGGAACAGAGAGGATCCTGGTATGAAGGACCAGAATTATGAGCAGCACAGACAGTAATACAGGCCACAGGTAGACATAACTGAATTTCTAAGACAGTAAAAGAAGATAGCCAAGGCTGGGCCAGAATGTGAGCCAGAATGTGCTAGTCCTGAAAGAGCCACCTGCTACTGCCCTTCCCTTCCACTGCCCAAGTTAGCCCTAGGCTAGTCTCTGGAAGGCAGCAACAAGGACATCTAGTGGAGAATTGTTTGGATAAGAGGACAAGGAATCAGGTTGGCTAGAGCTCCAGAAGTTTTGTTTGTCATCTGATGGTACCTACTTTCAATGACTAAAGGGAAATGATGCTTAAATAAGGCATAAACCCAGTAATGGGAAAAACTGAAATGTGGAACCTTGTCTACCTTCATTGGAAAAAAATCTTGGAAAATCTGGGTCTGGAGCTGGAGTCTTCATCCTTATTCCAGATTTCCCAAGCTCCCCAAATCCCCAAGCTATTTCCAGCTTCTTAGACAAGATCTGAGCCACCCCTTTCAACACATTGCCTCCCTCTCATGATACCAGGCCTCAGAGAAAGCAGCTTTATCTTTACTCAGACAAGATAAAGTCAGAGAGTACAGTTCTCAGAGCTGCCACCGCACCAGCTCCTCTTTCTATTCTACCATTCCAACCGAAGACACCCAAACCAGAACAATCACCCAGAACAAAGCCAGCAGAAGGCCCAGAGCTTCAGAGGCCCATGGAGGACCAGGTCCAGAGATTAGAGCTTCTTCATCACAGCCACTCTCCAAGACAGGAACAGAATTGAATCCATTGAATTATAAGATAACAATATCACTTATAGCTTATCTAAAAGTTTGGATATATGAGAAGGTGAGCAAAAAGTATGAATTATCCTACTTAATTTATGAGATTAAAGTTATATTTTTAATCTCTAGCCTTTCTCCTCCCCAGCTCTTCCCTTCCCTTGACTCCTACGAGAAGTGGCGAGCCTGACAAGCTTGCTAACCTGCCTGCCCTCTACCATTTACCCATCCCAAAAGGCTCACTATGGCCCATCTCAGCCATTTCTAGATGCCTTCATGGGCTTGTCTAGTCTCTTTACCATATCTCTCTCTGCCCCACTGCTGTGGCTCTCCTGCCTGGCAAAGCTTCCTGATTAGGCTCAGAGCTGTGTTCTGTGTCAGCACAGCTGGGGAACACAGCCAGGTGAAGGGGACTTCATTTTAATTAATGCATGATGAGTAGATCTAACTAAGGCAAGGAACTCTCTCTTTCTCTCCCTCTTTCTCTCTCTCTTTCTCTCTCTCTCTCTCATTCTCATACATACACACACACACATACACACACACACACACACACACACACACACACACACACACACAGAATTACACCACAATTGTCTATATTATCTCAGCTATTCTGGCCATCCTTGTCTGTCCTAAGCCAAGAACACCACCACTATGACCACTGCTTAAATTTATTTCCTAAAGCCTCAAATACCCCAGCCCTGGCCTCAGACTGCAGCAGTATACAAGGGGTTTTGTTTTTCCTTCCATGTGTTCCATGTGGGCACTGAGGCCTCATGGAATGACTTGAAGGGGGATAGGGCTCAGTTTAGGGACCACAGTCTAAATTCTGTCTCAGGTCTATTTTAACCATGTACTGTCTAATGCCCAAGAGGCACAAACTTTCTAGAGTTTGACAACAAATTAAAATCCAAACCAATGACAAAAATGGAAGAGGAAAGCAAATGAAATGTTGAAAAAAAATAAGCAATATGTACTTGCATTCTCATTAGTAGAAACATGTGAGATGAAGCACGTTATGTTATTAGGCATTCTCTCTCGATTCAGTAAACACAAACTGAATACATTCATAAATATCAAAATTAAGTGAGATTTAACGGGGAGCTGTTTATCTCCTGCCTGTCAGGCAGGAGGCAATTCTCTCCATGTATCACTCCTGAGCCATGCAGTTTGTACCCGCCTGCCCAGGTAAGGCAGGCCAGAGCCTTCTACAGGAGGGGCTTCTCCACAGAACAGCACCGGCTCAACTCAACTCAGCTCAGCTCACAGTGAGCCCTGTGCAGTGGGTGCTTAAGAGCTCACTCTCTGGGACTGCATCGCAAATCCTCCAGCAGCAAGCATCTCCGTGACTTTGGAAAAGCTATTTAACCTCTTTAAGCTAAAGCACCTTGGTATGGCTTTAGAAAGCAGCAGAACTCTTGCTGAAATGTAATCCCCATTGTGAGGCATTTGGACAAATATATAATATATATAATGATATCCTATGTACCTATGTGGAAATGGAACCAGGTTACTTTTGGGAATGGATGGAGTTGGGTTGGGTCAAACAGGAATGATGCAAGAGGTAACATTGATCAAGATGCATTATACAATAAACTGACATGTTGAATTGAAATCCCTTTGTACAACTACTTAAAGATAATTTTTAAAAAATGTTAAAAAAAACTCCACAAACAAACCAGAAAAAGATTAATGGATCATTCCAGAATGAGTGTATTATTAATGACAGTTTGGCTCTGTATCTTGAATATGACTCCCTCAATGTGTAATGCCCTGCACAACCTTGGCACTCTGAAGAATCCCTGCCAGCAAAAAGGACCTCATCAGATGAGGACTTGTAGCCTTAGACCTCCAAGATTTTAGAACTCTGAGATGAAAAAACCTCTATACTTCAGAAATTACCCAGCCTGTGGTATTTAATGACAGCCATAGATGAAGGGACAAAATATACTTCAAAAAAGCATTATAAAATGCTTCATGAAGCTGTTGAGAACAACAAATGCTCTGGTGTGTAGTAGGTCTACAAACAAATAGTTCCATTGCTCACTTTATTTTCAGAACAGAGCCTGAGTCACATCAGGATCATGCAACTTCTGGGCTCTGCCATTCCTGGTTGGAAGCATCACAGATACCAGGCAGTGGGAAAGAACAAAGCAGCCACAGGGAGGATGTGGACTCTGGGAACCTGGCTATATATCCTGGCTCTTCTAGGACCATGTGTGGAGTTTTCATGACTCCATGTCTTTAATCCTGGCTTTCTCCTGTTACGTCCTTAAGGCCTTTTCCTATGCGGAAACTGCCTAACAAGTCCATGGACAATGAGTATCATATGTTGGTGGGTGACAAGGTCATCAAGAACTGTAAGAAGGCCAGACATTAGTGGCTTATACTTGTAATCCTAGCTACTCAAAGGCAGAAACATCCATGAGACTCTTATCTCCACTTAATCACCAGAAAGCTGGAAGTAGAGGTATGTCTCAAGTGGTAGAAAATACCCAGGCCTTGAGCTCTAGATCCAATACTGACACAACAAAATAGAAAAAGAAAAAAGAAAAGAACTGTAAGAAATAAGATCCTAATGTTAAAGACACAAAGTTCTTGGTGCTCTTGGGATGCTTGCAGCCTGCTTTCCCCTCGCTTACAAGCCGAACAGTATGCACAGGTTTGAGAACCAACAGCCTAGATTCCAAAGACCTTCCCAGAGCTGTCAAGCCTCTCCTGGACTACAGGCTCTGTCTAGCAACTACTTCTTACTCCTGCTCACTCCCTCTGCTAATATATACAAATAAAAATTTAAAAAAAAACTAGAATCTGCACTTCTGGTCATGCTTGCTACGTGTCAACTGCTACATTGGTCTCAGTAACAGGTTCCCAATAAAACATTGCTGAATATTAACTGATAACAGTTGAGTTCTCTAGGGAGGCAATAAGAATAGAATACATACTTGGATTACAGATGAATATAGGAGATAGCTACAGGCTTGTGTTTTCCAATGAAGGACAATTGTTGAACATAACTTTCCTCCTCCTTCTGCTGAGACGTCTAGACCCCATGGATCAACCTTCCCAAAGGTACTCTGAAGGTTTACTTGCAAGATAGCACTTCCATGGAGCTGTTGGCAAACACAACAGGATGAAAATATGTACCCGAACTGCGTCCCCCTATTAACATACTACAGGCAAGAAGGCTCATAGCAACCCCACTGCCCATCTTAGGAATGGCTCCTTGAGCTTTATGCTACCCTTGCTAATAAGAATGTAAATAAGATACCCAAAAGAAGACTCTATGAGGGACAGTGGGATGTCCCTTAATGCTTCACTGCTTGAAACAGTTCATTTCTACAATGCATTCCACCTTGAATCCTACATGTCATCATTGTTATGCTATCTGGCTGAACTCAAGATTTTGCACTCTCATTTGGCTTTTTCTTTCATGACTGATGCTCTAACATTTGAGCCATATCTCCACTTCAGGCTTTTTTGCTGGTTAGTTGGAAATAAAAGATTCATGGTTTTGTTGGGCTGGTTCTGAGCAATGATCCTCAGATCTCAGCCTCTTAAGTAATTAGGATTATAGATATGAACCACTGGCACGCAACATTTGCAGGTTATATTGGATTTTATGACTTAGACGAACACCTAGGCAAGTGTAGCATTCAATTACATTTATAGGAAGCTGGTAACACATGAAATACTCTTCTAGAGTCTTTAAAATAAATGCAGAATAAGAATGAAAATAATACATTCCAAACAAACCACACATAAAATAAAGGGAGGCTCTGGCCTTTTTTGACTTGAAATTAAGCCTAGTGCTATATCAGCTAAGTCAGTACAGGCTTCTATAAATTCAGGCTTAAGCAACAAGTATTTATTTTACACACTCTTTTGAAGACTAGAAATTCAAGATAAGGGTTTCAGAATGGTCGTGCATTGGGGAAAGGCTCTTTTCTGGCTGACAGGTGGCCAGTGCCTTTCTATGGCACATGGCAGAAAGAGTGAGAGGTTGGGAGGGAGAATACTAAGAGGAGGCAAGCTCTCTTATCTCTTCTTGTAAAGCCACTAATCCTACCATAAAAGCTCCACTCTCACCACCTACTTATCTTCTAAATATCATCCCACAGGTGTGGTTTGAGCTTTTGGGAGGTAGGTGGTACAAACATATAGTCCAGATTTCTAATATCCTTACCTCTACTTATGCTTTCTCTAATGTTGCTTTGAGAATCTCAGCCAATGGAACCAGATATGGATTAGCTATCTCTGGGTCTCCATAGGCTGTTTCTAAAGACTTTGGTCACAATACTGGCAATAAGATATATTTTACTTTTGGTTGCCTGTTCACATTCAAAATGCCATGAATATTTATAGAAGTCTCAATTGTTTTACAAATGCTAACATCAATACATAAAAAAATAAAGATACAGAGAAGGGCTAGGGAATGTAGTTCAGTAATAGGGTATTTGCTGTTCTGTGTTGAATTACAACAACTATCTAATAGAAGAAAGAAAGGGTGTTGAAAATGGTGTGTTTTTATCACATATGTGTAATAAGATGATGAGTGTGTTGTTCTTGAGTTATTTTATTTGTGAGGCTCTTTTGTGGTTTCCAAGTAACAGTGGTTGCCCTGATCTTGGAGACAAGTTAGGCCAGAGAGATATATCTGTTGCCTACTTAGAAGAAAGCACTGAAGCATGAAGGTGGGAGGAGGTCAGAAGAGAATATAACCAAGGTCCCAATGTTAAAGTACACCTTGAATTGGAGATAAGGAGAGAAGGAAGAGTCCAAAAAACAAGGCACACAGTGCAATCTGGAAGACAGGAGGGGCCTCTGGTGTGCACAGTGAGCTGAACATCAAGTCAACAGAGGTCACCCTGGACATAAGGTGACCAGGAAGAAGGGGGAAAACAACTAGGATGTACACCAAAGGAGTGACATAAAGTTATAGACTCAGAAGAAAAAAAAACATTTAATTAGGTATTGATGGCCTTCAGGGGAACTGTGGGAAGAGTTAAGATATGGAAAGACAACAGATTACTATAAGCTAAAGAATTTATTGGCAGTGAGGACATTAAAGAAATCTTATGGGTTAAATTATGTTTAATTATATTTGCAATCTTAATTGCAGTACCTGAGGATGTGAGATTAATTTAGCAATAGGATCTTTGTGTTTAGTCAAGTTAACATGGGGTTATTAGAAGGGGTATTGATCAATATGGCAGGTGTGCTTGTAAAAGAAGAGAGAAGGTCACAGAGGGAGGGAGCCATGTGAAGACCAAGGTAGAAGCGACCACTAGGCTGCTGAGTCATTTCCCACCTGAAAAAGGCAGAGAAGAAAAGGTCTTCAGGGGGAACAAAGCCCCATCAACACCTTGAGTTTGTACTTCAGGACTCTAGAACTGCAAGAGAATGAATTTCTGTTGTCTTACTCTACCTAACTTATGATTCAGTATTATGGCAGCTCTAGAAAACTAACAGAGGTATTAAATTTAACTTTGTAAGAAATTCACTCATGAGGAGAGGCAATTAGATGCTTTTAGTAAATACTTGAATATGTTCACAGATTAGAAGAATCCATAGAGAAAGAAGGAAAAAATAATTTTAAAAAGATAGAATAATTGTTGGAAATAAGAGGAACTTGAAAGGAATTGAAATGAGAGCCCAAGTGAGAATGAAATGAGATCCCAACATGCACTAGAAACAGGTGGATACGTTAATCATCTGAGGCTTGAGTCTTAGTCTATAGTCTATAGTAGACAGAACCTGAGGCAAGGATTGAAGGGTTGGCACTTTGGGGCTAGCAGCTACTCCACAACAAGCTGTGAAGATGTTATATTTAGAGTTAGCTGGAGAAACAGAATTAATACAATATATAGTAATAGATATTGAAATACATATCCCGTGGGTAGACAGGTTAATAGATGATTAGATAGATAGATAGATAGATAGATAGATAGATAGATAGATAGATAGATAGATAGATAGATAGATAGATAGATAGATAGTAGGTTGGACTATTCCCCTATCAGGAGACCAATCTATTTTGTTCAGTCTATCAATTCAAATGCAGAAACAGTTTCACAGCCATACATAAAAATAATGTTTAGCCAGATTCATGGGAATCCCATGGTCTTGTCAAGTTCACTAATAGAATTAACCATCAAGAAACAACAAATTGTACATAAGACATAACTGCTGGCAATGCTGTGCGTCTCTCTACATATATTTTTATCAGTCATGGGGCTTGAACTCTAGGCCTGAGTACTGTCCCTTAGCTCTTCAGCTCAAGGAGAGTGCTCTGCCACCTGAGCCACAGCACTACTTCTGGTTTTCTGAGTGGTTTATTGGAGATAAGAGTCTCCTGGCCTTTCCTGCCTAGGCTGGCTTTGAAACTCGATCCTCAGATCTCAGCTCCTAAGTAGCTAGGATTACAAGAGTGAGCAAAATCCATCAGGAGGAAGGGAATTTATCTGACAATCCCCTCCAATTTCCCATTTCTCAACAACCAATATTTGCACAGCAATGAGAAAATACCCCTGCAGTTCTGAGTTTTCTCCATTCAGTCTCTCTCGTGGCATAGAGGGATTTTGAAGTGGTCAGAGCATCTGGCAAGAGAATAAAGACAGTCAAGGGAATCTAGGAAATATCAGGGGAGAAAAGGAAATTGATAAATAAAAAGATAGACATTTTTTAATTGAGTAGAAAAATTGGGGGGATTGGTGGTTGTTAACATTAAAGGATATGGAGCTCAAGAAAACTGTGGAAAAGAAATGGATAGAGGAGTGTAGTGATGACTCCAAAGAATGCTGGGCACTTGTGGCCCACGTTTGTAAACTTAAACTATTCAAAAAGATGAGCTCTGAGGATCGAGGTTCAAAGACAGCTCAGGCAAGAAAGTGTAAGAGACTTTTTTCTCCAATTAATCACTAAAAAGCCAGAAATGGAACTGTGGCTCAAGTGGTAGAGTACTAACTTTGAGCAGAAAAGCTCAAGGATAGCACCCAGGCCCTGAGTTCAAGCCCCAAGACTCCCACAAAGAAAAAAAAAAGGAGTAACATAAGCCTGTGATAATGTTATTAGGGAATCTTAGAACATCAGATCTGGACACTAGAAATCACTTTGCTCAATATTTTCACTTTAACGAGGAGGCAAAAGAATACCTACAGAGGATTTGTGATATATCTTTCCTAAAGTCCTTCAAAAATTTACAATAACGGGCTGGGAAGGTGGCTCAGTGGTAGAGAGCTTGCCTTGCAATGCATGAGGCCCTGGGTTCGATTCCTCAGCACCACATAAGCAGAAAAGGCCGGAAGTGGCCCTGTGACTCAAGTGGTAGAGCAGCTTGCCTTGAGCTGAAGAGCTGAGGGACAGTGCCCAGGCCCAGAGTTCAGGCCCCACAACTGGCGAAAAAAAAAAAAAAAATTTACAATAACTTCTTAATGGGTCTGCTCTTTCTCTGTAATTAGTATTGTGTGTGGGAGGGGGGGCGGTGTGGGTGTGAATGTGCCTTTGTGTACTGGGAAGAGGGGCAGGTTAAGAATGAGTTCAAGCATGAGCATAACAGTTAAATTCTTATCTTCTCAGTTACCTACATTTAACAGGAATCAAAAATTGAATCCTGAGATTCTAATCCAA
This sequence comes from Dipodomys merriami, assembly GCF_024711535.1. Taxonomy (NCBI): domain Eukaryota; kingdom Metazoa; phylum Chordata; class Mammalia; order Rodentia; family Heteromyidae; genus Dipodomys; species Dipodomys merriami. The sequence goes on along the minus strand of NW_027206513.1, from coordinate 3,696,013 downwards.
ACATTTCTCCACCTGGTGGCACCTTCCTGAATTACAGGGAGAGTCCAGCCAATGGAAAGAAACATCCCAGAACATTGCCTTGAAATCCCAGAAGGAAATTTGGAAATTGGAAACTTCCTTCACAGACCCAAACCAGATTCTCATGTGTTTTGTTTTGTTTTTTTTTGTCTGTCGTGGGGCTTGAACTCTGGGCCTGAGTACCGTCTCTTAGCTCTTCAGCTCAAGGCGAGCACTCTACCACTTGAGCCACAGCACCACTTCCAGTTTTCTGGTGGTTAATTGGAGATAAGAGTCTCACCGACTTTGCTGCCTGGGCTGGCTTTGAGCCATGACACTCAGATCTCAGCCTCCTGAGTAGCTAGGATTACAGGCATGAATCACTGGCACCTTGCTTTCTTATTGTGTTATCTTAGTATTTAGAGACTTGGCATGCTTGTCCTTTCTCCTTTCCACTCTGTAAAAGAAAATAAGAACTGAGGGGAAACAAATAAAATGTATAAATGCAAGTGCTAGAGTGGTTTTTATTTCATTGAAGAATTCCAGGATGGCAAATGCAAAGAACACCACCACACACTGGTGTGCCATAGAAACTAAGACCTGACTGGCCTTCTCTCCTTTTACTCTGAAAGCTGTCTCACCAACCTCACTGGTATCATCTATCACCTTTCTTCTGACTTGGCTTTAAGAAAGGTCACATGACCTCCCTTGTATCCATCAGCCTGACCAACCCAAGTAGGAGAAAACAGGTATTGACCCAAAGAGCACCCCTCATGTCTCCTGAACTGCTTCTGAGAGAATCACCTCTGGAAATTTGGTCACAGTTCTCATGTGTGCATTGGCCAAATCCTAGTATCAGATTTAAATTGTAAAAGAAGCCAGTTTTGGATTGAAAAAAAAAGACTAAAAAAATATTCTATTTTGTTCTCCAACCATGAGCATTCCACTGATAAAATACTCCTATACTCAAGAAAATCATGTCTCAGAGAAGAAAGGAAAATAAAAGTCTAATATTAACTATTGGTTACCATGGAACAAACTACCTCAAACATCTATTAGCTCAATACTACTGAGAGTCAGAAACCCAGGAACTGTATAGATGGATGAATCTGGCTCAGACTATTTCAAGAGGTTACAGTCAAGTCACCAACCAGGGCTGCAGTTCACCTGAAGACTTGACAAAGGCGGTTGATGGACATCAAAGACACCACCCTCTGGCAGTTATTGACTGGGAGTCTTGGCTCTTAAAGGTTGTCCACAGGTCTCACTCAGTTCTTTAATAAAAATTTCCCCATGGAGATGGCAAGTATCTTTTGGACCAGAACACCTGGTCCAAAGAGAGTAGGACAGAAGCCTTGTCTTTCATGATATAGCTTTGTAAGTGGTATGAGTAAATTTGATGATCATATGCATTGGACCATGATAACAAGTGAGAAAGAGTTGAAGAAGGGCAGGAATTAATAGACGGCAAAGGTCTGATGCATTTGGATCCTTCTCTTTGAGATTGGCTACCATTTATTAGGAGGTAAACTCAGTGGAACCCATCACTCTAATATAAACTAAACTAAAACTAAAAATAGTTGAATAAAAATTAGCTTTATGATAAAAATAAATACATACTGAAGTTCAGATCAATAGTTGAATGGGCATCAGATATAGCTGTGTTCTGATAGATTTTGCTTAAATCTACCTTTGGAGTTTCTGATTCAGCAGGCTTTAGATGAGCCCAAGAATTAAATTCCAAGCAAGTTTTCAATAGTTCTGGTGCTACTGGTTTACAAAATATACTTGCTACAGATAAGTTCCTAAAAATTTAGAATTCAAAGGTTTAAGAGACAGGATAACACTATGTTGTCCAATCTTGTCTTGAATTCCTGGACCAATCAATACTGCCTTAGTCTTCAAAGTAGCTGGGACTACAAGTATTAACCACTGCAACCTGCTTGAAGATTTCTTAAAAATATTCTGAACAAATGGCTTCTAAAATCAATTGATGATCATAATCGCCTAGGGATTGTAGAAACTAGAAAAAGACCTTACATTTCCCTCATTCCACCTGATGAATCCAATTGAGTAGATCTTAGACAAAGTCTATAATTTTTTAACTCCCCTTGAGTGCATGATCAGTGAGGTTAAAGAACCTCTAATCCTAAAGTGCTCATCTTCTCAGCATCCCCAGCACCTAGCCTCCTTTGAAAAAAATACTCTTAGCAGTAGGCCATTAACTACCTTCCCAAAGGTAATGCCCATAGGTAATCTCTAATGCCAGACAGACCAACTGTCCCAAACTTGATGCTCAGTCTCTTTTTTCATATTGTACTGAACACATAACCCAAGTGTGATGTGTTTCAAAAGAAGCAGGGAATTGGGTGATGGTAACCCATGCCTGTAATCCTAGAAATTGGGTAGCCCATGCTGTAATCCTAGCTACTTGAGAGGCTGAGATATGAGAATTTCAGTTTGACAGCAAGGGCAGACAAATCCAAGAGCTTCTAAATCTCAAAATAACCAGCAAAAAGCCAGAAATGAAGCTGTAGCTCAGGTGGAAGAGCACCAATTTTGAGCAGAATAAAAGCCAAGTGTGCAATGAGTTCAAACCTTAGTAACAGCACACACACACACACACACACACACACACACACACACACACACACACACACACACATGTGAAGCAGAGAAAGAAAATCACCACCTTTTTCTTAGATATGATATCACTATTAATGCCACCTAAGAAGATAGCCTTTCAGTCAGCCCCAGTACACTGCATAGGTGAATTATAACAAATGGGTATTTAGAAAATGTTTCTGAAGAAGCATCTGTGATGAGTATTTTTGAGGTAACTAAGCAGCACAAAAGTTTTTTAACCTCCTTTTCTCTGAGAGCTACAATCTTCATTTCCAAAGATAAAACCCCAGTAGGCTCAATGGAAGCAGACTAGACCAGGATGTCAAGCAATAGTGACTGAAGTGAACAGTTTCTCGTTGAGGAAAGTAATTGTTCCCCAATTCACAAGGATCTAATGGTTATCTGGGGACACAGGAAACATCTGAATCCACCCAATCTTGTGTAGAGGGCAAATGTCTGGCAGTACTCAGACAGCTCTGTGCCAGCAGTGCCAGTTGCACAGAATGATGTCCCTGGGTACAGCACGGAGAACCAGGGCACACTTGCTAGGGCAGGTATTCTGGGACCAAGACAGGATGATGATGCTCGGTTAACCACAAGGCTCCTTCTGATATTGAGGCTGTATAAAGAGAAGGAACTCATGCAAATGAAGGTCAATGTAGCAGAAGGTAAAATACTTTTAATTAAAGGAAGGTACCTAGAGACCCAGCCAGTGGAAGAAGGAAACTGGAGCAAGTAGGTTATATCTGTAAGCAGAGAGGAAGAGAGAGGCTCTGACCTCCCCCCACACACCCCTCCCTGGAGCTCTGCTTGTCCTCAGAGTTCTTCTCTTGTGCCCCCTTCCTCTACTCCATTCCACCTACCTATAACAGTGGAGGAGGATGGCAAGTATCCTGACCCAAGTGAATTGGGGATCACATCTGAGTGTCTAGAAGTGACCAGCCTTTCTGTCTGGAACAGGAAAGAAAGGAGAAGGTAAATGACTTCAGGTGACCAGGCAAGTGAGAGAATCGGATCTCCCTTCGCTGTGTTAGGTCATTTAAGCTGTTGCTGTGCTAGAAATTCTTAGCAGTAAAGCCAAGGACAACATATAGGAGGAAGCATTCCCTATGTCTTCTTCATCATTGTCATCCCTAAAAGTTGCAGAACCTTTATACAATAGCCCTTTTCCATGTGTCTTAGCATTTCACAGCCCCAGGAAAGAAGGTGTCCTAATATCCTCATGTCATGCATGAATCTCTAAGACTGACTGTACAACTGCAAAGTTCAAAGGTCATAGGAACCTTTTCCTTGGGATAAAGACCAAGAACAGTCAAAATGGTAGAAAGCATCTAACTCAGAGCTAGTGCTCACAGAATAGACCCCAATCATTTTAACAACCTTCTCTCCAACCAGACCTTGTCTAATGGCCTAAGGACCAACTCTGTGATGAAAGGCCATCTTCCAGAATGGATAGTGAATGGATGGGAGTTTCTAGATCTGTCACAACATGAGGAAAAACTTTGGACAAAAAAAAAAGAGTGCTCATCAGTCTTTGCTTCTTAAAGCAAATGTTGGAGGACAACGGTCAAGGCCAAAGTGCTACCAACACCCAAACAGGAATGATTTTGTCTAGGAAGAAACAGTTGTTTCTTCCTTCTGCTGTCTACTTTACCCTGGATCTCAAAACAGGCGAAAGTAAATAAACTTCTCTGGAAAGCTCTCACACTCTCCCAGGGTCATTTGGACCACTATCCCTCTCCCTGTTTGAGGACCCTGTAAATCTGGTCTGGAAGTGCTGGAGTAGGGCGTGTCTTGGCACGGAGACCAGTATGTTTAGCACAATGACCTGATTGTGCAGATTGTTCCAAGCAAGTATGCTCCAGTGGTCACATGTTCCCTTGGCAGCAGGTGCTATAACCTTTGCCCAGAAGTTTATTATCTTCGATGGTAGGACTAAATATCAGAGAGGAGGAGAGAGGTCTAGTTGTATCCCACCATCCCTATGCCCTGATGAGGGCTACTACCTGACCCTGCCCATATCCTGTGCCCAATCCCTCCACCCAGAGTCTACTCAAAAGGTCCTCAATGACTCAAAAGAAAGAATAGGAGAAATGCGGGCAGCATTCCCAAGTGAAAAATTAAGAACTGCTTAGTTTCTGCTTCTACCACTGGCTGCCAAGAAAAGTAAAGGCCATGCCCAGCTGTGACTTCAGTCCAGTGATTGTCTTGTTAATTGCTGTATACCCCGTGCCTAGTGCTACAGCATCACAATAAGGGTATTGTGTCACCTTTGTTATTCACTTTCATTCCATGAAACATTCGTATATATATATATATATATATATATATATATATATATATATATATATATATATATATATATATATATTTATGTATATATGGAGAGAGAGGGAGGAAAGAGAGAGAGAGTTCCTGGAACTGAGGATTCAGAAGTAGATGAAACCAACAAGAAATCTTGGCCCTAATGAAACTCACCTACTGGGGTAGACAGAAAGTAAAGAAATAAGTATAAGAGGGGCTGGGAAGGTGGCTCAGTGGTAGAGCGCTTGCCTTGCATGCCTGAGGCCCTGAGTTCGATTCCTCAGCACCACATAAGCAAAAAGAAAAAAGCCAGAAGTGGCGCTGTGGCTCAAGTGGTAGAGCGCTAGCCTTGAGCTGAAGAGCTGAGGGACAGCGCCCAGGCCCAGAGTTCAGGCCCCACGACTGGACCCCCCCCCAAAAAAAGAAAGAAATATAAGAAATATATATTAAATAGTAAAGAGAAAATTGAATGACAGGAATAAAAAATTGGAGAAGGGAGAGGGTGTGGTGGCACGTATCTACAATCCCAGTTAGCTGGGAAAGAGAGATGAGAAAACGTGATTTGAGACTAGCCCAAGCAAAAAGTTAGTGTGATCTAATTTCAACAACAGCAACAACAATAACAAAAAGCAGAAGTATTAGTGCACACATCCAGGCCCCTTGAGAGGTTGTAGGTAGGAGGACCACTGTCTGAGGCAATTCAAATAAAAAATGAGAGACATCATCCCCAAAACAACTAAAAAGGGCTGGGAGGTATGGCTCAATTGGCAGAGCACCTGCCTAGCAAGGTCAGGCCTTCAAGTTCAAGCCCAATAATTCTAAAAATGGGAGGGGTGTTCATTGAAATGAGATGTTTCACTGAGGTAAAATCAGAATCTAGATTTGGAGGTGAGGGAGCAAGCATCAGGCCACATGTAGAAGGAAGAACCACATACAGATCCAGATAGAGAGCAAATCTGGCATGCTGGAAGAAAGCAATGAAGTTAGTATGATGGGAATAGAATAAACAGAAGCAAAGTACAGAAGAAAAAGCAAGAAGGATGTGGAAGGATGGGTGGTAAGGCACATGTGCTGACAGAGGACAATTTTAGAGACTTGTGAGAATTTTGCCATTTTTTCCTACATAAGCTAGGAAGCCAATAAATTGGACATAAAATATATGTTAGACTTGCAAGCCTGTCTTCTGTATTATACATTGTATATATAAACATGCACATATAAATGTATCATATGTGATATGACACATTATAATACAATAAATGCATAATACATAGTAATGTGCACATTATATATATATATATATTAAATGTTATCATAATATCCAATGAGACTTATTCCTTGTGAAGTGTTATATCACTGAACAGAATTATTACACTCATCAGTTTTGAGTTGCTTTTATATATACTGGTTCACAAGAGCCAACTCAATGGAATTAAAATCTTAAGTATGTTGTACCAAAAATGAGAAAATGTGATATGAAGACATTAAGAGATTTTCCTCAAGCCACAAATAGAGGAAAAGATTAATTTTTCTCCTTCTTTATGGGGAAACTGAAGTTCACATAAGCTAAGTGACATTAACAAAGCCCCCTCCACTCCATTCACTACACCGCAGCCAAGAACTTCCTTTTTTTTCTTTTAGACTGAATCACTTTTACTGATACATACATCAGGTTACTGAAATGGTGACTTCTCCTTATGCATGCATAAGGATGAAGAGATATCTATAAACTTAAAATATATATGTAAAAAGATTCAACATCAGTTTGATATCAGTATCCTCATCTCATCAGAAATTCATAAGCCAAACTAAATTCACATAATCAAATTAATTTTTTTGGCAGTTGGACTCAGCCTCAAGTAAGCACAAAAGCCATGTTCCACCCCTTTTTGCTTTAGCTATTTTTCTGAGGCCCGTGGTTGGCCTCAGATTCTTCTGCCTAACTGGGATCATGCCACCATGCCCAGTATTTTGTTGAGATGGGTCTCACTGCCAGGGCTGACCTCCAACAATGATCCATTTGATCTCTACTTCTTGAGTAGCTAAGAATACAGGCATGGACTACCACACTGAGCCTCAAACTTGAATCTTTAATTTAGATAACTAAGGAAATTTCTAGTAATCTTGCTAGGATCTTCCCCAAGGAAGACATCCATAGATGAGACATATCACAGAAGTTATCTTAATTTATGGTTGGTTCCTGGAAATCACGGTTCAGCAAATATCATCTAGTTAAATTTGACTCAATCTGAGGACATTGAAAGGTCCAGAAGAATTTACATTCTTTTTGTAAGTTCCCAAGTTATCTGAGGTAGCTACATCATCACTCCTGTTACTGATCCCTACTGAGTCTAGGGAAATAAAAGTTTGGAATGATAGAAGAAAAACCATATCCTGATACTTATAATATTTTAATGATGTCTTAGGCAGTAGAATGAAATCTGTTTGCACAGTACTTGCAGCTACCCAAAGGCTTCATAATATTTTCAAGACCTAAGGCTCAGATGGGGCATGCTCTTGCCCACCTGGTCACACTTCCATGACACAGGGACAATGTATTCTGTGCCCTCTCATTGTGGTCAGGAAACATTTTCTACCAAAAATGTGCTGGCAGTCTGTGGTCTGCATTGCATTTTGAGCACCTCCTGACCCATGAGCAATAGAGATCATCTACTGTTTAGAAGCTGACCATGAAGGGTTCCTGCACCATTGTGGGAGTTGAGAAGAGGGGATGATGAGGATGGTGACCACCTCCAAGGTCACTGTGGTGTTCACAGTCAATCCAAGTCTGCTCCTTCCTTTTCTTCCACCAAGCTCTTTAACATGCCTATTGGGACTCTTGTAATCTAACCCTACACCTGCTCCCATACCCATCTCTGGGCTCTCACCACACATAAACATACCACATTACAATACATACAATTGAATACAACACAAATCATACCATACCACTCTATATAACCCTTCTTTCTCTCTCACACACATACCACATCACACACAGTACAGTACATACACACACACCCCACATATAGACCATATTCATGCCACGCCCTGCTATGTACCATCTCACACCACACATAGACTATATGTATCACCCTCACACACATATACATCCCACACACATCCACATACACAATACATATCACACAACATGTTACATTATACATACACAATACACACATGCCCTACCTTATCTCCATAATACTAAATCCAGTTCTCTAAATGTGCCTGGATCCCTATTGAGTCTGGGCATTTTTCTGCCCACATCAAACATTCTGCCTCACACCTCTCGTTCTTGTGTGCCTCATTAATTCCTCCCGGTTCAGGCCCAGAGCTCCCCTTTGGAGCAACCAGCACTAAGCAGGTGACCTTTCTTTGCTCCCTAAGCCTCCCCTCTTCTCCACTACAGTTCTCAGACCCCTTTCTGCACAGGTTATGAGTTTGTTCCATTAGGTCAGCATCCTTATTTTTATTGCTACTGTCTTCCCAAGTCCAAGCAAAGGCCTGGCATTCAGTTATCATTTGTACAACAGAATCTATGGGAAAGGAAGGAGAGGAAAAAACAAAGGCTCTGCTAGAGCAATAAACCTTGTTCTCTTCATCATGATTGCTTCAAAGTCATCATCTATCTTTTTCCCTGTGTCTAACAGTTTTCAAATCATTTTCTCATTCCTTTGATGATAAAGTGTGAATAATATATGCATTTATTTTATGGGAAACTTGAAAATCATAGTGGATGTGAGACTTAGCAAGTTCATACAACTTGAAGTAGGGGTATATCACAAGCTTAGGTGGTTCTGACTTTGGAGTTCAAGGTGTTTTCCACAATTTACAACTCCACAGACTCTATACTGGAGAGACTAAGTACCAAGCATGTGGGATCAGTTTGTCTTTTGAATCATGAGAGAGACTATAGGCTACAGTCAGTCACCAGCTCTTCCTTCAATTACCCAGTCCTACCTGTAAAGGCAGCCTGGGGATCTGAAGGGGTTGAGGTGTTCCCTAGAAAAGAATACACTCACCCACAAAAATTCCAAAGGTGACTCCATAGTTTCATTTCTCATGCTCTTTATTCCCAGGAGAATTTTCATATATAGAAGTTAATGCTAAACAATTTCAATAAAGAAACAAATTAGCCAGGTGGCAGTGGCTCATTCCTGTAATCCTAGCTACTCAGGAAGCTGAGATTTGGGACTGCCATCAAAGCCAGCCTGGGCAGCAAAGTCCATGAGACTCTAACTTCCAATTAATCACCAGAAAACCAGAAGTGGCACTGTGGCTTAAGTGGTAGAGTGCTCACCTTGAGCTATAGACAACGTCCAGACCCAAAGCTCAAGCCCCACGACTGACAAAGAAAGGGCTGGGCAGGTGGCTCACTGATAGAGTGCTTGCCTTGTATGCATGAGACCCTGGGTTCAATTCCTCAGCACCACATAAGAGAAAAAGCCAGAAGTGGTACTGTAACTGCTGAGGGACAGCTCCCAGGCCCAGAATTCAGGCCCCATGACCCACAAAAAAAAAAAAAATAGACACACACACATACACGTACATGTGTGTGTACCTAATGGATACTTACACATACTATACTATATCTGTATTTTGGAGTTAAGATAAAATAGTTCATGAATTATTTCTGATATAGAAAGATGGCCAAGACATTCCAAATTAGTGAGCAAGATATTTAGACAGTATTTGTGCTAAAATCACATCCCTAAAAAATAATGATACTAATTTCAATGATAAATATAAATGGCCCAGAATACTAAGCATGTCAATAAAAGATTAACTTAGGCTGAGGTAACAAGAAGGAGGACAATAGTCAATATTTATTAAAAGCAGAAAGAAAACAAGTGAAGGTTCTGGAGTCTCGATGGATGCTGATGAATTTAGTGAGGTGAGACAGTCGCAGGAGAGGAAGCCACATGTGTTATATTCCAGTCTCCACTCCTGTAACCACATATTTCTAGAGGTAAAGAACACTTTCTTGGAGGAGAATTCTCTACTCAGGCAGAGGATGGCAGGCAAGGTTACATCCATGTTCAATCCATGCCTGTAGCCTTAGGGGCTTGGAGCACAGAGGCCTGAACACTAGTTCGTGCCAGCTCCGATATCCCAATGGAGGGGATGATGCAACTCATATACCTGAAGCACCATGTTCTCAAGTTGTCTTCAGTCTTCCTTTTTCCAAGCCCCTTCATTTCATTGCCACTTTAGAGACTTCTCAGTATCTCCTGATGTCCTCGGTATAATAACAGCGACACCATAGCAAGATCTACAAATAATGCTTCTCAGTCATCTTTATTGTAGCCAGTTTTGCTTCAACAATGACACCTCTCGAGACTTCGTACTCCAAGTACTTGAATTATCACCATAACATGTGGAAAAATCTCACTCTTTAAAGTCCAAAGCTTCAGCCCAGAGATATGCAGCTGGAACCAGTCATATAGCTAGCCCAGGAATGTGCAGGATTTCAGTGTTAGCCATGATACCCAGCCCCACAATCTTGACCCTCTATGCCATCTCCATGTAATGAAAACTTACTTGCTAAGATCCAATGGAAAAGATCCTCTTCTACGAACTTTGGGCTTTTTCCACTCGAATGAGCCTGAGGGAAATGATTTCACTTTGAAAAATGAAATCTCAAGGCACTCAGAAACAAAATCTAAAAAGTGAGCCTCGCACTGTTGTCTCATACCTGTAATTTACTCATGAGGCTGGGATCTGGAGGATTACAGTGAAAGGCCACTCTAGGCAGAAAAGTTCTTGTGACTTCATCTCCAAAATAACCAATAAGAAGCAGGGATGAAGGCATAATTCAAGTGCTAGAGCATCAAGCCTAGCAATCAAGATAAGCAAGTGTGAGGCCCTGAATATCACTTTTAAAAAATCTATAAATTGAAACTCATCATGGGCAAAAAACAGACATTACTAAAGTCATAGCAATTCCAAGAAGTTCAAAGAAAGCAGGAAGTTTAGAATGAAGAGGAGGAAATACTTCCTTACACAAAGATGCTTAAAAATGAGATTTTGAAGCAAATTTTCGGGGGAGAGGGCACAGGCAAATGACTCACCTGTTACAGTGTAAGTGTGCTCTGTGTTTTATGCTTCACAAGTGCCACAGGGACTCAGGTGGGGTAGGACATAACACTCAGAGTGGTAGGATATACCCCATACCACACCCTTTGATTTGCTTTCATTTACCAGCCTTTCCAGCCCTGAGAAGCACAATTCTCACTATGGGTTTCCTCCTCCTCCTCCTCCTCCTCCTCCTCCTCCTCCTCCTCCTCCTCCTCCTCCCCCTCCTCCTCCTCCTCCTCTTCCTCCTCCTCCTCCCCCTCCTCCTCCCCCTCCTCCTCCCCCTCCTCCTCCCCCTCCTCCTCCCACTCCACGTTCTTCCTCTTTCTTCCTCTTTCTCCTCCCTCTTCCTCCACCTACCTCTTCTTCCCCCCCTCCTTCCTCTTCATCCCCCCTCCTCCTTCTTCATCCCTCTTCCTTCTCCTACCCCACCCCAAGCCAATACTCTAGTCCACTTTTACAAATGTATATTGTTACAGTAGGTTCTTATTCCTCTGCAGGGATGTGCTTAAACTTTGATTCACTTATTTGTTGCTTTCTGCTGTCACTGGGATGACAGGCATATACCACTAGGCTCAGCTTCTTCTGCTAAGATTTGATGTCTTCTCTGACTGGGCTGGCTTGGTACTTGATCCTCTCTATCTCAGCCTTCCAAGTAGCTAATATTACAGATGTGAGCTACCAGTCTCCTGTTCAGAGAGTCTTTTATGAGCTTATTTTGTAACTCATTCCAATAACTTCCTTGGAGCTATCACAGTTGTTCATAACCAGAAACACTTGATAAAGTAGTGGAGAGAGCTAGTTTGAGTATTGGATGAGCCTGAGATCTGATCCTAAGTCCGCCAGTCAGCAACTGAGTGGCCCAGAACAACCTCTAGGCTCTAGATTGTCTCAAAAACCTGACTTTCCAGGGTGTCATGAAAAAATTAATAGAGCTCTGAACAAGGCACTAAATGCTCCTGGAATTTATTGATACTTGGTAAATAATAATAGCAATAGTAATATCTGTAGTGGCTATAGTTATTAGAAGGAAATACATTTCCTCAGAATCATGGGACTCTACCATAGCAAGGATAGGCACTGAAACAGAGAATATGGAGTCCCAAACCCTAACCCTGAACACAGGAACTACATAGTCTGCAATCTGATGCAGTTCTGCCTGCCTAATGCAAATTCTTTTTTTTAAAAAAAAAAGTAAATTCTTGAAGTAAGCCTAGGCCAAAAGGGAAATGGACAAAAAAAGTACCCAAGACTGCTTGACCCAGAAATGTCCAGAAGCCTTACAGAGGGTAGAGAAGGCTGAGGACAAATGACAGTTTAAATCTCTTTAATCTTTTCTCCCAATCCTCACCCAACAGTGAGGATCCCAACAGCCAGGATCTCTGGTCCGTTTGTTGGGCCAGGGATTGGGGAGGGCAGAGAATCCTGTGTAGTTAATGCCAACAGCAGGAACCTCTGACATTCCAGGACCACAGAGAATAGAGCCCATCCTGAGCCTGGGGTTTTTCCTTGGCACTTCCCCAAGAACAGCTGTCAGGAAGCAGCCCACTGGGTGCCCTGGCATGGCCAGCTGGATTCCTGCATTCTGACTCCTGCTGCTCTACAGGAACCTGGCCCAGGGAGAGCATTCCTGTTTGGTGAGCTGCTCTCCTCAGCTGTGACAGGGAAGTTTTCTAGCCCTGGGGGTCTGATCTCACCCTGGTCACTCCCAGGTTCCAGAAACTCCTTTCTTGATGGGACAGAGAGAGGAGCAGGAGGAGGAAGAGAGGAGAGAGAAGAACCAGACAGGCAAGAAAGATATCCAACACTTAAGGACAGGATTGAGTCATTAGTACTTTTTTGGCCATGAGTCAGACATGTACCAGCTAGGTGATCCTGGACATATTGGATCCCTGGGACTCAATTTCCTCATCTGCAAAACAGATTGGGGGGAAAAAAAAAGTCTACTGATTATTTGTAGTTTTAAAAACTGTTGTTCCTATAGAAACAGATTGGTAGACCCTATATTCATTGTTTTTTTTCCTACTCAGCCCCAATCAGGCTCTCCTCCAGCCACCCAAGTGGACACCGCCAAGGTACTAGGGAATAGGCAAAAAACTCAAGAGGCAGGTATCCAGGTATCCTATTTCCAAAACTACCCAACTGGACAAATGCCAGAGGTGGCTTTTTCCAAAAAGCTTTCCCCAGGTGGTGGTCTCTGCCAGGACCTGTATTGCTATTTCTGTATTTAGAAACCCCTCCCCCTCCAGTAATTAATGATTGATTCTCAGGCAGTGCCACCAGGAGGCCCTAGAGCAAGCTACTGGCCATTTCCTGAGTGTGCAGACTAGGTAGAAATCCCATGTGGCCGTGGCAGGATTGGACAAGTCCAGGAGGGAAGAGAATAGTGTAAAAGCTATACGTACCCACAGCAATTCTGCCCTCAAAAAACTCAAAGCAACAAGGAAAGTCTGTGCCCTGGAGGTGACAACAGTGCTGGCTCTCCTCTGTCACTAGCTCTGCTGCCCTCCTTTAGGCCAAAAAACATTCACTGTTCCCTTCAAAATCATCTCCATCAACACATATATTCTTCCCCTGCCTTGCATATCTCACCAAAAGATTGAGCTCCCCTTCCTTTTCCTCTCCATGCATGGATCTTACCCAGTATCCCAGACAGCTTTTCAAAAACTCACCACCACCATGCTTTGGGAGAAAGATGAAAGGAACCGACTTCTACAGCAAAATGTTAGAGGAGTTTTAACTCTGCCCTTCTCAGCTATATTGCTCCTGCCTTTGTAGTCTAATAATAATTAACTTTTGTACAGAGCTGTAGTTTTCAAAGGGCTTTCACATTCATAACTCTATTCATCCTCACAATAAAGCCACAAGGTAGGTCTTAACCTCCCCACACCCACCTACACTCACATCCTACAGAAAAGGAAACTGAGGCTTAGAGGGAAAAATGATCCCACTTTAAGGTGGGTCAAGAACCCTGACGTTTTGTGTGTGTGTCAGTATTGTGGCTTGAACTCAGTGCTTCACACTCTTGCTCAGCCTTTACAACTCAGCTGGTACTCTACTATTGGAGCCATGCTTCCAGTCCAGCATTTTTCTGTTAATTGGAGATAGAGTCTCTCTGACTTTTCTGCCCAGATTCTATGAATCCCAATCCTCAGATCTCAATCTCCTGTGTAACATTACAGGTGTGAGCCACTAATACTTCCAACTCAAAGTAGAAAGCTGCAATTTTCTTCCTAGAGGCTGTTCTTTTTTATTTTTATTTTTAAAGGCTGTTCTTTAGGTCCAAAAATGGTCCTTCATGTAGGAGAAGGTAGCTCTGTAGGTAAGAAGGAAGGTTGTCAGTGGGGGGAAGAAGGGGAGGTGGTAGGAAGCTTCTGCTATGGCTGATCTCAAGAACTCTTATGCAGAGAAACTTCTGAGAATTCATGTCCAAGGAGCCCCATGTTTCCTTTACTGCAATATCTAGGTCTGAGGTAGAGAGACCCATAGAACATTCTGTGACATTCTTTTTAGGGGGGAGGGATCCGGTCATGGGGCCTGAACTCTGGGCCTGGGCGCTGTCCCTCAGCTCTTCATCTCAAGGCTAGTGCTCTACCACTTGAGCCACAGTGCCACTTCCGGCTTTTTTCTTTTTGCCTATGTGGTGCTGAAGAATCGAATCCAGAGCCTCAGGCATGTAAGGCAAGCGCTCTACCACTGAGCCACCTTCCCAGCCCCAGACTTTTCAACTTTTTAAAGGCAAGCCTGAGTTATTCATATTGTTCTACTTTTGCATTTTAATATGGGCAATGAATTAAAGTTTTTTCAGAAAAAGAGTTTAAAATAGTAAGTGGGTTTAGACCACAGGTTGTTGAACAATAATCTTGGCAAAGAAGCATTATATGAATCAAGTCTAAAAAAAAAAACTGAATGACGTGCTGGTTTTAAAAAGTGAAATCTTAATTTCCCACTGAACTGAAACATGAAATAAATTCATTTTGAAATCAAAGTCAAAGGAAAGCTTGAAGTCTTTATAACTTAAAGTAAAACTAATTAAAGATATTCAACACACACATATATATGTATAGATGTATTATTTTGATATATGATACATATCTCAAAATATATGTATTAAAATATATGTATTTTCCAAAATATATGTATTAAGAAATTAATATCAGAGAGGCTGAGTTAGGGTACTGACTGATGACATTTCTATGGTTCTTGGTCTCAAGTAATCAGGAAGAATCTAGGAAACCAGACCTGATTTCCGATTGTAATTTTGTTTATCTCTGCAGCAGAAGCTGACTGTGTTCTTACTGCTTTCTGGTTCTAGAACATGATTTTGCTGAGTGTCCTCCTACTATCTGCTGTATTACCTGCAGCTTGCAGAAGGGGTTTTCTCAGAGTGCCTGGATGTTTTTTCTTTGAGAAGTAATCCTGTTCAGCTGTACTTTGTTTTTATATTAAAGTGATTTTTTTTCAAATGAGTTCACAAACAGGGACAAAAAGTTTAATCTACTGATATTTCCCTTTAAGAACTTTTGCTCAAACAGGGGAGGTAGGAGGAATATTTATTTTGTTGGTCAGTAAAAAGAACATTGACCAGAATAGATATATGACTTTCAATTATTATTGACATCTGTCAGGTCCTTAGCTTGAGTAGAAATTTGTGGGTTTTCAGAACTTTTGAACAAGACAACTTAGAAGCAGCTCAGAGTACTACCTCTCTGGTAAGAGGGGAACAGAGTCTCTGTCATTCCACTGGCTCACCTTCAGTGTCAGGGCAGAGGTCATGAAAGAACATTGGCTTAGGGAGTGGGGGTCCTTAGGACTGATGCCAAGATCCACTTTCATCCTGATAAGTTTCTACCTTCTTTCCCATGGGGGAATCTAATGGAAGAAGCTAAGAATCTGAATCTTTCAAAACCACAGCAGTTTACAACAATTTTGGAGAAACATTTAAAATACTAAAGTACCACTTGATTTTACTTAAAGACCTTTAAAAATGGGGAGGCTCCATTCAGTACCATATATATTCTTTTCATGAAACAATTACTGCCAGAGAGACAGACAGACAGACAGACAGACAGACAGACAGAAACAGAGACAGAGAGACAAAGAGAGGAGAGGCAAGAAGGGTAGAGGGGAGGGGAAGGGAGGAGAGGGGAGGCAAGGGGAGGGGATGGGAGAAGAGGGGAGCCAAAGGGAGGAGAGGGAAGAGGGGGGAGGGGAGGGGAGGGACAAAGGGAGGGAAGGGAAGGGAAGGGAAGGACCCTGTCCTAGGCCCCTCTACTTGCTTTCTTCTCCATCTAATAGCTTAGCCTCTCTATGCTTCAGCAGCCCCTCAAGGCAACACAGCCCCTCAGAAGCCTTTAAGGCTGTTTCTCTGCAGTAGTCCTAAATCCAGAGATCTGGCCTGAGGTTAGGGTACTGCCAGGGCCTTACTCCATTGATTTATAAGTACTTCAGGACATTTGCTTCCACATGCTCACACTCTTCCCTATACCCATAATCCCTCCTCCACAGAGAAAAAAGCTTCTCCAGTCTACCTAAAGAACACCTTTTTACCCTCACCTAAACCCCACAATGAGAAATGTTGGGTCCAAGAGCCAAGGCCACAGGACAACACAGACCTGTCAATTCTAAAGCCCTTCTAGGATGAGGTGAAATGCAATCCCTCACTGCTCTTCTCTCAAACTTTTCTTCCAACTTCAAAATTTTCAAGGAACAAGGAAGAGGATAGGTGGCTGTACATGTCTGCCTGCACAAAGAGGAATTTCAATGGTTTGGGATATGACCAGAGAAAACAATTTCAAGGGCAAGGGCCTGCCCTGGAAGAAGTTGGGAGCATCCTATTAGCATGCTTCCACTGAAAGAACTGGGCTTCAAAACAGAAGTTCCTTCCTAAAAAGTGAAGGTTTGTTCTGGGTGAGCTGATCAGGGGAGAGCTGAGAGCCATGGATGTCATAGAGGAGCTATGTTGCTTATTCTGGTGGTCAGCGACCCCAAGAGGCTCCAGAGAGCCTCATCCTCAGACCTTAGGCCTTTATCTCCCACTCCTCCAGCATTTCCAGGACGGCTGAGTTAGGGCTCAGCTACCTTCTTCTCTTCCCTCCGCTGGAAACAGAAGCTCCAGCAAATGTTTCTAACTCCTGAGTCCACTCAGCCATGTCCCCCTTGCAAAATCCTCCCCTTCCCGCACCCCCCTGCACCCAGCCAGCCAATCGGCGGCCTGAGAGGCTCACCAGACCCATCTCCCAGGGCCTTGGCGGGATAAAACCGGTCGGAGATGCCGAGTGGATGGGAACAAACTTCAGAAAGAGGAGAGACACCCGGCCCAGGGCACCCTCTCAGGTGGACCTAGGCAGTGAAGGCCTGTGTCCGGCCGGCCAGGTATGCCACCCAGGGGTTAGCAAGGAACTAGATGGCTGGGAAAAAAAGTGGGAATTCAAGAAATGAGAGGGTGCAGGGAAGTCTGGCAACCCTTTTCTTCCCAAGTCAAATAGGTGAAGGCTGGGACAGTGGAGGGAGAGGATACCGGGACTGGAGTCCCGAGCTTCCTCTGTGCCTCCAATCCCGGATCCTCCGGACTGATAAGTGAGTTAGGCCTGGCTGAGATTGGCCTTACTTTCCCCTCACCCTCCCCGAATCTTGGCACGCGCGATCGATGGAAGTCTAAGGGACAGGGTTTGGGTAGATGGTCTAAGGTTAAGGGACTTGAGTCTCATGCCCCTTCCTTGGGTCTGTGCAGGGCAGCGGCATAGCGACGTAGTGCGGCCGAACCTGAGTAAAAAAGCCCCAAGTGCTCTGCACGCTGAGCGCGACTCCCTGGCGATGCCTCACAACTCCATCAGATCGGGTAAGGATGCGGCCGAGCCAGGACCCACGAGCCCCGGCGGCGCCATGGAGCGTCGGTGCGTGTGCTCGGGTCCATAGGGGTCCATAGGGCTCGGGAGCTTCAGCTCCCGGCTGGCAAGACAACCTTGTTGGGGACGCAGCTTGGGGCGCCTTGGGCCTAACTCTCCGCTGGGGCCGCCTGGCTGTTTTCCGCGTCCCCCTCCACCTGACTGAGCCTCCCTCCCCAGGCTTTGGTTTCTGCGGACTACACGGATCGGTGAGGGGTTCTCTGTGGGGTCACCGGGGGTTGTACTTTGTGCTCCGTCTTGCACTACAGGTTACGGTGAACATCCTTCGCGTTCTCAGATCCGTGGCCGCCTGGGTGCTGGGCTTGTAGCTCCCTTGCCCCGCGACCTCTGCGCTCCCATCTCAGGATTCTTCCTGTGAATCCCCTAACAGGACTGTGAGCTCTGCGCATCTCTCATGCCCTCGAGAAAGGAGCCTATGGCCGAGGGTCTGGGAGCCAGTGGCATACTCTGGTGTTCCGGGATTCTCTTGCCCTTCACCGGGCAGACGCCGAGCGTCTCCTGCGGGGTGTCTGCGGGCGAGGACTGAACTGCTAGCGCATCCGAATCCGCCTCCACACCTGCGCCCGGGGCCTAGGGCCTTCAAAGCGCTTGTGCTTCATGACTACCGTGCCGGCTCCCGGGGCTCCGGACCCAGGCCAGGCGGGGTCTGTACCGGGAACGAGTCCCCCAGGGTCGGGAATTGGTGGGCACGGCCGCTCTGACGCGCAGCCTGTGCGGACAGCCAAACGAGGCGCGATTCGGCCCGCGGTGATGGATGGAGGACGGCCGGCCTCGGGGAAGGCGATTTATGGGGCCAGGGCTCATCGCTATCGATTTGGGCCGGTGAAGTGAAAGGAAATCAATATTCTCGGCGAATAGGAAGTCCTCTTCCGCAAACGGGACATTTGTTATAATAAGGAGAGCGGGAGCCGGCGCGGCGCTGGCTGAGATCTCTATTTAGCCGAGAGCGCCAGGAGGTCAGGTTGTGCTGCGCAGTGCCGGGTCGGAGCGCCAAGGCTCCTCTAGGAGGGGCACCGGTAACCTCCAGGGGCGCCGAAAGGTTTCTCCTCTTGGTTCGTTCTAGATCCGCAGATGGAGCCAGCAGCATGCTTTCTCCGTTGCTCCAGCTGCCTTCTGAGAAAGGGACCAGAACCGTGCCAGCCACCCTCTGCGGACCTGGGGCAGTTTCTGGGGCTGCCAGGTTAGAGAGCTAAGACCCCTCACGCAGACACAGGGCTAGTGAGGCCGGGGACTAGGCAGAGATGCCTGGCATCCGTTACCCGGCTGCTCGCAGAAGCCAGGCGTTCTCCTCACACCACTTTCTAAAGCCAGAAAAAGGTGTAAATCCTTTCATCTTTAAGCCAAACCAAGGTACAATACCCGACGTCGCCCTTGTCTTGGGGATCAGGACGGTCTCCCAGGCCTAGCGCGTGTGCCCAATGCCATCCCAGGCTGCTCCCATACACTTCCGCCGGGTTTTGGGAGTTTTTTTGTTTGTTTGTTTTGTTTTGTTTTTGTTTTGAGAGTTTCGCTGTTTACCCCCACGACCTTTGGGTGATATTTGGAGGAATGGGTGCTCAAGGTCTTTGAATTTACCGGGTTGTGGGAGACCTTCCCCCGCCCCTCCCCGACGCTGCTGGGGAAAATAAAGCAATCACAGCCTCTCCGGTTGACTTTAAAAAAAAAAATCGCTTCTTATTTTCATTCTAGAAACATTCATTAGAATTAATGGGAATCCAAGAAGGAAAGACAAAAGGCACGATTTATTTTTACTTTATTTTTTTATCGACAAAGATCTCATGATGAGACTCGGATTTCCCATTAGCTCAGATGCAAATCACTCGGGGATTGGAGGAGGGAGCCACGGTCCCCTGGCCCGGCCAGGTATTTTTTGGCGAGGGCGGAGGGGGTGGGGGAGGCGGGTATCAAAGTGACTTCTTAACTCTCCAAACAAACAAGGCTGGGGGGGAGGGAGGGAGGGAGCCTACATTCGTTTAATTTAGTGCTTTTTTTTAAAAAAAAGGAAAAATTGCTTTAAATGTCTCTGTTTAAGGTTATCCCCAAATTCTTTCCGACTCTCTCTATAGGTCGAGCTAAATATAGGCACTATTGCCTATATTTAAAACTCAGTTCATAAGCTGATACTTCTTGTTTTTATGAGCCCTTTTCTCTCTCTCTCTCTCTCTCTCTCTCTCTCTCTCTCTCTCTCTCTCTCTCTCTCTCTCTCTCTCTCTCTCTCTCTCTCTCTCTCTCTCTCTCTCTCTCTCTCTCTCTCTCTCTCTCTCTTCGTTTTTAGCACCCCTCCCGCCCCGCACCTTCTTTTCTAAGTTTATCTGTTTGTAGAGAGCTCTCATCGAAGTTTTCTCTAGACTCCTGAGTGTGAGCAGCGGCTTGGCTTTTCGCGACATCGTGGCCGGCCAAGCACACCATTTCTAAAAACCCGAGACACCCTAGAAAAGTTTCCTGCACGCTTCTGCCCCCCAGGTTACCGAGGCTCACCCTCAGCTAATTTTGCTTGCAGAACTACAAAGCTTTGTTCCGAGGAAATGGTGCTAGCAAATTATTCTGGTGCCAGCCAGCTAGTCAGAGCTAAATGTTGGGTAAAATCCTCGGGATTTTTTGTTGCATCAGGGAACAAAATTTTCTACAGCAGAAAAATTATTTTGTTTCAAAGGTTCATGAAAATTAATAAATGCCACATACATATTAAAATGTGAGTAAATATGTCAATGAGAAAGAATTCTATAAAAGCAAGCCAGTTGTCATCAAATTTTATAAGAAATAATTTGCAGTCCTCATAATAACTTACGAAAAAAGTCAAAGATGAAATGTAAGATCAAGGAGAAAGAATACCACTTAGTTCCTGATCGGAGATCAGGAAACTAAAGCTCCTGTCAGTCCTCCTGGTTTTAGACTTGGAGGAAAGGGGAATAAATATATCTCAGGAAAGATTTGTTTCTTTTCCAGGTTTCTTGCCTGGTTTGAAACAAGGTCTTTTGGGAGAGGAGACATAGTATTGAGGAACATAAAGAGGTATTGGGGTTCCTCAATTCATCTTTGTTAAGGTCTATCCTCCCACCCTGCTCAATGCAAGTTAATTAGGAGATAATTTAGTTACTTTGTGAATTAGTTTTAAGATAAGTATCTTTTCAAGCTTTGTCACTTTAATTGCCCCACTGATTGATAAGAAGTAATTATTTCTAATTGACACTTTTTTGATGTCTATTGGAAGCATTTATCTCCGGCCATTTTGGGCTGGAAGGAAAGTTAATTAATTTTTTCAGTCTATATAAAAAAACGACTAATTTTTCTGAAAAGGACAAAGGGAAGTAAAATAAACAAAACAAAAACCAATCTCATGGAACTTCAATTATTAAGAAATATTCTGGTTCAAACCTATTAATAAATTAAAAACTTTCTATTTATGGCCCCAAATCTCTAATTTTAATGAAAAGTACATTTTGGGGAGAATGTACATTTTCTCATGAATAAATTCACAAGCTCTTTATATGCCAACTTCATTTTGGATTGAGTCCCTCTACTTGATAATTAATTTACAAAATGTAAAAGGCAGTGAAATTTTACATGTAGAAATGTAGAAACAATAGAATGCTCAGAATAAATGAAATCATTTTTGTAGTCGTTAATAGAAAGATTTACTAGACCATTCTTGTTCTGTAATTATTGATGGGGTCAGTATAAAGGTGAAACTTTACTTATGGTGACATGCCATCTCATAACTAAACCTTGGAGTAAACAGTTTAATAATTTAATAATTTACAGACTCTAGGACAATTTTTAAAAATTCTATGAGAAACAAAGAATAAAGAGAGAAAGAAAGAAAGTGAATACGAGGTAATAGCAAAGCAAAAAAGATAGGAAGGTGGCTGAGAATAAAATGAAAGTGCTAATCTCAGAAAGGAAGGCCGCCAGGTGTATGAAATCTTTGCTCTTCAATATAAGAAAATTGAAATCCCATCTTCAAAATATATTCTTTTGAACACAAATTCTTTATCATAGACACCTATTCACCTTTTCTTCCACCCTAGACTCTTACTTTTCTATGCATAAAAAGGTAGAATCTTTGAGAGTCAGTTGGTCATGAGATTAGGTATCTGACTATCAAAGTTTTGATTTGAGGGTCCAAAGAAAGAAAGTAAGAAAATAATCATCGTGCTCTAAGGACTTACCAATATATTGGCATGTTACTATTTTAATTTTATGAAAGCCCCTGTACTCTTCATCTCTAGTTCCTATGCAGTCTATTCATATTCACACTTGTGACTTACTAACAGGAGACTATATTTGTGAGTAAACCCAAAGTAAAGATACACACACACACACACACACACACACACACACACACACACACAGGCATTAGAAGAACATAATTATGCAAGATTCACTTCAGTTAGATTAATTTCAGCTAGTGCCTTTTCAATCATTTATATATAAAATATTGTCTGTTTATAATGATGTTTCTCCCAGATTACTCGGAGCTGAAAGAATGAGGAAACATTTTAAATGAAAAAGAAATTTAAGACGCACAAACAGCAGATAATATCACATACCAACCTCACTACTACCAAAACTGAAAAAATATAAATAATGCAAAAAATCAGCAAGGGAGAGTTTAGTAATGGAAAATTCCCCTGCAATTAAATGAAACAGTAATTTAGTGGAGATATGCCTGAATGAATTAGCATTTATTAATTGGTTCTCATAAAAACAATCTGTGTGTGTTTAGGGAGGGTAATGTAGAAATTATATTTTTCCATAGGAAATGTCCCTCAATACTTGTATCAAATTATGTCATCAGTACATTCTATTTTGTGAAAAGTTCCAATTCTTTCACTGGTAAGTTTCACCTGAAGTCTCCCACCCCCAGCAGAAATAAATGAAATGGGCCCCCCACTTCTCTTGGTACATTTCCAAACATAAAATTGATGGGTGTACACACAAACAGACAGAATCTACCATTCTTAGGAACATCCAAACCACATCCCCCAAAAGATTGCCAGATGACTCCAGTTTTCTGGGGCACAACTCACTGAGGCAGAGAAGGCTCCTTTGTAGTTTTGGTCCTCTCCAGTATACTGGAGCATCCTCACTGGCTCTGGCAGGAACTGCTTTGTAATCTCAATGAGGAGCTTGCTGGGGTTGACTGGTGCATGGATATGTTTACTTTCTCTTGCCACAGTTGATCTGTCTTTAGTTCTAACCATTTTCAAGGTGCTCTATTTATCAGTCCAAGAGGTGCTGAGTTCTCAAGCTAAGAAGCTTTGAGCTCTGTTGTTCTGAGTACAGAAGAAGCCAAAAGATAAAAGAAGCAGCTTCCTTTTGGAAGACAGTGAAAGAAGGAGCAGAGGGAGGGCGAGAGGAAAGTGGGAGGAAGAGAGGGAAGGGAGAGAGGAACAGAGTGAGTCCCCTATGAGATACAGATAGTTTGTTTTTAAGTTGAGACTTAGGTATATGCTGAGACACTGGTTCCCCATCAGTCCTCACTTCTTTCAGAGCTAGAAGCTGAGCGTGAACTGTACATGAGAAGAATATGCCCCCCACTCTGTCCTTTGAAGGAGAGGACTCAAATTGTAGACCTTAGCCTACGTTGTTTTGAAGAGGAAATAGGTGAAATGCTTGCTTCTACCAGGGCTGTTTGGAGGCTGTTTTTGGGGGGAAAGTACAGAAAACAATCCAGCCTATGGTGAATAGCCCTGAAATGGTCTCTGGAACAGGATGGGTGAACAGAAATTAACTGCACACTTATCTACAGTAATGACAGACTTTCAAGTAGATCTTGCGGATTGATGGTTATTTTTATCACGTCCAGAGTTAGTCTGACAGGCCTATTTGGGTTACCAACCTGCTCCAGACCCCTCCACAGCCACATGATAAGCAAATGTCGGTCATTCAAGCTACTGGCCAGGAAAGGATCTTCCTGAGAAATTTGCTATTTAAACATGTAATTCATGTTACTGAGTTTGGGCTTCACCTTGGCGTTCCACAGAATGGGTCTGGGTAGAAACATACCTTTACTGAGTTTTGTTCAAGGTCAAAGGTAGTAAAGTTCAAGGCTCCTCAGGGTTACGTAGGCCCTTTTTCTGTTTATTTCTGAAGATCCCCCGCATCCCACGAATAGTCTCAAATGTCATATGAGATATCAAGTATTTCTAGGGCTCCTCATAACAAGCCTTGTAGTCACTCCTGACCATCTAATGCTACTTTTATATCCAAAGAAAGAGAATCTGTCCACAAAAGCCAAGCTGACACTCACTTAGCAAGCTTTCAATAAATGGAAGCTACAATTATTGTTGCTGAGGACTGTTACAAGTGTGGTGCTGTGCTCAGGGCAGATATATACATCATCTCATTTAATTCCCATAATTCTGCCCTGAAGCTATTGCTATTGATGTTTTTATAGAACAAGTAGAAAACTAATGCTCAGAGAGATAGATCTGACTCCATTTTCCTGCCCACTACTCCTACCCACCCAAAGTTTCATCAGCAACTCCTAGTCCTACCAGTAGAACAATAATCCACATCTGCAAACACAGTGAAAACTCAGCCAGAACCCTAAGTGCCTGCACTAGTAGAAACCTTTAAGGTCTTCTATGAGCTCCTTTCCACATCCATGTCCTCAGCTCTCTAGCAATTAATTATCATGAACACCATTTCAGTATGATCCTCCATCTTCCCAGCTGTGAAATGGGTGATGTACTACTATCATGATATCTCTCCTCAAAGTCACTGTAGGGAGAAAGAAGGAGAAAAACTTTTAAAAAAAACCCACAGGACTATAGTGTTTCTGCTTACACCAGAGAAAACAGCCATCCTTAGCACCCCAAAAGCTTGAAGGTCTATAGGAAGCTTAGTTCTCTACCTTGGCAATTTAAGACCCACACTAGTCTGGGTCCATTTTAGGGATGGATGAGTATTTGTGGCAGAAATAACTTTGCAGTCACCAGACCTGCCCACCATGCCAGGGACTAGCACTGGACAGCCCTTTCTCCATGCAACACAGCCAGAAGTGGTAGAGGCACTGGATGGGTGTCTCCTACATTTAGCTTCATTCCCTCTGCAGTCTCCTCAGAGTCCCTCTAACTGAAGGGTTCAAAACCAAAGAAATGTACTCACTACTTTACTTATATAACTGTAACCCCTCTGTACATCACCTTGACAATAAAAAAAAACAACAAGACTTTTGTTCCGTTGATCCTTTGCACAGGTTCAGTTTGTAAACATGTTTGTAAGGAGGACCTTCTTAATAATTTTATTGTTTCAGGTGGACAGTAACTGGGTTGTACTTGAGCAGCTTGTATTTCTCAGATAAAAACCTATCTTTGGCTAAGAAAGAAGAAGCACTTCTTCCCTTCCTTCTTTTGATTGTATTTTTTTCTTCTTGTATTTGGCTGCAGTGGTCAGTGTTTTTGTCTTTTCCATTCATTTTCCTAAATGGCCTTAGAGTGACCTGGGTAGTTAGTGCTAATTAGTCTGCTGAGACATAATGCCACTCTCAGGTCAGCACGGCAGAAAGGTCCGGATGCTGACTGGGTGATGCATCTAAGAGCGAAATGGCTTAATCTGTGTCATCATGTGAATTGTGTGTTTGCACACACCAGGGGACTAACTCTCTGTGTGAGTTGCATTTTTTTTAATTCCCCAGTGTTTCTAGAAAGACAGTAAAACTATTATTTTGGGGAATAAGCTCAGGGGCCGTGAGGTGTCAAGAGGGTGAGGGACTTTTGAATGAGTGTAAAGCCAGTGCACTGTGGCAGCCACCTTTCACCAAAGTGCCTGCTTTGCCAGCAGCAGGAGGAAGATAAGCCTTGAGGCTTTGTTCTTAACCCAGACCTTGTTGTTTTCTTCCAGAGTGACCTTATACAAGTCAGTTGTCTCTCTGAGCTTGATTTCTAAATCTGTGTAAACTAGAAGGATGTTGTAGAACTTCTAGAAAGCAATGTAAGTAAAAGTGGTGTTTTCACTGGGCAAAGAGCAGTTAGTCAAGAAATTGTTTTCTGCCAGATACACTGATAACCAGGGAGGGAGGTCTTCAGGGCACATTTCCAATGCTCTCTTGTCTTAGTACTTTCTGTGAAACTTCAAATGGGTAATTTGAAACCCAACTTGAAACTGCGTTTCTCTGAAAATGTGGGACAGACTTCCACATAGCCAAAACAATAGGCACATCATGTATTGAGGTGAAAAGGAGAGGATAAATGGGCTGGGTGCTGGTGGCTAAAACATGTAATCCTAGCTATTCAGAAAGCTGAGGACCTGGAGGATGGAGGTTCAAAGCTATCTCTGGTAGAAAAGTCTGAAAGATTCCATTTCCAATCAGACAGCAAAATTCCAGACTGGAGGCATGGCTCAACTGGTAGAGTGCCAGCCACGAATAAGAAAGCTTAGCAAGAGAGCTGAGGACCTGAGTTCAATTCCTAGTACCAGCACAAATAAATAAATAAATAAATAAATAAATAAATAAATAAATAAATAAATAAATAAATAAATAAATAAATAAATAAAGTGATACCTGGGAAAGTTGGCCAAGCTTCTCTCAGCTACTGTTGGCTGTTAGGTAGTCCCATCTAGGAAAGGATTTCCATTTCAGTTTCCCAGAAAACCCAATAGTAGGGGGAGCATTAGGCATATAATGGAACAATCTGTCTATGGACGTTATGTTAGAATCAGAACACTCAGGGAGTTAGTATTATGAATTTGTCTGAGAGCAAACAGAGCTCATATGAGTCTGCCCTGATTCTTTGTACACAGTTAAGATGCCAGAGACAAAAAAACACTTATCTTAGTAACTTGTTTTGCTTTTTGTTTGTTTGTTTTCTGTTATTGGGGTTTGAACTCAGGACTTGGATGGTTTCCTTTAGCTTGTTTTTTGTCTGTTTGTTTTTTGGTTTGGTTTGGTTTGGTTTTTGGTACTGATCCTGGGGCAAGAACTCAGGGCCTGGGCATGGTCTCTGAACATTTTCAGCTCAAAGTAGCACTCCTATCACTTGAACCACAGCTCCAGCTCTTTTTTTTGGTGTGGGGGATAATTTTTCTCAAGGGGGGACATTGAAGATAAGAGTCTCACCGATTTTCTTTTCCAGGCTATATTCAAACCAGGATTCTCAGATCTTAACTTTTGAGTAGTTAGAATTACAGGCGTGAGAGCCCTAGGCACCTGGCTAAGACCCTGCTTTCAATCAACATAGATTCCATATTGACTTAAAATATTAAAACCCATCATTTTCTGTTTTATCCTGCATTTTTTTTAATTTCACCTTTCCCACTTACTTTTTTATGGTTTCCTATTTGGTGTAATAGTAATACAGCTTTGGCATGATGGCAAATGCTACTGACATCTAAAGGTCTGAGTAGTGAAGCACCAACCCTTGACATGAGCTATGTTGTGCTCTTTGATTCCATCACTGAGACTGGTCCATGTTCCTGTGCCAAAATGGAGCTGATGGCAATGGGATGAATTCCTGATACTCTTACTGGGGTGTATCTGGTCAGGTGTCTTGCTATGACATTGAAGTGGGAGCAAGGAGGCAGAAGGATGTTAGTACTGGAGGCAAGCTAGGAAGCAGCTAGAATCTAACTCAACTTTAACAAGTCCTCATGGAGGCTACCTGCCACATATAGAACACCATTTATGGTCAGGAGAGAGAAAGTAAATGATTGGGATTTGACAAAATCCATTATTTCATTTAAAGAGAACAGACACACAGTCTCTGAGAGGGGAATAAGCAGAGTAAACCATTCAAGGACAGGACTAGAATAAGCATTGGCAATTCAAGGGTGGATATAGAGCTGCTTATCCACCAGGGAGTATCAGCAGTCATCTTGAATAGCCATGCTACCACATCATCACCACTGGTAGATAAACCTCATCTGGCCTTCTAAAGTCTTCTAAAGGCCTTGAACATACTCCAGAAAGGCAGACTATGAAACTATGTGAAATTAGCTCCATGATAGTCTAGGCTAGGGATCCATCTAGTGTAGCCTGGAAGCTCAAAGCAAAAGGCCACAGTGCTGTAGGTGCCAGTATTGTGGAGACATGCCCACTTCTGCCAAACCTAAATGCTTGCTGGAGACTTCCAGTGCTCAATTCCTGTGCCATCATAGTTTGCAAAATTTGTAGGGCTTTTCCCACATCCTTGTTGTTGACATGTCCTTCTGTTCTGAGATTCTGTCTTCCTTAGGGCCTGGCTGGTTGAGCCCTATTAGCTATAAAGTATTTACTTTCTGTACTGTAGTGTAGCCACAGTTATGTACAACCTTCTACTGATTGCTTTGCCAGTGTTCCTCAATTTGCCCACATGGATGGTGCCTGTCTTGAGGCCAGGGAACTTATCCCCTCCATTGGCACTGATAAAATGAACTGTTCTTTAGGGTTAGCTACACCTGGCTTTGAACCCCATTCATCTGTTCATATCCACCTGACTTAAGGAGCCATTTACTTTGTCAATCCAGTGGGACTCATCAGTCCTGCCTCAAGATGGGCTGATGTTATGTTTGTGAAGCATTTGAACCCCACATCCTAACTATACTCAGCCAACCTAGCTCCTATATCACCATCCTCAAAGACTTCCAGTTTTCCTTTCTTCAATTCCCCAAGGCCTCCTATGCCTACATTTTTGAGGCTGTTTGGAAGTCTACTTTGCTGAGGTGTATTCATCTCTGTGGTTCTTACCTTCTAGACTACAGCTACTTGAGTTCCAAGCCAGACAGGTTCTGCATACATCTGAAAATTTGTAAAGGTTTTTGTTATAGAGAATAGTCCACTTAGCTTAAGGTGCATTCAAGGCCAGGAACTCACAAATGAGGCCATGGCACCACATAATATAGATGAGGAACCTGAGGGCCAAAGAAATGTGCCTTGATCCAGATCCACAGCCCTTATAGCAGAGCCGAGAACTCTGTCTCAAAACCAGGGCTTTCTCCATGACCCTGTGGTGCCTCCCAGGGTATGGTCTGGGTAGAGTGAGGACTTTAAGCTGAGGGAACAAATTCAGGTTGTGGCCAGTTCTGATGGAGCAGGATTCAAGAGTAAAAAGACTAGATGATAGAGCCTCCTTCACCTGCTGATGAGAGCTGGGAAGCCCAATGAGAGCTTCTGGTACACACAAACATATAATCACACCACAATATGCATACTCACACTCATGGATACATATGCACAACACTTACACCCAAAATACAGAGAGATACACACTTATATCCAAGTAGGTCTGAAACTAGAGAGAGGCTCTGAGGTGTAAAAATTTTAAGGAAGCTCTCATTCTCAGGCTTATACAAGGATAAAGTCAATCCTGAGATTGAGTGCCTCCTTAAATTTTGTATCCTGGATGCCTGGCTTTCCTTGCTCTTGATCCTCATATATGGTACACTCATATACCCACACATGTACTCACAGACATACAGACATACAGATACACAATACTCATTTTCTTACAATATAAATATATTAAGAATAAACGTTTACAACATATATATGTGCATATTGAACGTTGTCCTAGATTTATAGGTGATAAGAGACAAAAGAATGCCAAAGAAGGGCTGGGAAGTTGGCTCAATGGTAGAGTGCTTGCCTTGCATGCATGAGGCCCTGGGTTCGATTCCTCAGCACCACATAAGCAAAAAATAGCCAGAAGTGGCACTGTGGCTTAAGTAGTAGGGCGCTAGCCTTGAGCTGAAGAGCTGAGGGACAGCACCCAGGCCCAGAGTTCAGCCCCCACAACCGACAAAAAAAAAAAAAGAATGCCAAAGACGGTTCTCATTCTCAGAGACTTGGAGAGATTCAACAGGTGTAATTGATCCTGGTTGATTCCATAGTTGCTAGGAAGGACAGGATCGTGGATATGGTCAGGGACAGTAGAATCCTAGTTACCCAGGGAATCTGTTCTGTGTTGTGGTCCTATTAGGCACTTAGAGCTGTGGGTTTCTTGTTCTTGCATCCTATCTTTGACATCTAAGTAGAGAAACAAAAGTATCTCTCTATCCTCTCTTTCAACTCTGTTCTTTCACTGACATTATGGAATGATGGGACATGGGTATTCAGGGAGGTCCTGACTTTGCATTCTGTATTATTACTTTTAGTTTAAGCCTAGAGTTAGCCAACCATTTTCCAGTGGCAGTCCCTAGCATCACTTGATCTCTGCGGTTCATGGTCATTTTTTCTAGATCAGGGCAAAGCTAACAATTGGGTATAGCAAATAGCAGCAAGGCTTAGTCTTTCCAAAATACAGCTTGTTGATCCCTGTGAGGATAAAGCACTGGGAGCTACAGGCTGAGGGATGTCATGGATATACTCTGCTCAGATCATGAGGATATCTTCTCTAGCATTCTTCCCTCACTAAAACTTTATGAGCAACCATATTCCACTGAGGTCCCTCGGTTTTTGCCCCACAGCCTGAAGAACAACAGTGTCCTGGCTTAATCATACCTGTGCTCACTAAGACCTGAAGAGGGAAAGTGAAAGTGAACAGCAATGCCACAGATGCATAACACCAGGCTTGTTTGTTGTACCACTTGCATGGGCTGTTTACATGCTTGTTGCAAATAATATGGTGGTATCAAATATTTTACACATTTGACCAAGCAGTATTTGTGGAACTTTCAGATATCAAGGTGAGCAAAGCTGGTCATTGCTACAGTCTAAATTACTAGCAAGAAAAAGTGCATTTGTGAAGAAAATACCTTTAAGTTTAAGATGTGAATGTTTCTATTTAGGAGCAATTGTCTTTTCTTTTCCTTAGAACCTAGGATCTGATTCAACAACACAATGATTTTACTGTGTTAAGCTCATTGTTTCATGGTATTGTTTTGCAGAACACTGTGACCTTCTAGATGTCCTATGTCCAAACCAAGTGTTAGAATAGCTGGTGTTGGCATTAGACTAGACTTGTCTGATGTCCACAGAGTGGCCATAATTCCCTAGATAAGCAAAATAATAGGCTCAATATTCTTTATTTTATATAAAAGCACCTCTCAGTTATGTTTCCTAGCAAAACCCCCTTCTTCTTAGGTGCATAGCATGGCTCATGTATGTTGGTCATTTAAGGAATCCAGCCAAGTATGACAGACTTCCCAGTACTCAGCTTCCTAGGCATGCACTTACCCATCACTTCCGTCTTATGTTCAGCTTTCCTGGTAAACACTTGGGGCCATGATTTCCCTCCTTAAGATTGCCTCTGAAGAGCTTGTTACCTCTGAAGTTTTAATGAATATTGAAGAAATCATAATTTCTTTTGTCTCCTTCTGGGCAACAGACACAGACTTCTTGGTCTACTCTCTGAGAAGGCTCCTATTCCTGGCCCTCCACTCTCCTGTGTGGAGCCTCTCTTCCCTCCTTTTAACCCCTTTCTCTGATAGGTGAGTGCTCAGGATGCTCTGGGCACTCTGTGCCCAGATCTTCTCAAGTTTTGTTCTGACATCTAAAGAAGTATCTCGTGCCAGTTATTTTCTGACTCTGATTCTTCAGCCTCATGCCTGGCTTTCTTTGGTACCTAGAGAAGCCCTGTGTAAATCCATCACTCTCACTCTCTGCCATTTAATTCAATTACCTTTGGCTTTTATGATGCATCCTCACCCAATCATGCATTCTTTGGCCATTTGAAGTTTTTAACTTCAAATGATTTCAAAGAGCATTATTACTTGATTAAACCATTCAATAAGTAAATGTCTATTAAACTCTTTACTATGGCAGATGTGGAGTTAGCTTCAATGTTTGAGAACTTAGATCAAGTGCCTATGCCTTCATGTTGACATTACAGAGAGAAAAAAGCAAACTGGACTTTTACCCACAACCAAAGGAAGAAAGGAAAGGCTTCAGTCCTGACAGCCAGAATGTGCTGAGCTAGTGGGGAGAGGGAAGCTAGCTGGATGCCACCCAGCAGGTGTGACCTGAGGCAGGGGCAGGATCCCATAGGTGGTTCAGGGAAGGAGCAGCCCAGCAGAGATATGGAGACTCAGGAGCATGTGCACCTGTGAGGGAGACAATGAAAGAAAGATGAGCAGGATCTGGGCCAGCTGTAAGGACAAGGTAACAAGAGAAACCAGGCTAGGACACTAATTCTAATCTTCTCGCAGAACGTCTGTTTAGAGCATTTGACTAATCAGCACAAATTCCATCTTGGACTGGCTTGACCTTGCACTTCTGTCATTGGCAATTTTCAGGTCCTTTTTGCTCTCTTGCCAGAGCTATCTACTTTCCTGACTCTGTCCCTCTTTGGGACAGAATGTTGTTTTTACTAAGTAGAGCAGCTGTGGCAATAGTGTGTGATAGCTAGATTATTCACATTATCAAAATGTTTTCATTTCTCTCCTCCCTTGGCCTTGTTCCAGAGAAACTTAGCCTGGTGATTTTCCAAAGTAATCTTAGATACCTGCTTATACTTCCTTTTAATCCAAACATTAACAAGCCTTTTAGGACAAACCATTGGTATACAATCCAGAGCTCACCTGGCTGACCCTATTTCCCACTATTTTTGCATACAAAACCATGTTCCAGCCAACTAGTCATTGTTTCCAAAACACACAGTATACATGCCCACCCCTGACAAATGCTGCTTCTGGGAACAACGTCCCTTTGCTTGCTTCTCTGATAAGTTTGGCTCAAGTTCCACCTCTTTCAACTACACCTACTCAAGCCTCAGGATTTTCATTACTATGCTCCCTGACTTCCACTGCCCCTGTTGTACTCCCTTCCCCTAGCTCTTAATACCTGTTACCAACATAGCTTGTCATGTACTTGGCCTCTTCCAATGACACCCTATATCTAGAACTGGTTTAGACCTTTCTGTAGACTCAGCACCTCATATAGATTCCTGTAAGTAGGAAAGACTCCACAAATGTTTGTGTTGGTTATTCTACAATGATATGGTTTACTTTTTAGCATACTTGAGTTTTATATGTGAAATTTTCTCAATGTGAAGCACATCTAATTCTTTTCCATGACATTGGCATCATTACTTTTCCATTTTCTTTATAGTAGGTGGCAACTAGTAAGCTGAGGAAACGAAATGCAGCCCTTCCAGGAATCCAAGGCAGCCATCAAGATTGGAGGATGTCTCTCTGGAGCATTTTTTGGTCTTGAGGCTATCTTTACAGCATACACACTCAATTACAGGGTAGCTGAGTTGGGCAGTAGAGGCCACAGGAAGTAGAAAACATGAACATACATTCTGATCTAACAGGAGGTCTGCCTGGTAGACATGGCATGAAGGTGTAGCAAAAGAGTTAGTTGAATTTAGGTCAGAACCTCTTTTTTTTTTTTTTTTTTGTAGGTCATGGGGCTTGAACTCTGGGCCTGGGCGCTGTCCCTCAGCTCTTCAGCTTACGGCGAGTGCTCTACCACTTGAGCTACAGTGGCACTTCTGGTTTTCTGGTGGTTTATTGGAGATAGGAGTCTCACGGTCTCTCCTGCCCGGGCTGGCTTTGAACCGCGATCCTCAGATCTCAGCCTCCTGTGTAGCTAGGATTACAGGCAGGTCAGAACCTCTTAAAGGGCCAAGAGTTCATCATTCTTAGAGGCTGGGACTAAAAACTTCAAACATTTTCTAGAACATATCAGACATATATATGTATTAGGTGAAAAAAATCTTTCTTGCCCTCTTGCTCTCCCCCTTCCCATCTTCCCCTTGCCTTACTTCATTTTTTTTCTTGGTTTTGGAGTCCTGTTTCTCATTTGAGTCTTTGACACAAGAACCTCAGAAGCTCCTGAGATTCTTTTACAAAATATAGAACAATGGAATTTGCATTCTTCACAAGTTCCCAGGGATTATTTTGTAGATCAGACCTAGGAGATGCCTCTAGTTTGTCCCCCAAAGGTTCATGTAGTGGGGACTTGGTCCCCGATGTATTGGTATTGAGCAGTGGGGACATTTTTACAGTAGGGCTCAGTGAGAGATAATTAGCTCATAAATGTCTACTGAGAATATGCCAGTTCTCTCAGGACTGGGTTAGTTAATATGACAGTGAGTGTTTTGTGATAAATAAAGGCCACCCCAAGTGTTGGGTATTTTTTCTATTGTGATGGCATATTATGATGCAACACAAGGTCCCAGTCACATGTGACCACCTAAATGTGGACTCTTCAGCCTTTAGAACCATAAACAAAAATAACTCACATTTGCTTACAAAGTACTGGAGTTTCTGGAATTTTGTTATTGTATCATGTCAGCATTAGAGAAATATTAAGAGTCATCAGACTGGGGTCTAGCCAGAGGGCTAGTGCACATGTAGTTTCCTATACCAGTCTGTTGGGAACACAACCCTTCTTGTAAAATGTCTTTGCCTCCCAGATATTGCCCATTTGGTTGTGGATCAAAGTAGATCAGACTTGGGTGCAGGCTCAGGTCTGCTTCTAGCTAGCTGTATATAAGCCACTTAGTGCTCCTAGTTGAGACCTACAAGGTGAGGCTCCAGATGTCAGCCACCTCCCTCATAGGGTTGTTGTAAAAATCCATCTCTTATGGAACCAAGGCTCTATGGATGTTTGTTGGAATTAAATGTAGGAATGAATAGCTAATCTGTAGACTGCAGAGTCAAGAAGTTCCTGAAAGGAAGGAGAACCTGGAAGTCTTAGTGAATGAAGGAACCTAACCCAGGAGGGTTAGGCTTTGATATGCTGATTTCCTGACGATATTCATTTAAGAAAAAAATTGCTACTTTTGTCCAGGCTGGCCTTGGACCTCAATCTTCCTATCTCTGCCTATTTGGGAAATAGCTATGATTACAAGTGTGCACTACCAGGCTTGACTAAATAGGACATTTCTAAGTGGCACCTATTCCCTATATCTCTGAAGAATGTGGTCAATTGTGCTCCCAAGGATGACCTCTAGACACTGTAACACCTCGAAGCATCTTCTGAATCATTAGGAAAGGAGACAATTCTGGTTATTAAGCAAGAGGTATATTTCCAGTGCATTTTCAAGTGACTACAAAAGGATCAAAACTTTTCACTAACCACACAGGGAGCAGCTATAGAAACAATGAATTTTCCTCTTCCCATTCATTCAAAACCTGTCTTGGTCTGGCTCCTAATTCTTGTTTGTTATAAGGAGACTTTGGGTCCCTCTCAGAATGTTATCTGTTTTTTTTAACAAATAAAATAAAATGAACATTATCAATGCAGTCATATTAAAGCACAACTCCTAAATCATGTAAAAGAAAAAATGATGTGATAGATGGATCAAGAATGGAGAGAAGAGCCAAGTACTGGTAGCTCCTACTTGTAATCCTACCCAAGAGGCTGAGATCTGGAGGATCACAGTTTGAAGCTGGCATCAAGAGAAACGCTCAATAGTCAGACTCCATCTCTAAAATAGATTGTAGGCTTGGCTCAAATGGTAGAGTGCCAGCCAGCAAGCATGAAGCCCTGAGTTAAATGAAGAAAGCAAAGTAGGAAGTAAAGGAAGAAGAGAAGGAAAGGGGGGAGGATAGCAGCTCTGCAGGGAAAACAGTGCTGTATGTCAAAAGGAGCAGATGCACTTACAGAAGGTAGAATGTTAGTAATCATTTTTCTCCTGTGGCCTGACTAGATCTGCCTTATACTGGAGAGCATTTGGAGGGCAGCTGGAGGGCTTACCAAATATTTCAGGAGAGGATCCCACAGGACCTTTCCCTAACTGTTACTGAATCCAGTTCAATTTTAAAACCCTGTTGAGCCAGGTGTGATGGTACATATCTGTAATCTCAGCATTTAAGAAGCTGAGGCAGGAGGATCATAAGTTTAAGGCCAGCCTGGACTACAGAGTGAAACTCTTCTTTCTAAACATATCTATTGATCTATGAATTCATTTTCTAAAGCTATTATGACAAAGTATCACAAACTGGATGACTTAAACAGTACAAGTTTGTTGTCTTACAATTATGGAAGCCCAAAGTGTTAAATCACAGTGTCAGCAGGTGATGTGGAGCAGAAATGCTCTGTGGTGTCCTTACTCCTGATGATATACTGGCAATGTTTGGTAGTCTTTGGCTTATGGCAGTGTAAGTGCACATAGTAGTCTTCTTCTTCTTCTATGTCTGTGTCCAAATTTCTCCTTTCTTCAGAGGCATGGTCTTCATTAGGACTTATCCTACTCAACTCAGCTTCATCATCTGCAAAGACCCTGATTCCAAATAAGGTCACATGCTGAGGTACTGAGGTTAGGATTTCACATACAAATTTAGAGGGAATACAATTCGGCTCCTAATGAACATGTGTTTCATGTTATTGGCCTACCTCCATGGCTTGTGAGAGTAGCTACAGAAATCCTGCTCTGAGACTGACAGAGAGAAAAGGGAAGCAGAGAGATGGGGAAGCCAACACCTGTCCTCTAGAAACTTTTTTATCCTTTCCCCATAGGAGGGACTCCACCTCCTAATCTCAGAACTCCTAATCAGAGTCAAGTCTGGGTTCAACACTTGAGAAGAT
This sequence comes from Dipodomys merriami, assembly GCF_024711535.1. Taxonomy (NCBI): domain Eukaryota; kingdom Metazoa; phylum Chordata; class Mammalia; order Rodentia; family Heteromyidae; genus Dipodomys; species Dipodomys merriami. Next base: position 3,659,707 of record NW_027206513.1, on the reverse strand, counting down.
AAAAATACCAAGCAGAACAGTATTTTCACAATAAAAAAAATACCAAGCAGATAAGAAAGCCCACAATCTTTCATGGTTCCTTGTTCAGAACACTTCTCATAAATCCCACCATCTCTTCCTCTAGTCTAGCAAGATAGCTACACAGATTGTAAGATCCCCAAAAGTTTTCAAGGATGGGAGAATGAACAGGAATTTTGGTCAGAAAATATGTTCTGTTATGTCTCTACCAGGAACTAGGGCTAACATTAGACAGGTCATCTTCTCCTCCCATCTGGGTACAGTCTCAGAAGTATCCTGCACAGATACTATGCAATACCTCTTAATAGCTTGTTGGCCAAAGAAGCCCCCCACACTACCATTGTTCAGATCATGCAGGAGCCCATAGGACCTGTCACCTTCTAACAGTAGACTAGAAGCCATTCTGCTACTCAGCTATATGTTCAGGATCTCTTTCTATATATAGGGGCATCTTGCCTCTGGTCCAAGCCTGAGTTGTTCCTATGAAGACTGGTAGGATCATCTGTTGTGAAGAAACTAGAGTGCAGATATGCATAGTCACATTCCTCCTCATTCTCAGCTTTCCCATTTCCTCCTCCCCTGAAATCACAACCTTCAAACTACATCTATCTGTCCCCCTTCATCTCTTCTGCTTCCTTCTGCAGCGGTTAGTGTGGCTTTAGAGTAGATAATCCTCTTTGCTATGGTGCTAAGTTTTGGAGAAGCTACTGTCTCAATGAACAGGTATGAAAACCATAGATGCATATTTTAGTCACAGATTTTGCTCAATGTGTTGTGTAGCTCTTCTTCATTTGTTCCTACTTGTTTTGTTCCACAAGATGGCCAGATCTCTTCTGGCTCTGCCCCTGAATTTCATTAGACACACAGTCTCACAGATATAGACACACCCACAGACACAGAGGCACGTATACTCTCTCTCTCTCTCTCTCTCTCTCTCTCTCTCTCTCTCTCTCTCTCTCTCTCTCTCTCTCTCTCTCTCTCTCTCTCTCTCTCTCTCTCTCTCTAACTGTGCCACTCTATTCAGCCAAAGCCTACCTTTTCCTCCTCTCTGAGCTTGTCAATCACATCTTAGTTAAGATTTCAATTGTAAAGAATCCCAGAGTTAAAGAGGTCATTTAGTTCGGTTGAACTCTTGGTAAGAGTCTCTTCTGCTCCCTATTTTATGTGACTTCATTATATTTAAGACTTCCTCATTCCTCTGGCCTCTCAGTAACTACAAGTACTCCAACTACAGTTGTAGTTCCTTCTGTGTCTCCTTTCTCCTCTTCCTGCCTCTCTCCTTCTCCCTGACCTGTTCTTCCATTCTTCCTACTCTTCCCCCTCTCTTCCTCTCTCCTTTTCCTTCCCCTTTCTAACATTTTCATGTCCCCCACTAGAGAATAAGTACCTGTTTCCTTCCATATCCATGTGTAGGTAAGTTTTTTAAATTTTATTTAGTTGTAAAGGTGCTGTGCAGAGGGGTTACAGTTATATAAGTAAGGTGAAGAGTACATTTCTTATCGAAAATTGTTACTCACTCCACTGTTTTAATGAATCTGCAGTAAACCCACATTTATAACATTGCAACTCTGTGAGAATCTAGCACTGCATTATTACTTGTGTTATGGGGACCCAGATTCTTTATTATGCACCAGCATCATAGACACACATACTCTATACCCTCTCTCACACACATGTACATGCCAGGGTGCTCCACAGAGCTACTGCTGTAAAACTAGTGCATGAGAGTAAACTGAAAGCTCTTAAGGTTCTATAACTTGCCAAGGGTTATTAATTTTTAAGGTTTTCAAAGGCAAGAACTGTCTTCTCAGAAGCCACTTCTCTACATTTCTCCTGGAATACCATTAGACTGAAAGTGGGTACTAACTGGATTGGAATCTAATGAACTGAAGTTTGCTTTAACATCAACTCATTTTTTAAAGCCAGCATTAATAGCCACAGGCTTCAGACCCCTGGGGATGACTCGGGGTCCAGCACAGTGATTTGTACAGACACTGGAGATCAAGCTGTATGTTCAACAGGGCCTTGGCCCTGACTATGCAACCCACAGGGTCCTCCCACAGCTGGTGTATAATGCTGGGAGCCTGCAGGCCTCAAGAAGCTCAGAGGAAGGAGCTAGGAAGATGACTTCTAGAAAATCTGCAAGGAACACTGGCATGCTCCATGTGTAGCCCTTGATGGCAGTTCATGTTTAGTCAATTAATGCTTTCAATTTAGTTATAAACATCCACTGAACGGATATAAACTCTGGAAAATCACCACAGGAGCTTTTTCAAAAATTTAGGTTCAGAAGCATGATGTCAGAATCTTCTGGTGGAAAGGTGGAAAGTTTCCAAGTTCCTCAAATGATTCTAATATAGAGTGCAACAGGGCGGAAGAGAGTCCTCTGCTCTCTGTTAGGAAGCCTAGACAGTCAAGAGAGGTGTTGCACCTGCCCTCAAGGTGCTTAGTATCCAGTGGGAAGCTGAATAATTAGGCTATTTTATAGAGGGCTATATGGGTTGTCAGAGTAGAGCTTCCTGAGCTTTGTTCCTGGGAAGCAGCTGTTCTTGGGAGAATGGAGTCCAGAGTACAAGGTGGAGATTAGCCACACCCAGAGCCACATCTTCAGAGGAGACTTAACCACTTCAGGAAGAGGAAGGTTTACCTCCTATTTGAGAAATAGTACCCAATCTCAGCCACAGAGAAAAAGTATCCCAATCACTGGCCTACTGATAGTTTATTGAATCTAAGACCTGTAGGAAATGGGATCTAAGACCTACAGGATCTTAAGGATTCTTATAAGATCTCATGATCTATGATCTCTAAGAGAGTTCCAGAAATCCTTGACAGAACCATGAAGACCCCCCCCTCCCAGGGAACACTTGAAATCTGAGACCTTCAGGTTCAGAGTAGCCCCTATATGTCCTTTGTGCCTCCTGCATGAAAGGCCTCCAGAGTGGCTTTAGGGAACGTTGGAGCCTCAGGTTCAGTGGCACTTTTCCTAGTGAGCTTAGAAGCCTATTGACATTTCCAGCAGCTCCATCCTTGGAAATCCACACACAGGGGCCCTTCTTGGGAGGTGACAGGGTTAATCTAAAGGCTGGGGGAAGCAGAGAGAAAGGCCTTGAAACCACACAGTGAAGCCAACCAGATTAATAGAGAAAGAGAGAGGGGGGTAGACCATTAGGAAGACAAAGAAAAAAATCATGCTGGAGCAATAGAAAGGGAAATCTAATATCAACTAGGGAAAAATAAATGGAGATTAGGGCAAACAAATTAGCTTTAATGGGTTCAATGCTAATACAAGAATAACAGCAGAGCTGTGAATGCCTTTGAGGGGAAGATGGGATAAAGAACCTGAGCAGTCATGCAGGCAATAAAGATTATGCAGGGAAGGGGGGATCAGCCAGGGGAGAGAGAGAGGGAAGACAGGGGTGAGTGGGCAGGGGATAGTTGGCATAGGAGGGGCCTGCCATCATTGATAAGAAGGGACTGGGGCAGAGAGGGAGCTAAGAGCTGGTGACAATAGGGAAAGAAGCAATCAGCATGGGGTGGAACTAAAAGAAAATAAATAGCAACTAGAAGAGACTGAGGACAGGGGAATCAAACTCAGAACAGGAAAGACTGGAAAGAAAACAGATGGTAGAGATGGATGTAAACAAAGAGAGTGAAGAACAAAGCAACATGGAAGAATGGGGGAAACAGATAAAGAACTGGGTTTATTCTCTGGAGAAAATAAAACAGGAAGAAATTAGGCCCGAACAAAATGAAAGCCTGGAGAGGATTTTGAACTGGGTTTTGAAAAGCAGCATTTGGTGGGTGCTGGTAGGGAAGGGTCTGGCTGTGCCTGGAATAACCACACTGCTGCCAGGGGTGGTTCAGGGAGTGGGTGGGTAGGAACTGCATAGTGCAGAACCTTCACTATGACATTGAGAGGCCCACAGCGTGGGGGCTTAGTTCTGGCCTTTCTTAAGGCCAAACATCACAGCATGGAATAATTTATATATTATCTCTCTAAAAATGGGGATTATGTCCTCCCTACATCAAAGAGTTGTTATGAAAATTAAAGAGAAAGATACATTTACAGGGCTTAATGTAGGGCTGGTATGTAGTCCATGTTATATCAAGAATAAGCACATCCCATAATGTTGCCTATAATTACTATTCCTAAGCATTGTCTAACTGGAAAGAGGGACTAAACACTAAAGAGAGTCCTTCCTTCTTTCCTCTTACTCCCCCTTCCTCTTCTTTGTTTTGTCTCATTTGTTTAATTTATGTATTTATTTTTGTGACAAGTCTCATTATGTAGCATGGGCTGACATCATGAGTTTAAGGCTCAGCCTCCCACATTCTGAGATTACAGATATGAGACATCATGACCAGCATTTTCCTCCACCAGCCAAATTTGATTCTTTTCCAATAATAGTCTAATCCAATGAAACCTCTTTATCCATCCTTCATCGTCCATCTACTCCATCATCTCCACATTGGAGATTAATGAATAGTGCTAAACCACACAGTAACAGCTACCATCTTGGTTGACCCAAGGAAAAGACATGCCAAGAAGCCAAATTTTGTATCTTATTGAGAGACCCTCTTAGATTTGCCTGAGCTTCAGACTTTAGGAAACAGTAAGAAGGATGTTGCTCTTCCCAGATGCATTAAAAATAATGGGAGGCCAGCTGGAGGAATACAGCCCAACAGAGTAGGGGAAGGCAGAATGCCTGAAAGTCAATAAATAACTACCCAGTCATGCACTCAAGAGGGGAAGGAGGAGCTGGCATTATTTCCTGCCCCTCAAGGCATCCAGAACCATGTCTTTTCTCATCTCTAAGGATTTTAGTGAGCACAGACAACAATCCAGATAAGAGGGGAAGACAAGGTGAAGAAGCTGTGTCACCTGCTAAGATATGAAAAATTGAATGATAACTATTACAGAAAGCACTACAGAAAACTATAGTCTTGAAGAAATTGGACACTATCTCTCTTGATCTTTCTACATTCTGAAGCCTTAGAGCAGTGCCTGGCACAGAAAGATTAGTGGTCAATGTGATTATGGTAATGGTGAACATTTGTGGAATGCCTGCTGAGGCCCTGTCCCGTGCTGAGTGCCACACATGAGTTATATTCACATAACACACTATGAGGAGAAGCAAAGGGAGGTGATGTTCAAGCAAGTTCATAAATTAAAAATGAAGCAGAGATTTCCTAATCTTGACCCTTTGAGTATCCTGATTCAAAAATTCAAAGAAAACCCTGCAGTTCCCCAAAACCTGGAAGTTTCTGATCATCAGAGTAACTTCAGTTCCTCCATTGTGTGTTTATAGTCCCTCAATACCCTGATAATCAGTTCCTTGTGTTAAAGATCCCAATTGAAATAACAAGGAATAGTTTTCTATTTTCTGATTATATCCTGATTGATAATACATGTTAAATACCAGGAGAAATCTGAGCAAATAGCATTTATTCTATGACTAGATCGATTGTGTCCTTAACTTTAGACATAGTATTGAGCTCACTGGCCAAGAGAACCAGGAACTAGTTTTTGATTGGACCATGGCAGACATATAGGGGCAGCACTGACAATAAACACTGCCACATTCGACCATAAAGCTTCTTAGGAAAGGATGTACTCACACACTGAATTTCAACGTTACAGGCTTGATATAAAAGTCAGCAGGAAGACTTCTGCATTTGTTCCTTGACTCCTGCAGAAGCTGGGATATGCATATCTTTTTAAAACAACTCATGTCAAAGACATTTGTGAAAAGCATAATTCTGCTTAAGACAAACAATGTGTTGGTTTCACTGAACTTGTTTTAGATATGCCTTCTTCCCTCTTTTCCTCATTTTCTCCTTGCCTCTCTTCTTCACTTTTTCCTTCCTTTCATCCTTCCTTCTACTAGTAATAAATTCAATTACTATGTATGGAGCATTACATCAGATATTAAGACTTCAGAAACAAAGAAGCTATGTCATTCCTCAGGAAGCAAAAAAAAAGCCTCATGCAACAGAACACAGCCATTAGACAAGAACTTATATTCTGCTAAATTTAGTGCCAGAGGTTAGGCTTGCCAGTATGCTAGCTCCTTCAATCCGAGGCCAGGGTCTGATGTATCAATGTAACCCAAAACCTCATGGATGGGGGAATGATCTGGTATACAGAATTGGAACATTGGGATCCCATTGTCCTGAAACAGTAGCCTCAGACTTGCTTCCAGAAAACATCAAGCTGAGGGAGCAGCTAAGAGGTTGCAGAAGAGATTAAGGACCTGCAAGAAGCAGATCAAAAGTCTGAGAACACTGAAACTAACCAGCACTGGCAAGGCCATTCCTCCATGGAAGGCCATGTCTTTATGGTATACATAGCATGATTTGAAAGGCACCTCAAAGCAAGAACTATACCTCTCATGGCAATCCTGCCAAACTCAAGCTCCTGCCCACCTTGACCCTCTTTAAAGTTAGAGCAATACCCCCAGATGTTAAATGGAAAATTTTTGCACAGACCATTGAACAATTGTCCAAACTTTAAGGGTTGGACAGAGCTACAGAGATCAAGCAAATGAAAACAAATAGAAAAATACTGGAATATAGAATTTGAGATTCACCTTGGGGAATTCTGTGAATTCCTGTAATTGCTCTCACATAGAAAACACTTTTCTGCCACATTTACACACTAAATCACTAAATAAACTTTATGGGTGGGTTACATAGACAAAGATAGGGCCCCTGCCCTTGAGGAATTTATAAAGAATCCTTATTAGTACCACGATAGGGAGAGGGATTTTCCTATGTCTCACAGGAAAGTACCCTCATATCTTAAAGGTTTGATATTAGTGCAGGTAATTAGTTTTTTTTTTAATTTCTACCATATTTAACTTCTCAGAGTCTTCAAGGAGTCAAAGAAAATTACTAAAAGTCCTTGGACCTTCCCAAATGGTCATTTTTTCCAAATCAAGCATAAATCTGAATCAAGCCAAATCAAGTATCAAGCAGCTGAGAGGTTGCAGAGAAAATTAAGCACCCAGAGTTTTAGAGAGCTCCAAATCCCTTTACTGTAAAATAACTCCTGTCCAATCCAAAAAAAGCTTTCATTTCCCTGTCTGAAGACATAGACACTCTAGAACCTACTTGCATCTGGCCAGGCAGTCTTGTCTTCTTCCTACATACCCCGTCCCCAATCCTCTAGATATGCAAAGGGCCTTTGCCTTATGAAGCTTCAAACTACTACTACTTCTTCTTCTTCTTCTTCTTCTTTTTTGTCAGTCGTGGGGCTTGAACTCTGAGACTGAGCACTGTCCCTCAGCTGTTCAGCTCAAGGCAAGCGAGCGCTCTACCACTTGAGCTACAGCACCACTTCCGGTTTTCTGAATGTTTATTGGAGATAAGAGTTTCACGGACTCCTGCCCGGGCTGGCTTTGAACTGCGATACTCAGATCTCAGCCTCCTGAGTAGCTAAGGATTACAGGCATGAGCCACCAGCGCCCAGCTCAAACTTCTTACTAATTTATACCCTCCTCCCACCCAACCTCTTACCCAAAGAGGAGACCCTACTCATTGTTTCCTTCCAGCCTTAAGGCCTATTTGTCCACAGAGCAGCATGGAAAGGGGGTCCGTACAGTAGGTGCCAATTCCCCTTCCAGGGCAGGAAGGAAACCGGAACCCACCTCTGGGCATTCAGTGGTGACTCACCTAGAAGAGTCCACTCCCCCACACCGGACACAGGAAAGATGAAAATCCTGCCATTACAGAATTCAATTTGAAACCTCAGACCATAGATACCACCTTCTTATGCAGCTAGCTGTCCCTTTCCAAGCCCTCCTCCTGCCAGTCTACAGCCACAGCAAATGTTACTCAATTTCTTCAACATACTGAGACTTTATGCATAGAACTTGTTCTTCCTTTCTATAGAAAGTCCTTCAGTTGGTTACCTCTTAACCATTCGTCCCTAAATCTTCACTCTAGATGATTGTAAACTCAACAAGCACCTAGACTTACCTCTTCCCAGGAATTTCACCCCTAACAGGGCAATTCTCTGATTATCTGATTCTATCTCCTAAAAAGGTTTAAGTGTTTGTAGGTCAGCATCTTGCCTTGTTCAGGATTGATGCCTGAGACATCATTAGTACTTGGTTAATATGTGCAAATAATATTCCTAGAATAAGGTGGAAGAGGAGAAAAGATAAGGAATGAGCTCTTAAATTTTCCTTACCAGCCACTACCCATTGTCTAGTCTAAACCAGTGACTGTCAAGGTATTGGCTCCCAGATTCTCAGGACTCATAGAAATTTCTTAAAAACAAATTATTGGTCCCAGTCAGACCTTGATTCAGCAGTTTTTGTCTTAACAAGCCTTCTGAGTATCTCTGCTACACTCTTCAATCTGAGAACTACTACTCAAGTCCAAGCTTGGGTCACAGCATTCAACGAAGTAAAAACACTTAGATATTGAAAATTTTTATACTGATACCTTCGTTCAGTTAATCAAACACTTCTTCATCCTTAACCCTTTACTTCCTATAGTGATTGTTATAGGTTGGTAGCAGTTTCTCTTAGCTCCATTCAATATTTCAATTGGAAAAAAACTCAAGAACCACTTTCTCAGATAATAAATTAAAACAGGTGGAATGAGCTGGGTATGGTGGAACAAACCTGTAATGCCAGCACTTAGGAGGCTGAGACAGGAAGATTATGAGTTCAAAGAGCCTAGACTACATCAGGAAAACTTGTTATGCAAACATATGTACATACATACGTGCATGCATACACACAAACACACATATACACATACACACACACATACACACACAAACACACAGCCAGCAAGCAACCAGAAAGAATGAGGTCAGGAATGTGGACATAGGCTTTTTCTAAAATTATTCAGATACTTGTAAGTTCAGAGTTCAGGTGCCAAAAAGGTATATTATCAGCAGCCTTCAGTAGGGTTTCTGAAGGTTTGAGTTTCTAAGGACATGGCGTCAACTCTTCAGGATTATTTAGGGCCCTAGGTTGCACACTTACATTGGAGAATTACATTCATGGATTTATTTTAAAGGCAAAATGCCCAATTCATGCCATCCAAAAATAAATTTTTATTTTGAAAACCTATTTGAAAGGGGGGAATAACCTCCACTTATAAGAAATCTTGCTTCCAGATAGAAAAGTCCCAGCACAAACACTGAAGCTGCAACAGACACACAGTGAATGTTCTGGAAAATGGGGACATCATAGGACTACTCAAAGTCTTGTCTGTGTTTGGGTGGCTGGCTGGTGCCCCCTGGTGTTCAATATCTGGACCCAAAAAGAGTTAAAAGCAGAACTAATGTTGGCTTGCCAGGGCAAAATCCCCACCAATGGCAGTGTGCCCACTGCTAAGGAGTGGGTCAGGGCCACGCTGTTTATCCTCTAGGCTGCACTGATAGCCCTCTGGGACATTGTCCCAGCTTTGGTGGAAAAGCACTCACTGAAACAAGTGGCCTAGAACGAAGCAGGTAGAAGCTGTGCCCAAGCTCACCCAGTTGCCTCCACCAGGGAGATGGATCATTATGTCCCTCATGCTGGGTGTTTGGCTAAAGGGCTTTTCCTCTTGACTTACTGCCCAGGGCAGAGGCCTACAGCTTGTTGTTGTTGTTTGTTTTAAGGGAAATTAACTGTTCTTCTGAAAACAGCTTGGGCCCCTGAGGAGACATTGCAAAGCAGTTCTGAATGTTCTAAGCCAGTGGGTGATAATGGGCACTGTGTGCCCAGCAAAGGCACTTCCCACCCTTGGTCATAAATAGTCTTAACTGGCTCATGCAGAGACCTGCTATTGGTTCTTGCTTCTCACCTGTCTCTCCTTGTGACTCCCACCTCCCAGGGTTCAAACCATCACCAGCCAGATCATCAAATCATGTCCCTGGTCTACTATGCCTAAGCCATGATACCATCAAGACAAGGCTGCAAGGCTGATCCCTTCAGGGAGGCTGAGGGTCAGCTTGGCCCCGGAGACAAGGCTTGCTAAGAAAGCAGCACTGAATTGAAACCTAAACTGTGTTGAATCCTAGTGCCTCAAAATATAAGCTGAGTCATTCAAGTCAAAGAAAACAAATCATTAAAACTCTCCCCAGTCCCTGTTTGGAAAAATGGTGATCTTGACTCTTGGCCCTGAAATCAGCCCAACATGGATCTAGGGATTTAATAGAACTAAATATGTTGGTAAATCTAACAAACACATATCCCCTTCACCTCAAAGCCATTACACATGCTCTTCTCACTGTCTAAAACAGCTTTCTCCTGATTCTTTCTCCACTATATAGCACTATTTGCCTCAGTCTTAACTTCGATGTGTTTGGGAATCCATCTGTGGGCCCCTTAACTGATTCCCACAACCCTCCTCAACCCCACTTCTAAAGGTAGTCAATTGGCTGTTTGGTGGTCTGGAATCATTTTATAACAGATTTTGTGAGTCAAGAGTAGGCATCAAATGTTCATTTGCTCTGCACCTTCAGGGCCTAATACAGCACCTCACCCATTGAAAGTACTCAGTAGATAGTGTGAATAGATGAATGGATCAGAATAAATACAGGCTCAGGTTAGAGGGTAGGAGTTGAATCAGGTAAGCAACAAAAGCTTGGCTTAAACGATGTACCAAAAACTTCTTACAGCCCAGTGTAGCAGTTCTGGCACATATGGGGTGTGTCCTAGTGAGCTCTCTGCCTATTGTTTTTAGGGCTCTTATCTCTTAGAAAAGAAACCTTGGGGATCATTCAGGTGGACACACATAGGAAAAGTTCAGGTCCATTCTTCCCAAGCTCAATCAGAGATTTTAATTTATTCTTTTGTATTAATGTTTGTGTTTAAACCTATGGTTCTTTGGTTAAAGAAGAGAGACATGGAAAAACCCACTGATTTCATTCTTTGCCTTCATTTCACAGAAAAGGAAAGAAAACTCAGGGAGGAAGGGGCACTCTTCCCCAAAGATCACTCACCTCAGTATTAGCATCAGAAGTCACTGAATCCTGTACTTTTTATAGGCTTTTCAGAGGAAGGGAAGGAAATAGGGGATTGTTATTTAGAGTGAAAGGCTGAGGGTCTGAAGGAGATCCAGTGATTCCCTAGTTGTTATGTGCCCCACTTGGACTATTTGGAAATGGGGTATGAGCATCATATTCCTCAGTGTCAGCCTCACCAAGAAATGGAAAGCAAAGCAAGAAGGGGTATGGGTATGGGGAACATAGGAGGACCTGACCCTGGAGTTCACAGTCCCACTCACATATACAGAGCACTCATACTTGTGGCTGATTCTCACCTAAACTTACTGCTTGGCACTGACAACTATCTCTGTAAATATCATCTCTTTAGGTCATGGAGGGCTAAACCAGCTGGGAGGGGCCTTTGTGAATGGCAGACCTCTGCCTGAAGTGGTCCGCCAACGCATTGTAGACCTGGCCCACCAGGGTGTGAGGCCCTGTGACATCTCTCGCCAACTCCGAGTTAGTCACGGCTGTGTTAGCAAGATCCTCGGCAGGTAAGCACAAAATTCACCTAACACCACCTTCCCTGCAGTGTTTATCTTATCTTCAAGCTAACCTTAAATGCAAACCTACCTACCCTCCTATAGACCAACCCCCATGTTCACCTTTAGTCCTAGCCTCTGAACAGAAGAAGGTAATAAGTACTTTGAGGCTTCTCTACCCAGCATTGCTCTTCTACTATTGCTTTCCTGTCCTTTCCTTCTTTGTCCACTTCTCCTTGCCTTAGTCTCTCCTTCTCTGTATCATATTTTCTATAGTTGTCAATGCTTCTGAGACAGGAGAATTGTCTCAGCTGAGACCCAAGGAAATGGGCAGTCTAGGGAAGGAGCACAATGTTGGAGGTGGCTCCTGAGGTCTAAGAGAGATATTTGAATGCATGCTTCTCAAACTGTAACTTCAAGAGCATCTGAAACAAAAACAGTGGGAAAGCTGAAATACAGATTCCTAGGTACTGAATCAGCCTCTCTAGGAACCAGGCTATGGTGCTTATGACTAAGGAATCAAAACTCAGAAACATGAAGGATATTAAACCACTGAGCTACAAGACTAGAGCTGTTCCCAACCCTGATAATCTTAAATTTAAAATGCAAAAATAAAAAATAAAACAGTGAGCTAGGTGACGGTGGTTCATGCTGATAACCTGCACTACTGAGGAGAATGAAATCTGAGGAGCATAGTTTAAAGCCAGCCTGGGCAGGAAAACCCATGAGACTCATCTCCAATTAACTACCAAAAAGCAAAAAGTGAAGCTGTGGTTCAAGTAGTAGGGCATTAACATTGTGTATAAAAGCTCAGGGACAGTGCCTAGGCCCTGAGTTAAAGCCCCAGGACCAGCAATCAGTCAATCAATCAATCGGTGTCTAGGCTCCAACCAAGACAAATTTAGGGAAATGGACACAGGTTAAGGTCTTTTTAGAGTACCTGACCCCCAAGTGCTTCTGCCTCCCAGCAGCCAAGGTTAAGAACCACTTTTGGCCAGAAGCAGCAATGACTTTCCATGTGTTTTGGTTTCAAGAACCCTGAGTTAGACCAGAGTACCTTCTCTCCTTCCCCCTCCAACCCATATGTGGATTCAAGGGGAACTCTGGTAAGGCAAAGGGGTTTACAGAGGAATAAGCCATAAAAAGCCTTGGCTCCGGCGGGTGTGATTGGGTGGGGGGGAGGGGGAGGCTGGGAAGGGAGGTGAAGGGTAAACAAAGGAGGAGGCTGCAATGCTTGGTAAGAAATGTATGCATTATCCTGCCCATGTAATTGTAACCCCTCTGTACAGTATGTTCTCAAATAAAATAAAATAAAATTTAAAAAAAGCCTTGGCTCCCCACTTGAATCATCAGGGAAAAGGTGACCTTTGGCTGGGTTCAGGAAGAGGGGATTTCCAAGATGGTTGTAGTGGGAAAGAACTTTGGATGGTAGAGACAAATAAATGGAAATTTAAAGAGCCAAGTTTTTCTTTTTAATGGCAAAAGAGACCAGATGTGTAAAACAAGGAAAAGAGAGTATCCTAACCAGGGTATGAATCTACCAAAGTAGCTAGTTGGGACGGGGGATGGAAAATGGACAGTAGTTGATGCCCTAGAAAAGGAGGCTTAGCTGAAGAGGCCAGGGAGCTAAACAAGGCTGGGACTCCAGAATCTAGGAGGAATAGCTTTAACTTTAAGCAGAAAGCCAGTGAGTCAGGGCTAAGGGATATGTCAGGGCTGTGAGCAAAGGTGAACTAGCAAGACAGGGCAAAGGGCTTGATGAACCCTTCTTCTAGGGAGGGGCAAAGAGAGAAGTGAGGGTGAAGGCTTCAGTAGAAAGTTCTGGTTTGGCAGCAGCCTAGACCTACCCAAGCAAGGGAAACAGGCTGTTCTGGGAACATGGAGTATTTGCGCCCAGCCAGGGGGTGGGAGTGGAGGTGGGAGAACAGCTCACTCCTACACATCTTCCCAGAAGTATTGAAGGAAGGAGAGGCTCTGGCTATGTTGTTGCCCAAAGGCCCCACCTGCTTATTGGGTAATTCTTTGGGGTTCTCTATTGGAGTAGGTACTACGAGACTGGCAGTATCCGGCCTGGAGTGATAGGGGGCTCCAAGCCCAAAGTGGCCACCCCCAAGGTGGTGGAGAAGATTGGGGACTACAAGAGGCAGAACCCCACTATGTTTGCCTGGGAGATCCGTGACCGGCTGTTGGCTGAGGGCGTCTGTGACAATGACACTGTGCCCAGTGTCAGCTCCATCAACAGGTGAGGGACAGCATACTGTGGCATCTTTCTGGGCCCTGAACTTTAGGGGAATCATGAAAGAGACCTGAAGAAGAGTTCAGCTTTGTTGAATTAAGGGCTGGGATGAGGCAGGCCTCATGCTAAAGAATCTGGCCCTCCTTGCCTCCTTACTGGCTGGTGCTCTGGGGCTCTTCTTGCCCCCCACACCAAGGTGTGCTATTTCTAGCTTCCTTTTTCAAACACCACATCCTTCCTTTCATTAATTTTTTTAAATTCTTGAATTAATCTTTTCTTGAAGTCTAACCTGACCTTTCATTTAGTCCTTTAATTATTCACTCACTACCTCAATCATTTACCTACTCATTCATTCACTCACACATTCATTCATTCACTCACACATATTTCCCTCATTTCTATGTATTAGACCTGGGGACACATAGTTCTTTTCCAAGTGAAGCTTACAGTCTCATAGGAACAGACGCAAACCAAGAACCTCACAGTCATTGTGAAAATGTAGCCTGGCATCCTGTAGAGGACAAGAAACTGAGCACATATGAGCTAGCATAGGGTGACTTAGTTTCATAACCAGAAGGTTACAAAAGGCTTTTACTAAGAAAAAAATCTGAGTAAGAATTAACTAGATGAAAATGAGAACAAAAGAACTTTGATACAGCACATGCAGAGAATCCTTATGACTAACAAGATCTTACACAAGAAGGTGAAAGAAAGCTAGTAGACAGAGAGTATGAGAGCTTCATCGAGTTTGGAGAAGTTAGCAGAATATCACCCTTTGGGGCCAGCCGATGGCCTTGTTACATATTCAAACCTTGGACCTATGAAACAAAGGGAAACCCCTAACATAGTTTAAGCAGGAGGCTGCCTTGCATTTCAAAAGCTCCCTCTGGCTGCCATGGAAAGAATCAACTAGAGATTCATGAGTGAATGGGTTGTTCCAGGGAGTACCCATGGAGGGAGAAGGTTGGTAGTGGCATGCTCTGAGGTATTAAGGAGATACAAAGAGAAATGGGTAGAGGTTAACAGGAAAGATAGGGAAGCTCCATTGTTAAGCTCCATTGTATTTCTGCCTTGAGTGGTCCATGGTTCCAATCATGTAATGGGAATATGAAGGAGAACTGAGTCTGAGGAATGAGGTCCTGGGTTTAACTGTGAACTAGATAAGTTAAAGATAGCTTTTGAGATAGTCAAGTGGGATGTCATAAAGGTGACAGAAGCTGGGGCAGTTAGGAGTTGTTTTATCTTTAATTGCTTTTCTTTTCTTTCTCATAGAATCATTCGGACCAAAGTGCAGCAACCATTTAACCTCCCCATGGACAGTTGTGTGGCCACCAAGTCCTTGAGCCCAGGACACACATTGAGTGAGTATTGAGGGACTCAGACATAAATACCCTATCTAAGGCCTCACAAACAGAGACATACAAACAAACCTACACAAGCATGTGTATACTTGTAAGCTTGTGCCTGGACTGAGCTGAGATGCTAAGATGAAGCCTAGCCAATTTCCACAGAAGATGCACTGAGATGTGGAGAAGTTGAAACATCACACAACAGCAATTCTAAAGCCTTTCTACTAACAGGCCCTGGGGAGGAATAACCTCCAACCTGTCCAGGCCATGGTGGCAGCAGGTGCTGTGAGGAGGGGTCGCCCTCATATCCTGATTAATCCCCTCCTTCTTATCCCTCTGCAGTCCCCAGTTCAGCTGTAACACCACCAGAATCACCACAATCAGATTCTTTGGGCTCAACCTACTCCATCAATGGGCTTCTGGGAATTGCTCAGCCTGGTAGTGACAGCAAGAGAAAGATGGATGACAGTGAGTACTGAAGGGGGACAGGAAGGTCGGGTGTGGGAGGGCAATTTCAGATTTTTGATGGGGAGAAATGCTTTTCCCTTCCTGGCTTAGTACTTAGTAGGGTTCTGCTACTCCTCAATGGCAGTAGTCACATGCCCTAGTATCTTCATTGTCCCAGTCAGCACAGAACCTGAACTTTTCCTCACTCTTCAGCCTGTCTGTTCCTCTGCTGTAACCTAGGGAATGGGTAGGGGGTTCATCTGAAAGCTTTCTCCATGCTACGGGGTACCAGGTGACCAGGACAGCTGCCGGCTGAGCATTGACTCACAGAGTAGCAGCAATGGGCCCCGAAAGCACCTTCGCACCGACGCCTTCAGTCAGCACCACCTGGAGCCTCTTGAGTGCCCCTTTGAGCGACAGCATTACTCAGAGGCCTATGCCTCCCCCAGCCACACCAAAGGCGAGCAGGTAAGGATGTGGGCTACGGAAGGTAAGCAGGGGTGGGCAAGGCCTAGAGTAAGACATTCTTTCAGGCCCCATAAAGTTGCCTCTTATGGGGTTGGGACCCAGGCTTCATGCTTCATGCAACCAGACATGAGGCCCTGTATCTTCCTCTTCTCCCAATCTTCTTTCCTTCCTTCAAACAACCTGAACCTGGCCCTTTCACTGAAGGGCAACATAACTTGCTGGCCCTGTCCCTTTGTCATCAGTGGCTTTCCCAGATCAGAAGGCAAGACCACCCCAACTATAGTATGGAAGCTTGAAAGTCTTCCAGTGACTATGTCAACAAAACTCCCAGCCCAAACTCTGCTTCCCTGGCACAGCCCAGATTCTGTGTTACTCAGTCCCCAAGCACGCCATGCTCGTTCATGCCTCTCTGCCCTTGGGCCAGCTGCTCTCCTCACAGCATGCCTTTCCTCCCACTTCTTTGCCTGGAAAAATACCAGTTAGCTTTTGTGACTCAGCTCAATTATCCCGAATGCAAATTTGTCCCTGCCTATCAGCTGTAATGCTTCCCCCTTGTGTCTGTGATTCTTCATGACCTACAGGTGTCTCTCAGTGCCTTCTCATGGTGCATCATAAAAATCTAGTGGATAGAAGGGTAAAGACAGGGAAGTCTCTTGAGAGACTTTTTGAGACTCTTTGAGAGACATTTTTTTTAATATTATTTTATTTTATTTGAGAACATACTGTACAGAGGGGCTACAATTACATGGGCAGGATAATGCATACATTTCTTACCAAGCATTGCAGCCTCCTCCTTTGTTTACCCTTCAACTCCCTTCCCAGCCTCCCTCCTCCCCCCACCCAATTATACCCCCTCCCCCCCCCACACCAACATTGTAAACCTGGTTTTGACATGACATTTTGTACTTCTCATTGTTGCAACAGGTCCACCTGAATCCTTAAACGACTTGTTTGTCCCCATCTCCTCCACATGTTATACTGACATCAAATATAGTGAAAGCGGGGGTTACACTGTGGGGGAGGGACATACAAAGCAACAAAGAAATAATCTTATAAATGCGTTAGAAACATATGCATGAAAGAAACGAAAACATTAAAATACATATTTAAGGGTTCATTTTCCTAACATCACATTATCTGACCTTTTCTGCTTGACTCATACCTATACTAGATATTGCAAATAAGGGAAACCATGGGACCTATGCTTCTTTGGGCCTGGCTTACTTCACTTAATATAATTTTTTCCAAGCCTTTCCATTTCCTAACAAATGGGGAAATGTCATTCTTTCTGATGGAGGCATAGAATTCCATTGTGTATATATACCACATTTTCTTGATCCATTCATCTACTGAGGGGCATCTGGGTTGGTTCCATATCTTAGCTATGGTAAATAATGCTGCAATAAACATAGTTGTGCTGGTAGCTTTAGTGTGGTCTTGTTTGTAAACATTTGGGTAAATGCCCAAATGGGATTGCTGGATCATAGGGGAGATCTATGTGAAGTCTTTTGAGGAACCTCCATACTGCTTTCCAAAGTGGTTGAACAAGTTTACATTCCCACCAACAATGAAGTAAGGTTCCTTTCTGTCCACATCCCCTCCAGCATCTGTTGTTGTTAGAGTTCTTGATTTTTGCTGTTCTAACTGGAGTGAGGTGATATCTCAATGTTGTTTTGATTTGCATTTCTTTTATGGCTAGGGATGTTGAACATTTCTTCATGTGTCTATTGGCCATCCTTCTTTCTTCTTCAGAGAAGCTTCTCTTTAAGTCTTTCGCCCACTTATTTATTGGGCAGTTGTTTCTTTGAGGATTTGTTGTTGGGGGGTTTAATTTTTTGAGTTCCAAGTATATTTTAGATATGAGACCCTTGTCCGTTGTATGGCTGGTAAAGATCTTCTCCCAATCCGTGGGCTTTCTATTGATCTTGCTAGCTATGTCATTTGCCCTGCAGAAGCTCTGCAACCTTATGCAATCCCATTTGTCCAACCTTTCTTTGATTTGTTGTGCTTCTGGGTCTCTATTCAGAAAATTTCGGCCTGAGCCAAGGAGACCTAAGGTTTCTCCTATTCCATCCTGTAATGTTTTCAGAGTGTCTGCTTTGAGTTCAAGGTCTTTGATCCATTTGGAGTTGATTCTGGTGCAGGGTGATATATAAGGATCTAGCTTTAGTTTTCTACATGTAGTTAACCAATTTTGCCAGCACCATTTACTGAAGAGGCTGTCTTTCTTCCATTCTATTGTTTTAGCTTCCTTATCGAAGATTAGATGGCTATAGGTCTGTAGGTTCATTTCTGGGTTTTCAATTCTATTCCATTGGTCCTGGGGTCTGTTCTTATGCCAATACCAAGCTGTTTTGATTACTATGGCTTTATAGTAGAGTTTGAAATTTGGTATTGATATTCTTTGAGAGACATTTTTATCTGTAGCACTTAATATTGTACATCTATCCATCCATCTATCATATCTATCTTTTTATCATTTATATATCTATCCTTTTAAACATATCCAACTATATCTATTCCATCTGTTCTATCTATATATCTATCTATCCATCTATCTATCTATGTATCTATCTATCTTGCTTCACTGGGATCAAACTCATGGCCTCATGCTAGGCAAGGCCTCTCCTGCTGAGCTACATTTGAAATCCAGTGCCCCTCTTTTAATAGCTACTCAATAAAGCATATCAAATGAATGTACAAATGAAGAAGTTGAGAAATCCAGAACAATAAATCACAAGCTGCAGGGAAGTTTTCTTTCCAGTGCTCAGGACAGGTAAAATGGATTACAATTGGTTGACATCTATGAAAAGCTGACAGAGATGTGAGAGGTCCCACCCTGAGGCCAACAAAGACTACAAAGCTGACAGCCACGGAATTCAGTTCATTATTATCTGTCAAGAGTTTCAGTATCTGTCTCCCCTCAGTGCACCAAGTCAACAAGCTGAGGCGTATCTTCAGGGTGAACTCTATTGCCCCTTTCTGCTAACACTATAAGTGAGGCAAACCTATATATACATTTGGTGGGGGGAGGGTGAGGGCAGGCTAGACAGCCTTGATGCTGTCCATGAGCCTCTTTGTGCTCAAGGCTAGCATTCTACCACTTGAGCCACAATGCCACTTTGGTTTTTTCTGAGTGGTTTATTGGAGATAAGAGTCTCTCAGACTTTTCTGCCCAGGCTGTCTTCGAACCATGATCCTCCTGAGTAGCTAGGATTACAGGTATGAGCCACTAACACATCTTTAAAATCTGTAGACAATAGAGATGATGTCAATAATCAGCTGAATTGACTACCAGTGACTGGCTTGGCTTCTGGCCCCATGCCAGCCCCCTGTAGCTGGGCAAGCAATCTGTTAGCCATTTTTATCAGCCTTAGCTGTGACAACTATGAAGAATACAAGGAAAGCTGGCCATCAACAGACCTGGGGAATGTGCCTGAGTGTTCATCCTTAAGTCCATGAGTGGTTCTTGGAGGGAAATAAGTGTTCAATGGTAGGACTGCAGGAAGCCCACTCCATGAGAATAAGTCTATAAAACCCAGTGTACCCACATCAGACCCTCTGGGGGAGTAAATAAAGTCTACTGAGGTGACCCTGGATACCTGCTGCATCCCAGAGCCATTTCCTGGTTCCATCAGTAAGCTCTCAAAGGACCCTGCTTGGTTTCAGGGAGGCCCTGTGCTATGCTGGCACATATACAAGGGGAATCCTGGAATGAGAGACTCAGATCTAGAACAGACCTTGCAGAGATCTTAGTCCAGCTTTTCTATTTGTGTGGAGATAGCCAAGGACCAAGAGGCATAGAGAGGACTTAGAGAAACAGATGGTTGAAAATGCCAGCCCTGGTTTTATCAAGCAGGTCAGTTATTATCTGTGTTGATATGGAGTTTCATGTATATTCTAATTTAAAGACCAAATGAAATAAAGACATTTGAAAACAATTTGAATTTCTCCAACCATTCAGACTATAAAATAGGAAACAGATGCCTAGGACAGTGTCCATTAACAACTGGTTGTGAGAAGCAGAAAGAAGCCAGACAAAGTCAGAGCCCTTGTCTTTCCTGCCTTTGGTGAGTGAGTGTACTGCCAGAGTACACTGTTTTCTCTCACCTGGGCATGGGAAAGCCCTCTGACTTGAAAGCCACCAGAAGAAACACAGATATGCATACTTGATCTTAGCACTCTGTCTTCTTGATGAAGACAGATACTTCTTGTTTGGAAAACTGATTAAGATGTTCAACAGCTACATCATGTGGTCATTTGTGGTTGCTATTTTACTACCAGACATAATTGGAGTCCATATAGTTCTTCGTGTATTATACAAGCCCATCCAGAGTCAGATCAACAGAATAAAAATTTTATGATAGAGCTGAGTGCTGGTGGCTCACGCCTATACTCCTAGCTACTCAGGAGGCTGAGATAGAAGGATCAATGTTCAAAGCCAACCCAGGCAGGAAAGTCTATGAGACTCCTATCTCCACTAAACTACCTAAAAATCAGAAGTGGAGGTATGGCTCAAGGGGTGGAGCACTAACCTTGAACAAAAGAAGCTCAAGGATAGTACCTAGGTCCTGAGTTCAAGCCCTAGGACTGGGAAAAAGAATTATAGAGATCAAGAATTTGGCAGCCTCTGCCTCTTTTCACCATCCTAAAGTCCTATGATCCTATACCTGTCATCACTATTTATGAGTACCTATTTCTATTGTTACCAAGTCCTATGTTCTAAGTACTTTATAAAAGTACTGAATATAAAATCCCACTTAATCTTTACATTAGTATTATAATCCCCATTCTAATATCCCCATTCTTACAGGTGAGATAAACCAAGACTCTAAGAAGACAGGTAGACTCATGCTACCATTGCAGAATCAGAGATCTAACTCAAGTGCTGAACATTGTGCCCCCTGCCATCAATTCAAGTTCAATCCCAGAAAAATAAAACACTAGAATGTTTAAACCACTGAAATTTGCAGCAGCATCAATTTATTTTTTACTATATAGATTTCTTTTTCTTACTGAACTGCCTAAATTTTGGCATAAAAATATTTTATACCAAGCCAACACATTCATATAGCATTTGAAATTGTTCTTGCATTCTCTAGAAATTAGGTATTTGCTTAGTTTCATTCAGTCAAGCAACTCCACCCTGTCTCTAAGTGGACCTCCTCAGAAGGAATGCAACCAGAGCACTATTTAGTCCATAATTGCTGCTACAGGCTGATGATGCCCTGGTGGCCTCTAGAATTGAATACAGCTTCCAAAAGTGCCCAGCATGCAAACAGAAAGTGCTGTGGCTCCTAGGAGAGCCTTGCTCAATAGAAATCACTGAAAGTCGTTGTCTTTAGTAACATACTTAGGCAACTATGCAACATAACATACTTAGGCAACTATGCAACATTCTTCAATTTCTGTTTTGTACAATATTTTATACACTGAATTTGTAATGTATGTGATCTCATGTGAGCAATGGATGTTTTCTGATCCTTCCTGATGGAAGAGTCATGAGGAGGAAGGAATGTATTTATGCTTTTAATTGAACAAGTTCCATTTTGAAGGAGAAACTTAGGCTATAACCATGCATACACATTGGGGGAAGACAGTAGGAATCTACAATGAGTTGTTATTGAAACCCCCCTCTCCAAGTGCTTTTTTTCCATATTTTTTATTGTAAAAATACTGTACAGAAGGCTTAGAGTTACATGAGTAGGGTAATGAGTACATTTCCTATCAAACATTGTTACCTCCTCCTTTGTTCTTCCCCTATCATCCCTTCCCTCTCCCCCACTTCTCCCTCCCCACCCCCGAAATTGTAAAGTTCATTTTCAACATAGTGTCTTGTACATCTCATTGCTACAATGGGTCAACCTATATCCTTATTTAAGCATTTTGTTATATCCCTTCCCCTCCCCAAATTATAAAAATGTATATACAAGATGCAGGACACCGGAATCAGATACAGTGATACTGTAGGGGAAGAACATACAAAAGAATCACATAGTGCATTATAAGTACATTAAAAACAATAGCAAGCAAGGAAAAAACCACTTGTGTCCCTGTCTTGAGGTTCATTTCACTTAACATCATCTTTTTTTTTTAATTGTATTTTATTTTATTTGGGAACATACTGTACAGAGGGGCTACAATTACATGGGCAGGATAATGCATACATTTCTTACCAAGCATTGCAGCCTCCTCCTTTGTTTACCCTTCACTTCCTTAACATCATCTTTTATGATTATATGTACATAGCTTTTGACCTGTTTTGCTTGTCCTGGACATGTACTAGTTATTGCAAATAAGGGAAACCATGGGACATATGTTTCTTTTGGCCTGGTTACTTCACTTAATATAATTTTTTCCAAGTTTTTCTATTTCCTAATGAATCTCCCCAAGTTCTTGATAAGAGTTTTTCAAATAAAATTAACCCCAACTATCTTCCAAGCTAACCTGAATGCTTCTATTTGCTTGAAGATTATATATATGTATATATACACATATACATATATGTATACATACACATATATGTATATTGTATATGTGTGTATATGTATATATATATATATATATAGAGAGAGAGAGAGAGAGAGAGAGAGAGAGAGAGATGAAACCCGCCTGTTCTGTGGAACAGAACACCCATGTCAGCATTTTGAAGTTCTGATTTCAATAGAAAAAGCTTGAACATCACAGTCTGAGGTTTAGACACTCAGTGTATGATACATACATAATCTTACAGGTCTAAGCCATACAGATGCTGGGGAAACTTGGTAAGAATGACAAAGGGAAGGCCCAAAAGTCAGCTTTTTGCAAATGTAAGAAGTTATCCTTGCCATCAGGTTAGAAGTTGACAACAGAAACAATCAAATCTGAATCCTAGCTCCACTCCAGAGTGGAGGGGCATGAGTGTCTTCACTCCTTGAACCTGCATTTATGATCTGGAAAGAATAAATTAACAGTACAATGAAGGACTCCAGCCTATGGGTTGCCTGTTTTGGCCCTTAGCTGTGTCCTATACTCTAGAACTAAGCCATATGAAAAGCTGAGGAAGGAGACCAGCATCCATCCAAGACTCTATATCATACCTTGCCTCCCATTTGACCTTGAATTGTAGAACCTGAAAGGAGAAGCCCTAAGCCAACAACAGAACAGTAAGAGAATCCAAATGTATGAGTCATGCCAAGTAGAGCTCAGGCTGAAAAGGATGGGGGCAAAGAGCAATGGAAACTTTCCTGGGGAAATTACCACCACCAAGTCCAAAGATGGGTCATAGGCTCTGTAGGAAGGCTAGCTTGCCCAGGTGCCTCTGTCCTGTTGACTTTTCTTTATTCCCCAGGGCCTCTACCCACTGCCCTTGCTCAACAGTGCCCTGGATGATGGGAAGGCTACTCTGACTCCCTCCAATACGCCCTTGGGGCGCAACCTCTCAACACACCAGACCTACCCTGTGGTGGCAGGTAGGATTCCTGGGCCAACTGGACCCAGCTATGAAAAGTGGGCTGGAAAGGAGGGGAAGGCAAAGGTGGCTGGCTGGCAGAAGGAAGGTGACTGAGGTGCTTGCCTGGAGAAGAGTGGCGGGTTATGCTGTCTGGGCCTCAAAGTGAGGCAAAGGGGTTGGCCTTGGCCTCTTGGGTTCGGTCCTTCGGGTACACACCTTTCTCAGTCTACACTGGTGGCAGAAGGCACCTGACAGGGAGGTAGAGCATCGGGCTCCCACCTCATTCACCCTGAGGAACACCACGCAACCCTGGCTACTCCCCACTCCACCCCATCCCAGACCCAGACTCCAAGAGCAGCCAGGCCTCCCTACTCCCAAGCCACCGCTCAATCCCTCCCACATCTCATGGCTTGATTTGTGCATGTTCCCGCCCCACCATCTCACACCCCTCTCTCCTTGTTGTCTCCCTCCCTCCAGCAGATCCTCATTCACCCTTCGCCATAAAGCAGGAAACCCCGGAGCTATCCAGTTCTAGCTCCACCCCTTCCTCTTTATCTAGCTCCGCCTTTTTGGATCTGCAGCAAGTCGGCTGTGGGGGCCCAGCCGGGCCCTCGGTCCCGCCCTTCAATGCATTTCCCCATGCTGCCTCCGTGTACGGGCAGTTCACGGGCCAGGCCCTCCTCTCAGGTATGACTGGGAGGTCCCTCAAGGATTCTCAGGTATTGCAAGGGGAGGGAGGGAGGTCATCAGGGTCAGCCAAAGTCCCTTGGTTTGGGTCCAGCCTGGCTTTGGTCCCAAACTTGCCCAGCATCATACTATTCCCTAACTCCTCCAGGACTTTTTGGAGCTGCTAATGCCAAAGGGTAGTTCTCCATGTTGAGAAAGACAGGTGGCAACGGAAAGTGAGGTTTATTACTACATGAAAGGACAAGGATCCTAAGGCAAGGAACCAAGAGAGAATGCCAACTAGATGTCTCTTCCTTTGAGAACTGTCTCCAAAGATGCAGGTTTCTAGTGCCAAAGGGTATTCTCCCTGTCTATTGCTCCCCAACCCAACCATCTTGAGATACTAGAGCAAAGACCAGGGGAAGGTGGAGCAGGAAGAGCTGGTACAGAGACAACCCACAGTCACAAGGCACCTTGAAGTGAAAGTGTTTACAGAAGCCAGGTAACCCAGTGAAGAGCTACTCTCTTTGAGGTAGAGAACCCTGCCCCCAGAAAACTCTGGGACTTGAACCAGGAAAATTGAACCAGGAAAACACCATCTTGCCAGCCCAGAAGGACCACAGGTCCTTTGATTCAAGGTCATAGGTCCATTCTTAAAAGTGACTGCAATTCCTGTGTAGCATCTGGGATTTTTAAAAAATGTCATATGCATACCTGCATCTATGCAGGAAGCATTATGATGAAGATGGACACCCAGTGTGGGGGGCAGAGAGGCAGTGTTTAAGGATCTGAGACAAGGTAGGGGAAGTTGACTCAGAAATTGAAATCTCAACAGTATGAAGTCAGCAGCAGAGTTATTTTGACCAAAGTGATTAAAAGAGAAAAACCTGTAAAGAAAATGGGATGCAGGGCTGGGAAGATGGCTCAGTGGTAGAGCACTTGCCTTGCATGCATGAGGCCCTGGGTTCCATTCCTCAGCACCACATAAGCAAAAAGAAAAAAAGCTGGAAGTGGCGCTGTGGCTCAAGTGGTAGAGTGCTAGCCTTGAGCTGAAGAGCTGAGGGACAGCGCCCAGGCCAAGAGTTCAAGCCCCACGACCGGACCCAAAAAAAGGAAAAAAAAAATGGGATGCAGAGAGGGAAGGGCAATGCCTGCTGGGAAGGACAGCTTGGATTGTGGGGCATACTTGTGTGTCTTGTGGAAATGGTCTGAGCCCTGAGGTGAACCAAGTCAGAGGTGAACGTTTGGATGAAGCACATGATGTCAAGCGCAGTTTTTAAGTTAGTGTGTAGACTGAGAAAGAGGACAGAGAGCAGCTGGGAACTGGGAGACAGATCAGAACAACAGACAGGGTCTATGACATAAAGTTCTATTGAAACAGTCCAGGCAAACTCTGACCCTGAGGCCCAAATTTCTCATTATCACCCTTTTAAGGCTGCAGGATTCCCTGTCAACATGCAATCAATCAGAGTTAATGTATCCAATATCTTATCAGCTGTTAATTTAGTGAACATGCTTGTTCTGCAAGGCAGCTGCAGGATTGGGAGGTCATCCAACCTATAAGACAAAGCAACTAGCAGTAGATACCAGGTAGTCATCCAGACAGCAAGCAGCCAAATATACAGCATCAGCAAGTCCTCAGCCATATGACCCCAAATCAGGCCTCTAGAGTGCTAAAGGGTAGGTTCAAGCAACCATGTAGACTAGCCACAGCATTGGAGATTCAGCATAGAGGCCAGGAGGCTGAGTACCCTGGAATGGTGAGAGTAGGGTCCAGA